>NC_135497.1:344420750-345020750 GCF_052857255.1 Amblyomma americanum
AACACGATTGGTGGATTGCTGCTTGCAGTTCCCGTAAACTTTGACCATATTAACACTCTTCCCCAAAACACAAAATCCAAAAAAGTTTTCAGATTATTTCAAAATTCGATGCACAGAGCGATCTCCGCAAATACGGTTGGCTCTCCGAATCGCACATGCCGCAATACAATCTTGATAGTGCATGCCACACCTCTCTCAAAGTAAAACAACCGCAAAAAACAAAAACTAGACGGAAGTGGAGTCCCTCTCCGCCACTGTCAATCCGGTGCCTCCCTAGAACAACCAGCTATGATCCCGCGTGCTGTTCCCACGCTTCAGACATTCTAAAGAGTGGGAAAGGAACCCTCATGCAGTCTCCCACAGGGGGGGTAGTCGTTTATTGTGCCCCGCTGCTGCCAGCGGTTTCATTGAAAGGAATGTGGCCAGTCCAAGGGGGGGGGGGGGGGGGGGGCTGTTCGGATTACAGGCACAAGGGCAATGGCCGTGGTGTTTGACGAACCGTTGACAACCGGCCACACGATCATGCCTGTCACTGACCACTCTTCCCACATAGGCAAATATGTAGAAGGAATGCCGTACCTCTTTTCTTTTTCCCCACCGTCCCACGCACCTGATGCTGGTTCATCGACCCCTACATATCTCTCCAAAGATCTTAAAAAGGGGCCAATTTCACCTTGGAGAATTTCTGCGTTGAATGGGTAAATGATGATTTAACGCTCCCCTAGGGCAAACTTAGCCGGGCATCGGGACACAACGACTCATCGCTGCGAGGATGAACAAAACGATACGAATGCACCAGCATTTCATTTTACGACGGCACAGGCCATGCACAACAAAACTAAAACGCGCAAATGGGCAGTTCCGAAGCGTCACGGGCAGTCTACGGAACCGCTGCCATCCACTTGCGCACACAGCGTCTACTCGTGTCGCACGTTTCGCGCTCTCTCACAAACACCGGGAGTCCCTTATTCCGACCCTCTGCCCATGTGCGCTTCTGAATTTGTGCCGCAACCTGGAGCACTACACGCACTATGGAGCATAACTGTTAGATGCTCTTCGAGGGCGCCTTGCGGACGGTTGGCAGTGGCAAATGTCTCGTCATTAGCGCCCTCCAGGGTCATACGCGGCCCTGCCAGTAGTCGTACCCAATACGCCTTGAGAGAACATTCTTTGAAATTTTCATTGCTCGAAACGAGCCTTTTATAAAGCGGGGGGCAGTATCCCAGTGACACCTACCACTCAGGATGGTTCGGCATGTCAAGGTTAGCCAGAGTGAGAGGAACCCTGCGCTGTTATATGCCCTGCCACGGATCAGACTCGTGCATGCAGTCGCCTCCATTCGCTTGAAGCAGTTTTCACCGTCTGAACTCGCCACCAAGGGAATCGCGTGCCAAGCGTAGCTAACGCTCGCGTGCCGCATAGTGTCATCGCACTGAGGAGCTCAACCAGCCGGCTCTCAGTTACCTGGCTGAGTGCCGTTCGGCGATAGCTCCTATACCTCTGGCTCCCTTGAATGCCCGACAGCACCCTCTGTAGGTCGGTCCAATGATTCTACCTCATCTCTTTCTGGGGTTGCCACACTGGATGCACTCTCGGCATCTGCACCTGATGCTGACAGCCCACTATGCACCTCACTGGGGCGTCGCAAGCTTTGAGTACCAAGTTTTGCTTTCGCACAAGCAATTTCTCGCATGGCAAAGTTTTCCTTTGTGGCCGCAGCAAAGCTTATTTGCGAGCACCTCATGCCACTGGTATGTCCTGCTCGATCGGTGGGTCACCGCATCTACGCCCTCGAGATTGTCGTGCTCTTCGATTACCACCTACGAAGCAGGCGACAACTTGGCGTACGCTGTCGCTGCGTTGTCTGCGCACTGGCGACCTTGCCTATAGATGCTGTTTTCACCACCTATATTGACAGAGTTCTCATCTCCCCGGTAGGTCTCATGCGCGTGATTCGCACATCGCACCTACTTCTGGGTCCAGCGGCTTTAACCGTTGCCTTTATGTCGGGTGTTTCTGCACCTTTCGGCCTACTCCTCCGCTTTGCCTCTTCTAACTTCCGATCAACCCCTTCTAATAGGCGGTCCAATTCTAGCGAGGTCACTCTGAAGCCTGGAGCCTTTCTGCCATTTAGAATTTGCAGTATGCTTCCAGCTTTCTCAATCGCGCCCACTTTGATTCCAAAATTGACTCAATTTTCGTCACTGTCTTCTCGTGGCCTTTCCCGTTGCCTCTGCCACCCTTAGTTGAGTGCGTTGAACTCCTAAACTCAGTTCTGCATTCGTGCGCTATGTGCTCAAACAAATGAAATGGGCAAAAGTTGAGACCGAAGAAACTTACTCTGCCGATCACCGCAGACCCTCGCTGGGCGCTGCTGGTAACTCCTGTCTGGCCGCTTGCACTCAGCTATCGCCTGCCGTCCGGCGTCGTCGCCTATTGCCGATTTTCCGGACGGACCCTGGCGTCACGGGTCCACTGCAGTGGTCCGTGTCGCCCTCTCTGCTGCTTTGGCCTCCTCGTCAGCTGTCACTTCTCGCTGGCTGCACCTGGTGCTCCCAGGCTTTTGGTGCTGGGCTTCTCGCCGGAACGTCACCCTTCCTTGCCTTCTCTTCTTTCTGTTCTGCCGTCCGAGAGCCACCGAACCCTGTCGGCTGCGCCAGTAAGGTTTCTTCTTGCTTGCATCCTTTTCCTTGCACCAGGGATGCGCCGTCCGAGACGGTTTCGTGAAGGGAAGACTAGTCGCAGCTGAGGTGCTCCGTCAGTGACGGGGTAATAAAGACTTTTGGCGGTGGGAGTTGGCGAGAATATGAACCTACTGTTTAATACATGATACCTACAAAAACAGCATATTTACGCAGAGTGGCAAACAATATGCAACTGGCTAACAGGGAAACCTTCCCTCCTTGGCATAGCCGAAGATGTAGAACATTTAACCCTAGCCCAGAACGACGGACTGGGCTCCCGGGCTCGGTTTCAATCCCTCGGGAGTCCCTCTCGCCCTTAAGAGGCATCCAATAGCAGCAAGCATCAACACGATTGGTGGCTTACTGCTTGCGGCCCCCTTCAACTTTGATCATAATAACACGCTTCCCCAAAACACAAAATCCATAAAAGTGATCAAATTATTTACAAAATGCGATGAACACAGATGTCCGCCATCTCTATTGGCTCTCCGAATCGCGCGTCCTACCCTACAACGTTGATAGTGAATGCATACCCTCTTTCAAGGTAAAACAAACACAAACAACCAAAACACTAGACTGAATCTGAGTCCTTTTCCGCAGGTGTCAATCCGGCGCCTCCTTAGAGCAACGAGCTGTGACCCTGCGTGCTGTTCCCATGCTTGAGACTTTTCAAAGAGTCGGAAAGGCACTCTCATACAGTCTCCCCAAGCAAGGGAAGAGGGAGAGCTCTTTTTTGTGCCCCGCTGCTGCCAGAGGTTTCATTGAAAGAAATGTGGCCGGTATAGGGGGCTGTTCTGTTTACAGGCACAAGGGCAATGGCTCTGGCTTTTGACGAACTGTTGACAACCGGCCACACGATGATGCCTGTCACCGGCCATCCTTCCCACATAGGCAAATATGTCGAAGCAATGCCGTTCTTCTTTTCTTTTTCCCCACCTACCCACACACCTGATGCTGGCTCATCGACACCAACAACGGTCAACGCCTGCTACACGACCCAAATCATTGTCCGCTGGATTCCTGCTCTCCGACAGCCATAAGCTGTGTTGGGATTCAGGTAGCGTGAATGGGCCGGAGGAGAGACGAAGACGATCGGGGGAACAAAACTTGGAAAACTTTATACAAAGACTATTTACATAATGTACAAGAAAGGGAAACTGAGAGTGCCTCTGAGAAAAGGGAGCTAATTAGCAGTCGGGAGTCTCTCCCAGCAAAGGGTATCTCTGAAGAGGGGGGCTCTCCTCAGGTACCAAACCTTCAGCTCGTTAAATACTCTTCGTATTCCCCAGATTCATAGCTGTGGAATACAGTTCAAAGAATGATGTCCAATCACAGGATGGCACTGATGGTACCACCCACGGCAGAGCGATCCTGATGTTCTCTCGCAGCTCGCTCGAGAAAAAGGGAACAGGACCCGGTCACGTTGTCGTCAACGCGACCTCCAGGTGGGCGCGCACATGGGCCCGGACTGCGCCCATGTGGAACAGGAAGGCCCCTGCGTGAACCAGGAATGCGTGCTGTCTCCCAGCAGGGGTTGAAAGATTTTGTACTGATAACCGAACGCGGAACCTCTGCCGAAGGCGCAGCTCTCGGGCAATTGTTCAACCCCAGCGTGATTGAAGGGGGCAACACTGATCATGTACTTCGTCGTCTGATGACCGGAACGTGGAACCTCTGTCGAAGGCGCAGCTCTCGGGCAATTGTTCAACCCCAGCGTGACCGAGGAGGACAACACTGATCTTGTACTTCGTCGTCTGTTTACCTGTTCGAACACGTGGGGACGCTATTGTCGTCGTCGCCTCCGGCCGTCCCGCAGTCACGTCTCCTCCAGAGAGCTCACGCACCCTCGCGATGGTCTACAGGGAATCCTCCCCATTCTCAACTTCGCCGAATTCCACAGCAGGAAGGAAGCGCGAGCCCATCACCCCCGCCGCCAGATATTGCGCCCGGAAAATGAACTTCCCGCACGTAGCTCGGCTGACTAGGCGTGCCAGGAACCAGACGCTCTTTGGGAGTCTTCTTATGACCTTCAGTGCCGAAGCTCGGCATCGCTTCCCATCGTCAGAGGGCTGTTTGGGGAAATTCTCTGCAATGCTAGCCGAAAGGAAGCACAGACGCCAAACCACACCTGACAAAAGCAAGCGCTCTCAGAACCCGCTCATCCCGCCAGAACAAATCCCAGGGCCAAGACGGCGCTTAGCTAGAAAACTTCAACTAAAACTTGAAGAGATCAAATATTTTGCCTGAATGAACACATGGTGTCTCCCGACGAGGAGTTTAGACATGGCACCTGTCCAAGGCGTGTGCTCCCGCTCAAGGTGCACTCGGAAGCAAAAAAATTCGCTAAATGGAATCAGGCTGGTGCTTAGAGGGCACGCGGTACGGGAATATGTGACTGGTTTTGGCCGACGTGGCGTTCAATTTTGCTCGCCCCAATACCTCAGTGTCAAGGTACGTTACACCACTCGCTCTAACTTATCCTCGGCCGAAAGAAGGAAAACGTACTCCTAGGTATGTTAACAGATTATGAACAACATTACTTCAAAGAATGTGGGAGATATACGCTCTCCATTAGGAAGAGAATATGAAATAAATCTCCAAAACTAAAAATTTGGGGGACATAAAATCTTTACCAGCTAAAAGTCTCGGATTAGCCCGTCGGCATATGTGTGAGCTTGCCTTTCTTGTAGCGCACCTCGAAGCTGTGGTGCTGGAGTACCATGCTCCACCTAAGTTGACGACCATTTTCGGGCGACATATTGTACAGCCAAGTCTAAGTGCAATGGTCCGTTTCAATTGTGAAACGGGACCCGGAGACGTAGCATGCCAGTTTGTCAATAGCCCAAACGAGGCATGCGCATTCTTTTTCAGACATGCTATACGCCTCTTCCCGCGTGCTGAGCTTGCGGCTCAAGTAGAGGACAGACCGTGTGTGCCTGCATCGCTTTCCTGACAAAGAATAGCGCCTAACCCGCGGTGGTTGGCATCGCATTGAATGATAAAAGGTTTCGAGATATCTGGCGCTCCCAGTATTGGGCGCTCGCTTAGGGCCGTTTTTCAGACTCTGTAATGCCTTCTCTTTCTATTGGTCCCAAGCACCATTGGTAGGGTCACTTTTTCTCAGCGCGTCGGTCAGGGGGCAGGCTAAATCAGAGTAGTGATTTACATTATGCTGATAATAGCCTGCTAGGCCAAAAAAAGTCCTGAGTTCCGATTTTGTGCTTGGGCGACGGTACTAAACCACGGCAGCCACTTTAAGTTCGGCAGGTCTGCGGTGGCCTCGTCCAACCACGTGCCCAAGATAGTTCACTTCGGCGCACCCCAGGTGGGTTTTTCCTGCCCTTACCTTTAAACTACCCTCCAGAAGTCGGCTCAACACAATACGCAGGTGTTCAAAGTGCTCCTCCCAGTTTTGTGAGAAAACGGCCACGTCGTCAAGGTAGGAGAGAGCGAAATCTGCAAATCCCCGCAGCAATTGGTCCTTTAACTTTTAAAAACAGTACGTAGCACTTTTCAAGCCGAAGCTCAACATTAAAGGGCGAATCGTGCCCGCGCGTGACACGAATTTTGCGTACCTGCTGGCGCGCTCAGTGAGTGGCACCTGCCAGTAACCACGAACTAAATCCAGTGTGGATATTGTCACGTAGTGGTGACGGCAGTCGAAGCAGCGATGAAGGCGGACGAAAGGGTCTTCTAAAAGAACTGTTTATTGGGCTGACTTGCACCCAAAATGGACTGAATCACTCGGCGGCGGCGAAGCGACAAGCGTGCTCGGCGGTCGTCGAACAGAATGCCCGCCGCTGTCGGCCGTGCTCAATTTAAAGCTGATAGCGAACATTCGAGATAAAGGGCGCAAAGTTACTAGAACATTCCGGAACAACGTAGAATCAGCTTTGCCTGGCTGCGATCAATCGAGATAAATCTAGTGGCGTCTTGCGTCGCAAACAAAGCGATAAGGTGGTGTCGCGGAAGATTTGAAAAACGAACAAACACTGGAAATATTCGCGGCATTACTCCCCTCTCAAAGAAGCATCGACCCGATGCATTAAAACAAATAATGCGACTAGTAAGGGAAAAAAAACGGATCTTGCGAAAATAGAGCATGGAAATGCAGCGGCCTTTAGCGCGCATAATACGGCTTCAGACGGACTACATGGACAACTTCTGGTCGTACGCGGCGTCGCTGGGATGCAGTCATTGCGTCAGGGATGACTTCATAATCCAGTTCACCCAGCCGACGAAGAACCTTGTACGGACCGAAATAGCGGCGCAAAAGCTTTTCACTCAATCCACGGCGGCGAATGGGTGTCCACACCCAGACTTGGTCTCCTGGCTTGTATTCCGCGTTGCGTCTTCGTAGGTTGTAGCGTCTGGCGTCGTACCGCTGCTGATCTTTGATCCGTAATCGGGCAAGCCTTCGAGCTTCTTCTGCGCGTTGAAGGTAGGCGGCTACGTCGACGTTCTCTTCTTCTGTAACGTTGGGCAGCATGGCGTCTAGCGTGGTCGTGGCATCCCTGCCATGGACGAGCCTAAAAGGCGTCATCTGGGTGGTCTCCTGCACTGCGGTGTTGTAGGCGAAGACGACGTAAGGCAGGATGACATCCCAGGTTTTATGTTCGGAATCGAGATACATAGCGAGCATATCGGCGATGGTTTTGTTCAGGCGCTCGGTCAGTCCGTTGGTCTGTGGATGGTATGCAGTTGTCCTCCGGTGGCTGGCGGACGAGGCTTGCAAAGAGTTGTTCTTTTACGCCGCGCATTAAAAACTGAACTTTCTTTTCCTCGGTCATCCCGGGATCGGCGCGGCGAAATAGGCGCTTCATCTCCTCGACGTAACTGCGGACGGGCTCATTCGGAAGCTGGATCCTGGACTCGAGGAGTCGTTCGGCTCTTTCTTTCCTCACGACACTGGTGAATACCTTCAATAGTTCTCTCTTGAATAGCTCCCATGTCGTAAGGGACGACTCGTAGTTTTCGTACCACGTGCGTGCGGAGCCATCCAATGAGAAAAAAACGTGTCCAATCTTTGCCGCATCATCCCACTTGTTGAATGACGCCACGCGCTCAAATTGGTCCAACCATTCTTCAGGGTCTTCGCCTAGGGATCCATTGAAAGTTGGCGGCACCCGCGGCTGCTGCAGTATGATCGGTGTCGACATCTTCGGCGAGGTTGCGGTGCTCGTAGCCGCGTCTTTTCGCTGTCTTGTGCGGTCCGGCAGTTTCCCGAACTCAGGCTCTTCTCCCTGGAGACGTCGGCTGGCTCGCTGAGCTGCTGGCTCGTCCTCGGGTGCGAAGCGCTCAGGGCTGGCTTCACGACTTGAAGGGGGCGTCCGGAACATGGGAGGCTACCCCGCACCACCACCAGATGTCACGTAGTGGTGACGGCAGTCGAAGCAGCGATGAAGGCGGACGAAAGGGTCTTCTAAAAGAACTGTTTATTGGGCTGACTTGCACCCAAAATGGACTGAATCACTCGGCGGCGGCGAAGCGACAAGCGTGCTCGGCGGTCGTCGAACAGAATGCCCGCCGCTGTCGGCCGTGCTCAATTTAAAGCTGATAGCGAACATTCGAGATAAAGGGCGCAAAGTTACTAGAACATTCCGGAACAACGTAGAATCAGCTTTGCCTGGCTGCGATCAATCGAGATAAATCTAGTGGCGTCTTGCGTCGCAAACAAAGCGATAAGGTGGTGTCGCGGCAGATTTGAAAAACGAACAAACACTGGAAATATTCGCGGCAATATATATTCTGATTTAGCGACTGCTTCAACCTCTCTCCTCGAGGTTCGGAATGGGGCAGGCCTGGTGCACTGTGGTTGAATTCAGTCTCCGGTAGTCCACGTTAGGTCTCGGATCCTTGCCTGGAACCTCTACAATAATGATTGTTGACGTATAGTCACTTTCGCAGGGCACTATGACGCCAAGTTCGCACATACGGCGGATCTCCGTCTCAATGATTTCCTTTTGTCTTGGAGAGACACGGTACGGTTTGCTCCTGATAGGCTGTTCTTTGGACAGCTGAAAGTCGTGTTCGATTAGGGTTGTTTTTCCTGGCTTGTTAGAAACCCCTGCCTCAAAGTCGCGGACGACGTTTTTCATGTCTCCTCTTTGACTTTCCGTCAGACGTGGTTCTCTGTCGATTGAATTTAGCAGCTCATTCGCTGCTTGCTCGTCCTCATGAGGGACATAAGATATGTCTGAGATCTCTTCTTCTGGCATGTTCAGCGCCATGTTAACCATGGCCTGACGCTGTACAAAACGCTTCATCAAATTACTCTGGATTATCCGATTGTATTTGTTCTTAACTTTTACCTCATAGTTGGTGTCCGGAAGCTTAGACACCACCTATCTGGCCCTTCCCATTGCACCTCAAGCTTGTTCATTTTGACGAATGCAGCAACATCACCTGGTCGCCAGACTGAAAGGTGCGCTTGCATGCAGATTTGTCGTAGTACACTTTAGACAGTGACTGCGCTGCTCTGACATTTGCTTCAACGAGATGTCTGGTTTCCGCAAGTCTTTCCAGTAGCTTTATGATGTATTCCTCTACCCAGGAATCCTCTCCGTATCCTTCCCATGACTTCCTCAGCAAGCGAAACGGCGTCCTCATGTCACGTCCGTAGACTATTTCAGCGGGGCTAAATCCTTTGCTTAAGTGGGGGGCGGATCTCATCGCAAAGGTGGCTGCTGGAATGCAGCCTTCCCAATCTCCCTTATCCTCAAAACACAGAGACCTAAGTACCCGCTTTAGTATTGAGTACATACGCTCGACTGGATTTGACTGAGGGTGGTTAATGGAACTGCGGATTATTTTAATCCCACACCGTTCAATGAACGTTGTTGTCAAGCAGCTTGTGAACACGCTTTCGTTATCGCTTTATATCTCTGCAGGGAACCTCACGCGAGAAAAAATTGACAAAACGGCGTCAGCTACACGTGCGGAACTTAATTCCTTCAAGGGAAAGGCCTCGGTAAATTTGGTTGCCACGCACAGTGAGGTCACCATGTAGCGACAACCAGAGTTGGATGCTGGCAGCGGGCCGACAGGATCTATTACAAGACTTACAAGACGCCGAAAGGGCTCTGTAATGATGGGAACTAGTGTCATGGGCGCTTTTCCTTTATCCGTCAGCTTGCCGACCCGCTGGCAGCTGTCGCAAGATCTAACAAGCTGTTCCACATTTTTCCAGCAGCCAGGCCAGTAATATTCCAGGGCTAATCAAGCTTTTGTTTTCTTTACGTCTATATGGCCCGCCCATGCATTTCCGTGTGCGAGCTCTAGAAGCAACCGCCGGTACTTCTCAGGCACCAGGAGTTGTTCATATGCGCGTCCCTTTGAGTCGCAGTATTTCCGGTACTGAAGGCCTCATTTTTTATGAAAGTTGATGTTCTTTCTGGCGACTCCCTCTCTCACAATATTGCTTAGAGCTCTTAACGATGGGTCGCTTTTCTGCTCTACAATGAGTGATTTCCTATCAACCTTAGTCAACTCCTGCCAACAAGTTGAAGCAGGTGTTAATGTCGAACCTTTCGCGTTGGTTCCTGCTGCCACATTTTCTACGGAATCGGCAGTTTCTTGGATTTCATGAGCTACGGTTGGTTCGGGACCACCTTCATGGTCATGCTCATGCGGTTTAGAAGGATCAGTTTTCCTGCAAGGATCCCCCGGCTGGTTGGGCGAATGGTTCTGTGCCTGCTAATTTATCGGAGCGCAGTATAGTTTCTTTCCGAGCTCTCGCGCTCGAGAACGTGTTAGCGCTATGCAAGCCAACGCCGAGGTGAACGAGAAACTTTTCTCTTTCAGCAGCTGCTCGTATTTGCTCGAAAAAAGGTAGGGCAAGTGTGTCGGCAAGTTTGCGCTAACTGCCGCTTCTGTGTCTAGCCTGCCAAAAGTCCCCTCTAGATTCAACTTCGCTACAGGCAAGCATGCACTCTGCTCTTCGGCGACCTGCTTAATCCAGGCGCATTCACCGCTGTAGTCCGTGGAGGAAACACAGGACGGGTGAGCAACATCCATGGTAGCCGCTGAATCCCGCAGTGGTCTGAATTTCTTGCCATTTTTCACCACGTCCCACATGTATGGCTCCAGCAATTTAAGGTTTTCCTCCGACTCTCGCATGCACGCGAAAGCAGCATCGCACCGCTGCCACCAGTTGTTGGGATTCAGGCAGCGTAACTGGGCCGGAGAAGAGACGAGGACGATCGGAGGAAGAAATCTTTGAAAAACTTTATACAAAGACTATTTACATATTGTACAAGTAAGGGCAACAGAGAGTGCTTCTCAGTAAAGAGAGCTTCTTAGCAGTCGGGAGTCTCTCCCAGCAAAGGGTATCTCTCAAGAAGGGGGCTCTTCTCTGGTACAAAACCAGCAGCTCGTTAAATACTCTTCGTATTACCCAGATCCCTAGCTGGGGAATACAGTTCGAAGTAGGATGTCCAATCACACGAGTGCACTGATGGTACCACCCACGGCAGGGCGGTCCTGATTTTCTCTCGCAGCTCGCTCGAAGGAAAGGGAACAGGACCCGGTCACGTAGTCGTCCACGCGGCCTCCATGTGGGCGCGCACGTTGGTCCGGACTGCGCCCATGTGAAACAGGAAGGCGCCTGCGTGACGCAGGAATGCGTGCTGTCTCCCAGCAGGGGTTCAAAGTTCTTGTACTGATGACCGGAACGCGGAACCTCTGCCAAAGGCGCAGCTCTCGGGCAATTGTTCAACCCCAGCGTGGCTGAAGGGGACAACACTGATCTCGCAAAGCTTACTCACTCTATGTTTGACATTCAAGCAAACAATGTCTCTCCATGCAAGGAGGTTCAGTTCTAAGCCGTTTTAGTTCGCGGAGTGTTTAAAAACAGCAGCGCGGGCGGATTAAAATCTGAACACGCCGAAGCGCTTTTCCTCCAGTGCTTTGGCGATACCCAGCACAGCTTTAATAATCTCGTTGAGCTATCTCTGGAGTGCCTCTCGATATAGCTCACATTTCTAATACCTGAAAAGGCTATCCACACTTGGTTCCTTACACATTCAAGCATCACGTCAGTCCGACAGTATAAACCTCACCAGTTTGTCTAAGGCCGACTGCACTGTAAATTTGTTTCACTTGACATTTCTCAAAAGTAGCCTTAATACGAAAGCGAATGTATGGAGCTAGGTGCTTTCAGATCTGTGTTATCCCATACATTTCCCGTTCGGGAGTAACCACAATCTGACCACAAGCGAGAGATTGCTCCGAAGGTTTGGGGCACAAAGGGTATACTGCGCTCTGCATGATTCTCAAGATTCATCGACAAAAAAAAAACGTCTTTTCTCTCAACATAATGTACAAAGTTTACTCTGTTTGACAAACCAGTTTACCAAGGGCACACTCTCGATGAAAGTGTGATTCCGAAGCTCATGTCATAACACCGAGAATGGATGGATGGATGGAAGGTAGGAGCGTCCCCTTTGAAACGGGCAGTGGTAGTTGCCTCCATGCTCAGTTTTTTCCTTTATTTTTGTTTAACTCTGCGGTAAGTTGTTAATAAAATTCGCCATATTCTTTAAAATACGCCTTCCTACACTTTAAAACTTATGTCACCTCTGTTTTGAGCCACCAATTCTCCAATCGCTTTTTGCTAATTTCCACCGCAGATTTATTTACATGACTATTGTTATCTCTAAACCCTATGGCCTCAGGAAGAGTGACTGTGCCTGCATCGACTTCGGGATTGATACCATCACATTTTAGAATGAGGTGTTCTATTGTTTCTAAAGATTTACCACACACAGCACATGTGCCATCTTCGTTAAATTTCTTTTTGTAGCTGCGCGTTCTAAGACACAACGACCTAGCTTCTAAGAGGAGGGCACTGCCTCTTGAGTTATTAGAAAACATTTCCTTACTGATCTGCCTTTTCCAGCATGGATATAGTTCTACACTATGGATCTTTTTCATTAAATGTATCCAATTTTTACCTTCGACGTTTTTAACCTGTCGTTTAATGCTCTTTCTTTCTCCTTCCTTGTGTCTGGCAAACTTACGGGCCAGCTTTCTAGTTCGTTTCCGCCACTGTGTCAACGCTCTTTCTGTACAGGTATTTAAATACCTTAGCAGCCCACCTGTTATCGTCCACTTTCCTCAGGTGTTCTTCGTTTAGTATTTAACTCTGAGCTTCCCGTGCATGGAACGTTTCCCAGCCCATATCCCCCTGTACTGCCCTGTTTGTGGTTTTCCCGTGGGCGCTTAGTGCTAATCTTTCAATAGTTCTCTAATTTACTTCTAACTGCGACTTAACTTCAGCCCTTGAGCATAGAACCGCATTCCCGAAAGTAAGCCCCGGCACCATTATTCCTTTTCAAATAACTCTGAGGACTTCATACCTATTGTACCCCCACAATGCCCTATGTTTCATTATCCCGGCATCTCTTCGCCCTTTTGCTATGAGAGACTGTTCGTGCTTTTCCGTGTACATATGCCCTTTCTTTACCCATACGCCGAGATATTTGTATTCGGCCACTCAGGGTATTTCATGGCCTTGTATATTAAGCTCCTGATCAGTTCTACCGTTTAAAACCATCACACCTCACTTAGTTGCGATAGAACTGAAACCTAGACAGTCTCCTTCGTCTCTACAGCAATTCACCAAAGTTTGCAAATCTTCCTGGCTATCTGCTAACAGTACAATATCGTCCGCATACATTAAACCCGGTAGTCGTTGCTCAACAACCTTTCCGCCTAATGTGTACGACAGATTATAACCTAGATTGCTTCCTTGTAGACTTCTTTCCATACTTATATAAAGCATGAACAGCAGTGGTGATAGAGGACAACCTTGCCTTAATCCTTTGTGTTCCTGGACAGATGTTGTACTCTTAATTCCTTCCCATGTTATTTCAACTTCATTTTCTCGATATATTTCCTGTAGAAAATTAATTACCTCATGACCGACACCTTCACCTTTTAATATGTTCCACAGGAATTCCCTGTTCATGTTTTAGTATGCACCGCTTATGTCCAGGAAGGCGAAATACAGAGGTCTGTTTTCCGCCTTAGCTATTTCTATGCACTGGGTAAGCACGAACAGGCAATCATCAAGGCGCCAACCACTTCTGAACCAGTTCTGAAGTTTTCCGAGTATTCTATTACTTTCTACTCATGAATGCATTTTTATGTTCACCGCCTGCATCGCCAGCCTGTATGTAACTGATGTTATCGTAATCGTCGGAAGGATTTTATGCTGGTCTTATTGCTTTTTACTTTATAAAGTAAATTCATTTTACTCTGTTTCCAGCTGTGCGGAATTTCCTGATTTGTTATGACTGCCTCCAATACTTTTATCAGCGTTTCCTTGCCTCTTGGGCCAAGTACATTAATTAGCTTTATTGGAATTTCGTCTATCCTGCGGACGTACATCTTGGAATATATGCTTCCGCCTTTTTCCAGTTACGATTCGTCAGTTCCAAGCTGTTTTCTATTGTGCTGTCCTGTGTTGCTCTCTCATTTGGATTGATTACTCTATCGTCTTTCTCAAATTACTCAAGTATAATTGATCTAATGTAGTTCACAGCCTCATCTCCCTATAAACATTTTCCATCGGCATCGTGAACCTGTTCCTGCTTTCTGTGATTCGCTGTGCCCAGCCAGCTTATATGCTTCAAGAATTTTCTTGGCCCCCCTTTAAATTCATTGCGAACTTCAGCCAGCCAGCAACCAGAGGACTATTTTATTTTAGCCTGGACGAGGACCTGCATTTGATGTTTTTTTTGTCGATAAGATACCAATTTTCGGCCTATTTCCTCTTAAGATAACTGTGCCCTCTTTGCCCATGATGCCAACCGTCGTTGTTCGATGGCGTCCCTAATTTCCTTATTCCACCAACTTCGTGGCTTCCTCTTTCCTCTCCAGCGGTTTACTCCTTTTACGTGTTTTATTTTTGTACTTATGAGTAGTTCTAACTTATTATAATCCCACTTTTCTATGGGATGTGTCTCTATTGCTTCCTCCATGCAGGCCGATATTTGCGCTATTTGTTCGTCATTTAATTTTGCGTACTCTTTTTGACTCCCCTTCATTTCTCTTTCGAGCAGGGCTCCAAACTATAGACTAATAAGCTTATGATCACTACCGAGGCTGTACTTCCCCTCTTCGTCTATTTCCATCATTGCGAGCTTGCTATACATCCCCTGCGAGATTAAGCAGTAGTCAATGGTCGTTTGCCTGTTACGGGATTCCCACTTGATTTGTCCCTCACACTTAGTTTCTCTATTTACAATAACTAGGTTGTGTCGCTCACAGAAGTCTAGCATCAACTTCCCGTTATAATCTGTGTATCCATCCAGATCCTCGATGTGGCCATTCATGTCCCCCAATAGAATAACATCGGCGCCTTCTCCAAACTGCTTTATATAGTCACTGAGACACTTGACTAGATCCGTGTTCTCTTGCCTGCATTTGTCCCCTGTCCCTAAAGAACTACTCCTAGCCACGTTCTTTTACCGGCAATTGTACCCGATACCCAGATATGTTCGTTGCAAGTCGACTTTATTCTTTGCCAATCTGTTCCTTGATGTATCAGCATACCTACTCCTCCTCCCTTCCTCTTCGTTGTTCCTCTGTTGCTCCCTCCCAGACGTAGCCATCAATAAATGGTGGGTCTTCTAGACCTCTGAGATGTGTCTCGCATAGCGCGTATACACCTACTTCTACTTCTTCGTCCTTCAACTGCTTTTCTATCTCTAACCACTTCCCTCTCTTTCTACCGCCTTGCATGTTTATGTACCCGATCCTGGTGTTAAATTCCTTTTTTGCAGTTTTCTTCCTGGACCTCCTAGTGGCCATTATATTGGCGTCAGCCTCCATTGCTACACTTTCTACTTTGCTTCTACCTAGCCCTATGCCCTGAGCCGCAGTGGATCCCCTAAAAAAGCTTCTGCTCGCCCTGCTAGGCGCCACTCGATCTCGGCTCCTTGCCTTCCATTAAAGTGGATGCCGTCTCGTGTAAAACCTCCGCCAAAGCCTGCTCTATGTACTTCCCTGTTTATGTCTGCCACTTCAAAGCCTTTCTCCTGGCTTAACTTCCTTATCTCCCGATTAACAGTCACAACGTCCTTGGCAAATTCTCCGTTCCGTCCATGCCCTTCCGTCACAATGCACACCGCGATCTGGACTTGCTGTGCTATCGCCTTTAAATCGTCTACTCCCCCCGCTAATCTTGCCACTACTTTTACGGCTTCGCCATTCAAGACATTATTTAGCCCCGCCGCGATCACCAGCAAATTGCGCTCTGCAACATTCTTAGAAAGTTCGTTTTTTGTCTCTCTCAGTACTGCGTCCATTTTCCTGCCTGGGAATGCCCCGACTGCTACCCGCTTTTCACCCTTTACACGCTTCATTATAGTTCTTTTGCACCTACTCATATTTGAGTCACCACCGATAGTCACTTGGCTATTCCCTTCCTCCATCCTAACTTGCGGATTATTAAGCCGCCTCTTATCTATGACTGCGACCTCATTCCTGGAAGTTAGCTTGTTCCCTTTCTCTCCATCTCCTCCAGAATTGCTAGCTGCCACGTGTGCGTAGCTGTACTTGTCTGAACCTGCCTGACCTAATTCCTTATCGCTGCCCATGCCAGCTCGGCCCCATCCACGTGGCTGGCGCTGGAATGTCCGCCAATGTGGCTTCGCTTGGCGGTGTCAGCCATTTTTGCCTCCAACACTTGACTAAGCTGGTCTTGAAGTTTCTGCTTCTCTGCCCTCTCTACCTGCAGCTCATTTTCTAGGGCATCAATACGTATCGCTAGGCTGGTGTTCGCTTCGTCAGCCCTGTCCAGGCGTGCGCATAATACGCAGCATTTGCGCATAAAATCAGTGCCTTCGCCCTCCTTTGCTGATTAGAATCGCGTTTCCTTCAAATTCACCGACGCCTCACACTCCTTGCATTTTACTTTCAGTTGCATGACCATCTTAGCAGCACTCTATTATTACTACGACAAAATGCTAGAAAAGAAAAAAAACCCACTTGCAACCACGTGCTCAAATAAAATTTTGCATACCGCAAAAGCCAATCACCTAGCAAGGAATATTAACTACCTGTCTAAACCAGTTAACTCACAAATGAGTCCTGCAAATCTATAGCTGCCGTCCGGAAAAGGCCCGGTCGTTAGGTCACTGACCTGCTCTTCCGCGAGACCCTTCACCAAACTGGCCTAGATCTAAAACTAGCCTAAATCTAAGCTCTCAAAATATTAAAGGAAAGAACTCATCGATTTTTCGTAGTCACAGCGCTCTCGCAGTCGTACGTCCGTCATGTTCTGGTCACCACGCGTAAATCAAAGAGCACCGAAACAAGCGCCCGCACCGCACGGCTGTCAACTGTTTAACTGTTAAAAAAATGGTCCCAGTGCCACCTGACGGCTTTGAAATCATGATCGGCACACCCCTACAGATTTCCGGCTGGACATTGCCTTCCAGTGCTTCTTGCACACATTACAGGCGATATCAAGCCCACTAAAAAGCTGGAAAATTGTTTGCACGGAAGCCACAAGCTGCATCCCTTGAGTCAGGCACGGACCACACGAAGGAATTGCTCATCGGCTCAGTGTTGGCAGCCAGTTTTGATTACGGGCAATATCCCTTAACTTTTGCATTGCTCTATCGACCGACCAAAAGTAAAAAAAAACTGGGTAAAACTCCACTTGCGGGTATTGCTTGACGGATGGCATTAGCGCCTGACAATATTGCGGCAAAACACAGCGCACGGAGAAATGAGTATGTGACTATAGGTGCACGCCGATATGAATGAAAGAGCAAAAAGGAACAGAGCACGTCACAATGCTTTCTGAATCACAGACTTTATACATCTATGCGGTCGCCCGCCGCATCTGGCTATCCCGATATAGGGGCAACGGAATAGTGCGGAAGATTACGCGTCATGAGATGGCCGCAGACGTTTAAAACTGGCAGCCACTGCTTTCAATGCCAAACAAAATGCGGCTTAAACCCGCCACACTACCCGTAGCTGTATCTGCTATCCCATTAAAAGAAAAGAAACGAAGAAAAAAAAAGAATGAGAGAAGTTTATAATCAAGATACTATTCTACAGGGAATAAGACCTCATGTGAAACTGTGCCAGCAGGCTTTGCCAAAAATCGCGATGAAAGCCAATAGTTTCTTTGCATGAACCTTCCAAATGAGCTTTTTTTTTGCCGTCCATAACCATGGCGCAAGTCTAGCGAGAGATCCGCCATTCGATGTTCACCCGTGATATTTGTAAGGCCCGCGTAAGCCCATTGGCGTATACAGTAGGAAAGTCAACACCTTCGCACATTCAAGAGTTCACCTAACAGAGAACAAGCAACAAAAATATGTTATTCGATATAGCTCAGAGAGGTAATGATGTGGACAGATAGCTAGGCACACATGATTTAATTCAGTGAAACACAAGAGCTTGTCATTCACAACGTACAATTCCTGATTATGGCTCTTCCACATACAAAATTTGAGACTGCCTTTCAAGAACTTTCTACCAATCCAGGCAGGGAAAAGCGGCATCTTTTTTCAATGTTCTGATCGCACGAGGCAGCCGAGCAACATTTGTGAAATGCAAGAGCCCCTGCATATGCCAGGTGGAATCCCATTAGGCCGTCAAGAGCTCACGAGTGCAGAATATCCACGGCAGCCATCGTCTACATTTCCTGTAGCATTCAAGTACACGTCTCGTCAGGATGCAGAGAGAGTTGTCTAGCTGCCAAGAAAACAACACAAGCCAGTACATCAAGCCACTACGTGGTCTACAGCTGGTGCACTAAGGAAAGCACACTGATGCGTACAACTTCAGCACATCGGCATAATAGGTCCAAGTTCTCGTCGCAGAAGAAAAAAGAAAGCGACGCCAACTACAGGCCCTACTGTTAACCTTTTTGACTGTCGCACTGAAATGCCGTCCTGAACTCCCACAGCGCTTCAGTGGCCACGTTGCAGCGGTGGCTGGCATCCCCGTCCAGCTCGCCCATGTAGTACCCACTTGAGCAAAGGACGTAGCAGGAGGCCACAAAGAAGAGCCTGTCATCGGCAAGACTCGACGACCGCCCGGAATGAACGTCAGTGGAGTGCCGCTGTAAGTTCAGTCTGTATGCCTTCCAGGCCGCCAGCAGTGCTCTCTTGTCTACGTGGAACGGGGACCACTCCGGCAACGATATCGCCGCGTCCCCCTCGTTGAGATCCCTGACGTGTTGCTGACCGTGAAAGGGCTCGTAGAAAAAAACCCTTAGAACTTCGTCTGCCAGCAGCCTTCCTGCGCCACCGTAGTTGACTGCCAGCGGCAGGTCCGGATGGTACAGGGGGAATACGAAGAATTCCTCCGAGGCAGTGAGTGCAGTGTAAATACTCCATGTGTGGCTCAGCACGGATCTGGGCCTGATGACGTTGTTAAGGTCACGTTGCTGCAGCCGCCACTGGATATTCATCAAGCTCTTCCAGATGATGAAAAAGCTTGATCCGGGGTTGGCCTCTGGCAGTACATTCACGAGGTAACTTTCGATGTCCCACTCGACACGCCCCTTTCTTGCGCTTAGCTGAAGCGTGGCGTTGCTGCGGCGCATTACGTCACTGACAAGGATGTCTCGAATATTCTGAACAAGAGTCTCCACGCCTTGGTGTCTGGGAAAGAGGCTAGACCAAGCCACGCCTGTGCTCATTTCTACTTCAACAAGGCAGCGGCGGGTGTGCGCTGACCAGGGAAGGTCCATGAGCTGAAGTGTGCCATCCGCAATTTCCTTGTCTGCCATCCAACCTAGTTCGGTAACAACGCGAAGGCCTAGGCTAAGGGTAAGAGCCTCCCGCGTCTCAGCCTTACGCCCCCGGAGGTAAGCAACAGCCCGGAGAAGCCCTGGGTTCTCCAACTGCACTTCATTGTTAGCAGTAAAGAGCCGTGCCCAGGCGAAGTACTCGTTGAGAAGGGGCAACCAGCGGCCGGTTGGGATGCCAGGTGTAGCAGTTGCAGTCATGTTGTGAATGGACATGCGAAGGATCTTCTGTTCGGGATCGACCATCGCGGGCCCTAACACATCCAGTGTAAGCCGATCCATCTCCTGGATAGCCGCGGCGAGTTGTTCTGCTCGTGACTCCGAAACTCCGAAGAGACCCAGCACACTTCTGACGTACTTCCGGTAGCGTAGTGACAGCGGGGTTTCTTTTCGTCCGCCGCTCATCGCACGCATCAAAGCTATCCAGGCTCGGAACGTGGCGCTGTTTCCAATCTTTAGCAAGGGCTGCCCCGACCCGCTGCGGTAAGGTGCCAGGTCTAAGGTCACTTGAAACCATAAGTGCAGATTCCACTTTCCTGAGAAGTCGAGCAAAATCTCTAACAGGTCCCTGGGAGAGGTAGCAGGCCACGGGAGGTGTCGTTCGGCCATGAAAATTTTCAGTTCGAGTAGGCTGTTCCGAGAATACTGGACGCAGGACGCAACCAAATCGGCTATCCTTTTTCGGACGTTCGGCACCGACGATGCTGCAGAATTTTTACTTGTTGCGAATCCAGGATCCCCCTCAATGTCACTGAGCGCATGGGTATACATCAAGTCCTGTGCAGCATCCACAACAGACAGCACACGGTGCTGTTGCCTCCAGCCGTCACACACAAATCGATAGAAGTTTTTGCATGGGTTCTCTGATCGATTGACGGAGGATTTGAGTCGAGACCGGTAAGTTTTGCACGCCGTGCTGTCACAACTTGGTAGGAGCGGGAGATCCGAGTTCTTATCGGGGTGCCGCAGAGGGCTTGTGCGCCAAAAATACCCGCGCTGGATCCGCATCCAATACGTTGTGGTCATGTAGATGAGCCCTGTAGCGGCAAAGACGAGAAGTACAGGTAGCAACACCACTTTTATCCAGTTGCCTAGACTGCAGTTAGCCGGGCGGGAGACAATCCGGACTCCCCCTGTACCCTGCGTAGGCGAAACAGAAAGCGCGTTATCGTTACGTGAAGCCTATAAGCATTTGAAATCAAGTTAGTATATGTTTACAAGCATTAGCTACATATGGTGTATGATACGCGTCGTAATGGAAGGCTAGGGCTATAATTCTGCCACCTGATAATTCTCATCAGGGATCGATATATCGAGGTAAGAGGTCTTTTTTACCCCTTGATGTCCAGGCAGTGAAAGTGCAGCGAAGCAGAAGATTGGTATAGTTGGTGAATATTCGCAGTGAAAAACAGGCCAAACTATACAGACCCCGAAAGATAAAGAAGACATCACATGCGTTGACTCGCAACTAAACGTTTAATGAAAAGGCGATGGAATAAACGCAGAGAACCACGGAAAACTGCGCACATGATCGCCTGAAGAGAAGATGAACTACGTGCTAAGGAAAGAGAATCAGTACTTAAATACTATTCAGAAGCAGTGAGTAGCTGGGGGTCTTAGTATCGAAACTCTTTGCTGACAAGGCCACAGTAGGCTGACTGAGACACCGGTTAGCGGCTTTTCTTCCAAACAAGGCGTCCATCACTTCACGAGTTACCTGCTCCTGATGATGGAACAGGTTGCTTGGAAAGTGAGGCGTCGACTTGAATTTTCGGCCGAGTACTGTGAGACGGTCACGAGAGTCACTGCCAAGTAAATCTGCGTGCTCAACAAGCCCCCGTTCACGCAACTACCAGTCTGCCTGATGTACACATTACCACACGAAAACGGCACTCTGTTGGCACTCTCTGGCGTTATTTACAGAGGGCCGTTGTCGTGCGGCACAAAAAATTTAGCAATGTGTGCGCTATGCTCTATAAATCGCTAAACTGAGCGAAAGCTAGCGTGCAGCGCCCCCTGATGGCTACGGTGCCTGATATTGGTTCTTATATCCGCGTCATGATGCCACTACTCTATTATATCCTCAACGCTTCCTTCATGCAGCGCATGTACACTTGCCTATGGAAACCAGTTCACGCCTTCCCTTTAAAGCTTCTTTTTAAAGACATGTATGCGTTCTCAATGACGCGCTCAATGGCGTATGCGCTGTCCGCACCTCTCACCCTACACCGCAGCCTGTGCAATGCAAGCGCACCGCCAAGCAAGCGCAATAGCTCGCTCGCCTGTGCGCATAAAGGCCGCTGTACGACAGTTTTTAAGCCACATGCGGACGCGTCCTTGCGACCGTGCGCATGAGAGTGCGAGGGCGCGGGTCAGATGGAGTTTTGTACGGTCAAGTTTGCTGCATGCGACCAAGCGGACGACTCCAGGGTTCTGATTGGCGCGCTCGGCACTGCCGCCCGTGTGACAGCACAAATATATCTTGCGGTACGAATACCCACATTGATTGTGTTTTACTGGAGACGTCCAGACATGTTTAGCTGTGAGGCTTTTCGTAGACGGTAAAACCGCGATCATCTGCGATAGCCACGGATCTCGGCGCTTCTGACCATGACTTCCGTGAATGAAGTCACAACAAAGTTTGAAACACCCCGGGCGAGCTTTATCTGAAACAGTGCCACGGGAAGAGATTATTGTTTGCTCTATTTCTACTTAAGAAAGTGAAAAAAGGCACCACAACGCGGTCGTGACACAACTCGTTAGATCTCTAGTCGGCTAGTCTCCGCTAAAAACCGCCCATATATGCAAATGTTCTCACACCGGCCTAAGATTTTTGACCCCTAATATTTAAAGAGGGCCACCATTGAAAGTGATGCTATACACAAACGCCAAATAACTATTTCAGAACGGCGACACGATTCGTATCGCGAATTCTCGGAGTCAAGGACACGGGACAAGAACAAGCCAGGTTAGCAGTATATATTCAGTCGTCTGTAATCACAACATAAAAATTCACATAGCTGATATTAGGTACAGGTTAAATGATCAGTTATTTTGTCACACTGCAGTCTTTTACATATATTTAATTGCCTTTATTTGTAGCTTTTTTATTAATACATGCCCTTTATAGTTGTCATCTATAAACGTTTGTTGTCACTGTCAAGTAATCAGGCCTCCTTGCTGTGTCCCCTCTTAATTGTTATTGCAAAAGACGGTTATCTATTTATTGATATAAGAAGTGTGTGTGAATTATACATGCATTAAAAATTTCATGTCTTAGCACACTGCAGTATAATACGAATCCAAGTACAGAAGAAGATTATGACATCCCGAGCAATTTGCAATTGTAAAATCAATTGTAACTGCAGCACTTCTGCATTTCACAGAAGAGTGACCGTGAAACAATACTGATTTTTGTCATGTTTTTTCAGTTCATTAAATAAGCCAAAATCAAAATAGCACAGGTTGGGGACAAAGCAACCAAGCCGTGTATCGCTATGCTGAAATGCACGGCTTTGTTTTTTTTTTTGCACAGTGACAGCGGGCCACTAGTTTTATTTTATAAGTCATTCCTAAGCTCATATTGCAATGAAAATTGCACAAGCTGGAATGCAGCAGTGCAAAAAACCTTGCAGAGTTGTGCTGAGAGCCAGTTAATGTTGATAGGTGCAGGAGCTATGTTGCATGTTGTCTGTACAACTCCACTCGAAAAAAATTCTAAAATTGCCCATCTGAATGAATACAAAGTAGTTGCTTAGCACTTCCTAAAAGGGTATACATGCCACCTTCAGCGTAAAAAAAGCGTGTGCGAGTTAGTAAATTGGCTTACGTATCCTGGACGGCTCCTGGTTGGGACTGGGAAAGAATACTTCGTATATTCAGAGAAACAGGATGCACTGACCAAGTATAGTGATTTCTCCAGCAGAATTTGTAGTAAATATTTACAGGGTGGAATATAAGTTGCGGCGAAACACAAGGAAGTAGAAATAAGCATTTAAGTGTATGTGGCTCGTACATGCATATGTTGCTACAGCTATGCTGTGATGTTTCAAATTTTTTTGTCCAGAAAAAAAGAGGGATCGTAACAGTGATCTTCGTTTCCAGAACAGCAGATAAAAGTGAGCATTCTCTGCACCACATGGTATATATAATGTTTTGGAACGTGCTATATGTTGCTTATTAGCAACATCTTTAGCAAAGTGAAGCTTATTTCATTGTCAATTTGGTTTCCAAACTGCCAAATTACTCTTTAAAAATACCTTACGTTAAAATGACGGTCGTTGACCTAAGTCGCTTGAATATCTTTCCCTAAGCTATGCCTTATTTTCTGCTTCATACAGGGAGTCTATGTTAATTTAAACCATGCTAGAATGGCTGCATGTAATTAGGCAGACAAATGTCTTCTTTTGTGGACTCTTCTTACAAATATATGCACCAAAATGATAATACGCTTTAGGCCATGCATGAAACCGGTAATGCTAATGTAAGGAAATCAGCAACTCTATGAATAAATTAGTATTGAGTACAGATTAGTGCTTTTCTATATGTATTACTGCCGTCAGTGCAAGAAAATCATTGCAGCTGTAATTGGACTTCATTCAGGACAACAGAACTGAACGTGCAATTTAGCCTTATTATAGAGGAGAAGGAGGCTATGGAGTTCGCTGACCTTTCTGTGAACTGGTCGGTCTCGTAGTCGTAAAAAAGAGGCTGCAGCAGTGGGGTCGGAAGTCGCCAACAAAGGGGCCCGTCGCATCCCTGCCTCCTCTTCGTGCGGCGGAAGTCCTTGTTTACTCCGCGCCGTCACGGGCATAGCCCGTCTTAAGAAGCCTAGCCATGTACAGCTGTCGACATGTGTTCGTTGTCAAGGGGCTGACGAGGTTTCGGGAACGCACGAGATACGGCTGAGTATTAGCCGAATGACCGGAAACCCACTATTCCAGTAACGACTGTCTTCTTCTCTTGCGGTGTGTCCTGCAACAACTTTAGGGATCGTCTCGTCGGCATATGTTTGTCGCGTGCGTGAAAGAGACAGGAAAGTGGCAACGGCTGGGCCGTGGATGCCGTGGGAGAGGGTGGTCGCGTTTGTGCTGTTTAAGTATTTCGATTGCAACCTCTCCTTTCCCAAATGTTTAATCAGCACTCTTTCCCCAATCTGTGATTAGTTGGCGGAAACCTTATTTTCCTTACCCTGACCACTGATTGGTGAGGTGAGTCGCTTCTAATCATATTGGTGGCTGTCCCAGCTAAGGGCGGAGACACAGGGTTTAAAAACAAGCGCTCTGGGTTTAACGAGGACTGAATTCGTCTGATGAACGGTTTAGTGATGTAAATAGTTTTCGCCTTGTTTTTGTTTCTTCTTGTTTTATTTGTGTTGTAAATAAATTTTTACCCTTCCCCTTTCTTCGAGTAACGTGAATTTTTGCGAGTTAGACCCACCGGGTCATCAAGAAACCCTGATTTCATCATCAACAAGGCGTTTCCTCTCATCACCACCTGAATAGCGAAACTCAACTGAGGCACTCTGGGATTAACGCTGTAAATGCTGGCCCTATAGCATACCTGGCTGGCCATTTCAGATGTGGATAAGGATCAAATGAAACACGCGCACAAAATTCACGTGCGTAAAGTTACGTACAGGTGCACACAGAGTAAAACAGATCCTGCGGGCTGAGTCCGAACTAGAAAAAACTGCTCGTCAGCGCGCTCTATCAGCATATGGGCAGCAAAGAGCGAGGGGGCGTCGGAACATCCGGCTGACGCATCTCGATAACATTACGCTCGTGTTATCGCCGCCACGAGCGAAGCTGCGCTGCTGCCATCCCTGCCCGTTAGGGGAGCTTTCAAAACATCATGAAAAGGTTTGTTCGTGCCGGGAGTGCAGAAATGTTTGCCATCGGCACCGTGCACTTTATACTTCGTCAGGAATTGCACCATTTTTGTCTGCGTGGCAGCGGAAGTTTGGGCTTCACTTGGCGGCGAGTTTGTGCGCTGAGAGGTATAAAAGCTCGTGCAACGTTTTGGCAAATACGCTCAAAATTTATTTCTCTCTAGCGAACGCATGAAAAAAAAAGCAGTAGCTTGCATGTGCGGTCATTGATAAAAATATGTGCTCAACGGCTAAGCAAGTGAGCTAATAAATTAAGACCAATTTCTTCAGCACAAATTGGCTTTCTTGCACTGGACAAAGAAAGTTAAAAAATGAAGGTAAAAATGGGTGGCAGGAATGAGGCAGTTAAAAAAATTGGCTTGGTTTATAGGGGTTCAACGTCCCAAAGCAACTCAAGCTATGAGAGACGCCGTAGTAAAGGGCTCCGGAAATATCGACCACCTGGGGTTCTATAACGTGCACTGACATCGCACAGTACACGCGCCTTTAGAATTTCACCTCCATCGAAATTCGACCGGCGGGGCCGGGATCGAACCCGCGTCTTTCGGGCTGGAAGCCGAGCACCATAACCACTCACCCACCGCGGCGGTTAAAAAAATAATCTCCAAAGGTGCCGTTTTCTGCAAACTCAACAGTTTCATAACCGGTAAAGCCCCCAGGCAGGTTGGCGACATGAGCCAAGCGCCGAAAAAGATTCGTAAAAGGAATCGACGTCGCTTACGGAAATTGTCCCACATCTTCTTGACAGCCTCTCACCCGATGGTGATGTGGACTCGTTCTGCGGCTGATACGAGGTAGATTGCTTTCTAACGTTCACCAAACGACCTCACTTATGTTCATATCGGCGTCCTTTGGCGTTCACTCCAACAGCAGCACAGCCCGTTCTTCCAGCAAGACTTTCATGACTCGCGCATTGTGGACGGGACTATAGTCGTGCTGCTGGGTGAATGCATCATTAAAAGGGCCGTCCAAGTAATATGGGATGAGATAGTAGCCGAGCACGTCGCAGTAGCTGGATTCGTTTATTTTGTCACCTTGGTAAACGATGAGAAGAAGGTTAGTCACATTTTTCAAGACAAGCCCACACTAACATATATCAACAAACGTTGTGGAAATACCTATTCCACAAAAAATGCCACCGCGCGTTTCACTGGATGTTAGGCGCGAAATTGTTCTTCTATGCGCCCAAGGTTTTTCTCCAGCGAGGTGTGCCGCAGGACTAGAAGGTCGATGACTGCATGCAGTCAGTCGGATAGTACAAGCTAAAAGGGATGAATGCTGCGATGCTCCACGCCCTGGCCGCGAGCGGTGCACTTCGACTGAGACAGACCATTTGGTTGTCGCTGCAGCTGTTGCGCATCTTTTTCAGAGCGCAAAAAAAAAGTCGAGATGCCCTCGGCCCAGACATACATCTGGGCACCATTCGGAACTATCTCCAGGAAGCCGGATTAATTGGATATGTGGCGGAACAGAAGCTGTATTTGACGGGAGGATATAAGGCACAGCGCCTAGCATTTGATCGCGCCAACGAGCAGTGGACTGTGGGCGACTTGCGACAAGTCATCTTTACAGATGAATGAACTCCCTCTTCAAGATGTGACCAGCAGCGGCGTGTTTGGCGTTAATGGAATTGCAGATTTGCTTGGCGTTAATGGAATTGGAGATTTGTCCAAATAAGATTTATTTGTGTGAAGGAAGAGCACAGCGTTCTAATGCAGGGTAAGCCATGGGCAAGTAAAAGTAGAGAAATAAAAGTGTTTTTCTTCGCTAGTCCTCTCGCAGCAGTTAAAGTTATGTAAGCCCAAAGGTGTTTTTTTTTCTTTTTCTCTGTGGGCTGACAACCATGGTGTTGAGTGAAATGCGTTTAATTATATATCAAGTAGGAGCTGATCAGCGCATTATTCTTTCGCACATAGGGACGTGCCCGACTTCACGACGCAAGTAATCAGCAGTGGTCGTTGTGCCATGAACGTCTGGGGAGCTGTCAGTGCAGAAGGCTTCAGCCCTCTTATTAGACTACCATCAAATATTAACGGAGCCAGCTATAGCGACTTCCTTGACCACTATCTCGCCCCGTACGCCATGAACGGGCCATATGAAGGTGGAGTATTCCTCCTGCAGCAACACTACAGCCCCGTCCACACTGCGCGAGTTGTGAAAGTTTTGTTTAAAGAACGGGCTGTGCAGCTATTGTAATGGATTCCAAAAGGCGCCGATATGAGCGTCATTGAGAAGGTCGGGCAACTTTGAAAAGTAATCTGTCTCGTATCAATCACAGCGCGCATCCAGATAACCTCTGGGAGGCTGTCAAGACATAGTGGGAACACCTCTGAGAGCAGCCTGGATACGTCGACTCTTTATACGAGTGCTTTCCTCGGCGTATGGCCGATGTCATTAATGTGAGTGGGAGCTTCAGCCGTCATTAAAATTTGAGTTTGCATAATAGTGCCTTTGGAAGTTTGTTCTTTTAATACACTCCACCTCCACCCTGTTACCCTTTTCTCCTTGCATGTTTGCAAAATATATCCGATCGTAGACGACTAAATGAGAGACGACCTCGTTTTCTACTTGTCTTTTTTTCTCCTGTGTCTCTGCGTTGCTTCGCTTGACAAAGAGTAGCATACAAGCACAAGAGAAATACTGACGCATATCGACTCGTAATAGAGAGGGGTATGGCTGACAGTAATAACTATTAGAGTAGTCCTATTAACATCGGCCAATGGGGCATGCTCGAGCTCGCCGACGCTTGTTCTGGAGGGCTGAAAAGTTGGTATTGATAGTAGGATAGCAGACCACATAGCAATCCATGATTACTAAAATGAAACACTGGAAGGAAGGTCATTAACGAACTTAAGAAAAAGGGATAGCCCAAGTATAATACCTTTGGGGTTGCCTGAGATTCCATAAAACGAAAGGCAGCGTTAGTTGAGAGTTAGCACGAGCCAATCTGGCAGCCGGCTAGAATCACTTAAATCCACGTCAGAACAGCAGGATTCAAGGCATTATACTATAAGGGATTTTATCGCATGTTTTCCCAGAGACCAAGGTGCAAGTGTATGTCACGAAAAATGACAAGTTGGTTATCACAGAAATGCTTTTGAAAAAGCTGGCCGGTTTAGACGGAACTATTTAATGGGCCGCAACAATCTAGCAGTGTGAGAGTACATAGTGTTTTTCACGATTAGGAACACATGCCAGTCAGAGAAATGGTGCAATGATTTAGTGCTTATAGCATTATCAGAACTGAGAAATTTGCCATATTTTGCTCTATGCAGCCATGTCTCGTTAATATCCACCTTGTAGTATAAAGAATTTAATTATGGGCAGTTTTTCTGAAACCGAAAGTTTTTCAAAGCATACACGCCTTGTAAACATGAAAACTTGCTGTTTGGACAAGTTACAGGCTTTAAATGCACAACGCCAATTATTACCCGCATATTTTTGTCGTGTAATATGGACTGGAACGCGAACATCTGAAATGTGGTAACCAGATACTATAACACAGCGAAATGACAGTTAGAAGCGCATGACGACAAATAAAGACTGAATTATACGGCTGTTTCCCCCTGGAATTGCCCCCATACCCTCTGTAGCACAGCGGGCGGTTTTTGTTAAACCTTGAACTGCCAGCCATGCCGACTCTCTCCGCTTGCACTTTGACTAACAAAGCACGTCTCTTTCTGGTGTCGAAATCATTTGCACTGAAAGGATCGGCGACTCATTTCCTGGCGCACTTTGTTCACTGCACAAACTGAATCAAGCGACTCGCTTACATTATAACGTTTATGTTATAATATCACAGGTGTCTACTTGCAACACTAGGTTAATGTTCCTTTTTTAAACAGAGCATGCGGCAAGAAGAAAAAAAACTACTCGAGTTCAAATCATGTCGGTCAGGAGGAGAACTAGCGCAGGTGCAAAGCAGGGAACTTCAAAATGCAATCCAAGCAGAAAAGAAATGTGTTCAAATTAAATGTGGTTCAGCCTCGACAGGTCGATGGCTGCACCGACCTCGCTGGATATTTAGAAATGGCTCAACGTCAGCGTTCCAGAGCCAATCACAGTGCAATAGCGCATTTCACATTTTGAAAATTCAGTATCAACCTTGTTAACTTGGTTTGGCAATATGCACAAAAATGGCCCTGTCACGGCCATACTAAAAATGTTAACAGATAAGTGTCCCAAGAAACCTATAGCTGAGCATTGTGGCAGGTGCAAACCAGCAGCAACATTCAAGCTAACAATTTTTGCAATGCAGCAGATTAAAGGAAGGCTAACGAAATCTAAAAAGCATTCTACATTTCTGACAAATACATTCTCATGGACCCACCATCGCCTTCAACCAGCAGGCAAATAATGTTCATTGCAAGCAGTCACAGGTAAATGAACGTAGCAGATGCACGTGTGCATGTGCATTGTCGACATATGTTCCTAAAGGCTTCGAGAATGTCTCACGCTAGCAGGTTCAGCTTACCGGGGAAGCGCTGCTTAGCAACAGTTCGACACCGATAAAGCCGAGTTGTCCAGCAGCTCGGTGACAGCAGTGCAGTGAAAGCAGCAACAAATATGGGATTAGGGGCTGATGCAATGAGTACAGTTTCTGTTCCGTCTGTCATGACTCACGGAGCACTCCAAGATCGCTACATTTTACCAATAGCCATAGCAACCAGGATCGGGTGTTTCGTCAATAACAAAACACGACCACTTATAGCAAGATCTGACTTTTGTAAAACAAAAAAACTAATTCATGTAAAACGTGAGTCGTTGAAGAATACCGGGAAAGGAATTGCTGGAGACTTCTGCCCAGCCAAGCGTAATATCAGAAAAAAATTATATTTTGGCAAATCCAAAGGTCGCATAACCTTCAAACTCAACTATAAGAAAACTTTTACCAAAGGAAAGTGCTACGGCTACAAAGAAAGCGAAGGCGCCATTTACGAAATCAGCAATTCCTCTGGAAATGCCTCTCAAAACGCGAGTGAAACTCAAAGCAGAACTCTCCGCTCCGGTCGCGTGAAGTCGACTACGTAGGATCATAAGAAGAGAGGCGGTTCGAAATTGTTCGACTGTTCAGTTCTGTACACAAACGTACGTAGTATTTACCCAAAAAAAAGATGAATTATGCGCGATAATCAAAGACTGTAATGCTGATATTCTTGTATTAACAGAAACGTGGCTAAACAAGAAAATAACGAATAGTGAACTGCTTCATTGTAAAAATAAATATCTTCCGGAGTGATCGAACGGGTGCAGTTGGCTGTGGTGTCCTAATTACTATCAATGAATGCATCGATTGTTTTGTTGTAGCTGTTATTATGAATTTAGAGATAATATGATGCTGCCAAAATGTTAACTTTAAAAAATTAGTTGTAGGCGTATGTTATCAATCCCCTTCGGCCGACACATCCTTCTGCGATAACCTACACGATTCTCTAGATCAGATTGTCACGCGTTTTCCTGGATCTGAACTTTTACTTCTAGGTGACTTCAATTTTCCAAATATCGTCTGGCCACATGATCACCAATTATCTATTCCATCGTCCGCTGAATCCAATCTATATCTTTCCGTTTATTCAGACAACTTATCACAGATCTTTAGTTCTCCTATACGTGTAACAAAAAATACATCATCAATTCTCGACCTTATTCTTTCGACATTAACACACAACTTGACGACTGTTTCGCACCTGCCCAGGCTGAGCGATCATGTCTTACACTTCAGGCTACCGATGATTCAAACTAAAAAGTCAGACAAGGAAGAAAAATTCGTGATTTTAACAAAGCTGACTACCCTGCCATCAACAGAAACTCTGCTAACTTCTAGATGTGTTCCTGACACCATATCTTGATCGGACCATAGAAGCTAACTGGGACATGTTCAAAATGTGAGTTAATCATCCGGTACGTTCCCTTAGAACCACTTACCCTAGCAACAAAGCGCCTTGGTATAACACTAATCTAAACAGGTTATCGAACAAGAAAAAGCGTTTATTTCGTTCAGCTAAATACTCTTCAAAATTATCTCATTGGCTAGCGTACAAAAGGCGGCCAAATCTTATGTCACGTCTTTAAGGTCAGCTAAGTTTTCATTTTTAAACACTACACAGTTACTAAAAACTAACCCAAAGCAATTTTGGAATGTCATTCTAGGCAACACTAAAAAGAGCGTGTTATGACTACTCACCAGTTCTGGGGACTCTGTTTCGCCTCATCTCTGTTCAAATGTACTTAAAAACCAATTCATTAGGTCATTCTCATCCCCGGTAATCACCACTCAGATGCCAGTTGTGACTGCTACCAATTATCAGATCATGAACCCCATCATATTTGAGTCAACAGGTAGCAAAGCTAAAATAAATTAAAACCCAAATTTTCTTTTGGAGTTGACGAGATCAATATCAATTTTTTTGCAAAGTACGGCTGACTACAGTTCAATAATACTAGAGTGCATTTTTTCACAATCGTGTAAATCTGGCAATATATCTCATAACTGGAAATCTGGAAAAGTAATCCCCATCCACAAGTCAGGTACAACCTATGATCCCCTCAATTGCTGGCCCATTTCTCTTATCTGTACCATGTAAAATCATGGAGCACATTATATACACACATCTTGTTAGCTTTCTCGAAAATAACTTTTTCTCAATTGCCCAGCATGGATTCCGTAAACATTTCTCTTGTGAAGCTCAGCTTGTGTCCTTCACTAATTATTTTCATGCCTATCTAGACACTGGTTTTTCAATTGACTGTATGTTTCTTGATTTACCTAAAGCTTTTGACAAGGTAAACCATGCGCGACTTCTTCATAAACAAAGCGTCCTAAGCATTGACCCTGCAGTAATCGATTTGATTCGCGCTTTCCTCACGTCCCGCGTTCAGTTTGTAATTGTTAATTAAATGAAGTTAACTCACCTTCAGCCCCAGTCGACTCCGGCGTTCCGCAAGGGTCGGTTCTGGGCCCGCTCTTATTCTTGATTTACATAACCGACTTGTCTTCTAGCGTTTCTTGCACAATTTGCCTACTTGCTGATGACTGCGTTTTGCACCCTAAACTTAGTGATAATTCCGATGTCCTATTAGTTCAGAATGTCTTTAATAATATTAACAAATGGTGCAGTACATGGTGCATGCAATTAAATATTAACAAATGCAAATCAATGAGGGCATCTCGCACTAACTTAAAAAATCCCACGTATACAATAAAATCTATGACATTATACTGCTACCTTGGTGTAATCGTTACCAATGACATCTCTTGGGAATCACACGTCAGTTCCATCATCGCTAAAGCCAGTCGTACTCTTGGATATATTCGTCATAATTTCTCTCTTGCATCGTCATCAATAAAACTAATAATGTACAGAGCCTACATTCGTGCACAACTCGAATACGCATCATCTGTTTGTGATCCCGGCCAAGTAACTCTCATACAGTCCTTTGAGGCGGTGCAAAATCGCTCAGCCCGGTTCATCTAAATAACTATAAAAGGACAACCAGCGTTACCAATAGGAAAGCATATTTGCATCTCCCGCTCTTATCAACTCGAAGAAAGCTATCTCGCCTCTCACTTTTTCATAAAATATACCACCGTAACTCAACATTGTGCTCCTTGTGGGTTCAACCCCCATCATACATTTCATATCGCCGCAACCACAGTCAAAAGGTCAGCATTCCACACTCAAACGCGGTTGCCCATTTAAACTCGTTTCTTCCCCGGACCTGTAATGATTGCAATAACCTATCTGCATCACTAACAAGTATAACTGGAGAAGAAAACTTTTAATTCGCATTGCAAAGCTTCTTTTTTGCCTTGTGTTAAACCCTTTTTCATTTGTCTTTATTATTTCTGTACTTTTGTACATTTCTGTAAATTTTGTACATCGTTGTTCTTTTTTCTTTTGTTTTACTTTGTTTTCTTCTTGTGCTAACTTTCGCAGGGAAGTTTGTTTTAGAAATTTCTACACATTTATTATCTAAACCTTCTGTATTGACATTGTGTAACGTGTATCCGCCCCTCCCCTCTTTGACGTACATCTGTACCCTGAGGGTATTTGATTTAAATAAATACATAAACAAACAAAAAACTGCACTTATTATTGCTAGTATTCGTCTAAAATCAAACTTCACTGTATGCTGCTAAGCAAAAATAAATTTTAATCTCAGCACTTTACTGAAAATGTTCTAGTTTTAGTACCAATTCGCTATTACGAAAAACTGTATATGTACAGTTCTGATACGGAACAAAAGTGTTCATATTAATTTTGTATAGGTTGCTCGCTTTGAGAAGCGTAAGCATCTGCTGTCTTTTTTGCATCACATCAAAAGAAATCCTCATGAGAAAGATCTGCACTAGTCTACAGTTATTAGAGATTAGTTCATTGTGAAACACCCATGAATGACTTGCGACAATGGTTTTTGGTCGGAAATATGTCTTCCTGACTGGCGATAACATGTCAAAACCCAAACATAACACTACTGACTTGGATAAGCCCATGATCACATGCTGGCGAAGTTGGACTCATTGAATTTGTCATGCAAACATTTATTAAAGATGTATGCCCCTCTAGCCGGCAGGAAATAAAAAAAAAAAACGTCCCAGAAGTGCCAGCTTCCCTGCACACTCATGTGCATTTCACACAAATTTCACAGTGCCGCCGGCGCATCATCGTAATCCGGCCACACATAGTCGCAAAATGCACTTTATGGAGCACAATGCCTCCGTATGGTAGCGACGCTTGTGTAGTCCTGGCAAAAAAGAACTCAACGGCCGTGCAGCCGAGGTCATTTGGCATACGCAAAACAGCTTTCAGAATGTTCACTTGAAATTCACGGAGGTTGTCTAACAAAGTACACACGAACTACGATCAATATTGATGATGGCTACGCCTCAAGAACAAAGGCTTGCGCTCACGATCACAGCAACCGCTACAACGAATGCGACTAGGAGTAGAGCTAGAAGCTCATTTCACCACGTCGCAATCACGGCATTTCTCAAACACAGTGCACACGCGTGTACCCGAAGCAGGACCTGCTGTACAGCTCGAAGTTCATTTCAGCATTTGCAAAACAAGGCACACGTAGCGAGCTTTTGAAACGCAATTACGCTTGCAGGCGGTATAACTGAGTGATGCAAAATCACTCGTTTCGACCGCGGTCACTTCCACTACACTCACATTTGTCACTGCGCTGTGAAGCTTGCTGTGGGCACAAAAAATTCACCCTTGGAAACTGTTTCTCGCTGCTGTTCGTCAAGATTCTCGCTCGAATACACACTTGTAACTATACCGAACGGCTCTAAGTAAACACTTCGAGACACCAGCACTGTGTACGTCTTGCGTAGACTTTAGCGTAGGGTTAAGGCATCTCTGTCAACTCAGTTCAGACTGCCACAAAACAACTTGGGGACATTGACATTGAACTTTTTTGACCAGACATTCTGCTGGGCTACCTATGCTAAACGCTGAAATCAAACAGCTTGACGAGGCTCAAGCAACCGTTGCAAGGCAGTACAAGCGAGACCTCTGAAAAATCCAGATATCCAGATATGTTGCTGCTTAACTAAATTAAAAAATATAAAATATAAAGACGCAAATTTAATGAAAGAGACAAATTGAGTGGAATAATGAACAGGCATCTAAGCGGAAGAAATAGAAACAAACATTAACAAAGCATATTTTCAAGCAAAAATTCGAGATCACAAACTGCAGAAAGCTGTAGTACTTGAAGCGTTGTTGGGCAGTTGATGGGTGAGCACTTATTTAAGATAGACGGGAGATTGTGGCGCAAGGAGTAGAGCTTGTAATCGGTGCGGAAATAAAAAATTGACCATTTGTCTGTTTCTTGCGTTTAAGAGGTAAGTTTGGGGCTGAAATGGACCAGTTATTTCTATAAGCGCCCGAAAGCTGGCAGAAGAGAGGTGACATAAGCGTAAAGTTTGTTTCCATACATGTGGCTTACGCGTACAGTATTATGGGTATGAAATAAATGTAATTTAGGCCATAAAAGAGAAAATATGTGACGGATAGCCTTTTTCTGTAAAACCTGAATTTAGTTCAAAACTTGTTTGATTGTTGTCAGCCATACCAAAGTATAATAATTTATTTTTGAACTGAAGAAACAATGTCACTCAAGCTTTATTTTCAATGCCAGAAACGCACGAGTCCGCGACATTGTTTCAGTTACCGACGAAATTTTCGTTCATATTTTTACAGCATGTAAATGTCAATTTAAATATCAGGAGAATGTAATGCCAAGAATGATGTGATGCTTAATTACTTCCATTTCTTGTCCGCCACATTTACCGGCTTGCCCTATGGTGGATACTTTACTGCGAGCTCGAAAAAGAATGTCCTTAGTTTTTTTGCGGATTAATATTTAGCTGATTTGGTTTTGACCGATATGGTCTAGTTTTTCAAGCATGTGGTTGCATCTCATTGCTAAGCTATTTTCACCAGAACCTGATAGGAGAATGGTGCTATCATTAGCATATATAAAAGAATTTGACCGTTTAGTCAACGGTCACAATGTCGTTAATAAATAAATACAATAAAAGAGGCCCTAACACGCTCCCTTGCGGTTAGTCGTTTAGTACTCGCAATGGTGACGACAGGTCATGATTAATACCTACGCACTGTGACCTATCTTCAAGATAAGATTGCAAAAGCTGAAGAGGTTTACCTCGACATTTTATGATAGTTTTTCAGTTAAAATGCCATGATGTAGAGAATCGAAAGCCTTGCTAAAATCTATGAACATTTCAAGGGTTATCAGCCGGTTTTAACATTTTGAATTAAGCAATCTGAGGGCTAGGAGAGCTGTATCAGTTGATCGTCTCTTTCTGAAACCCTACTGCGCATCAGAAATAAGGCCTGTTCAATCGAAAAAAACTAACTTTGAGCGTACCATTTTTAAAAGCCTCTCTAGAAGGCGAGCAGAACATACATAGGCCGGTAATTTGAGAGTTCATTTATATCCCCTCCTTTACAGAAAATCGACACTCTAGCTTTCTTCATCGTCTAAGTCTCTCGCCCCTGTTGCACAAGGTGAAGTTCGAAGTCGCTGTCGACACTCGTAATGGTTACGTGCGGCCAATATTATATGTTTATCAGTTTAGCTACCACATACTAGGCCTGGTTTCTCACTCCACTTTGCAGGCGCCCATTTTGCACAGGTAAAATTGAGGACGCACGGCCTGGCACGTCACGGGACAGCAGCCAGCAGCTGTGATGCGACCATCATGTCGTGCGTCCGAAAGTTGAAGTTGACCAAATTGGTGCGCCCGGTTGGAAGCGATCATGCGCTCCATTGTTCGGCCCATGCGCACAGGTGCAAGGACGCATCCGCATGCGACTTAAAAACGATCGCACAGCGGTCCTTACCCTTCCTCACTCTCCCACCTGACTCCAATCGCCACGCAGTGTTGACGCTATATCTGTGAGGTCGTTCAACTCAGGGAAAGCTCCCCATCCGCTCTTTCCGCATCTGACGCGAGTGCCCAGAGTGCCATCCAGTGGTGGCGGCACAAGAAGTATGACGGGACAGGTGTGGCTCCTTCGTAAAAAGCGTGCCATAAACAGCTTTCGCTTACAAAAAGCTTCATACGATACATATGGGGAAAAGCCATATGGTCCCCACATGTGCGCCTTGGTTTACGTCGCTAAAGTTATACCGATGATGATGATGATGGTGAAATTTTACAGCGCAAGAACATCTGTGTCCAAAGTACGTCGTTGCAACAGGTAATTTAGTCTACTCAAGGTGGGAGTAAAGGCCCATTTCCTAGGCATTTCACCCCAGATTAGTCGAGCACCAGGCCAGGGGAAAGCTTGTGCCCATTGTTTCACTGGTAGGTACTTGACGGCACTGAATATCGAACCCCGCACACCCGCAGGCAAAAGTTATGACTTAGTGGCGCTTGCCATTGTGTAAATGCTATTGAACTGCACGTTCATCAAGGTTCAGCAGGCGACTTTTCTTAACGGTTAAGCGGCCGCTGTGAAACTGTGCTTCTATGCTCGCTGTACCAATGTCTAACTACCTCGCGTCAACCTCGGTTGAATGGCCTGTCAAAGGAGATTTTTTATTTATAGGAAAAATTTAGTTAAGACGATAGAGAATCTAACCTTCTATCACGTGCTCAGCAGAACAGCACAGCCGGTCAGACATCGCTACAGGTCAGTTGCTTAGAACTGAGCCATGCCTTCACAATTTTGCAGCTATACTCTGCCTCACCGTAGTTGCCACTATTGTGGAGCCTACAGCTGCCGCCAGCCAGCACACAAAAGGCGTAATTCTGATAATACCTCTCACGTATAAAGTGTTTGTGTCTAGCCGCACACGCTACTTCGGCAACAGTGACAGCGGGGCGTATGATCTCTTAGTTGCCAGTCAATCACGGATCGCAGTAACGCATGACTAGGCCCGAGAATTAAGCCCCGGTCGGCTGTCGTCAGATGTGGCCTCCACCCCAGTGGCCAAAAAATGAGAATCAGAGCATAATAAAGAGCCCACATTCTTTTTCGAGTGTACTGCGGCGCAAATAGATTGCGAGTTTATGCCCTGTGACGCACAGCAAAGGTGCCTCGACAAGCTTCGGATAGAGGTAACCGTACATGTAGGAGGAAACTATGCAAGTAGCGTTTTTAAAGCTGAATATACCCTGGCCGAATGGAAAAAAAAATTCCTACGCTTTCATAATTCGTGCTCCATAGTTATTTACAAAGACGATGCTACCAAGACGACGCAGCTCTCGCTTTCTGCTCACCGCAGATTTTCACTAAGCGCCTCGATGGAGGAGACTGGCTGGCTGACCAATACAACTGGATGTTTGCGCTTCCACTCCATCGCTCTTGACACTTATTGTGTATGCCATAAGGAATAAAAATTATAATATAGCAGCTTGAAAAGAACCACATTACTCCAAGCATGGTTGATAGAAGTGCCTGTTTCGAACGGGAACGTGCCTCATCAAACCGACCGCGTTTATTGCGTTACTTTTTGGCGTACTAGAGCGGCAGTCGAATTGTGCGCCCGATATGATGAGTGGAGAGTCACAACCAGCTTTCCGCGAAACTGTCCCGACAAGCTTCCTAATTGACTCTAATGTTTTTGCGGTTCTTATAAAAGCCAAATCTTTTCACATTGCACGTGTCAGTTACGAAATCGAAACAGGTAAAATAACCCCCTCGAGACATTTTGGGGCATCCTATAAAGTGACAAACATGTAATGTCTTTTTGAGCGTCTGGCTAAACTTTAAGACGCCTGGGCGGTCCCAATATTTCTCAGTTTTCAATAATTGCAGAGGTCAGCCTACCAGGGCGACACTATTCACGCTTTCAGCCTCCCGCAACCATGAGAAGTATAGTGAGTGAACTACGTTCCTTGTCGGACCCTCTCATCGGGTTTGCCCGAGGGACGTGAGAAATCGCGCGTGTGAACCAGCAAGCACAGCCGAGAGTTAAATTTCTGTCAATGACATTCTGCAATTATTTTGACTGGTTGTAAAAGTACACATGAACATGCGAAGAAGTGACGCATCTTAGTTCCGTTGAACAGCAAATTCCCTCTGCTCGTGACGAGGTGCGTGTCAGTGCGAGTTCTCTCACCAGCAACTAACCGCCATTCACGGTTTTGGGTTGCACAGCAGGTAAGCTTCTACTCTCTTGGTCGGCGTGAAGGGGAGGGTTGCGATAAGGCGTTTATCTCTGTATGGCTGAACTTCCACCTCGGCACTCCGGAGCTCTCGTGACGGCGTGAAAAGACTGGGGTGACAAAGAAGCTAAAACGAATTATTTCTTCAACAGATCTATGGCCGTGACAGGCGATGATTTTCTGGCAACTAGAAGAGAACATTAGTGAAACTTGTGCTACGAAGTTCTGCGTACGGGGGCCGCTCTATCGTCGCGCATGATGAGGGAGAAAATATTTTTAGTTGTGTGGCAACCTGCCGCGTAGTGCACAGCTACGGGTGGCCCCTTGACGTTCACTTCGTGCTATTTACGCGAGAAGCGTTGCCTGTATTCCGTGAATGAAGGACCGGTTATGGAAGAAGTACACAGAGCTCTCTAGAGTCCACATAATTATCTACTGAAAGAGAAATAAGCATACAAACTGAAGTTGAAAGAGTCCCTCCCCCCCACCCCCTGTTAAAAACCAACTACGAAGCTCCCAGCGATATATCCTTCTAGAACATCGGAAGCTCTATTGCAAGGGCGTGCTTTCTAGCGTCTCTTCGGCTGTCTCTCCTGTGTAAATAAACAAACAGGGTACGGAACTCAAGCAGCTAGTCTAACTTAAGGTCTTAATAGCAATAGGTGTAACTTGTTCCATACCTGGTGTGCAGGTAGCTGGCGCCGGTGGTCTCCCGCCCTTGGCGCATGTAAAGTTGCGGACACTGGGGCGTCTCCGTGCGCCCCCTCCAGAGCCGCAGGCTGCAGCGGCTGCTCCATTTCGGTCAATAGGAACACCTCGCGGAGACTGCGACAGATGGACCCTGGTCGGGGCGGCCGAGACACGAGGCTCCTCCCTCCCCAGAATGCCTCCAGGTCTGAGTCAGCGGAGGTGGTAGTGGGGCCGCTGTGCGAGGCGCTGGGCAGGTCGTCAGCCATGGACACGTTGCTGAACCTGAGCGGGACGGCGGGGCGTTTAGGCATGGCTGTCGCTGGATGTGAGGTCGCAGTAAGTGCCCCGGTAGCCACGGAAGATCGCGTTCTCGCTCTTGCAGCCCTCTGTGAGCGCCGGCACCGCCGCTGCTGCTCCTACGCGCGCCACGTTCCGAATGCCGCGCGTGGTGCCCGCGCTGTCGCGGTCATCATCTACCTCTTCTCGCGCATTGAACTGCTCTGCCGTTCAGAATTTTCATCTAGAAACAAAACGCCTACCATCATAAGCTTTCGCACTGAACTTTTACCCTTTATTTAGGTATGTTCGTTTTGCTATTCCACGTTTTTTTCTTCTTTCTTGTACTTACTCCCTTGCATAAATTAAGCTTGTTAGTCCCCCTAACCACCCTCAGCCACCTCTGTGACGGTAACTTAGTTGACTAAATTTTTGTGCCCTCCCATCTCTTCCGCAGCATTTTGCAATACAAGTAGTCACAGCCTGGTTAAGGCCAACACCCCTTGCGGGTATGTGCCAATATGTGCCATTTTATGAGGCAAACAATGGCAACAACAATGTTCAGCCATAAATTGCATGTGATGGGGTCCAAGTAAAAATGTGAAAGCAAGTACGTTGCACAGTATCGTTCAAAGACATTTATTTCAGGCTGCTCAGTCATCCCTTTGTTTTAAGTGAGAAAATAATTTGGTTTCTGAGATCCGGTGCCTTATGCTGCGAATGCTCCGTTTTCGCTTTTCACTGCAGGGTATTAACTGAATGAATCTGTCGATGCCATTATACAGCGATTTCTGCTTTGTACTAGGCAGGCGAGATGGTAGGCACTAGTCAGGCGTGCCACTAAGCTTTCCGTTTATCAAAATCTCTCTCTTTCTAGGTTCAGTACAGCATGCAGCGATGCCAGAGTCTTCAGTTTCTGTGTACACATATACACCGAAGTATACGCTTCGTTTAAGGAAAAATTTCTGTTTTAGTCGACGTTTCGATCGGAGGAGCGATTTTTTCAATATTTCTTCAAAAAGATCGCTCCTCAGAACGAAACATCGAGTAAACTAAAAAGGTTTCTTTAAACTAAGCGATTACTTCGATGTATAATATTTTAAGCAGCGCCAAGTACCTCATTTTTTCGCAACTATATATATATATATATATATATATATATATATATATATATATATATATATATATATATATATATATATATATATATATATATATATTCATCTGCACCAAGATAACTTCACGTCATTCGCATGGCGCCACGCGTACGCTAATGAATTTGCTTTCTTCTTTCACAGTTAATGCTTTAGAGGGGGCCGCAGAGATGACTTGCGCCACTTGGTTGTAAATACATAGACGAAAGTGTGTTAGCGCAAGAAGACACACTTGAGCTATGCGCCAGGTGAGACTTCGATACTCATGCAATTGATTATATTGACAGTCATTTCCTCGTTAGCGGGGCTCATGGATTTGAAATTTACGCGCATCTGTATTCAAAATTCGGTACACCGAGTTTTGCCCACTGCATTGCCTGGAATAATCACCGAAGCAGCAGACGATATCGACGATCCGTAAACCCCGCGTCCCGTGGTGTTCTTTTTTTTTCAATAGCTTTTTTGCCAAGAACGCATAACGCGGACTCTGCTGACATGATGCCAAAATCGTGGTACTATTGTAGGCACACAGTGCGGCATGGCTTGCACGATGAGCTAGGGCGACCACCGCCAGGCACGCGCCGCTAGCTCCTGACGCAGGCCCTGCGGCAAGCCGACATCGAGGAGAACTGGTTCGAGCCGATGAGGCAGCGCTGCGACTCGAGCGTTCGCCGGGACGTGTTGACGCAGCGGGCACCGCCGTGGGACTGCATGTCGGCGAAGTACGGGTGCCTCAGCTGGCGCGGCGAGCACGTCTCGGCGGGCGGGGGCGCCTCGTCGCACTCCGGGCCAGGATGCAGCACGCAGTGCCTGCGGCACTCGTCCCAGCTGCGGAACACGCCCCGGTGGCCGGCCGAGAGGCAGCTGCCCTGCGGGAAGCTCCACGCGACGCACTTCTTGCCGTCGAAGTACCACGGCTCATACAGCACGTCTTGCCTGCACAAGGGACGCGGTGTTTATGTGGGTAATGCACACTTCTGCACCCTACTATGATCGCTCTACGGGCTCCCGTATATCACGACCTTGTTAACAGCTAGGTACAACGCCAATATAGTAAATAACAGATAAGAGCGATTCCACTAAGCCTCTCTAGAAGGATAAAGGTGTTTGAGGGCAGACTTGTAATTCACAAAAATGCTTTTTTTTAGGAAAAACTATGGCTTTTCAACATAGTATTACGAGTGTTCGCGGACACCAGAAAACCGATGAATCGTGTATGGAGGAACCTGGTTAACTAATTTTTAATAGTTTATTTTTTTAACTATTTGAGTTAGGCGCCTAGTTGCAATTCGAGATTTGTACCGGTTGTTAGTAATAGCCGTATCAGTTGTTTGAATCCGGAAAACGCGATTACCCTTGGCGCTGTGGCTGAACAAAATTTGGCTTCTTTGACTAGTTGCGTGCACTGGAAAGGTTGTTTTGCCTGCATGCTGTTCGAAAGCGCATTTATTTTGGTACGATATAGCCAAATTTTGTCAAGCCACAGCGCTGAGGGCAATGGCGTTTTCGAAATTCTAAAAGCTGAGATGGCTATTACTAACGACTGGCTAGAAATCTCTATTTGCAACCAGTTGCATAACTGTGATAGCTAAAAGTCTAATTATCGGAAATTAGTTAACCAGTTTACCAATGTTGCCGGTGTCCGCCAATACCGACAATGCTGACACTGTGCCGCAACAGCCATATTTATAGCCCAAAAAGCCGATTTTTGAAAATTACTTAAATTCATCGCTAAAACACCTGCCATACTCGCCGGGGTGGATTAGGGTCTACAGTGTTCAGCTACGGGCCTCAGGACGCGATATAGAAACGCGGCCCGGTGGAACGCATTTCGGTGCAGGCGATCTACATAAATGCGATGTCAGTACGAGTTAAAAAAACCCTTGGTAGTCTAACTGAATCCAGAGCCCTTCACTACGGCGTCTGTCATTGTCCATGCGCCGCTTCGAAATGTTCAACCCAACATACCAACCGTACGTATGTATAAAAGACCACGGCGGTCAGCGACAAATCGTAGCATGTGACTTAACCTGACCAATAATGAAGAGTCCGTCGTCTCAAATCGCCGCTGGTGGTCAGCATGCACATCACCGATCAAATACGCATACACAGAGCTGAGCTGGCCATCATCTAGCGCATGTTGGTCAGCATCGTTCTCTCTTTTGCCTGCATCACCATTCCATGGTGCCGCAGCAATCAAGCTGGTCTATACGAGACGCCCACTGCAACATTTTAATTCTTGTCTGTGCGTAGTACTTAAACAGACAGGAGCAAGCCAAACTATTGAGTGCGATAGAGGCTGCCTTTCATTGCTGTCAGGTAGGTTTCACTACACCTGCTCATTTTTCTTTAGCTCTGCCGCCAACTACACCATCATGGCGCATGCGTGGGCTCCCCGTGCAAATATTTTGTTTCTCTGGGTGAAATTTCCTGACCTGCCCGTAATTCGGGGAGCATTACTGCTCCATAGAGAACTACAGTGGAGCCTATATCCTGGTGGTACCTTTGCAAAAATGTTTGCTGTATTGTGTAAGACATGGGTTTGTCAATCTCGCAAAGCGGATGCGGGAAAACAAGAAAGCGCGAGTTTTCTGTGTAGTGGTAGGTCCTATGAGCGGCCACTTTCAGTTGGCAACAGCCCACCCGATAATTTGAACCCGCCTGTAGAGGCGTTCATGGCGATAGCGAGAAGACTATCAAAACCAAAATAAAAATGTTTCCTGTCCGAAAAAAGTGATTTAGAACTTTCCACCGCGGCCGCTAATCACTCGTGGGTCAGAAAACTGATGAGTCAAGTTAGATCCCCATCTTCAGTTGAGGTCACATTGAAGCTCAGGGGCCGATCGACTCATTGGCAAATATTAGAGGAGGAAATTGGGGTGGGGCAGAGGGTGGTTGGGAGGAGGGAGGGGTGACGACGGCCTCATGTGGACATCGCCATTTTTTTACTTCATTCCCAGCGTCTTATTTTTGTGGCGAAGACTGTGGCCTGCTTTTCAGTTATCAGCTTCGGCCAGGCCAAATATTTACCACAACATGACACCACAGTCGCATATTCAGCAAATTTTCATCCCTACCTATTACCACGCCGGTAATTCCTCGAAATGCAATCGCAGCCGGAAATATTGGAGGGCAATAATGAGAACGGCCAGCTCTTGGAAAGGGCCAACGCCTCCTCTGTAATAGAGAAGGCGTTGCAGAGACGCATCGCACTCACCGCGAGCAGGGAAAGAAGATGGTGTTCTCGTAGCAGCGGTCCGATGTCTGGCGACCTTTGACGCAGCTGGCGAGGCAGATGTCGAGGCTCGCGAAACGGTTAGAGCCGCGGTTGCAGACGTGCACCGTGTCTTCAGCCGCCGACACACAGGATTGCTGGTCCACGTTGTAGAAGAACTCCTTCTTTGGCAGCGTGCAGTGTGTGTACAGGTGGCGGCTGCAGGACTCGTAGTCTGTCTGCGATTCGCGGTTACCGAGAAGAGGAGTGATTCTCTCTAGTGCGCTGTAACCCGCTTCCTTTGGCACCCTCGACTCAAGCAGAGCGAACCTAAGCATATGTTAAGCTGTATTGCCGCTTCATTTGAATAAGCCCCGAAGAGAACTTTTGTCGTGCAAGTTGACGTGACGCGCCATATGAAAGATACATACACATTTCAGAGTGCAGTCACTAGAAACTCGAGCGCGGCGTCAGCTACACCTGGAGCCGATCCTGTGCTCCGATGCTGTTTTGAGAGAATAAATGCACTTTAGCAGGAGCGTTCTGTGACCACAGCAATGATACACAATGATAGCTATGGGATACTGCATTTCGCGCTTGGTTACAATTGCGCTCATTGGCAAAGTGGCTGTACGTTACAGACGACGAGAAGTTTGAATCTGGAGGAAATGCAGCCGTACGACAATTTTATAGCTCTGATGCACTGCGCATGCGCTCGCGAAATTTTTTGCGTCTAGAGCTATTCAGCGGCAGAAAGCTTTCGTCTACCTCTGCTACAGTGTACGCAGAAGCGTGTAGGGAACGCGCCTCCAGTCTTCGAACACCGATAGCTGCGAACTGCACTCGCCCTTAGATTGCGCTGGCTGTACGGAGCGACAGACATTGTAAAGTTGCCTTTCATAAGGAATGTACAAAGCACAAACGTTTTCGGAACGTTGCTTGAAGTAACGCCAGTAGTAACGCTTCTGCAGGCTCACTGGGTCAGGGATGTTGCCGCACTCCAAATGTTCAAATATATAACTCGTACGACTGACCGAGAGAAAATCCACGATACGGAGCGTGGCCAAGATCTCCAAGTGACTGCGATTCTCACATCATTTATGAATCTCTTGCGTGCTCTGCTCCCTAGCCGGCGCACACGCCAGCAGCACACAACGCACTGCAAGTGCTGGGCTCTCTACACCCAGTTCTTGCAGCTTAACTCAGCTGCTGTCCGGGCTACAGTTGAGTTCATCAGCCAAAAACGATTACATGAAGGGACAGTGCGGTACCAAAGGAAACCGCACTGTATTGCTGCCCGACAGCGACTGGCTTGAAGGAAGAATTTTTACTGTGCTCCTCGCCCCTTCTTTATTTAACTGTTCGATACCCTCATCTCTCTTCCCCAATGCAGGGTAGCCAACCGGGACACCCTTCTGGTTAACCTGCCTTTCCTCTTCCTCTCTCTCTGGCACTACATTTAAATCAGAAAACTCACGCGAATTTCCTTGTGCTCGTCGGGATCATGCGTTCGCGCCTCTGTGGCGGCAGTCTTCGTCTTCGGGCTTAACACTGGGGCACGGTATACCACTTCATTTCTTGCACTTCCACCAACCGGGACAACGATGCGAGAACGCTGCGCAGCCCTCTTCCTCCCGCCGCCTGCAACCCGTGGCGCGGCCATTCTGTGTGGAATCCCTAGTCGGCCGACAGCATGTGGAGTCGCCACCAGGCTGCGTGTCGTGGCATCGTCCTCGGGGGTGATGTCGTGGGTAGCGAGTGGCCCGTGGACCACAAGGAGGCCCAGTCCCAGGAGCACGCCAGCGAACGCAATGCCGAGCACAAAGCTAAGGCACTCGGAGCTGCTCGTCCTTGGTGGCTCAGGTTCTATCAACGGATCGTGAAGGGGGCCCACAGCACCATCGTAGTAGAAAACGGGATAGCACTGCTCTGGCGCCTGAGCCGCCCCCCATGCTCCCTCAGCCTGCAAACTTGCGTCTTGCTGTGGGCCAGGAGACGTCGGGGAGGGCGTCCAGCTCTCCTGTTGTAGCTGGGCCGGCGGCGAAACTACGCCAGGACTGCTGGCTTCCTGGCGTCCCTCGGGGCTTTCCTGGGCGGACTGCATTCTCGTCAAACGGCAAGGGTAAGTGTGGGTTGCGAGCAAAGGCGAGTCACTGCCACATCGGTGTGCACTTCTTCGTCCTCTCTAGTGAGTAGCACTTGGAACAAAAGTGGTTATGCCTGTAGGCTTTCTTATTTTCTTTAAGTGCCGTGTGCTGGCGCCCCCTGCAATGGACACCAACGTCAAGTAGTCAGGACATGGCTGTTAAGGGAGTGTGGAACTGTGGGCGAGCGCGGGAAACAGCATCGTGCAAGTGCGTGTCAGTGCGGCGGACGCTCGTGTGAGTTTGTGCGGGACAATCAGTTTTTTGGCGAGTGCACCCGAGTGACTTGCATTAAAGACATTTTTATTGTATTAACGTGGTTCTGGGCCTGTAAAGTGACAACGTATAACATGCGGGGTGCATGATTCCATTCTATCAACAGTACAGTTCTACTGATGATCATGATGCTGATGGTTGCCTTGCATGATTTCATTCTATCAACAGTACCGTTCTACAGATGATCATGATGCTGATGACTCCTGGCGCCGTGCCCTTCTAGCCGACATCGACTACGACGATAAAGATAATGATGAACTGTGGTGGTGCTATGGTCGCTTCACCCTTGGTAACGGGCGGGCACAGACGGCCTGGGCCTTAGTCGGAACAAATTAGAAGGAAGTAGACAAAAGAGAAAGTGTAGAACATGTAAGTAGGAGAAAATGATGTGACTGAGAAGGGTGACGGTTCGGGCTAATGGGTAATTAGCATGAGTTTCTATAGCGCAAAACAACACAGGGACAAGAAACAAGCGTTAACTTGCACTAAATGCTTTATTTGGCGTTCACACTGTTTATTAGGGTACAAACCAGTGCGAGATGAGAAACACATAAAACATTATCAGAGGGGCAGTGTGAAATTGGACCAAATACATCTCAAAATCAAAAACAAAGCAAAACAAAATGCAAAGAAAAGAAAACCTAAAAACTGGAATGCCCGTTTGCTGGTATGCTTGGATACAAGGTAGTGTGCAAAGTTCTGAAACGTGCATACCAGTTTATAGGTTTTATTTGAATAGCGATTTCTTTAGTTTAGTTTTAGATTTTGAGATTTCTGTTGTCAAATTTCACACTGTTAGCCTGAAACCTTTCATGTGTTTCCCTTGTAGCACCTGGATTGTACCTTTATAAACCCCGTGAGTGCCAAATAAACCGTTTAGTGGAAGTAGTTAGCGCTTGTGTCTTGTCCTTTCGTTTCTTTGCGCTATGGAACCTCATTGCAAAGAGGTGAGAACCCGGGGTTCAAAACCCGACGTTCGTTGCTGTGTTTGTGCCTGTATGTCTTCTGTTTTTCGCCGGCGCAATTCTCAGCTCCTGGGGCAGCGTGGTGATTTCTCTCGCTTACATGGAGCAGAAGTAGGCACTGGAGAGAGCAAAAACTTGTCTTGAGAGTTGCTTGACGATCTCATGGGTGGGGTCCTCATTCCAAAACTACAGCTGCCCGAGCTGCTTCACGAACCTGGTCGATGAGCTTTAGCTGATCGTCCAAGGTTACGCTCGTCAGCTGAGGCCCCAACCAGTCGCAACTGTACTCCGCCGTTTCCTCTTTCCGCCTGCAATTCCTGCACACTCAGGTCGGGTTAGGCCGTGCAACTGGCGGCGAGTAGAACTTTTTTTGTTAGAAAGGATAACTACTCATGTGAAAGCGTTCCATTACCATCGGTTCCGCGGCGCAATGGATTAGCGCTCGTTTTCTCCGGGAATTAATTTTCTGGCCTGCCTTTTTCGCTCCAAGAATTAACAGTAAGCAACTGTTTTAATGTCTCCCATGGATTTTTATTATCTTTAAAAATTAATTTAGAGACGCTGTCGAGCCTTTTCTAAGGTTGTCAGACGAGCCGGAAGGCCAAACAGGGTGTTAGGGTATAGCAGTGTTGAGCGAACGGAACTATGCCATGGCGCTCCGGTAAAAGCTTTGGTACATATTAGACACATTTACCATAGCGTGCACAGTGTTACTGTTACCTTTACCGGAGTACCGAGAGCCCGCCCACCACCGGCGAGCAAGCGTTGATTGATCCCAAGGCTGCCGTCTGGTGCCGTCAAGGCGATTTGCGCAAGACCTTTGGCTGCGCGCGGGCTCCCGGTGCTCTGGTACCGGTACCGATAACACGATACACGGTATGCTAAAGGTGTCTATTCTGTAAAACGTACTTTTCTTGTTTACAGCACTTGGTTTGGGATTAGCAAAAAAATCGTCACAGGCCACTACTTCATAAACAATTGTTAACACGAGAGATAAACATCAAGATCGTTAAAATTTCGGTCCATTCCGCGGTATAATACGTATTATTTGCAACTAAAGCGTCGAGAACGAGTGCGTGCCCGCAAAATGTACCGCTGCGGCACCTGGCGGCTAAGCCCTCTGCTATGAGGACTGCACATGGCGTGCCGAAGGGTGCTGGAAGGAAATGACATGTGAGAAAGTTACGGTGCTCCACTCATTCGAATTGGCACGCGTGTCAACGCTTCGTCTCTTCCAGGCACCACTAAGTACGCAAATCGACGCGTCATGCGCAGTCGTGGACTCGTGATCGCAAAATTCCGGGTTGGGCACTGATTAAATTTGGTCGACGCTCACGTCATGAACGGTTTCGTCCTTCTATAGACCGTTTACAGCGCGTAATTCTTCCGTTTAAGACCGGATGGCACGGCATGCTTGTTCGGTACACGGCGCCATTACGGGTCTCGTAAGTCGCCGGCGGGTACTCCTTGGCGCAGCAGTAGAAATATCGCGGGTGGCTATCAAATGTGTTCTTACTACGAAGACGTAGACAAACAGAGGAAATACATACTGTATTAAGGTTTGCAAGAATTCTGACAGAAAGTTAAAGGTGCGGGATGCGATCGTTTACGAGCTTCATGGAATCGAACTGCACAGGGACGTACTAACCCTGTTCGCGCCAGTTCGCCATGCACCCTTTGCGAACGGGCGAAGGCAAGAAACGCGTTCGCTCAGCGCTAGATAGCCAATATAGAAAGAAAGGTTTTGATCTTGAAAAATTTGAGAGGGTTGTGTGCACAAATTGCAGCACGAAGGGTTGTTCCGCCACCGAAACCGTCACTTCATGCTTTCACTTGTTTTACATTTGCGTCTGCGCGTGTAGCGAGACCCCATTGCGCGTAAGTTAAGGTGTGCGGCAATTAGTAACAGGAGCGCCAGAGGCCGAATTAGGGACATAAAATGACGACATACGCCCCTACATAACGCTACAGTAGACTGTGCAGTGTACATCGGGGCGAACGGACAACGCTTACTGTCAGACCGTGCCTGTCAACTGAGCTGATGGAATGTTTTTAGTTTAACAGACTTCATTAAAGAAACAGCAGACGGCGTTCTTTCGTCCGGAAGATCTCGAAGCATTTGATTGCACACACCATCAGGACCCATAGCGCATCGTCTCCGCAGTCCCTCAAGGGCAGTCCGCGACTATTTCATGGAGAACAGAGGGTCCATAACACTTGAGGCAAGTTCAACGCAAGGGTGTGCAGAGAAATAGGATTTTCCGTGAGTGCAAGCATCGGAATAATCTTCAGCCATACATGCAAGTCTTCGGTTTATATGCAGCGCCCGGGTGTCAAAGGCGTTAGCCAGAGGAAATTTTCCCAAGATATGTCTTTCCCAGGAAGTTTACAAAATTCTTGTAACTAGCATCAAAGCATTTAGTTTAGCTCTAAAAGGGACTAATTATTCTCATCTAATCTTTTTCGTGTAACACTGATTTGCCGATTGAAGCCGACTGAACGTCGTTTTAAAGCTGAATTGTCCGTCCATCGCATGAGCCGCCGCTCTGACCTCCGTCCGCCAGCACTGAGGATTTTCAAGTTGAGGTCTGGCACTGAAAAAACTGCACGTAGATTAAACGACACAATGGCAGCGCGTCGCGCTTATGCCGGCGAACATGTCTCCACAGTGAGATTTTAGCCTATGTCTGTCGCTTGAGTCTTTCCATTTTGAGTGAGTTTCCGGCGTATCCCAGCATTGTTACCGCCAGAAATAATAGATTCGGCCATCTTGGGACAACTCGTCTCTCAAACTAGCTAGACCTCGTGTTCGTCTTTAGTGTACCTTGAAGAGCATTATTACTGCAGGAAATTTTGTGAAAAGCACAGAAGCAAGATATACAACGTCGGATGGAATGAATTGGGAACAGGTATGCATTTTTCATTTCAAAAAGGCTAATGTAGAGGGAATAGCTAGGAAGAACCAAACAATCGACGCGGCTCCACGTCGGTTCAAGGAAAGAAAGGATAGCAATTTTATGCGTTCTATTGAGGCAGCATTGAGAAACCCCAGAAAAAAAACACTGAAAACGTGTAACAGCATTCAAATTTTTTTTCTTTTGCAGTGACTAGTGAGAGGTTAGATTCGTACACCCGTCGCAAAGACTTTTGCGGAATCCTAATCTATTTTGGCACTCATTTCTTTATTTCCACACTCTGTTAATCCTATCAATAGCGACAGCTGCTAGGACACACAGTATGAAGAACACAGCAGAAATGTAGGCTGAGGCTGGCTCCAAACAAATTCAAAAATCGTGCCTGATACATGACTCGGAACAATGAACTTAGTATTCGAAATTTTAAACAGCTTAGCTTGTTCTCGACTAAAGTATGAAAGTTCTTCTGTGGAGTCCTTAGATGGTCCACCGATGAAAAGTATCCCATTTCATTGTCGCTGCTCTAAAAAGGGGTATTTTTTAATACAGTATGTAAAATTCTTTTAACGCTCCAGAAGGTTTACGGCAGACCTGTCTTATTACAATTTTGTTTAAAGGAATCTGTACGACTCTTCGCTATGGGCTAGTTGCTGCTTAAACCAGGACCACGGGACTTCAGCATTTCAGCTTTCATTGTTCTTAGCATGCAGATGGAGGGTGGTTAAATTGGGGAGAGGTGGAAATCTTCATGTACAGCGTGTAACGACCGAAAAGTGGCTGACTGGTAAAGAGTCAAACGTCTTCCACGTGATTAACATCTATAAAGCATAGAACACTGCTTGAAGTGAATTTGGCAGAGGGACAGATCTTGCTCTGTTTTAAGACCTAGGAACTAGACACAAAAATTGCGGCTATACTTACGGCCCTTCGTTTTTGAAGTACAACACGATTTGACCCGATCCTTTCCCCTCGTGAATATTGCTGAACAATCGGGTTAAACCCGATATTTAATTAAGAATGGTCCTTCAAAAGAATCTAACAAACTAATGGCCAGAACTGAAGGTGCTACTCTAGCGTGAGCGCTGCACTTATTCTAGGATGGTATTCTCAGTTAATAATTTCGCTTTCTTATAACCGTTTAGTGTTAACCAGGCCTTGACTTAACCTGACTTTACTCAGGTACTATCCGGGTTATCTTAATAGCACTAAACCAACGCTAATAATGTCGTTCTCTATACTGTGAGGGGGAGCGAGAAAGAGGAAAAGCGGAAAAAAATTTCTTAAGGTAATGTGCGTTCAAATTGACCGCTGTGATGGCTATTGATTGTTTTTTGCAATTAAAAACAAAGGCAGGACAAGTCTAGCCCAGATATCAGAAAAAATGAAAATATTAGATTACATAAATAGCTTCTGCGTGAGCCTTGTTATCTTTATGTTGTTTTAAAAATTTTGAGCAACATTCAGCAATTTTCAGCAATAGTGAATCGTCTACGACGGATAAAAATAAATTCAAAACGACGACTCACTCTTTCCGCTATCTTGCGTAAAATTTTTGAAAGAAAGAAACTGAATTTGAATTTGAAAATGCGCGTTCTAATGAAAGTAGTTTACAGCGTACAAAGCTGAAGACGCAAGAGAAAATTAACAAATAATTTGTGCATTTTGAGAAGAGGTTTTCAATTAACTATTTATTTTAGGCTGCTTTGAGGACTTATTATTCATGACACCCGATTAAGAGTAAATTCGAAAAACTCGTTTTTGAAGAGCATGAGCAATGACCATGCTCCCTATTGGATTTATTGTATCAAGCGCGATGCGCGCAGACAACGTCCTGATCCAAGGATATTGGTCTTTTAGAAGGGTGTCTGGGATGCTGAAAGAATGTGTTCGCAGTGTACAAAAGCACCCAGCTCTTGCACGAACATGAAAGTTTTAGCAGGAGATATATATATGATAAAATGGGCGTCAACAGAATTGTAACCAATGATAAAAATTTGGCCAAAAGTTTTGAGTGCATCCTCGATTTCAATTCAAATTAATTAACGAAAAAAAAGGCACCATTTTATGTCCCGCACAAAAACCAGCTCTAATAGTCATTCGCTGCAAAGTAATCCGAAGCCCCAACCTAATTGTGAATCTTAATTTTTTTTCTGAATAACATTATTTGTACCCGAATTCGAGCTCCGATCATTTCGCCCGATTTTTACCTCCTGAATTCCGAAAAAAAGTAAAAGCTGAAAACGAAGGGCTCTGTATGTGTGCTTTTCTTACGTGCACAATGGGCACTCTTAGGCCACACCTCTTAATACCACACTGAAGAGGGCAGGGCCCTCATAGGAAGAGGCTCAGAACCCTGTAATTTGTCACGTCAACAGATAAAGGTATATCCGCTTCACCAGTGAGGAGTGCACACAGGAATATCTTCTTGTTCTTCAAGTACACAAGAACTTATCGAACAGGTATGTCCGCCCTCCAATGCCGAAGCTATTAAGAGCATCCAAAGCTCTTCCGAGCCGGACATCCTAGGCGAACATTACAAAAACTCGCTATGGTGGCGCCGTTCATTAAGTTATACTGTCAGGACATGATGAATGATGAGCTTAGTACAGATAAGCAGCCTTTCTGAAGGCTTCTTTCGTTCGGGTACAACCTTTATTTTGTGTCTTTGCGTCCGGCCACGTGCGCTAGTAAAAGAGTTACTGACGCCAAAGTAGGTTGTAAGTATTTATTTATTATTTATTTTTAGTCGGGGCATTCCAGAATGCAGGGAGCAAGATTAGGAGAGACAAAAACACTAGAGCCGGGTTATAATTAATCATGACCAATGTCTTAAAGGGCATTGACCTCTGTGATGGAAGCGACCTCTGTGAGATGACCTCTGTGAGAGCTAGCCAGGAAAGCGGTTCCTACCTGCGCTTGCTCTGAAAACAAATGAACTGGAGCGTACTTTAGTCTCGGCGATCAGACCCGGTGGCTTTGAAGCGGCGCTAACTGCAGAATAAAATATAGGATGTCGGCATGAACAGAAATTGCCTCAAATTGAAACTATGAATAATTTTGTGAAAAAGACACAAAACTGAGTTTCATCGATGCACAGAGAGGGGAGGTAAATTAAGATTACACTACTTTAAGCAAGCGCTTGCGGAGCGAGAAAGATTGGATGGAACAAGACACGCTGAGCGGTTTTAAGGACTTCAACGGTTCAGCCATGCTCTTTGTAATTAGTTACTGGTTTGCAGGGCATGTGTAATATAACAGTTCCATTTAAATTCTGTTCTATGCTTGTGTTTTCCTTCTCTCTCTAGTGTTGATTTCGCTCTTCTTGACTGGCTGAAGAGAAGTGGCGGCGCTAAAAACATATTTTGATTCGCAATTAAATTAAATTTCAACTTCTTTTTCATGATGTGAAATCCATATTATCTCTGCTCAGGTCGTTTCTACCTCTGGTGCATTTTCTTGCAGTAATATGATTCAAACAGCAATCGAAACCAGGAAAAACATACTCCATAATTTTCTTACACTCTTTGAAGGCGCAGTACATTTGCGCGGTACAAATCTAAGATTCACCAGACGTAGGCTACACAGTAATGCTGGTTCGGTTCTGTTGACTTGAAACTGTTGTGAAGGCCCAGAGTAAATTGCGAAGGTGGTACTCTTCCAACTTCGCATCGATGAAATTGAGTGCATAGGCTCTCGTAAATATTGAGTAAAATGATGAAGCAGCGCAATCTCAAGACTCCGGGTAACTTGCTCTCGATTTCAAAAGCTACTTCACATTTATGGTCTATTCTCACTATAGGCACGAATTCGTGTTTGGTTCGTGGTACCAAGCAAACACTCGACGCAAGAAAATGTTGGATCCTCGCCTGCGACTAAACATGTAGGTGTCTTAATTCACATGCTATACATCGCATTTTTCTCGTCTTCCTACTAAGGCTTTAGCCGCTGGGCGAGCTTTAACACTAAAAGCGGAAGAGGTATATGACCACACAGAGTACACGCAATAAAATTAAGGCTGTCCTCATTATGGTAGCATTTCTAGCTAACAAGCTTGACTTAAAGGTTTTCATCGTCCTTTTTTACTAAGTACTCTTAAGCGCGTCCCATTTGCTAAGTTAACCCTAGCGTTGCCAATGGTTTGTGTTGATTGTGTAGTTAAGAAGCGTAGTTGTCAGTCGCAAAAATCAGGTTGACATCAACACCAGTGTTCTGAGCTCAGAAATCTCGACTTACTGGATGGGAAGAAACCCGCAGCGCCCTTTTTTTCACTGCGGAGGCAGATTTGCCACAATCCCTGCCAAGTGAACACTGCACGGCTACGCAAATGAATGCCAGACATAGCAGCACATAGCGCAGGCTGAGCGGCCTATAAAAATGACAAAACGTGGAACTAATGCCCTTGGTCATGTTCTGTTCTCAAATAGCGGGCCCAACATGAGCCAAGTTTGCTTCATGGCATCTATACCGACGTTCTTACCCTCCTTTCTGCATACTATGCTCCATTAGAGCGTGCAAAAACCTGCAGAACGCCGCGTTCTCCCTCACCCCCTCCGACTTTCCAGCTCGCTTTATTTGTGGTGCCGGTCTATTGGAGAGTTCTAATTTAATTTCTCTTCCTTTCAAACGTTAACATGATTAGTAGGACCAGCCACCGCCTCGCTGTCATCATCAATCGTCAGTACCGCTTACTCGTTAATACGACCCATATGAGAAAAATAAATGGAGACTCATATACAAAATTACATAACGCCTGAGTGCGCAAGTATGCAACGTAAGTTCAATGCATGTTACCTTCAGGCGTTTCAATGAAACAACTGCCACTGTGTTGAGGGTGTTTACATATTGAATGACTATAATTCTGCAAGCAGTATAGGCCGGTGATAATAAAAGAAAAAGAGGAGCATTCAGCAAAAAAGAAAAAAAGGGAAAAACAACAACGTTTCGGGTCCCGTACGGGTTCCTTGTTCACAATGGCAGCGTATAGGCGAAGGTGGTGACTTATGTACGGTGCAGGTGGCATAATGAGCATGCGTAAATCTAAGAAAGATTACCCCTCGTTGGGTTTTAAACATCTGGTGTCGTTTGGATGTGAAGTGATTTTGTGCTGCTGGCTATTGCAGTAAGGGTTCCTCGTTTTCATTCGTCGTTGCGCTACGGCCTCAGGGCGTTCACCTCCCCGTTGAATACCACTGTAGACTTTCTGCCTGCTGCCTGTAGTGAATGGGCGTTCTAAAGGTCATGTTCTCGGAATGCGTCATGTTGAAATGCGTGCTTCTTGAAAACATCCTCACGGTGCCGGAAGCTTTCATTCTTTGTCGCCTTTAAGATAATTTGTCAGCCCCAACTTTACATAACGATTGTTTTTTTCAATAACAAAAAGCATTGAATGGCATCAACCTGGACTTGCAAGGAGAATCACCTGTCCACTATAAACGGATCGAACTATATACCATCGCAAACCCCCACAGGAAACGATTCGTCGAATGTTCCTGAACTAATGCACATTGGCGCTAAAACTTGAATTCACCCTATCTGTGAATAGGCTTAGAATGTAGCATTCATACATATTTTACAGTTTTGTTCCCTTTCTGTGCCAACTAACCTGAAGTAATTGTTTTCTTTGCTGCCAGAGTTGGTGCAAGACTGGAATTTATTATGCGTTGTCTTTTGGTGTAACTATTGTCTCTAATTTTCTATCATCTATTTGTTTTTTCTGTGTTCGCTTTTTTGTCCTGTTGCCCTTTCCTACGTAAAGCCCTCCAATTAAGGGCTCTTAGGAGGACTGTACAGGAGTGTGCATACGTAAATACACAAGCTCGGCCTTTGGTTTCCGAGCGTTAGCGCCGAAATATAAATAATACTATGACGGCCGGATAGCGCAGTTAAATGATGAGAGTTACAGGTCATTTATAAATTTCTGTACCGGGTTTTCATAACGATCCCATTCAATCAGCGCACCCACTTTACCAGTGTATCAGCCTTTGTCGAAAGAGACAAGTTCCAATGGGAATGAATGATGGCGAGTAAGAAACAGAGAAGTTGTAGCACGAGTCAACAAGTCATTAAACCTTCAGGATTATCCAGAAGTACTGTTTGGAATCCTTAATAATGAAGCTGCTACACTGAATTCTTTATTGCCCATTGAATAATTCCTGCAACGGCTTTGTACACAAAAAAGGTGCCTGTATTTTTATCTTTTTTGTGCCGCCGCGGTGGCTGAGTGGCTATGGCGCTCGGCTGCTGGCCCGAAAGACGCGGGTTCGATCCCGGCCGCGGCGGTCGAATTTCGATGGAGGCGAAATTCTAGAGGCCCGTGTGCTGTGCGATGTCAGTGCACGTTAAAGAACCCCAGGTGGTCGAAATTTCCGGAGCCCTTCACTACGGCGTCTCTCATAGCCTGAGTCGCTTTGGGACGTTAAACCCCCATAAACCATCAACCATCAAACCATCTTTTTTGTGTTTGTTGTGTGCCTCATGCGACTGTCGTGCACTAGACAGCAGTATCTATAAAAAATGAATGAAATACAAATAGTTTTTGACCCCGTATTCAATTCAAACTCGAGCGCTGAGCAGAACTCCAACTTGGAACACCTTTGAGACAAAGTAGCAGCCGAACGTGGAAATGATACAGCTTGTGATTTGGTTAGACATACGATCGTCAGTTTGTGTTGGGTTTCTATAGTGTCGTTAAAGCTGAAGACACACATACATTTATTCAGATGTGGGAGAATTGTTTTGAAAGCCATTGGTAATAAGTTGACAGTGAAAACGAAAAGTGCTTGCTAGTCTTCCTGTCGAGATGAAGCCACGATGAAAAGCTCCTGAAGCTATGAACGATGTGTTGCCTTGTTTTAGCCATGCCTTGTGTGAACTTTTCTCCTTTTATTTTGGCCGCCGCGTTGGCTGAGTGGATATGGCGCTCGGCTTTCTGCCCGAAAGACGCGGGCTCGATCCCGGCCGCAGCGGTGGAATTTCAATGGAGGCGAAATTCTAGAGGCCCGTGTACTGTGCGATGTCAGTGCACGTTAAAGAACCCCAGGTGGTCGAAATTCCCGGAGCCCTTCACTACGGTCTCCCTCATAGCCTGCGTCGCTTTGGGACGTTAAACCCTCATAAACCAAACCAAACCATCCTTTTATTTTAAAGTTACAGTTTAACCTTCTACAACAAAATCGACGGGACGCGCGAGAAATTTCGTTGTCGCGAAATTTCGCTGTCGAGAAATAACCAAAAATGCAAGGCAGTAACTCCAGCAAAACACAGTTTTAATGCCAGAAATTTGTGAGCTTAGCCTGCTTGCGTTTCAATGCCAGCAGCGGCGTCACGCGACTCTCGAACTCTGTTAATAGTGACATCGCAACGTCGTCATCGTGTGTGCCAAGGTATTTTCTAATAACGCCGAAGGCATCCAGTACCTGCGATGAGGCTGCCGGGAAAGGTAAATCTTGAGCGGAGTCGTCTTCATGATCGGACGGGTCTTCCGGCTCGCGAACACTTTTGATGATGTCTTCATCGCTTCGTTACTCGTGGACAATCACGTCCGCGTCAGCGTCGAGGAAATCGTCCAGCGCTATGTCAGCACGAACGTTTCCAGCTTCCTGGATGATTGCCAGTTAGCGTATATCCCCGGAGTCGATGACGATGGTACACTCTCCGCGGCTGCAGTCGTGCTGGTCGCCTTGCTGTCGACAAACCCGGCGTGCTTGAAGCAGTTGCGAATCACGCTGCACCGTGTTGCTCTCCATGCCGCAGCCATCATTTCTAAAGCCATGTAAAGATTGACTTGCGTCTCCCTACCAATGTCTGTGTTCAGGAGAAGCCGCTGGATAAACCCGGTAGGAAGACTTCATGCTTCGGATGATGCCTTTGTCCAGGGGTTGAATGACTGAGGTACAGTTCAGCGGGAAGAAATTCAGCTCCACACTTGACATCTTGATGTCGTCAATCCGGTGCGCTGAAAAATTATCCAAGACCAAACAAACCTTTCGAATTTGTCTGCTCATGTCGTGGTCAAGTGCCACCACCCAGTTAGCAAAAATGGCACGGGTCATCCACGACCGGCTGCTTGCCACGTACTTGACAGGTAGGCTCCTGTTTCCCTTGAAGCAGCGCGGTTTTGCGCTTTTGCCAATAACTAACGGGGAGCGTTTGTCAGACCCATCCACATTTGTGCACAACAGCACTGTCACTCGTTTCTTGCTATGTTTGCATCCGTGGCAACGCAGCCCTTTAAAATCAAGCGTCTTCGCTGGCAGCATCTCATAGAAGAGGCCCGTCTCGCCTGTGTTATAAATACCAGACGGAGCGTAACTGCTCATTACGTCAGTCATGTTGTCCGCCGCCCATGCTGATGCGCCGTCAACGTCCGCAGATGCCGATTCACCGCACAAAACCTTGCCGACGATGTTATGCCTTCCATTAAAGCGATTCAGCCATCCTATGCTTGCCTTAAAGTCATTCAGCCCTAGCCAAAAAGCATAATTTAGGGCCTTCTGCTGTACAATTTTACCGCTCAGGGGCATGTTTGTTGCTCGCGAATATCGACGAACCAAGCATAGACAGCCTTGTCGAACTCTTCATACGAAGGTTGCGTCACTTTCTTGTGTTGCGCTAAAGTGCCCGATGAAAGTGCCTTCCTAATGCTGTACTTATTCAAAATCGTCGGTAGCGAACTCGTCGCGATGCCAAAATCTGCGGCAATAATTCTATACTTTTCTTCTAGCGAAATAAACTTTCGCTGCTTCGTTGGCGGCGACATGGCAGAGGCGATCTACGAGGTCCGACTGCAGCAAGAGATCGACGATCAACACACACCGACACACGAGAAAATGGCGGCAAGGGCTGCAGAGAAGGCGGGGAGGGGAGGCTGGAGACTAGATTTGGTTTCTTTTTTGGCCCTCGCACGGCCGGCGGCCTTCGCACGGCGCCACCAAGTCCCCTCGCTGCTTCCCTATAACATATAAACGACTCCCAACGAATTTTTTTTAAATAGAATACATTAAAATGTAATAAACATACATTCCGTGCATTATTTAGCTGCTCCAAGCCACTGCTTTTCCAGAGAATAATCTCGTACAGCACCAAACATTTAAAGAAAGGCGGGCCACTGACCGGTGAAGGCCCGCGAAAAATTCGTAGAAGCGAGTGTGTAATCACGAAATAATTCATTTTCGATGGAATTTTAATACATTAACTCCTATGGGGATTTCGCGGCGAATGAAAAATACTTCGTTGTGGTGAAAATTTCGTTGAAGTGGCATTCGTTGTCCCGGGATTCAACTGTATTTCGAAATGTTTTCGCAATACTTCGGCCGCAGAGGAATAACTGTGTGTGCTATAAACTTAAGCGACATTGTAGAAACCAAATAACAACTCAGAATCTGATGTCAGAATTTTATGTATTACCAATTCATAAGCAGTAGCATTTCAACGATATGTCGTTCATTTGTCCTAAGGGTTTTCCAAGCAGAAGTTCTGCTCAGCACACACGTTTGGATTTTACGGACAAAACTATTTCTATTTCATTCGCTTATTTATTTACAGATGCCACTGTCTATTCCAATGCATTGGCTTGAGGCACACAACATAACAAGAGGTACACAGACATAAAAAAATGCAGGCATGTTTATTGTAGAGCGGCATTGGAGGGCTCTCAAAAAATATCGACGGCACAGCAAGACTGTCGACCGAAAGATGGCGTTTGTGTGCCCACTCCCCTGAAGCTTGAGAGCGCCTGGGCTAGCCAGGACAAATGCTGTAATTCGCAACTGCCGCAGGAGGGGAGCTAATACACAAACTGTAGTCGAGAAGAAAATTGTGTGGAGTCAAGAAAAAATAAACGGTGACGCGTGAGCATCAGACATCCTGAAGGAACGAATAACACCTGTAGAAAAAGGCAAACAAAAACAATAGTCATAGAGAATTTAAGTTATAATTTCGTTTCTTCAGGTGCCGCCTTCCTCGAAAGATACGGAACGCGGGAAAGACACAAGACAGAAAAATGCGACAGAAACATGCGAGAACGAAACTTTCATTTCATTTATTTATTTCCATCAACGATGTGGGAGGGGAGAAAAAAAGGTGCAGCAACAGCTTGATTAGTCCTCGTAAGGCAGAAGCAGTAAACATTGAACAACCCGACGCACATTACTTTGAAATGCAAAAAAGTGTCGCTTGTACAATCCAAGTTACACACGCAGGAACAAATTCCGAACAAGTAGAGGCATGTACATAGAACACCGAAGGCTCACATGCGAAAAGGAGAAATACAAGTCTCCAAAGCCAAAAAGAAATTATTTCTGAATGATAGGGGCAAAGAAGCGCTCAAGGCTGTAAACTATACGTATTGAAATACTATAATATATGAAGGAAAAAGGAAAACGCAAGGGCCACAAGGAGAATGCAGGTAATATTGGGACATAGTACAGATGCAACAAAGCGTTTCAGAAAGATATGCACCCATAAAACGAGAAGCAAACACGGCTTTTGTACTGTCCGTCACTAAACTTAGGGCACAAAATTTAACGAACACTTTGTTTAATACAAATATTACATTATTCTGAACCTGTGTGGCGACCAATCAAATCTTGTTTTGTACCTAAAACTGGTGTGTAGCTCTCTTGTGTTGAAAAAGGCAATTAAGCATGCGCAGGGAGTTTGTCCAGGTTTAGAGGGATAGTTAGTGCTTATCTGACAACAGCGAAAAGCTTCCTTCCGTTTTGTTTTCAGCTAAATGAAGCCCTAGACGCTGTGGGATTTGTCTGATGCACATTGCTGACTCATGCGTTGCTTCGGCGCGACTTCACGGCGCCATAACGGTTTTTTTCTTGGCTCTGGGGCTCGAGTTCGACAGTTATTGAAATGGCTAACACTGAAAAAGTGTAATCTGAAGCGTTGATTATGCGTTCATGACCCTACGTTTGCCTTCACGCTGATAAATTCTGGCAACGTCCCGTGACACAGGGCACAGCGTCTGCATGGTGGGCAGCGTTTACTACGAGTTATTAGACGTTTTTAGCGTACCGGAGACGTACTCTCGCAGACGTATACTGGTTTACCGGACCCACCCTTCGCATGCGCAGTGGCATTTTTGGGGTCAAGGGGAGCCATTGCGCGTGCGCAGAAGGGGTCCGGTAAACCGGTATATGTCTCCGGTATGCTAAAAACGCCTATTCTTAAAAACTCTCGCTCTCTGCACTACAGACGGACAACCTTAATGTTACTTACTTACCTTAGTTATGCACAGGCTGAGTGTGAAAAAGAAATTCCTCCATGGGAGAACACAAAACGCAATTAGTCTGCCACAATTTAGTTTGGCAGCGTGCTGGGAAGGATGTGCTGATAGGTTGTTGCACGCTTAAAATATTGAGGATAACTGCTGTGCTTACATTCAATGACGGAAGCTTTGTCCGAGTGAACATTTCCTATGATTTGATGTCCACCAGTATGCTAAATGGTGAGTTCCGGAAAGGGATACACAGATTATCGCAAAAGTCGCCCGGAAAGAAGGGCAAATAAAACAAGAAAGAGAAGTAATGATAGTGTAGATAACTACCTGGCTGGTAGCTATTGAAATCATACATCAATTCTGATTTGTTCAAAGCAATTTCATAATGAAGCTTTTTTTCACTACAATGCCAGTCACCCCAAAATGATTTTTTGCAACATTTGAGCCTTTTTCTCCGGAACCACAGCTGATATAAACATTAGTTTTTCCCGATACCATAAAATGTGAGAAAGTGTACTGAACCAGGGTTATAAAAATTAACGCAGAGAATTTTGTTGCAGAAGATGTTTATTACCTATTGCGGCTTGAAGATTGATAGGCTTCACTGAAAACAGGAGCAAAATAGAACAAACTTTCATCATCATCATTTATCATCAATTATTACCCTTAAAGGCCCTTGGCTTAGGACACTACATAAGTGGGGGAGAAGTCACTGCATAATACAATGGTCGGTAACATCAGCAAGAAATGGAAGGTTCAGGGTTCATGATCAGCATTAACATTATCAAAACCATCAACACCAAGAAGGACACAGCGGCTCAAGGGTCAACTTGGAGAAAGATAAGAAAACACATGCGCACACTCTCAAAGAACGGCAAAATATATCAGTCCTTGAAGTGTGCTGTTAGTAACTGCCTGAATTTATTAGGTTCTATTTCAGCAACTATGAAATCGGGTAGGTCAATCCACAATGTAATGAAGGTAGGTAAAAAAGTTTTATTAAGTGAGTTTGTGGAGCCGTGCATGCAGTGCAAACTTAAATAATTAAAAAGTCGGCGTGAGGTGTGAAGCGGCGGGTGCAATACAGAGTTTCTTAGCTGTGGGAAGGTGTAGTATAATGTGTGAAATAAACAAAGCTGTGAAATTTTACGCCGAAGTGCCAGGGATTGAAGATCAAGAGACGCCTTGATAGGAGTTACATTGTGTCGTCTGTCGTACTGCGATGTGATAAAACGGACTACGCGATCTTGATGGCTTCAAGCTGATCGATTAGATATTTTTGATGGGGATTCCAGATCTCCGAGGCATATTCGATTTTGGAATGGATGAATGTTACGTAGGCGAGTTGACGGATAGAATGGAGTGAAAAAGCGAGGGATCGTCTAATAAACCCAAGCAACTTGGAAGCATCTGTACAAAGCTTTGCAATGTGCTCAGATCAGGTTAGTTTTTTGTTCACGATGATTCCAAGACAACTGTATCATTCTGTTTCGGAGAGTGACGTAGAATTAATGAATACGGACAGCTGAGGTTGTTCCGCTCTCTCGATACATGCATGAACTTAAATTTGGAAATGTTCAGTTGCATAAGCCGTGGCATACATCAAGTTTATATAGCCCTGTCTACATGAACCCGACAGGACCGGGTAGAGTCAGCGTGGGGCTAGGGGACTCGCCTCTGACTCGCCCCGATTGGTGTATACACGAACTCTGTTTAAGCGCGTAAGTATCGCAGCGGCGCCTGGCATCGAGGTTCGCAGTTATCGTGCAAGTTTCCGGTTCCTGTTTTTGGCCCGCGGGTTCCCGCGCGTTCGAAATGGCCGTGTCGTCTGCTGTTGTGATCATGATGCTTATCCATGACATCATGGATAAGCGTTCATAATAAGCTTCTCTCTGCCGCGGTGATTCATTATTGGGTTGGTTGCCAACTTATACGGAGTATATAAAACAGCCGAACACCGCAAACCACCGGTTAGTCCGTCCACGAAGTCGCCGTCATGTATGGTTAGTATCTATTCTTCTACGCCTGTCCTCGCTAATCCTGTTGATCCGAAACTAATATAGCGCATGATTCCTGAAGTCGCAAGCTACATATCTCGAATACAGGAGGCAGCATGAGTTTTAACAGTGGACTGTGAAATGAAAAATGGGGCGCGGAAGTGCCGCCTTTTCTAAAACTAACCGATCAACAGGTTTTGCATCTTAGCCGAGTAGCACGACAATTATGGCACACCTTAAGCTCTGATTCTGTGTAACGCCACGAGAACCCATGTACTCACCTTTCGGGACTTTTCGCTCAGTACGAGTGCCGTAATGGGGCTGAAAAGCTAGCCCCGTTGCTCGGTTGCTTTTACAAACGGGTTACAGCTCGTTACCAAACATGCACTGCGCTGTTTCGAGAATACGTTCTCCTGTGTTTGATGTAGTGCTCAACAGCATGGTGACGCGGCTGTAAATTATCGCATTACATAATAATAAATACCGTTACTTTATTAGGCTTCATCAATCGCGAGGTTTCCATAAATTGCTTCTTGGTTTTCTTTCATACAGTAGCAGGATGCGAGCACATATGCGTAAAAGTAATTATATAACATAGCAGAATTTTGGTAAGTGCTGCATAAGTTCATTAACCTCATAACGATGGACTAATATAAACAAATATGCAATCCTGTATTTTCAATGATTACTTTTAAAAACTGCACTAAAAGCCAGCAGCTAGTGAATTGGAAATACTCAGAACCAAGCAAGAGTTCATGCTTTCCAATACCTTTTGTAGCACAATGGCATCTTCTGTATCACTCGTTGTTTAGGACTGTGATATCCACGCACTAGTCTGCAGGTTCTGCATATTCATAAAAAGGTAGTGAAAAAAAGTGCGTGTCAAATTGATAACACCAGGTACCTTGCAGGACTGGAATCCCTGGCACCACCACAAAAGTGGCGCGTGCGGATGAAGAACAGAAGCAGTGATTGGTGGGACAATATTGTTTGCTCAAATTTTGATGATGGTGAATGGAAGGAAAACTTCAGGATGTCACGGGCAAATTTCTGTGAATTGGTTGCTGCCCTTGCTCTATTTATGTCACCACAATGTAATTACGTTCAAGAGCCAGTGCCAGTTGACAAAAGAATTTCAAGTGCGCTGTACAAACTGGCTAGCTGTTGTGAGTACAGAGTAGTTGCAAATCAGTTTGGAATTCACAAAAGCACTGTGCAGAAATTTGTGTACCTTTTCTGCAGTACTGTAAAAAGGCACCTTTCAAACAAATTTATCTACCTGCCTTCAACTGAAGAGGCCACATTGATTGGCAGGAGGTTCTCCGAGAAGTGCCATATCCCACAGATATGTGGTGCTATTGAAGGCACTCATATTCCCATCACTGCACCAAAAAAGGGTCCAGAGACTTTAATAACCACAAAATGTGGCATCCTACAACATGCAGGCAGTCGTGGACGACCGTAGACTGTAAGAGTATTTGTTTATTCATTATTGAAACTAAACTTTCTTGCGGTTTGTATTATGCAACAGCAATAACTGAAAACTAATAGAAAACAGTAATGAAGGATTTTGATGAAGTGTTTCGCACTAAGTACTCTGAAATTCGAAGCTAGATAATTATACCGTTGTGCTTGTGGGCAAAGACAGGCATGACGAATTTTCAAACTTGACATTCTTCTGTGCTAGGACCTCTCCCAAGATACGATTATCATGATTAACTAACATGGCATCCATTTGTTGTAATGTAGTGCATGTATCGTATTCTATTTAAACTGTGGGACATCCATAAGTAATCTATTTGCCTTTAAAATCTCGCAACAAACTTTCAGCACACTTCCCGCCGAGCAGTCTAGTGGTGTTGTACAGTTTGCTTGTGAACTATTTATTTTAAACCGGTACTAACTTTTTGGAACCTAAATAGAAACAAGCTATATGAATGCAACATATTTATAATTTGCAATTAAGAATATAGCTATAGCAAAAAATATATATAAAGATGGTAGAAAGGAGCTCAACACAGCTCCGGTGGATGTGGCCAGTGGCACATTTCGTGGCAGTGATGCCACATAGTTTTTAGAATGCAATTCAGAGTGGTCTGCAGTTTGTTTTTGCTTTTACAAGATATTTTGTAATTGCTTCTATTTCCTTTTTGACATTATTCTGCTGGCTAATTTTGTTTCTTTTTGGTGCAATTCATATACAAACTTATTGCTTTTATTTTGCAATACTGCTCTAGCACCTAATAGATGGTGTAAATGATAGCCTTCAAAAGCTTCTTTGTCTTGACGTGCATCCCAATTTTCTGCATTCAGGTTTCGCAGCATTTCATGCCTTGCGCCAGCAGTGCGCATGACTCGACAGCATTTAAGACGTCGAAACTATACAAGAACAGCGACCAACTGTTGCCAAAGGGAGCCAGCTCTTCGAGGGGAAGCTTCTTCCCTTCATGCTTCTCGCTGCCCCCGCGTATCCTGCATTGCCCTGGATCATGAAAGGCTGCACAGGGAGGCTATCCAAAGAAGCAGAGTCCATCAACGTGTACCACAGCACTGCGAGAAATGTTGTAGAACAATCATTTGACAGGTTAAAGGGGCGTTGGTGCCTTTTATTTAAGCGCATAGACATAAATTATAAGTTTGTGCCTACCGTTGCCCTCACAGCATGCGTGCTGCGCAACTTTTGTGAGCAGCATTCAGAAACCCATGAGGACTCCTGGGGTGCCATTCTTTCAGATACTGAATCGGAAGACTTTCCGCAGCCCGTCAGCAGGCCTTATGCAGGCACCCAACAGTCGGATGTAAGGAACTGCCTGAGCAATTATTTAGCCTATAACTTCTATAAAACTTTGTTCTCTTCTCTTTTGCTGTCTTGCGAATGCTTTTGTCACAAAGGTGGAACATGCTTTGTCTTTGCAGGTTGATATTAGTGGTGGCGTTCTTGTTGATAAATCGGTGCTCGGGCTGTTGAACCATTCGAACAGTGGGCCTGGGAAGTATGCCCGTGCGCTGCTCTGCCATCTGTTTTCGCCTGAGGAGCTGCAGGGCAGCTCTCTCTTCGGGCAGCAGAACACTCGCACACACTCCAAACGCGGGTCTCTGGAGCAAGAGAAGGTCTCGGCAGTAATTGGTAAGTGTCCTTTTCAGACATATCTTTATGTAGGAAGCATTCTAAAATACTTTTTATAAATCCATATTGCTCATTTAGAGTTTAGAACTCTATTGCTGAGGGTAAAAAAAATCCAATATCCTAGGTTGAAAGCACTTGGAGATTTTTTTGCAAACAAAACAGGAATCCAAACTAGAGAAACGGATGGTACTTTTTTAAATTGAACATGAGTAGTGTAACTGGCCTACCGAGTTTAAAACTAATAGAATATTTGTGGCAATATTTGCTACATGTGCAAATAATCGGACAAAACGGAAGAATAGCGTTAAACATTGATTTGATAGCGGCAGCAGGGGCGTAGCGAGGGGGGGTGCAGGGTGCTTATGGGCCTTCAGCCCCCCCCCCCCACCCCGAAATTTGACAACATGAGCCCCCTCGAACAAAATTTCTGGCGGTGCCACTGCAATTGAGCTACGGCGACGGCTGTCCAATCTGCTGCTCTCGTGGGTAATTTGTTTATTGCGTGTAAGCGAACCTCGACAGTGTTCACATGCGCCACCCTCGTCATACTGGCGGACGTAGCGCGTCTTTTATTACCGCGAGTGTGACGTGGAACATCATCGAACGGTGAGGGCGGAAACTGTGCGAGAGCCCCAGACTTCCAGAACCGAGACCCTATGTGTGTGTGTGTGTGTGTGTGTGTGTGTGTGTGTGTGTGTGTGTGTGTGTGTGTGTGTGTGTGTGTGTGTGTGTGTGTGTGTGTGTGTGTGCGTGTGCGTGTGCGTGTGCGTGTGCGTGTGCGTGTGCGTGTGTGTGTGTGTGTGTGTGTGTGTGTGTGTGTGTGTGTGTGTGTGTGTGTGTGTGTGTGTGTGTGTGTGTGTGTGTGTGTGTGTGTGTGTGTGTGTGTGTGTGTGTGTGTGTGTGTGTACATATATATGCGCGCGCGCGCGCGCATATATATGTATACACACACAATACAGGGCGGCTCGACGACATGAGCCCCTCCCCCTTGCCCGAACAAAATTTCTGGCAACGCCACTGAGCGGTTCTAACTTACGATTCTAACTTACTGAGTTAAAGCTATAGCTGTTAATTACGCAGCACTGATCTCCACTAAGGTGCTGCAACACGAATTCATTATGTTAACTCTATGAACGTCAAGTTATGCGTGTACAAAAATTATTTTCTTATTGACAATGATAGAGAATAAACAAGAGCCACAGCTAAGGGCATGAGAGGGGCGAAAGCATATATCAGCCATGGCCTCCATGGCTGTTAAACTTGGCGAAGCCTAGCCGTCTTGTCGTGTCTTAGAGGTCATGTATGAGCATTACGAATGCTGCCACACGAAAGGACCATGTCAGGTCAAAATTTCCGGAGCCCTTCACTACGCCGTCCCTCATTCCCTGAGTTGGCTCGGGACGTTAAACCCCCACGAACCAAACTGCATCGGGTGACCACAACTATTGTCAGAGTCCGCCGCTTCCTTTGCTATTTCAGGAATAAAAAAATATCGTCCAACGGCAATGCAATACCATCCTGTATATTGTTTTTAGAAGCTTTGAAGTGCTAATTTTCCTTGAACTGCGACGCATATTGATAATATAATAAATAATATTTAATGCTGACAGGTAGCGCGAGGAAAGGCACCCACTTCTGAAGTAAGGGTGCTGCAAAGTGTACTACATCAAACGAACATGTACATGCTCTCCCTTAAATGAATCTCTCGAGAATATACCTTTACATCGTTCTGCCGTTACTGTCCAACACGCTTAATTAAGAAGCATTTCATCAGTGACTGTACATTTATTTCTCCTTATAACCTCCTGTAAAATAAGGGGAACAACAGGGGTGAGAAATCAAGGATGTGCCCATCTCTCAGAAACATGATTAGAAAAGTCTCAAAGATCATGGTTCTCTGCGGAATTAAAATATGCCATTTATACCTTTGCAGTTTGCCTTCACCTGAAAAAGTGCTGCGACTCAACAATCAGAAACCCAGTATATTTTCGTTCTTCGCCGTAAACCTGCTATATCGGAGGCGATAACACGCTGTTGTCCATACGAGTTTTCCAAACAAGAGCACACGCCAAAAAGACGTTATGCTCTGCAGCATAATATTTGAAAAGGGTGCCACGTACTATTCGATGGGAGATGCGGCGCGCATGGAATAAGTAGTAAGGTTTCGGTTTTGGTGTTCGCGAAACTAATAAGGTTTTTAAAGCGCGAGTGGAGAATTTATGCTTTAAACCAAAGGCCCTTTGTGTTCTTCGATGCTGGAGCAAGCTACACTTGGCAAGAGTGCAACCAATATAGAAATGACCGTGAAATTGGTTTGTTTCACTTTTTACCCATTTTGCCCGGTGTCGGCGGAAAATCATCCGGGCAGCAAACGACCGTATGCGACGGTGTCGGCGTCGGCGGAGTTTTCTCTCGTGGATTACGTTTTGATTGAAATTCAACTTAATCGTCTACTTACGGTAAGTACCCTTATGAAAATGGTCTATAGACTGTCTATAGACGTTTTATAGACTCTATAGACGCCCTTTAGACTGATTTTTTTCTAAAGACAGTCTATAGAGAATGTATAGACTAGTCTATAACCGCCCTAATTTCTTTTTGTCTATAGATGGTCCATTGACTTCCTATAGACTGAAGTCTATAACCGCATCAATTTCCTTCTGTCTATAGATGGTTCATAGACTGTCTATAGACTAAAGTCTATAACAGACATAAATTTTCCTTTGTCTAGAGGCGGTCACTAGATTATCTATAGACTAAAGTCCATAACAGGCATAATTTTCCTTTGTCTACAGACGGTCTATAGATTATCTATAGTCTAAGGTCTATAACCGCCTTGTTTCCTTTTCTCCATAGACTGTCTATAGATCATCTATAGACTTAAGTCCATAACAGACATAATTTTTCCAAGGGGGGAAACTTGGGCGAGTCGGTAACGATGATCCATGGTATATGGTATATTTGTCCCTTGTGCCGTTTTTGCACTCGCCATATACCATGGATAATTTTCCTTTGTCTATATTCAGTCAATAGATTATCTATTGACTAAAGTCTATAACAGCCTTCATTTCCTTCCGTCCATAGGCGCTCCATAGACTATCTATAGACCAAACTCTATAACCGTCTTAATTTTCTTCTGTCTATAGGTGGTCCATAGAATATCTGTAGACTAGTCCGTAACAGACAAATATTTTCTTTGTCTATAGACGGTCAATAGATTATCTATAGGCTGAAGTCTATAACTGCCTCATTTCCATTTGCGCATAGAAAGTATATAGACCATCTATAGACCAAAGTCTAAAGTAGACATAATTTTCCTTTGTCTACAGGCGGTCACTAGGTTTTATATAGACCAAAGTCTATACCTGTTTTATATCCTTTTGTCCATAGACAATCTCTAGACCACCTATAGACTAAAGCCTATAACCGCCATAATTTCCTTTCGTCTATAGACAATCTATAAACCATCTATAGACTAGTCTATAACCGGCTTCGCAGCCGTTTGTCTATAGACGACCTATAGACAATTTATAGACCAAAATCTCTAACCGCCTTAATTTCCTGTCGTTTAGAGACAATCGCTAGACTGCATATAGACTATTTTCTATAGATCTATTGTCTATTGTTTATAACAATCCTAATTTTATCTAATGATTTATACACTGCCTTTCGACTAAGTCCATAAAATATCCATTTTTTTCGCACTGCATGCTGAGTAGAACTGCATCAGGCCGCCGCGGTTGTTAAGTGGTTATGGCGCTCGGCTCCTGACCCGAAAGACGCGCGTTCGTTGCCAGCCGCGGCGGTCAAATTTCGATGGAGGCGAAATTCTTGGGGCCCGTGTGGTGTGCGATGTCAGTGCAGGTTAAAGAACCCCAGGCGGTCGAAATTTCCGGAGCCCTTTACTACACCGTCCCTCATTCCCTGAGTTGGCTTGGGACGTTAAACCCCCACGAACCAAACTGCATCGGGTGACCGCAACTATTGTCAGAGTCCTCCGCTTCCTTTGCTATTTCAGGAATAAAAAATATCGTCCAACGGCGATGCAATACCATCCGGTATATTGTTTTTAGAAGTTTTGAAGAGCTAATTTTCCTTAAACCGCGACGCATATTGATAATATAATTAAATTATCTTTAATGCTGACAGGTAGAGCGAGGAAAGGCACCCACTTCTGAAGTAAGGGTGCTGTACACTGTACTACATCAAACTAACATGTACACGCTCTCCCTTAAAGGAATCGCTCGAGAATATACCTTTACATCGTTCTGCCGTTACTGTCCAACACGCTTAATTAAGAAGCATTTCATCAGTGACTGTACATTTATTTCTCCTTAAAACCGCCTGTAAAATAAGGGGGAACAACGGGGGTGACAATTCAAGGATGTTCCCAGCTCTCAGAAACATGATTAGAAGTGTCTCAAAGATCATGGTTCTCTGCGGAATTAAGATATGCCATTTATACCTTTGCAGTTTGCCTTCACATGAAAAAGTGCTGCGACTCAACAATCAGAAACCCAGTATATTTTCGTTCTTCGCCGTACACCTGCTGCATAGGAGGTGATTACACGCTGTTGTGCATACCAGTTTTCCAAACACGAGCACACGCCAAAAAGACGTTATGCTATGCAGCATTAAAATTATTTGAAAAGGGTGCTACATACTATTCGATGGGAGATAAGAGAGCCGCCTGGAAGTTGCTTTTCACACGCCGTGATAGATTTTTTGTGCTCAGCAGGCGACTGTTGCCTCCAATTATAGTCGACGCAGCCGCGGTGGCTGTAATTTGGTGATAACCAAATTATCACCTACATACATGTTTCCCAATAATCAAACGAAACACGTAAGCAGAGGACACCAGGAATCGCAGCGAGTTCTAGCAGCGTATGCACACGCATACCACACAGGCGGACGTGGCACATGTGGCTGATGACTGTAATACTTTTGATATTCACCGTTTAAGCGGCGCGGGCGAAGCAGCACAGTTTTTAACGCGAGAGCGTTAAGTGCCCCGTGAAACAGAACAGCCAGTGTCGTCGGCGTCGGCGACGTTGGACGTGAGCGAAAAATCCTGCTCCTCCTCCTCGCAATGTACCCCACTGCCCCAACAGAGAGCGCGAGACAGCAGCGACTCCCGCCCGCCTCGTTCCTGCGCAGTGGGGTCGTGCAGGAACGCAGGAATCACGCGGTGAGCGGCGAACAACGCAGCGCACATTCAAGGCACGCTCATCACGAAGCTTGCCGCTTGCTGCCCGTTCGTTCGGCGCGGAAGCTATGCTGGCGTTAGTTGCATCGGGTTTGACGAGAGCGATGTGCCGACGAACTACGACAGCAACTTGAGCCCCGCGCGTCTCGGCAAGGCACCTGTCAGCGCTTCTACGTGGCTTGCCGCTCCGCGCGTCCGTTTCGCCGTACGTGCAGAGCTATTTGTCCAACGGGCAAGGCGTCGCGCAGAACGGGCGATGGCGTTCCGTGGACTCCCTGGCAGTGCTGCAACACGCTGTCGTGTTCCACTCTTAAAGGCGAAGCTTAAGCGTCCTCCAATTTTTCCACATACCCGTGCTGCGTTTCACTTTTCCGCTGCACCTGTAATTATTGGAGTGAGTTATCACAGTGGTTATTTTTCGGCGAACCGGAGCGGAGGACTGATTTTGGTTCACCTCAACTGGCGAGAGTTTGTCAGCAGAGAGTTTGATGAGAACAGTTCTGTAGCACACTAAGGAATTGAGATAACACAGGGTGTATACCAAAACTTGATGCTGTAGCAACACAAACATTTTACTCCATGGGCTCAGTGCAGGGAATGCTAATTCTTGTGAATAAAGGCTCAGCTGGAAGAATTTGAAAGTATACTTTGACTGCAAAAGACAATATTTCCGAGAATAAAGGCGGGATAAGAAAGCTTGAACGCTGAATTGCAGAGTGTTAACTTACCATCAGGACCATAATTTCTCTTAATACTTGATTGGTACATTTCTAGGTATATTCATAGCGTTTTGTTGGCGACCCATTTTTCTCCACCCAAGTTTACGACCAATGCGTTGTCATTTAAAGAGACTCAAGTACAAATTTTTATAAAGGTCCGTTTATTAGTTGAATACCAGGGCACAATCTCAGCCTTTGAATAGTGACGCAATAAGAAGGGCCCGAGCTAACCCGCGTGACAAGTGGCATGTACAGGAGATAACTTAGTTGCCTGATGCACATATATGACATAAGAGTGTTTTAAATAGGGCTGCATTTTCCTACTGAAATCACAGCTGCCTTATAGAACATATGCGGGACGGTCATGTTCATCAGTACTATCAGAAAACACGCAGACCAGACGAAACATGCAATCAAGCGCTCACACAACTGGAAACTAAGGGGAGGTACGGGAAAAAGAGAAAATGGGAAAAGTGACCGTGCACAGCACAGGAAACGTTCAGGCAACCACATGTTCCAGGAGACTACCAAGAAAGATTTGAATAAAGAAAGTCACCGCCTTATAGACTGTGCGCACCAAATACGTAAATAGAAGTAGCACCGAAGCATCCCAGATTTTGTAAACGGCCATGTCTTGTGATGTTGAACGCTCTCCTCTATAATCTATGAAAATAAACTAATATAAAAAAGCTAGTGAAGAAGAAGACGAAGACCTAGTGGGTGGCTACGTGTCTGCTTCTAGTTCTGTGTTTTCGCTTTTCGCTGTCTTCTCGCGTGTGGCGTGGGTCGGACAGTGCGCTCCGTGAGACCTAATGCTTGTGATGCCCCTGCGGAGAAATTCCCGGCAAGGTGGGCGCATTCTCAAGTGAGAAAACCCAACCGGAACCCTCAGGGGCAAGCTAGGCATAGCTCGGCGCTGCCGAGCGAGGCCGTGCTACGCGTCTGCATGGATTCTGCGTTGTCGACGACAGCTACCCGGATGCCCGCTGTGTTGCCACTTGACGCAGCCTCCACGTCAACGCAACCGTCAGCGCCTCTGGGCATCCAGCATGCGCCGTCTTCCGATGCTACGACTTTGGCCTGTGACACGGACTGCTCCAACGCCTCCGTGCCCGTGACACTCCCTCAAGAAACTGTGCCCGTCGCGCCGGTTCAGTATTCCCACCAAGGGCCGTCACCAGCGTCTGAGCCTCCTCCACAGATGCCTCCCGTGAGTCAAGGCTCTCTTCCGCCTGCGGCGAACTCGTTCCGCGTTACCATCAAGCCTACATTGCGATTTGATATGACTGCCATCCCTGCCCGCAATGTTCAAGCCACAATTGACCACGCTCTTGGCTCTTCGAACTACTGTGGGTTTGTCGTTCATCGCCCATCGAACACCATCACGGTAAACTTGCCATCCTTGATGGACGCCCAGAAAATGTGTCCAGTTACGCGGATCCTCCTGGATGACAGCGAGCATGTCTCGGTGCAAATATATTTTGCATCTGGTCCTGACACTCTCCGCTGCATGGTTTATCATGTCGACAGCACGAGCCCTCCTGAGGAGGTGCGCGCGAATATTCCCTGCTCAACTCACGTTGTACTGCAAGCACGGCCTATGGGGCGCCGGGGCTCATACCTGCTCATCCTGTAAGGCCCGTTGACTCTGCCAAAGTACCTTACCTACTACGGTGCGATCGTCAAACCACAGCCCTTCCGACCTCGTCGTATTTTTTATCACTACCACAAAGAAGGACGTATGCAAAATATCTGCCCTAATCCAGCAGCTGTGGCCGACATGAATGAACCCACAGTTCCTTGTGCCCTGTGCACATCGCCGGACCATGACATTCGCTCTCCCGCTTGTCCAAAGAAGAAGCTAGCGCAGAAGTTTCACAAGTCGCCTGCAAAAACGGATGTTCCTACAAGTAATCGGTTTGCAGCTCTCGCATGCGACGACAACGACTTCCCTGAACTTCCTTTATCTGAGCCCGCTGCTCACCATACGTCTCCTCACCAGCGTACATATGCACAAGCGGCTCACCTTCCCGGATCAAATGGAACGCCAAAACATCCAGTGCATCGATCACATGTGGATACCACATATGAAGACACAGCTTTAGACAATGCAATCGCAGAGGCTCACCGCCGACTAGACGAACTCACCCAGCGCCGGGAAAAGCGTCGTTCTCAATCCTCTCGAAGAATTCTAATAACTCGGGAGCAATCATCAGAGAAATCATCTCAAATAAGCACTGGGCCACAATCAGGTGCCGACCACCTGTTAGCCGTGACTACCCCGACAGTGGATAAGATATTAGCGCTGATGAAGCAGGTGACATCCCTCATCGTGGAAGCTCTTCGGCCTCGTCATGGATACCTCATCTTCATCTATGGTGGTGCAGTGGAACTGTCGAGGATTCGCTAATAAGGCCTCTGAAGTGAACAACCGCCTTCGCGACGTAAATCTGAAGGCATGAGCGTTCCTACTGCAAGAGCATAATGCACTTCCACGCCTTTCAGGTTTCTGCGCATACCATTCACCATCTATTCCTGATTGCCGTTGCACCGCGTCCTCCCTCAGCCCAGGTAAATCTGCAATTTATATTCACAGTTCTGCTCCACACACACCACTCGACCTTTCACGATGGTGCAACACACGTCAAGAGGTTTTCGCCCTTCTCGTAAAACCTGCACGCACAACCCATGTCCTAGTTTCTTTTTATAGTCGTCCTGTCTCCGCATTTCCCAATCTGGGATGGGTTCGTTTTCTACGTTCTACCAACTCGGGTATCCCTATTCTAGTTGGTGGTGACTTCAATGGCGCTCACACTGCGTGGGGTTACTCATCGGATCCCTCAAGGGTTGCACACATCCAAGGGAGCTTTTCGGACCATTCCTTTCAACTTTTAAACCACCCGAATACTTCTACCCGCCGACGATGTGGCCCGTATTCACCTGATTTGACTTGGTGGTTAGGCCCCGGTAACCCTCGTTGGGCTGTTGATTCTGATACTTGGGGTAGCGATCACAGCCCTATTTTTATCTCCCTCACGCCTAAGCGTCTACGGAAAATACGCCGCACTGTACAAATCACATCATGGGACTCTGTACGCGCAGAAAATCATTTATCTACATTCAACCCCTCTTCAGCACTATCTACTCTCTCTGCTGTTCTCGCTACTCACACTATTACCACTGCGGTAAATGAAGACGACCCAAACCCGGACATGCATCTCTTGAATTTGTGGGCTCTTCGTCGCCAGGCGGATCTTTACTGTACTCGTCACCCCGATGACCCATCGGCTCTTTCTACTCTTCACCGCGCTACTGCACGGGCGCGGCACTATGCAAAGCGGCTAGGCAGGCAACGCTGGGCTGCATGGTGTGCCCGGCTGTCCTCTACGCAGGGCAGTCGACATCTTTGGAGAGTATTTCACGCCATGGAGCGCCCTTCTCAGGTTGCAGATTACACAGAGAGCATTCGCCTCGCGCTAAAAGTGGATGAGGGCACATTTGCACAGCAAGCGGCCCGTCAATTTTTTCCAAACCATGACTGCACCGCAACGTCTAAACCTGATATATCGGTTACAGAGCCCTCCGATGGGATTACTTCTGACCTCACCATGGCCGAGCTGCTGGCCTCCATTGAACGTTTAAAAATTACTACTACTCCCGGGCACGACGGCATACCTAACTTCTTGTTCCGTAACTTGGAAAGGAGGGCTTTGCAAACCCTACTTGATACATTTAACGAAGTGTGGCTTTCTGGCGTCATGCCGGGAGACTGGAAGCATTCTATTGTGGTTCCAATACCCAAGTCAGGTCAGCCTCCAGTCTCTCCCTCGGCCCTTCGTCCAATTTCCCTTACGCCTACCATCTGCAAGCTTTATGAAAACATCCTAGCTGCACGCTTGTCGTGGTGGCTGGAATCCCATGATTGTTACCCAGATTCCCAAATTGGTTTCCGCCCACAAATTGGAACGGAGGATGGCCTTGCTACTTTGGCAGCTGACGTGCTTGACCACTCTCCGCAGAGTCACCTTGTAGGAACCGTAATCGCTACAGATATAACAAAGGCATATGATAACATCCTTCACTCTGCCATTCTTGCCTCCCTTCAAATTCTTGGTCTTCCTCACCGGTTCCTCCTCTCCATTCACGCCTTTTCAGCAAATCGAACTTTCAGCGTGCGTGTCCACGGAAAGCTTTTTGGTAACTTCACTTCCAATAGAGGAGTGTCGCAGGGCTCCGTTCTCGCCCCCACATTATTTAATGTGGCTTTAATTCCTCTTGTTCGAGCCCTAGAGACCATCCCTTCTATCCGCGTGCTTGCGTATGCCGATGATATAACCTTGTGGTGCTGTCATCCAGATGCGTCTATTTATCAGTCGGTCCTTCAGCACGCGCTGGATGTACTGACATCTCACCTCCCACCTCTGGGCCTAACACTCTCCTAATAAATCATGTTTCATTCGCATTGGAAATAAAGCCGGCTTACGGAAAGCTCCCCCTTTAAATTTTACGGTACATAACTCTCTGATTCCTCAGGTAGAAACTGTTCGTATTCTTGGTCTTCTCCTCCATACATCTTCGGCTGGCACCCCGTGGCTGACAGCCACCCGTAAATCGGCTCAGGCTACTCTAGGTCTGATTCGTCGCATAGCTATGCGCTCTGATGGCGCACGTGCTCATACGGCCCGCCAGCTTGTGCGCTCTATCCTTCAGCCACGGGTAGCATATCAGGCACAAATTCAACGTCTCACCCGCAGACAGTGGGACTTCCTTGAAGCTATCAATCGTGACGCTATGCGCGTCATAACATATCTGCCTCGTTTAACAGCCATACCTGTGCTACAGGAGTTCGCCCAACTTAATACACTAAGTGAACTCATCTACCAACGGGTGGCAAATAGAGCTAGAAAACAGTCTCTCCAACATCGTCGTTTAAAGACACTTCCTCCGTAGTCATATTGCCAGCTCACTGACAATCGCCCCACTGTTTCCCCGTCGGTATCAGCAGCGTATCTGCCTGAAGGGTGCATATTATACACGGATGCATAACATTCTGCAGAGAGGAAAATACTGCTGTCTATAGTCCATCTCACCAACATCTCAACTCTCGCGCGACGTATACTGCGGATACGTGCACTCCCCTGGCATTGGAACTTCAAGCCCTTTATAATGCCATTGCTTCTCTTCCGCTCGTTCAAACATTCAATACAGTTCATATTTACACCGACTCCCGCGCCGCTCTTAAACAGCTTAAGGCTGTTCGACGGAAATTCCAGATTTCACAATCAATTCATGTGCTCTGCACAAAGTATCCATTTCCTGTGCGCATACACTGGATTCGCGGCCATGCCCAGGATCCAGATAACATTCAAGTGAATGCAATGACTCATCTTCATACATCTGACGATCCGCCACCTTCCCCTCTTCCCCCAGATCCTTTCCTGTCCCATGTTTCCGATTCCGTAGTTCTGCGCCAGCGAACACGCGCTCTAAATCATCCGTGTTCGCACCCTCTCCACCGTAGTCTTACTCGGCGGGATGAGGTATCCGTGCGCCGGATTCGGGCAGGGGCGGCTCTGACACCATCTTTCCGTCATGGGTGGCCTGCCAAAGATCTGCAAGCACCTGACAGGTGCCCTCACTGTAGCGCTGCACCGGACATTTGTGATGTGCGGCATTTGTTGTGGAGGTTTCCGGCGACGGCTGCTATAAGAAAACGGCTCCTCTGGGAGGTGGGCCTGCGCTGGAACCGCGCAAGTGACTACGCGAACTGGACTATGGAAAACCGTTTCATTAGCAACCTCTGCGACTACCTCAGCGCAACGGGCCTTCACTCCTTCTTTTAACTTACTATTCCGTGCATTCCTTCCCCCCTTCCTTTTTTCAGCTTATGCCTCATAACGCTTCTCGAATAAAAAAAGTCAATGAGTTAGCGGTAAGAGGGAAAGTACAGGAATGCAGTATATCACTGTAATACCGATATTCGGCTTTAACTGAGGAATACGATCATGACGTTCATACAATGAACGATAATCTGACAACCATCATTATGGAATGCGCAGTAGAAGTAGACGGTAGAACAGTTCGACAGGATACCGGAAAGCTATCTCAGGTGACGAAAGATCTATCTGATTAAGAAACGACAAAGCATGAGGACGTCTAACCCTACCGACAGAATAGAACTGGCAGAGCTATCGAAGTTAATAAGTAAGAGCAAGATGACCAACATAAGGAAGTGTCATATGGAGAGAATCGAGCATGCTCTAAAGAACAGAGGTAGCCTAAAAGCGGTGAAGAGGAAACTAGGCATAAGTAAAAACCAGATGTATGCGCTAAGAGATAAATAGGGCAGTGTCATTAGCAATATGTATAAGATAGTTGAAGTAGCCGAAGAGTTCTACACAAATCTGTACAGTATCCTGTGTAATCATAGCCTTAATGAAAAACAGTAGCGAGGAGCAATGTGTCATACCGCCAGTAACGAAAGAGGAAGTAAAGAAAGCCTTAGGAGCAATAGAAAGGCGAAAAGCAGCTGGGAAGGATCAGATAACTGCAGATCTGTTGAAGTATGGAGGTGAGATCGTGCTAGAAAAACTTGCCACCCTGTATACGCAATGCCTTATGACCTCAGCCGTACCAGAAGCTTCGCAGAATGCCAACATTATCTTAATTCATAAGAAGGGAGACGCCAAGGACTTGAAAAATTATAGACCAATCAGCTTACTATCTCTTGCTTACAGGGTATTTACTAAGGTAATCGCTAATACAGTCAGGGACCCTTAGACTTTACACCACCAAATGATCAGGCAATCTAAAGTAAAGGATATTCCACATTAGATCATATTCACACTATCAATCATTTGATAGAAAACTGCGAAGAATATAAACAACCTCTATATATAGCCTTTAACAATTACGAGATAGCATTCGACTCAGTGGAATCCTCAGCAGTCATACAGGCAATGCGTAATCAGGGTTTAGAAGAGCCTTATGTCAAAATACTGGAAGATATATATCGCAACTGTACTGCTACCATAGTCCTCCATAAAATCAGCAATAAAATTTCAATAAGAAAGGGCGTCAGGCAAGGAGACACGATCTCGCCAATGCTATTCACCGCCTGTTTTAGGATGTATTCCGAGGCCTAAATTGGGAACAGTTGAGAAAAAGAGTAAATGAAGAATACGTAAATAATCTGCGATCCGCTGATGACATCGCCTTGCTGAGTCACTCAGGACGAAACTGCAAATCATGATCAATGAGTTAGAGCGGCAGAGCAGAATGCTGGTCTAAAAATTTACATGCAGAAAACCAAAGTAATGTTCAACAGTCTAGCAAGGGAACAGCAGTTCACAATTTTTCAGTGAGCGCCTGGACGTGGTAAAGGAATACGTCTACTTAGGGCAGGTAGTGACAGTTGATCCGGATCATGTGAGTGAAATAACTGGAAGGATAAGAATGGGGTGGAGCGCATATGGCAAGTTCTCTCACATCATTAATGGCAGTTTACCAATTTCCCTCGAGAAAAGTGTACAACAGCTGTGTCTTACCGCTACTCACCTACGGGGAAGAAACGTGGAGGCAAACGAAAAGAGTTCAGCTTAAGTTAAGGACAACGCAGCGAGCCATTAAAAGAAAAATGGTAGGCGTAACGTTAAGAGACCGGAAGCGGACCGAGTGGGCGAGGGAACAATCGCGGGTTAATGACATCCTAATCTCAAATCAAGAGGAAGAAATGGGCTTGGGCAGGGCATGTAATGCGAAGGCAAGATAACCGCTGTTCTTTAGGGATAACGGAGCGGATTTCAAGAGACAGTAAGCGTAGCAGAGGACGGCAGAAGGTTAGGTGGGCAGATGAGATAAAGAAGTTTGCAGCCAAAGGGAGGACGGTGCTGGCAAAATACAGGGTTAATTGGAGAGACATGGGAGAGGCCTTTGTCCTGCAGTGCCTGTAATAAGGTTGATGATGATGATGATTTTGATGATGATGATAATGAAAAGGGCAGTATCCCATCAACCTAACATCTGCAAAACTCAGTGCGTACGAACTCCTTTTCAGTTGCAGTTTTCAAAGCTCAGCAGTATGTGCGTAGCTTAAACGTTCCAGGCAGCACTCAGCTCGTGTTTATGATGGATAGGGCGATTGATTTTCCTATTATCAAATCATTCCCAAATATTTAGGAGGACATATAGCATATGCATTCTTGAAATCACAGCCAAGTGCACGTTGGTCGTGCTCCTAAACCACAGCCACAAATATTTCGCATGCAATATTTCACTCAGCGCAGTCATCACAAAGCACAATCGTTCATTCCCCCTGCAGGTGAAAGGACACTAGCGGAATTCACTACGGAACATACGATTTCGTACAAGCTATCAAACCGTCATCCGAAAGTCACATCTGACACTTCCCACAGAGATGTTATAAGACACCTCTCACAGTCCTCACTTTTTCATTTACGTACGGAGCACCGGTTCTTCGCATGCTGTGGGCTCTTCGCGTCGAACCAGGCAATCTGTCTGAAGGCAGCAGCATAGAAAAAGAGATTAATAAAGAGCGGACACTCCAATAGGGCCCAGCGGTCCAAATGACTAGCGCACCAACGGGATGAGCGCAAAACTTCAGGTTTCTGTTTCAGGCGCGCGCGGTTTGAATGCTAGCATGCGCTGCGGCCGGCCTCGCCCACATGGCGCAATATTTCTGTTCAGTATGGTATCTTATTATTATATATTTATTTTTGGTCCAGAAAATAGAAAAATTGCATTCCGGGCGCTCTTGACCGGCCATCAACGCGGTTGCGCCATGGCCTTCGTCAAACAGAGGTGCTTTGTGAAATGAACTTTTATTTTGCTCCACATAGTCACAAAAAGGAAACCGATAGAGTTGTCGTCGCCATTTGGCGCATCATTAAGCTCGTTCCCCGCTTCTTCTGTGTCCACTGTTACGGCAACAACGGCTCACAGCAGTGGTCGTCACTCCAACCAGGCAACCAGGCACCGTCAGCTGAAATATGTAAAATGCGAGCAGGTGTCATCTGGTAAACCATTACACAACCTGCACGAAAGAAGGACACTATACTTTTTCTAAATTAGCATGCAGAACATTGCAGACCCACATACAACGTCACACCTACCAATTATTTACAAGCATTCGTCCTCTGAACGACGTTATTCTCTGCACCCTAACAGCTAGAAGTCCCATTCCACGGCAAACACTGCATTTTGTTCCGACAAATGTTTCGCACTGTGACTGCTACCACACGGGCTCCCCTCCAGTCGCACGCTGTGTGTTAGGAGCACTGGGAGCGAATTCGCGGGTGCAATGCATGTCCCTAGAGGCGTAGAAGACAATTTTTGGCACACCAGGGCCTGGTTTCCTAGCTTTTCGAAAGTCCTATTTTACTTTTTCCCGGTCGATTTGAAATGCGCACTCCCTTGTTGTTGTCGCTACGCGTGTGCAATGCGCGCTTTCGCTGGAACAGACGACGGAGTCTTCGACGTACGTCTAGTTTCTAAGCTTTTCATGCGTTACCTTTTTTCCAGGAAGTCTTGACAATTATTCGTCCGTACTAAGAACACGAGAACGCTCGTTTTCGAGACGTTTGCCCATTTTTTTTCAAGTTCACTTCATCTTACCGCGCGTCAACAAATATCATTCGAAAGAAGTCGTGTATTGTTGAGTGCTACACGAAACTTCGCGTCCCCATAAAACTATACGCGCAACCATGCGAAACTAAATGCTAGGCAAAGCGCACAAGGCACAAGGCGCGGGCGCGCCCATCGCTAACTGCGCACCGACCGGCGCGCAGGTAGGCGTGCCTTTCACAACTGCGCCATATTGCACCGACAGGCGTGTTCAGCGAAACTGCTTGAAATAAACGTAGTTTGCCAAAATCGAAACGTTTCTCACCTTGCCACTGACAGAAGGAGCAATAGTGACAGGAACCGCGCCAGAACAGCCGGCAGGCCACGAAGTGTGCGCGCCTCTTCATGAACTGCGTAATTCATGGCACCGGCCGGCGTGGTCAGCGTAAATGCTCGAAATGCAGAGTAGCTGGGCAAAACAGAAAACTATTTCTCACTTGCCTTCGCCAAAAACCGCTCGAGTTCCACGTCGAAGGCCAAGACAGACGCAAAAATTCTGAAGGCACTTAAGTCTGCTTACATCACGGAGGAAGACTATATAGGCGTGGAAACTCCGCTGTCTGCGGCGACCAGAAAAGGTCAAGCCCGCGGCGCCATTATCATGCTGGCGGCGCCTGGCGGCCTGGAAAGAAACTACTGCCGTTTCGATTGCCAAGGCAACCGGTCGAGCGTGTTGCTCCCATTAGGACGCGCGCGCCTGACTTGTGAGGGCACTCTCGCACGCTTCTTTACCGCTGGCAAGCCCGAAGAGCAACTGGTGCTACGCTTCAACCATTTGAGCACAGTAAAAAATAAAACGCGTTCTTTTCCATGACCGCTATAAGATGATCTGTAGTTTCTGGTGTAAGCAGTGCTTTCCTTTGACACCCGCGCGATGACTTTGATTGGATGGGTATAAGCGCTGCTGGCAATCGTCGAAGGCAAACATGCCTTCAGGTTCGTCGAGTATGTGACCACGCTAAGTTTCATCTGCTGGAGGAGAACGCGGGCGTCGTACGGCGCAGCGATTATGACTGCACGTCAGCCGAGAAGGCAACAAGCGGCTACAACTTCTCACCTCGCTCACCTTGTCCCTGCAACACTTGTAACCGCTTCTGCAATTTCGAACAAAACACCTGCGTCCCATCTTAGTCTAGCAAATTTCGAAGGAGGTCGCACTGCGCATACCAGCGCTGTTAGTATTAGCGCCCTCGAACAGACACCGACAAGAACTTTTGCTGTTTGACTTAAGGGCGCAGGAATACAAGGTCACGGCGTGCCCGCTGAAGCAAACACCCGTGTCGTCTGCTTGCCGTCTGCTCTGAGCGCGAGCCGCCGGAGAGCGCGCCGGAGCCGCCTACCCTAGGGTGCCTCAATGCCAGCGCCACCGTTCCCGGGTGGAGACAACTTAAGTGACACCGCCATATTGAATCACAACTTTCCTCTCCCATGCACCGCAAAATACTCGACTGGTAGCCCAGCGTAGCTTTCGCTGCAAAAGGCCGTTCAAGTTAAAGCACTTTGAAGCGCGCCGAGAGCATGAACGGCGCCGTTACAAACGCTAGCGCCGCTGATCCCGTGTGATTCAATATGGCGGCGCCGCTGAAGTTGTCCCTAACCCGGCGCTGGCATTGAGCACCTAGCCTGCCCAGGCGCTGCTTTTTTGTTCGCTGCGGCTTCTACGACTCGCCGCATGGCGCCACCACTGTATACGGCCCCGTCGGTGCATACAATTGTGACCTTATCTGTTCGCCTGCGCTCGCTCGCGCTGACAGGAGTTTCACCTCCTAAATTGAATTGAATTCAAATAGTCTTGCTCCGTGGCTTACATAGAGGAAACCGAAAGCATGTAACTTGTTTCTAGCATTTCATACTAACCTCAAATTCTAACTTCAGTCATGTACTCTATTATAACGTCACACATATTTTTCATGTAATCTGGACATCAAGTGACTTTACCCCTTGCCACGTGAGTCTAGTATGACGCAACACATTTTGGAGATCGATTTTGGTGTGGCGGCCAAGGTGAACTTTCGGGGGGGACGCATGCCAAACTTTGGCAATGGCCCGGGCCAAATTTAGATGTCGCCATCGTGTGGGGCGTGCTCAGTTATGGCTGGACTTCGGTTTTGGAATAACTCGGCCAAGGGCAAATTTCGGGTGTGGCCCGGGCCATATTTTGGAAATGACTTGAGACAATTTTGGAGGGCGCCGTCGCCCAGGCACGCTCACTTATGTTTGGATATCGATTTTGGCCCAAATTGTCGAAGGTCAAGCATCGGGGGTCGCCCGGGCCAATTTTTTTATTCTCGCTTACATACTACAGCGTCATTAACTTGTACCTCAAATACAGAATTAAGCTCTGATTACGAGGACTTTAGGTGGACGTGTTCTGCGAACAACTTCAGGTGACAAGTCCTGCTTCTCGTGAGTCATATAATGCTTTCGCATTAAAAAACGCGGAGTCTGTGCGCTAACAAAGACGCCGCACGCACACAGGCGCAGCCGCGCAGACAACCGTCTCCCGGTTTCGTTCGTCTGCCTGTCTGCTCCATTGCCGGTCGCCCGCGCGCACGCGCATGCACGCGCCAACGCTGGTGGCGCCAGTGAACGGATGGGTTACAAACTAATGCGTTAAGCAGTTCCTGGGGCCAGATTTTGCTGAGTGTCCACCCTAAATAAATTTCTTTCTCTATGGCAACAGAGTCAAAATCTACGACTGGAATTTTTTTGTGGTATGGCAAGAAGCAAACGCTCAGACGTCGACGACTAGAACATGGCTCGAGGACACAAAGTAAACAAGCGCTTGAAATTAACGCTGATAGAAGGCGAGCTGGCGCACGCAACGAAATGACGAGAAGACGACAGACGAATGGCAAAGCCGGCAATAAGCCGCAGCTAGCGGCAAGCAAGCCGCAGAATTTTTAAGGTAGATGGCATTAGAGGCGATGTCAGCTGTTCTGAGGGAACACGAACACACACACACACACATACACACACACACACACACACACACACACACACACACACACACACACACACACACACACACACACACACACACATATATATATATATATATATATATATATATATAAAAAAGCGTTCCAACGAAATGTAAAGCCCTAAACATTTTTTTTAAGAGCAGTATCTATAGTGGTGTCTTGAATGGTAAAAAGACGACAAATATATTACGCATTGCTATTTCGCTTTTTCTGTTGTCCTCACTGATAATTTTCGCTCTTCAGTTAGACTCCCCAGTTCCTGTCGCTGGCACTTCGTCCTAGACCGCTATCAAGCCCCGTCTTGGTGGCCTCTATCACAATCCCCCTCGAATGCCACGTAGAATCCCGTTTGAGAAAGGTAACTACTAGATTCGGGAACAATCCACAACCATCTACATAAACAGCTTGGGTCGCCGTGGCCGTGAGGTTCAAAAAATTCTTACAACACAATATGTTGGGATGAAGCGGCACTGTTAACCAAATTTCATATTCCAGCGCACTAGTCCTGCATTAGCACTTTATCTTAATGCGATACATTTGTCTAATAAGCAGGCGATCGCTTGAAGGTGCAGTAAGTCCTAAGGAATTACCGAAAATTAAGGCCCATGGAAACGAGCGCAAGCACTCGGCCAATATATACCTCGTCTTTTACATAAGACGTTCTGCGATTTTTAAAAATAGGCGTTATGAGTTAAGAGCGCACTTTCTTCGCATAGCATTGTCAGCGGTGTAGCACTTCTGAATACAGCTAAGACCTCCCAACTAGCAGGCTGGTTAACTGATACTGAAGAGTTTAGTTCTTAATTATTGCTGTTAGCCACCTCATTTACTGAGCGGCATGTCGCCCACTTTAAGCAATGCGGCATCTTATCCGCCGCGTTCATCAGAAGTAAGGAAGTCAGTATACAAGAGAAGCAAAAGTAGTACAATAGCAATAGTAGTGCAATAGAAGCAATAATCTGGGAAAAACAAGTGGCTAACGAATTTTACCATGCAAAAGCTAGCTATGAAAAACAACTGTTATACAATCGAATTCAGACGAATTGCCGCCTCGGGGGAGTGTAGAAATCAAATTTTTACTTTCAGGGAAAATATCACGGCTTCTCTAGCTGACAGATGTAAAAAAATTTGTCTTTTTCACAAAAGAATAAAAAATGGCAGCGGCTTAGCTCGGCTATGCCGGGATATACGGAGTGAGGTATACGTTTTCCAGGCTCAGCTTGTTGTGGTCACTGTATGTTTAGCTATGAGAGACATTGGGTATACACATCTTTTATTCATTTCGCTTGACAGAGCCGAAGACTGCCCGATGATCTTTGAAGTAGCATGCAGCGGTCTCAATTTTCTCTACACAGTAATTTGATTTGGTAGAGTCTCTTTGGCATACGAGGTCTATAGTAGTTCCCCATTGTGTAGTCTGGACGTCAGGGTCCGAAGCTAAATTAAAGTCAAACTTTTCATTCATACACTGACTAAATGAGTCCCGTTTCCTGTTGAAATCACCCAAAGACACACACAACTTTGCGACCGTGCCGCAGGCTGGTATACACGTGGCAAACACATCAATTCTTCTGCTTCACAGATGTTCCCGGTGCCACGTAGACTCATTCGATGATAATGCGGCTCTCCAGAAGCCGAGCGCAGCAGGCTTCACCATTATTCACCACGATCGAATGGAGATGTCTGACAGCGGTGATACCTTGCTTCAGGTACATACAGACTCCAGCGCTGTTATTTGGTTCAAGCCAGCTGCCAGGCGACAACCCCAGGACCGGAATAGTTAATCTTCTCTTGTCTATACCGCCGTTTAGCCGCGGCTGGACTCTCCTTCTTTGCATGCATGTCAAACGATGTGATACAGACGCACGCTACATCTCCGCCTTTTATACGCAATGCTGCGCATGCGAAGCGCGGTTCGGGTGATAGAGCGGCGTGCGGCGAGGCGCCGACGAAGGACGCGGCGCAGGTGTGGGGCCTGTCTGGTTACCATGCTATCGGCGCATGCGCACAACTGCTCATCCTCGTGGCATTATGCTCAGGTTTGACGGTGGAGCGGACACATAGCCGCGGCGAAGAGCACCCGCACCTTGCTCCTCTCATGTTGCCATGGTAACGGCGCATGCGCACAACTTTCCTCTGCCAGGCACCGCGAAATCCTCGTCTGGTAGCCCAGTGTAGCCATCGCTACAAAACATAGACGAACCGATGACAGGATAACCGTAAGCAGGATAATATTACAGATGAAATGTGGGAAAAACAGTTGGCAGTCCACGTACACGAGAGAAACAAAAGGACAGGCGCAACTCTAACAACTGTTTCTTCTTTTAAAGCAAACGCACATTTACACCTTTTACCACACCAGCGCAAGCGAACAAAAAAACTCGTGATCTGAGATTAGTGGGAACGACGAGAGCACAGAAACGTAAATTCGGCGGAGTACAAAGGTAGAGAAGTATCGCTGATGCATCCTTCAGCTTTTTCTTAATATGAAATGCTTCAAGAGCAAGCAGCGCGTATACATTTCTGCTTCTGCCCAGAATCGCCATCTCCTCGAATCGTCGTGCGCAATTGCTGCAGTCATTAATGTGCGACACAAGAGCTGCGCCTTTGTCAACATTATTCATTACATGTAGCGCATTCTCCCTGAGTCGCTCATTTACTGACCGCACTCTTTGACCGATGTAAGTCTTTCCAAGCGAGAGTGAGACTTCATACACAACACCGGTAGTGCAAGGGACAGAGGATGCCCCATGCCTGAATTGGCAGTCTTGCCTTCCATCACCGCACTTGCGGGAGCACAGCTTGGAGAGCTTGTTCGGCGCAGAAAAGGCCAGAGGGACTCCATGCCTGTTTTGCACTCTCTTGAGGTGGTGTGAGACTTTATGTAAGTACGTCACCACCAATGGCCTCTTCGTTTCACACTCGACCGCCGCCCTCTTGCTAAACGCCATGGTCTTTTTCTTTCGGATCAGGGCCTCAGCCACAGCTTTCAAAAGCGACAAAGGGTAACCTGCTGAGAAAAGCCACAGAATATAACCAACCTCTATATATAGCTTTCACTGATTACGAGAAAGCATTAGACTCAGTGGAAACCTCAGCAGTCATACAGGCATTGCGTAATCAGGGGGCAGAAGGGCCTTATATCAAAATACTGGATGATATATATATAGCAAATGCACAGCTACAATAGTCCTCCATAAAATCAGCAATAAAATTCCAATAAGGAAGGGCGTCAGGCAAGGAGACACGATCTCGCCAATGTTGTTCACCGCATGTTTCAGAAGGTATTTCGAGGCCTGAATTGGGAACAGTTGGGAATAAGAATAAATGGAGAATACCTAAATAATCTGCGATTTGCTTATGGCATTGCCTTGCTGAGTCACTCACGAGGTGAACTGCAAATCATGATCAATGAGTTAGACAGGCAGAGCAGATCGATGGGTCTAAAATTTCACATGCAGAAAACAAAGGAAATGTTGAACAGCCTAGCAAGGGAACAACAGTTCACAATTGGCAGCGAGAGCCTAGAAGTTGTGACGGAATACGTCTACTTGGGGCAGGTAGTGACAGCTGATCCGGATCATGAGAGGGAGATAACTAGAAGGATAATAATGGGGTGGAGCGCATATGGCAAATTCTCGCAGATCATGAGTGGCAGTTTACCAATTTCCCTCAAGAGGAAAGTGTACAACAGCTTAATCTTACCGGTACTCACCTACGGGGCAGAAACGTGGAGGCAAACGAAAAGAGTTCAGCTTAAGTTAAGGACAACGCAGCGAGCCATGGAAAGAAAAATGATAGGTGTAACGTTAAGAGACCGGAAGCGGGCAGAGTGGGGAGGGAACAAACACGGGTTAATGACATCCTAGTCGAAATCAAGAGGAAGAAATGGGCTTGGTCAGGGCATGTATTGCGAATGCAAGATAACCGCTGGTCCTTAAGAGTAACGGAGTGAATTCCAAGAGAAAGGAAGCGCAGCAGGGGGCGGCAGAAGGTTAGGTGGGCGGATGAGATTAAGAAGTTTGCAGGCAAAGGGTGGATGCAGCTGGCAAAGGACAGGGTTAATTGGAGAGACATGAGAGAGGCCTTTGCCCTGCAGTGGGTGTAGTAAGGCTGATGATGATGATGATTACTTGTGGCCGCAAATTTGTCTGGAGTAAACCACTCGCAATAGTCGAACAGAACTTTCAAATCAGCGCGGTGGCAGTGCGAGAACGGCAAAACTGCGAGTTCGTGTCCAATGAATCTTTTTCTACAAAAGCCTATTTTTATAAATTGCAGAACATCTCAGCTAAAACACCTACATGTGGCGCTTTTCGTTTCCTTAAATTTTTTCACACGCTTTCCCTAAGGGCTCTTATTCCATTCATGCATCCAGTCGGCACGTGTTTTGACAAAATTAAGCATGTGTTTAATGCGTATTAAAAGCGTAGCGGAATCATGAAAAAAACCCTGAAAAAGCTCCAAAGTTGTACGGCTGAGTTACTTACAATGCTTCTCGGGTCAAACATTTAATTGGAAGGATTCTGAGCACAGTTTTTACCATCCTAAGCAGCACTGACAGAAATGGATACGATGTATTTCTATGCATACAGCCACCGCGGTGGCTGAGTGGTTATGGCGCTCGGCTGCCGGCCCGAAAGACGCGGGTTCGATCCCGACCGCGGCGGTCGAATTTCGATGGAGGCGAAATTCTAGAGGCCCGCGTGCTGTGCGATGTCAGTGCACGCAAAAGAACCCCAGGTGGTCGAAATTTCCGAAGCCCTTCACTACGGCCTCCCTCATAGCCTGAGTCACTTTGGGACGTTAAATTCCCCATAAACCGTAAAATCTATGCATACACTACACAAGGGCGCGCTTGTCACCACCGTAAGTTAATAGAGGGAGCGGCAAAAGGACAAATGAATTGCCCAAAAAGTGCACCGTTTGTGCTGCTGTGGTGAAGAACTGCGCCTTGGTCTGACCGCTGCGCTTGTGTCCATTGCGTTAGTTATTTGGGACGGCAATCAAACAACATTGTCACGTAGTGGTGACGGCAGTCGAAGCAGCGATGAAGACGGACGAAAGGGGTCTTCTAAAAGAACTGTTTATTGGGCTGACTTGCGCCCAAAATGGACTGAATCACTCGGCGGCGGCGAAGCGACAAGCGTGCTCGGCGGTCGTCGAACAGAATGCCCGCCGCTGTCGACCGTGCTCAATTTAAAGCTGATAGCGAACATTCGAGATAAAGGGCGCAAAGTTACTAGAACATTCCGGAACAACGTAGCAACAGCTTTGCCTGGCTGCGATCAATCGAGATAAATCTAGTCGCGTCTTGCGTCGCAAACAAAGCGATAAAGTGGTGTCGCGGCAGATTTGAAAAACGAACAAACACTGCAAATATTCGCGGCAATATCCAGCTGTACATTGTAATCAACTTTGCAGTTTCGTTTATTTTGCACAACAGAAAGGCCTCTGAATTTTACACAGCTGCATTAACATTGAGAATGATACTAAGGAATGGGAGGGTGTGCCGGATTTCCGCACCTAGGCTTCAGCATCTCCAGCAAATAATCAAGTTCATTGATAACAAAACTTTGCACTAGTTTTAGCAAGAACTGATCCAATTGCTTGAAACCGTCATTCAGTTTCAAACGTTCACGAGACGACACATTCCCGACACCATTCGTTACGACGCTAGAGGGGTCGCCCCAAATCGTGCACACTATCAACGACGTGAAACACTGAACTATTATTTATAAATCGGCTTCACGAGACCTAGAATGCATCTGAGTCGAACAGCACCAAGCAGGGCGAAAGAATGGCTTCTCTGGAAGCGAAAAATCACTTATTCTCCTCCGCTCTCACACTGCCGCTGCAAGTACGGAGAACCCTCTCATGTACCCAACATTCCCACGCCACCTTTGCGACGCCAGTTTTCTCTTAAATCTCTTCCGCACAGTCTATTAAAGATCTAAACAAAACAAAAAAGATCTAAAAAAAAGGGAAGAGTGTGTGTCCTTTAACACGAATTTCACTCGCCTAACCAATACTTTGCGGTATGCCGATATTCTAAAAACACAATATGCAAACACCTGCGACTGGACCGCACTTTTCTAAAACGTATGAGGCGCGGTAGAACGATCTTATGAATGACGTAAATCTCAAACCGAAGGGGAGCCGGAGCACTCCGCAGCCTTCTCCAGCGCGCACAGGAACGAACGTGTAGAGAGGTGTATCAGAGCTCCTAAAATGTGCTGGACATGATTGCTTCCTCTCAGCGCATTGCCGTGACTGACAAGAAAAGTTGTTCATACTATTCCTACCCCCCGCGTCATCACAGGAAAGAGAATAAATGAACCGTAGCTGCTAGCATTAAATGGACCTGAGTGAGTAAAAGCAAAGACTACCTGTCAGATCGCAGCTGGCCGAATTGATTCCAAGCTCGACCAGCCTTTAGAGAAAATAAGCAAACCGTAGGAGAAAATGCTCAACATTCGAAAACTTTCTTCTGGAGCTCTAGCACTATAGCAAGCAATGACGCATTTTCCCAGGGCCGGTCCAAAGCCCCGTCATGATATTGAACCACAAGATATAAGCAGATGTTGAGGGTCTCGTCACACGGCTTAGCCAATGAGGTAGCGGCGCTGTCGCACAGCTGCCGCCAATGTGTGGAATTCTCCATAGGAGCTGACGTGTTTTGCTCGAGAGAACTTCTTTTTGGGCTAGTTGGTAATTGATCATTGTACTTTTAAGGCGCCAAAGCCACACAGACATACACACACACACACACACACACACACACCAGAAAAGAGTACGGGACAGAGCGCCTCGCGCTCCCTCAACTTCAATATCTCCCCCCCCCCCCCTTCAAACCACTCGTCTGTAATCCTTCGTGAACAGAAGTGTATGGGCGGTGTTTCCTTCGCACTTCCTTGCTGTTGCATTATCCCCGTTCAGCCTGAGGACGTCCCCTTACTGCTCTACATGTGGGGATGTCAAAACTCTAGAGCACCTGCTTTGCCCGTGCATAACTAAGGGTAACCATGCATAGCAAAGTACAGCAGGTGTAATCAGTGCTAGTCCGGCTAATTCCCAATTGATTAACTCTGCAAATAGCCTGTCATTTTTTTACATGGTCGAATTCGAGGCAACGACGTTTAGTTGAGGATTCTGGCTCCAAACTTCTAACTTGCCAGCTGCAAAGCCAAAATTTCTTGTACACCTTTCGAGGCCGAATAAACGAACCAACAGAGCGCCTGCACAGTCATGCATTCCGCTACAGGAAACAATATAATGAAAAAGCAAGGACTCGTCGTTAAAACTGAAACCTCTGTACCACCAAACATATGGTAGCCCAGCTATTTCGCAGCTCAATGCAGAGTGGAGGCAGTGTGCCGGAGCTACTGTCGATGGCTGTGACTGCTGCACAAACACTCCCCATTTCCACTAAAGTAAACCCCGTTTTCTGAAATTGCTCTCTTCTCCAGTGCCAGTCAACGCTGATCATTCGTGTTTCCGTCTACTAACCCCCTTTGCAGTTCTCTCTTTAATACGATTTGAGTCTGTGTTAGTATAGAGGCCTCCCTAAAAAAACCAATACACGGAAAAAGCTGGCCAATAAAAGCAAACCTCCGAAAGCTTGCGTATGTTTGATAAAATACATTTAAAATATTTCATTCAGACGATTTACGAAATGAAGAGTGTAGAAAACGATTTTTTACTTTCAAGGGTAATTCCACGGCCTCTTTAGCTAACACATCTAGAAATTACTTCAGATTCTTTTGCGAGAAACATCGAGGAGGCGATGGCATTATGGGCGGAATTATATAGAAATAAATTCCAGCACACTCGTACTTGTTTACGTAAAGTTTCAGCAGTTTTAACGAAAAGTCCAAATAAGACGGATCTCAGTTCTCGTATAATAAGTTAAGTTTCATTAGTTTGTTGATGAAAATTTCTCAAAGGAAAAATAAGAAAATTCCTGCCAACGCCCACTGCTTCAGGTCAGGACGCCGAAGAAGTGTCCACGGTGGCAAGTCCAAATGCATCTTCCGCCCTGCGAAGATGAATGAGAAGTTCTTGATGCTGCAAAGCTTACTCACCATATATTTGTCTTTCAACCAAACAATGTCTCTCCATGCAAAGGAGTTGATTTCTGAGCCGTTTTAGTTCGCGGAGTGTTTGAAAACGGCAGCAAGTGGAAGGATTTATATCTGAACATGCCGATGCGCTTTTCCGTGTGTTGGCGCAACCCAGCACCGCTTTTATTTTCTCTTTGAGCTACCTCTGGAGTGCGTCTCGGTATCTAATACCTTAAAAGGCTATTCAAACTTCGTTCCATGCCCATTCAAGCATCACGTCAGCCCGACAGTAGAAACCTCAGCAGTTTGTCTAAGGCAGACTGCAGTATAAATTTGTACACTTCACACTTCTCAAAAATAGCCTTATTACGAAAGCGAACGGATGGAGCTGGATGCTTTCTGATCTATGTTATCCCATACATTGCCCCTCCGGGCACACCAACAATCTTCCCTCAAGCGATATTGCTCTGAAGGATAGGGCCACAAAGGCTATACTGCGCCCCGCATCATGCTCAAGTTCCATCGCCAAAAAAAAAAACCTTTTCTCTCAACATAATGTACAAAGTTTACCCTGGTGGACAAACTTGCTTAAAAAGGGCACTCTCTCAATATAATGCGATTCCGAAGCTCATGTCATAACACGAAGAGAAAAATGGTTCCAGTGCCACCCGACGGCTTTAAAATCGTCGTCGGCAGAACCCCACGAACTTCCGGCTGTGACATTGCTTTCCTGTGTTTCTTACACACATTACAGACGATATCAAGCCTACTAAAACGCTGGAAACTTGTTTTCACGGAAGCGACAAGCTGTGTCGCTCGAGTCGAGCGCTGCAAACACGAAGCAATTGTTCATCCGCTGGACGTTGGCAGCCAGTTTTGATTGCAATGTCACTTAACTTTTGCATTGCTCTATCGACAATCCAAAAGTAAAAAAAAAACTGGGCTAAACCTCGACTAGCGGGGATTGCTTGAAGGATGGCATCACCCCTGACGATATTGCGGCAGAACACAGCGCACGGAGAAATGAGAATGCGACTATAGGTGCACATAGGTATGAAAGCTAGAGACCGAATAGGAACAGAGCGCGTCACACTGCTTTCTGAATCACAGACTTTATACATCTATGCGGTCCCCCACCGCATCTCGCTGTCCCTATATAGGGACAACGAAATAGTACCGGAGAATACGTGTCATGAGATGGGCCGCAGACGTTTGAAACCATCAGCCATTTCTTTCGAAGCTGAAGATACGGAAGTCCGGCACCTTTGCACAGCCGCTAACCCCTTGCATTCATGATATCGCAAGCAACGACAGCCAAGAATAAGCCAGGCGTAATCAACGATTTTTTTTCTTTTAGCCGAGGTTGAATTTCATGCAACAAACTCTGTTTTGTTTTTGGCTCACGTTCTGATAGAAAAGGCATGCCGCGTCGACATGGGAGATTCGACAGAGATGTGGAGGCATTAAATAACAACTTAATCACTGCGTATGTTTCTACGTCCAATGCCTCAGAATGGCTCGATTGTTTCAAATTCGATACAGATTTTTCTTTTAGGAGGCGTGAAATATGCATCGAAGAGTTCTCTGCATGTCAGATATGCGCCAAGGCGGGCATCTTTTGAGAGGTACAGTAGCATAAACGTTAATTACTTTATACAGCAAAAATTAGCTCATCGGCTTTTGCAATTTTAGCATTTAGGGCGTAAGATTACGCAGCGAAAATCAAGGTTCTCAAAATCGAAAGGGAGTTCAGTTTTATGATGTTGCAATCGCCTCTGTGGTTCGAGGTATCGAACGAGAAAAACGCGGTTCTGAAACCCTTTGTCTTGGGTTTTCATTGCTGCCCGTTGATCAAATGCCGCCGAATGAATAAGGAATGAAAGAAATGCTTATGCTGTTCATCTGTATTACTGCGTAGGGGATGCTGACGTTTCTGTGATGACAGAGCAAGGAATAACACCATTATTAAATTAAGAAGTTTTGGATGATGTCAAGATGTTTCTTTCGTTCGATGTCTAGAACTCCATAGTCTATAACCAAATATTAAACAGCGGTCTCACTTTCGATTTGAAATGTAGAATTGCTCAACGTGATCTTTTTTCAAGCAAAAATTTATGTAGTTGGCGTCAAAGATGGTGTCATTTGACACCACAACATAAATGTTACGCTCGAATCTCAGTAGCCGAAAAAAACAGTATTCATTTTAACAGCATAATTCATCAGGGATCAATGTTAGTAATGGCATCGTTGATCTGGCATTTCCACCCATCTCCACATTGTAAGGAACAAAAAGCAGCAGCACGGTAGACATCGATGTACAGCAAATTTGTCGATTGAAATCTTACTAACCAGTCCTTCTTTTGTGAAAGTCTTTTGTGAAACGCATTTGAAAGCTCATATCGGCGACGTAAATAGTATTCAATACGTCAGGACTTCACTACACCACGCTTTTTTCATGTGCGATTTTGACACCACAATGGTTACTGGTGGCGGCCATGGTGTGATCATAGGTAATCTTTGTAGAAGAAGATCTAGTGTCTTTTTGTAGCCACACAAACTGATGAGCATTGCAACTGCCGACTTCAATATGCCTCCCAGAAATTAGGCCAAACCTTAATTTAGTTTCAACTGAAAAACAGAAAATTCTATCTGGTGCCTAATGCGGAAGGTTAATGTTGGATCCGATAGAATAGTGTCAATGCGGGTGTCTCGAACAGCAACAAGAGCAAAAGAACGGTAACAATAAACAAAATACCGACCTTCTGCGTTTATTTTTTCAACCCCTCTCTCTCTCCCGTGGGCATCGGCACACGCCCACCGTAGCCTCAGCACCACTTGTTTCCAGCCATCTGGGAACAAAGCAGTGTCTTTGGCCCCTTTTTCTCGAGAACGCGTATACGGTTCACTCATAAAGAGGTTCTGATTTCACCACGGCCGAGAGATATCCCCACCGCATAGGTGTATTGACGAGATGAAAATTCGTCTCCTGCAGGTTTGGTCAAGGTTGAGACACTACTGATTACATATAATTTTATGAAATCATCCATAGTGAACAGCCGGTTTAAAACCAGGCGCGAGCCAGACGCATTGTGCCTCGCCCCTGCTGATCACTTCGAAATGCTGGACTCCGCGTTAATCGTTATGAAGATCTTTATGAAGCTCGAAAAAAGATTTGTTTTAGAGGCACAGAGAAAACCTTCATCTCCTTCACAGTCACCTTCCAGAAAGGCGATTCAAGTTTTGGTCATCTGTGTCATGTACGTGACGTAGTGCCAGCTAAAACAGCCGCCTTTCCGAGAAAAGAATAAGGAAAAATGTTGCATATCGCAAGTGAACAGGAGAGAGCGGCAGGTCTTCTGTGAAGTGCGATATCTATATATCAGCTACAAAGTAAAAAAAAAGTGGTTTTAAAATTTCTCCACACAAAGAAAAAATTTTTGTTCACTTCATTGTTGAGAATTGCGCTAACAAAATGGGTCCCTTTCGCGTGTTAACCCACTGAGTACTGATGTTCTATTCTGCCGCCATACCTCTCAGTCCATTAGTATTTGCACCACCGAGAGTTATCTTATCGGTACGGTTATGGTTCGATGCGCATTGTGAAAACACAAAGCAAAAAATCTGCCTCACGAATTAAAAAAATATGGGCTCAGAGGGTTAAATCCTCAAAGAGAAGTAATTTTTTTCAGCTTTACAATAATCCGCCCTGACGAATCTTTCACAGTTTTTAACAGAAAAATCTTTTGGATAACATGAACCACCGGTATACAAAGGAACCGCCAAGCGTGCTATCTCTCCGGACCAGGTGTGCAGAAAGTCAAGCACTGCCTGTCTTCGTGTGTATTTGCGGACCTGTTGCTCTAGCTTGACCCCGGCTTGCCAGGAAGCTCCGCCGGCAATGGGCTTATATGCTGTCCATAGCAGTCTACCATATTTTTTGCAACTCAATGGGCATTCGTGTACAAGAGCCTGTAAGATGCTACTCACGCTGCCACACGCCAGAAGTCGCAGCAGCTCTTATCAATACCGCCGCCTCCGACGCTCAAAACGCTGCGGTCGGCGACCCTAGGAGATGCAGTATACCGTGTGTCGTCAGGCATACGGAAGCCACCGCAGCCCAGGTAACCAAGGAGAGCGTCCCAACTGCAGAGGGTTGAGATGCGTTGAGCGCAACATCCCAGACACCGGTAACTGTCTGCACCAGAAATACAATAAAACAAGTTCATCGAGAATAAACAAAACATAGTACGCGACTACCAAAGTGAAGGCCATTCCTATCACAAATATGAATCCCTGTAGTAATGGATGCGCAAGTTGGCATACGTGGGCGTCATTCTCTCATCAGTGATTACGGGGTTTTTCATTTCCTCTTTACTGGGTTGTAGCCTTCACTGTGAATATCAATAACCTTGGCTCCATGTGATAATCTTAAAAGGGGTAAAACAACGGCAACTAGATTTCATCGTCGTAGCGATATCAGAAACAAAAGAGCTCACGCGCTTAGTACATGGTCAAAATTATAATAAAAGGTCAAAAACACACATGGAAAATGTTTCCACAAAACTGTCAAACGTAAAGCTCAAACGCACGCTACACTGTGCCGCTTTGCTATTTTTAAGCATAGGCGTGCTTTTTCAAAGAATCAGTTATGGACTGTGCTTTTGCTTTGCTGCTAGTTTGGCAATCCCTCAGCTGCTTTGCTTAAAACAATGGCGCATCCACCAGAATGCGCACGTTTTGTGCAGGGTGTTCCGGTGAAATCTGAGCCAACCTCCTCCAAACTGCACGCCCATCGTTCCGGAAGCCATCTCGCGGACAGCCAGGACATGTGGACCTCGATTTGAACTAAAAATAAACAGACTCTCCCGACGTAATATTTATTTCACCTATTTTATTTCATACTGGAGATTGCATTACCGATCCAAGCAGGACAAATCGAGAAGCGCGTATTACACATCAGGATAACCTGTAAAAATAAACAGCTGAAAGACGTTTGCAGGAGCATTATGCGCTGTCAATCACTGCGTCAGCGAATTCCACTCTCTTATGGCGCGTGGGAGGAAGGAAGATTTAAATGTGTCAGATTGAATGTTGCGCCCTGTATAGAAATTTTTGTTTTCTACAAAATTTATAAATCTAACGGCTTAAAAAAGAAAATGAACGATGAAAGTAGAGGTATTCCGCACTATTATTCATCACAAAGAATAAAATCACCGTCAAACTCCTTTACACTGAAAAAGAACGAAGAGCATGCAAATGTCCGAAATCAGTGGGTTCAGAGCATCTATACGACGAGCTGTATGCCACGACGTATGTAAGGAAACGAAATGGGGCTGACTAAAGTAATTGCAATGCATTAGAATCTCCGCGAGAGACGAGTGTCAGCCAGTGTGTGCGGGGAAATGAGACCACCTTCGGTTTGCACTCAAGCTCTGCCTTTTCTTCAATTCCGCATCTTTCGGTATGGAGTACCACGCCAGGGTCATGTTTCTGTCGGTGGACCTCTCCGCGTTCCCCCTCCTTAAAATTTACTTTCTCTCTGAAGGAAAGCAATGCGCCGACCTTCCAGCTGAGGCTGTAATTTTCCTCTGAAAAATCATGGCAAGCCTTATTTGGAGACCAAAAATCTTCAGCAGTAGCAGCCCGCAAATACGACCGCCCCACCAAGGGTTGCCCATAAATCTCCACCCCGCGCTTGTAACCCGCTTAGCAGGCCACGTCCCCAAAAACGTGCCTGTAAGGCAGTAAGCGGTACGGTCGGGAACATAAACCCCTGTCGGGGTAGAGAATCCGCAGTACTCGAGAGTGACGCAACATCTGCGCGCCCCATGTAGAATAGGTAAGTAAATCAATTACCGTGGTGGACGCTGGGAACACGGATGAGAGATCTTCCAGGCAGGGACGTCTTCCAATTGGGAACTCGCCAATGCATCGGCTGCCCTCGGCCTGGAGAGCGGTGGTGATGGCAGTCCCTAGCGCAGAGTTCCGAGAGAGCTTCCCCGGAATGTAGAACCGAGAGGACGAGAGTCTTTCAAAAGTCGACGGTCCGCTGCCGCCAATAGGAACACGTAGCTCGGGCCAAGATGTGCGCGTTCCTTTAGCTTCAGTCGGCCACTGCTGATCCGATGCCGGCAATTGAACACCGACGCCATGGATGAAGGCCATGTCCGTGGTGGCAAGAAGATGAGCCTGGGACAAGCGGGAACACCTCGGTGGAGCAAAGCTGGGGTAGCCACGCTGCCTGCAGAGAGAGCGCATCGTCATAGTGCCTCTGTGACAATCTTTCGACGGCTGCAGGTACAAACGGGAATGGAACGAAACCTCGCGCCATTCCTCTTCGTCTTTTGTCTCGCATCTTGCGTGGCTCGTGCGGGAAGATCTATGCTCACAGGGATAGCTACGAGGCAGACTACACCTACAAATACGTTTATGGCGGAAAATAACATTTATTCAGTCTTTAAAGGGCAACTCCGGCGATTTTCAGCCCGTAGCGAGTTAATGGTTGATTTATATTGCTGAAGGCGTTCCATCACAGTTCGTATCCTCATTTTTTACATTGCGCAATCGACAAATTTAAATAAGGAGAAATTTTTTATCGAAACCATAACTCCCACGCGAGGGCTCCAGAGCTAATTTGCGTGACGTCACTGATGAGGACACAGGTGAGCAACCGAACCGCCCTGCGGTGCTGCGCGAAATTCGAATGGCTTTCAGAGCACCATGTGGAACGGGGCATCGAAAATCAATGGTTCTTCGATAATGTCCTCAGGCAATGAGTGCTGCGATTCGGTAATAAGTTCTAGCGCAAGCGATTTTCCGTTTTCCGACGTTCCACCGCGACGACAGACGCCCCACCGCGGCTGTGCTGACCGAACCCAGCGCGTCGCGCTCCCACACGACTGCGAAGGGCGAACCCTCGCCTCAATTTCGAATTATAACACGGCACAACGTGTACATTTAATAAAACCTACGCTGCGCTTACAGGTGCACATGCGGCGAGTAGCAGCCGTCGCTAAGAGACGAAATGCTGACCTGTCGGCGCATTGCCGCTGGGCACAGTCTGCAGCCCAGTATCGCTTGTAACTTTCAGCACTGGCTGTTTCCCATGTGTACTTTGATGGACATAAAGATGGACATAAAACGACGCCATTTATACTTTTACAATCCAGTTACCTGGAACATCCTAATGAGAATAGGAATGCTCCGCATCATGACAACTAAAATACTGCCGCCGGAAGCATATTCGCTAGTATTTTGAAAACATTTATATGCTCTCGCACCTGGGTGCAAATGCAAAATCTCGTCAGACAACGAGGCTGCGATTATAATGGCGACCGAACGTTACTGCAAGCCCACATTCCCTCTCTAGAGCAGTCAATTGTCGACTCAGCAGCCTCAATTAGTATGAATTTTTGTTGCGGTTCGCTCCTTTCAATAATTTTAGGAAATGGGGCATATGTAACTAAAAAAATAGCCATTCTAATCTGCTTATCTCTGCTCGCTTCCCCTTCATTGCTGCCCTTCGGCATATCGGCGGTCTTGCAGGCATCGCGTACGGGAACAACGTAGGCACAGCATCCAACTATCGCTTCCTATTCGCGAGACTAGTACTCCTTCATCAGACGCATCTTGTCTTGGCAGCACATCCACGTTAAATGTTCCGAGCACACGCGCATTCTCGAATACGGGGACCATTAGAGGCGCTGAATAGCGTGAATCTCTGTCGCGTACTTCATTGTTGTTCAATATTTAGTGCTAAATCACTGTCTTGTTTTTCGCTGAGTTATTCGCATATCCCACAGCACACCGCCAGCTGCTACCCATTCCTTCAAAGTCGTAAATGCACAAGGTGAGAGGTAATATTGTCTGGTGAACTCGCGATGCCACTGGCAAGATGTCCGCCGCCCGTCTGCACTTTGACATGGTGCTCCGAGTAGCGCCGCCTCCTCCTAACCCCGTGCCTGGCTGTGCCAAGCATGAACACTGAACTCTGCCGTCTTCAGCATTATCGGCAAGAGGTCATTCAAAAAGGTTCCATGCATGGCCGCTGTTGTCTGCTCCAATCTACTTCCCAACCTGTGACATAATTGTGCACAGGGTTGGCCGTAAAATCCTCCTCTTCGGCAGCACGAGTTGCGAGTGCGGAGGGCCATCTATAAAATTGCTTTGTGAAAAAACTAAAGCGTTCTCAGCAGTCCTGTTTGGCACACACAATCTTGACACCCAAAAAAACTGATGGAAGGTTCATTGAGATTCGTGAGCATAGAAAAATCGCCATAGTTGCCCTCTAACCTCTTCTCACCTGAAAACAGACAACAAATTTGTAGTTTCTCTTGCTGTCGAAAGTAGATCTAGGTTGTGCTGAGGGAAAATTTCTAAGGTTAGGAACAGATGCGGAAATTCCGGACTACAGCATTTTTCACCACTAAGTTTCTTACGAACGTAATTTTTTCGCATATTGTAACATTCCACTATAACATTCAGTATGTCCGCAGGTCTCTCCTCTGAACGCTTGTTTTTTTTTAATTAACTTTTTTTCTAGCGTCAAAAGAGTTCCAAATTGGTTCCCTATGGCAGTCCTGTCCACTCGACGGGCCAATGGAAAAACTTTTAACAGAAAAGTTTTGCTACGTATCGGAAACCTGGATCATTGAATTACATACTTCTATCCCAGTACACCTTGCAATATTCCACAGTTACCTCACAATCAAAATAGATACTCAAGAATCCTATACTGTGGCTGGCTGCGGGACTGCTCCACAAGTGTAGGCATCAGACAGATGCACCGCAGGACACGCGTTGCTGCTTCTAGGACTCCACATGGATGGCAGTCGTACTCGAGTATTGGCTAGTACTTTTCAGTGCTGGACGGTCCGCAGGCTTCAACAGCTTCCACTGATCGAATCGACCAGCGCGCATGGCATCTCTGGCTGCTTTCAAGTCATCAGGAATCCGGCCATCAGTGCTTCTCTTCCAGTTGAACTTTTTGGCGATGGCTGTTCGTATGCTGCCCCGCAAGATGCTTGAAATGAAGAGTACGGTTCACTGCAATTAACCTGCTGTGATGCATAACGTTGCGAACTGTAATGTCTAGGAGCCATAGCGGGCTCAGGGAGCAAATCTGCTGGTTCCCTTGAAGTAAGGGAACACTTACCGACCACTGCTATGAACGATTTACAAATTTGACGATGCACAGTTGTGCCACCGGCAATTATTAGCGAAACATTTACAAAAACACCTTTCGGCCTAAAGCGATGCGCTAAAAAAAGCCGTGCCCCACAAGTTATATTTTCGCCGCGCCATTTCAATCCTCTCAGCAGCGTTCAAATCCAGCGCACAGTCTTCTAGTTCATATGGAAGAATGAAGATCTGCACCCTGTATAACTTCCGCGCGAATACAGGGCCCCCCGCCGTCTTACCGCTGGCTGCGGCTGCTTGCGACTGGCCAGCCGGCTAATTTTCAGTGGTGTTGCTTTTATCCGCTCGTTACCATTACTAGGCTTTAGAGAAGCCTCCTTACGTGCACATTTTGCTTCACCACCTGGGTTGTTTTCTTGTTTCTCTTTGGGCTGTCGGAATGGACGTGATTGGATAGGATATTGAAACACTTCTTTCAATACCATTCAAAAGTTCCGCAATAAAGAGCTCCAATGTACAGCCTTCACCCACGCCGGCCATCCAGGGATCGTCGAGAACGATGACGTGACCAACCTTCTCCGACCTCCGTTGTAAGGGAAAGAGTGCAATAGTCCAGACACACAATATTTCTGACGTCTGATGGTCATAGTTTCTGATGTAACATAACCCTGGCTGTCAGTGGCAGCACATCTTTATATGCACTAAACCGTACTGCCAATGCTCAAACATAATTGGCTAAACATCAAAAAAATTGGAGGCTTATCAAGGTTAAGCCCAGTGGATGCGAAGCATGTTAAGCAGGAGGCATCTTGACCGCATACACGTCCGGCGCAAAGACACTGGCGCGGTTGCGGGCACAGAGACTGACGCGACGGCGGGCGCGCGCCGCTTCATCCCTGGCGTGACGTCACATATCACGTGATGCAGCGATGGTGGCGCCGCCGCCACGTCGCGCGCGACGGCGCGAACCGAAGCGTAGAGGCCTCCGCCGGGCGACGTCCGACGGCGCGATATGAGGCCCCATCTGCAGCCGGTGTGACGTCATCACGTGACGTCACATCATGTGATCTCACTTCAGGGTCAATGGTGGCCACCGCTGGGAGGCGACCGACGGCGCGATATGAGGCCCCATCTGCAGCCGGTGTGACGTCATCACGTGACGTCATGTCACGTGACCCCACTTCAGGGTCAATGGTGGCCACCGCCGGGCGTCGCGCGAAGGCCCGAAACCTACGTTAATATGCTTCGCATAATAAGAGAGCCGCCTGGAAGTTACGTTTCACACGGCGTGATAGATTATTTGTGCTCAGCAGGCGCCCGTTGCCTCCAATTATGGTCGCGGCTCCCGCGGTAGCTGTAATTTGGTGATAACTAAATTATCACCTACGTACATGTTTCCCAATAATCAAACGAAGCACGAAAGCAGAGGACACCAGGAATCGCACCGTGTTCTAGCAGCGTATGAACACGCATACCACACTGGCGGACGTGGCACATGTGGCTGATGACTGTCATACTTTTGATATTCACCGTTTAAACGGCGCGGGCGAAGCAGCACAGTTATTAACGCGATAGCGTTAAGTGCCCCGTGAAACAGAACAGCCAGTGTCGTCGGTGCCCCGCCGCGGTGGCTCAGTGGTTAGGGCGCTCGACTACTGATCCGGAGTTCCCGGGTTCGAACCCGACCGCGGCGGCTGCGTTTTTATGGAGGAAAAACGCTAACGCGCCCGTGTGCTGTGCGATGTCAGTGCACGTTAAAGATCCCCAGGTGGTCGAAATTATTCCGGAGCCCTTCACTACGGCACCTATTATTCCTTTCTTCTTTCACTCCCTCCTTTATCCCTTCCCTTACGGCGCGGTTCAGGTGTCCAAAGATATATGAGACAGATACTGCGCCATTTCCTTTCCCCCCCAAAAAAAACCAAACCAAAACAAGCGTCGTCGGCGTCGGCGGCGTTGGACGTGAGCGAAAAATCCTCCTCCTCCTCTTCGCAATGTACCCCACTGCCCCAACAGAGAGCGCGAGACAGCAGCGGCTCCCGCCCGCCTCGTTCTTGCGCAGTGGGGTCGTGCAGGAACGCAGGAATCACGCGGTGAGCGGCGAACAACGCAGCGCACATCCAAGGCGCGTTCACCACAAAGCTTTCCGCTTGCAGCCCGTTCGTTCGGCGCGGAAACTATGCTGGCGTTAGTGGCATCGGGTTTGTCGAGAACGATGTGCCGACGAACTACGACTGCAACTTTAGTCCCGCGCGTTTCGGCAAGGCGCCTGGCAGCGCTTCTACCTGGTTTGCCGCTCCGCGCGTCCGTTTCACCGTACGTGCAGAGCTATTTGTCCAACGGGCAAGGCGTCGCGCAGAACGGGCGATGGCGTTACTTGGACTCCCTGGCAGTGCTGCTACACTCTCTCGCGTTCTATTCTTAAAGGCGAACCTTAAGCGCCCTCCAATTTTTCCACATACGCGTGCTCCGTTTCACTTTTCCGCTGCACCTGTAATTATTGGAGAGGGTGATCAGAGTGGTTATTTTTCGGAGAACCCGAGCGGTGGACTGAGTTTCGTTCACCTCAACTTGCGAGAGTTTGTAAGCAGAGATTTTGACGCGAAGGGTTCTGTAGCACCGTAAGGAATTGAAATAACAGAGTGTGTATATGAAAACTTGATGCTGTAGTAACGCACTTTTTACTGCACGGGCTTAGTTTAGGGAATGGTAATTTTCGTGAATAAAGGCTCAGCTGGAAGAATTTTAAAGTTTCTCGTTGACTCCAAAAGAAAATATTTCCGAGAATAATGCCGGGATAAGATTGCTTGAACGCTGAATTGCAGAGTATTAAAGTACCAACAGGGCCATAATTTGTCTTAATGCTCGAGTGGTACAGTTTTATGTATATTCATAGCGTTTTCTTTGTGACCCATTTTTCTGCACCCAAGTTGACGAGCAATGCGTTGTTATTTAAAGAGACAGCAGTACAAATTTTTTAATAAGGTTCGTTTATTAGTTGAAAACCAGGGCACAATCTCAGCCTTTGAATAGTGACGCAATTAGAAGGCCCTGAGCAAACCCGCGAGACAAGTCGCATGTACAGAGGATAACTTAGTTGTCTGTTGCGCATATATGGCATAAGAGTGCTTTAAATAGCGCTGCATATTTTTATTGAAATCACAGCTGCCTCCTAGAGCATATGCGGAACGGTCATGTTCATGAATACGATCAGAACCCACGCAGACCAGATAAAACATGCAATCAAGCGCTCACACAATTAGAAAGCAAGGGGAGGTACGGGAAAATGAGAAAATGCGCAAAGTGACCGTGCAGGGCACAAGAAACGTTCAGGCAACCACATGTTCCAGGAGACTACCAAGGAAGACTTATCTAAAACGTCACCGCATTACAGACTGCGCCTACCAAATACGTCAATAGAAGTAGCACCGAAGCATCCCAGATTTTGTAAAGGGCCATGTCGTGTGATGTTGAACACTGTCCCCTCTAATCTATGAAAATAAACTAATATAAAAGAACGAGTTAGCCGTAAGAGCGAAAGTACAGAAATTCAGGATATCGCTCCAAAACAGATATTCGGCTTTTACTGAGGAAGGCGATATTGATGTTCATAAAATGAACGATAATTTGACAGCCATCATTACGCAGTGCGCAATTGAAGAAGGCGGTATGACAGTTCGACAGTATACTAGAAAGCTCTCTAAGGCGAGGAAAGATGTGATTAAGAAACGCCAAAGCATGAGGGTGTCTAACCCTACCGACAGAATAGACCTGAGAGAGCTATCGAAGTTAATAAATAAGCGCAAATTGGCCGACATAAGGTATTTTAATATGGAGAGGATCGAGCATGCTGTAAATAACGAAGGTAGCCTAAAAGCGGTGAAGAGAAAACCAGGAATAGGTAAAAAACAGATGTATGCGCTATGAGACAAGGAGGGCAATGTCATTTGCAAAATTGATAAGATAGTTAAAGTAGCCGAAGAGTTCTACTCAAATCTGAACAGTAGACAATGTAATCATAGCGTTAATAAAAGAAGCAGTAGCGCAGAGTAATATTTCATCCCGTCGGTAACGATAGAGGAAGTAAAGAAAGCCTTACGAGCAATAGAAAGGGGATAAGCAGCTGGGTAGGATCAGGTAACAGCAGATCTGTTGAACGATGCAGGGGAGATCGTGCTATAATAACAAGCCACCCTGTATACGTAATTCCTTATGACCTCAATCGTACTAGAAGCTTGGAAGAATGCCAACATTATCTCAATTCCTAAGAAGGGAGACGCCAAGGACTTGAAAAATTACAGACCAATCAGCTTACTCTCTTTTGCTTACAAGTTCTTTACTAAGGTAATCGCTAATAGAGTCAGGACAACATTAGAGTTTACACAACCAAATGATCAGGCAGGCTTAAGTAAAGGATATTGCACATTAGATCATATTCAGACTATCAATCATGTGATAAAAATGCGCAGAATATAAACAACCTCTATATATAGCCTTCATTGATTACAAGAAAGAATTCGACTCAGTGGATTCCTATGCAGTCATACAGGCATTGCGTAATCAGAGTGCAGAAGAGCCTTATGTCGAAGTACAGGAAGATATATATATAGCAGCTGCACAGCTACCATAGTCCTCCATAAAGTCAGCAATAAAATTCCAATAAGAAAGGGCGTCAGGCAAGGAGACACTATCTCGCCAATGCTCTTCACCGCCTGTTTACAGGAGGTATTCTGATTCCTAAATATGGAAACGGTTGGGAATAATCCTAAATAACCCAACCTAAATAATCTGCGATTCTCTGATGACATTACCTAGCTGAGTCTCTCAGGAAGAGAACTGCAAATCATGATCATTGAGTTTGGCAGGCAGAGCAGAATGCTGGGTCTAAATATTAGCATGCAGAAAACCAAAATAATGTTCAACAGTCTAAGAAGGGAGCAGCAGTTAACAGCGCCTAGAAGTGGTAAAAAATACGTCTACTTAGGAAATGTAGTGACAGCTGATCCGGATCATGAGAGGGAAACAACTAGAAGGATAAGAATGGGGTGGAGCGCATATGGCAGGTTCGCTCAGATCATGAATGGCAGTTTACCAATTTTCCTCAAGAAAAATGTGTACAACAGCGGTATCTTACCGGTACTCTCCTACGCGGCACAAACGTGGAGCCTAAAGAAGAGAGTTCTGCTTAAGTTAAGGACAACACAGCGAGCCACGGAAAGAAAAATGATAGGTGTAACGTTAAGAGACCGGAAGAGGGCAGAGTTGATGACGGAACAAACGCGGGTTAATGACATTCTAGTCGAAATCAAGACGAAGAAATGGGCTTGGGCAGGGCAAGTATCCCATTAGCATAACCTCTGCAAAACTCAGTGCGTACAAACTCCTTTTCAGTTGCAGATTTCAAAGCTCATGAGTATTTGCATAGCTTAAATATTCTAGGCAGCACTCAGTTCCTGTTTATTACGGATAGGGCGATAGATTTCCCCATTATCAAACCATTCGCAAATATTTAGAAGGATATAAAGCATACATGCATTCTTGAAATCAGTGCCAAATGCACGTTGATTATAGTGTTTCTCCACCACAGCCACAAATATTTCGCATGCAATATTTCACTCAGCGCAGTCATCACAATGCACAACCGCTCATTCCCCCTGCAGGTGCCAGGACATTAGCGGAATTCACTACGGAACATACGATTTCGTACAGGCTATCAAACCATCATCCGAAAGTCATATTTGACACTTCCCACAGAGATGTTATAAGACACCTTTCTGGCTGGCATAAGCACCCATTGGCAACGACTACCGCAGTACCAAAGCGACTTTAACACCGTACCGTTGCAATGAGATACGAGTGGAACAGTTCTCACTTTTACATTTACGTACGGAGCACCGGTTCTTCGCATGCTGTGGGCTCTTCGCGTCGAACCACGCCATCTGTCTGAATGCAGCAGCATAGAAAAAGAGATTAATAAAGGGCGGACACTCCCATAGGGCCCAGCGGTCCAAATGACTTGCGCACCAGCAGGATGGGCGCAAAACTTCTGGTTTCTGTTTCTGGCGCGCGCGGTTTGAATGCTAGCATGCGCTGCGGCCTACCTCGCCCATATGGCGCAACATTTCTGTTCAGTATGGTCTCCTATTATTATATTTTTATTTTTGGTGCAGCAAAATGAAAAATTGCATTCCGGGAGCTCTTGAACGGCCATCAACGCGGTTGCGCCAGGGCCTTCATGAAACAGGGGTGCTTTGTGAAATGAACATTTATTTTGCTCCACATAGTCACAAAAAGGAAACCGATAGAGTTGCCGTCGCCATTTGGCGCATCATTAGCCTCGTTCCCCGCTTCTTTTGCGTCCACTGTTACGGAAACAACGGCTCACCGCAATGGTCATCACTTCCACCAGGCAACCAGGCACCGTCAGCTGAAAAATTTAAACTACGAGCAGGTGTCATCTGGTAAACTTTACACAACCTGCAAGAAAAAAGCAGAATATACTTTTACGAACCTCGCATGCGGAACAATGCGGCACCACATACAACATCAAACCTCGCAGTTATTTACAAATATTCATCCATTCCCCGACGTTATTCTCTGCCCCTTAAAAGCTACAAGTCCCATTCCACGGCAAACACTGCATTTTGCTCCGACAAATGTTTCGCACGGTGACCGCTACCACACGGGCTCCCCGCCAGTCGCTCACAGTGTGTTAGGAGCACTGAGAGCGAATGCGCGGGTGCAATGCATGTCTTCAGACGCGTAGAAGACAATTTTCGGCGCACCAGGGCCTGGTTTTTGAGCTTTTCGAAAGTCCTAGTTTACTTTTTTCCGGTCGCTTTGAAAAGGGCACTCCCTTGTCGCTGCGTGTGTGCAAGGCGCGCTTTCACTGGAACAGACGACGGAGTCTTCGACGTAGAATTCTATAGTTTCTGAGCTTTTCATGAGTTACCTTTTTTTTCGGCAGTCTTGAAAACTATGCGTCTGTACTAAGAACGCGAGAGCGCTCGTTTTCTACACGTTTACCCTTTTTTTTTCAAGTTGACTACATTTTACCGCACGTCAACAATTATCATTCGAAAGAAGTCATGTATTCTTGGGTGCCACACGAAACTTCGCGTCCCCGTAAAACACAACGCGCAACCGTACGAAACAAACGCTAGGCAAAGCGCACAAGGCGCAAGGCGTGGGCGCGCCCATCGCTTACTGCGCACCGACCGGCGCGCAGGTAGACATGTCTTTCACAACTGCGCCATATTGCACTGCCCGGCGTGTTCAGCGAAACTACTTGAAATGCAGCGTGGTTTGTCACGAACAAAACTTTTCTCTCCTTGCCGCTGACAGAAGGAGCAATAGTGACACGAACCGCGCCAGAACAGCCGGCAGGCCACGAAGCGTGCGCACCTCTGCACGAACAGCGTAAAGCAAGGCACCGGCGGGCGTGGTCAGCGTAAATGCTTGAAATGCAGAGTAGTTGGGCAAAACAGAAAAATATTTCTCACTTGCCTTCGCCAAAAGCCGCTCGAGTTCCACGTCGAAAACAAAGACAGACGCAAAAATTCTGAAGGCACTTAAGTCTGCTTACGTAAAGGAAAACGAAAGCATGTAACTTGTTTCTTGCATTTCATCTTGACGTCAAATTCTAACTTCAGTCAGGTACTCTATTATAACGTGACACATATTTTTCATGTCATCTAGACATCAAGTGACTTTACCCCTTGCCACGTTAGTCTAGTATGACGCCACACATTTTGGAGATCGATTTTGGTGAGTCGTCCAACGTGAAATTTCGGGGGGACGCATGCCAAATTTTTGCAATGGTCCGGGCCAAATTTAGATGTCTCCATCCTGTGGGGCGTGCTCAGTTATGACTGGACATCGATTTTGGTCTAAATCAGCCAAGGTCAAATTTCGGGTGTTGCCCGGGCCATATTTTGGAAATGACTTGGGCCAACTTTGGAAGGCGCCGTCGCCCAGGCACGCTCAGTTGTGGCTGGATATCGATTTTGGTCTAAAATTGTCCAAGGTAGAGCTTCGGGGGTCGACCGGGCCAGATTTTTTATTCTCGTTTTACATACTACAGCGTCATTAACTTGTACCTCAAATACACAATTAACCTCTGATTACGAGGTATTTAGGTGGACGCGTTCTGCGAAATACTTCCATTGACCGGTCCTGCTTCTCATGAGCAATATAATGCTTTCGCATTAAAAGCACGGAGTCTGTGCGCTAACAAAGACGCCGCACGCACACAGGCGCAGCCGCGCAGACGACAATCTCCCGGTTTCGTTCGTCTGCCTGTCTGCTCCACTGCCGGTCGCCCGCGCGCACGAGCATGCACGCGCCAACGCTGGTGGCACCAGTGAACGGATGGGTTACAAACTAATGCGTTAAGCAGTTCCTGGGCCAGATTTTGCCGAGTGTCCGCTCTTAATAAATATCTTTCTCTATGGCAACAGAGTCAAAAACGTACGACTGGAATTTTGGCTGGTATTGCAAGAAGCAAACGGTCAGACGTCGACGACCAGAACGTGGCTCGAGGACAAAAAGTAACCAAGTGCTTGATATTAACGCTGATAGAAGGCGAGCTGGCGAACGCAACGAAATGACGAGAAGACAACATACGCCTTGCAAAGCCGGCAATAGCCCGCAGCTAGCGGCAAGCAAGCCCGCTTTAATACACATATATATATATATATATATATATATATATATATATATATATATATATATATATATATATATATATATATATATATATATATATATATATATATATATATATATATATATATATAAAGTCCTGAACATTTTTAAAAGCAGTATCTATAGTGGTGTCCTGAATGGTTAAAAGACAACACATATATAACCCATTGCTTTTTCGCTTTTTCTGTTGACCTCACAGACAATTTTCGCGCTTCAGTTACACTCCCCAGTTCCTGTCGCTGGCACTTCGTTCTAGGCCGCTATCAAGCCCCGTCTTGGTGGCCTCTATCACAATCCACCTCGACTGCCACATAGAATCCCGTTTGAGACAGGTAACTACAATATTCGGGAACAATTAACAACCATACACATAAACGTCGGCTTGGGTCGCCGTGGCCGTGAGGTAAAAAAAAATTCTTACAACACAAGCGTTAGGGTGAAGCGCCACTGTTAACCAAATTTCATATTCCAGCTTTGTAGTCCTGCATTAGTATTTTATCTTTATGAAATACCTTTTTCTAATCAGCAGGCGATGCCTTGAAGGTGCCGTAAGTCCTCAGGAATTACTGAAAAATAAAACCCATGGATACGAGCGCAAGCGCTCGGCCAATATATACCTCGTCATTTACATAAGACATTCTGCAATTTTTAAAAATAGTCTTTTTGAGTTAAGAACGCACTTTTTTGACATAGCATTGTCAGCAGTGTAGCTCATCCGAATACAGCTAAGACCTTCCAACTAGCAGGCTGGTTAACTGATACTGGATTGTTAACTTCTTAATTATTTTGGTTAGCCTCCTTATTTACTGAGAGGAATGTCGCCCACGTGAAGCAATGCGGCATCTGATCCGCCGCATTTCTCAGAAGTCAGGAACTCAGTATAAAAGAGAAGCGAAATTAGTACAATAGCAATAGTGCTGCAATAAAAGCAATAATGTGAGAAAAAGAAGTGGCTTTGCCATGAATTTTACAATGAAAAGCTTGCTAGATATGACAAACAACAGTTTAAAAATCGAATTCAGACGAATTACCGCCTCAGGGGTGTGTAGAAATCAAATTTTTACTTTCAGAGACGATATCACGGCTTCTTTAGCTGACAGATGTAAAAACAATTTTCAGTCCATTTCGCAAAAGAGTAAAAAATGGAAGTTGCTTAGCTCGGCTATGCCAAGATATACAGAGTGAGATATACGTTTTCCTGGCTGAGCTTGTTGTAGTCAGTCTATGTTTAGCTATGAGAGACATTGGGTATACACATCTTTTATTCATTTTGCTTGACAGAGCCGAAGACTGCCCGATGATCTTTGAAGTAGCATGCAGCGGTCTCAATTTTCTCTACGCAGTATTTCGGTTTGGTAGTCTCTTTGGCATACGAGGTCTATAGTAGTTCCCCACTGTGTAGTCTAGACGTGACGGTGCGAAACTAAATTAAAGTCAAACTTTTCCTTCATGCACTGACTAAGGGAGTCCTGTTTGCTCTTGAAATCACCCAAAGACACACGCAACTGTGAAGCCGTGCCGTGGGCGTGTATACATGTGGCAACCACATCAATTCTTCTGCTTGACAGATGTTCCCGGTGCCACATAGACTCCTTGGATGATAATGCCGCTGTGCAGAATCCGAACGCAGCAGGCTTCACCATTATTCACCGCGATCGAAGGGAGATGTCTGACAGCGGTGATACCTTGTTTCACGTACACACAGACTCCAGCGTTCTTATTTGGTTCAAGCCAACGGCCAGGCGACCACCTCAGGATCAAAAGTGTTAATCTTCTCTTGTCTATACCGCCGTTTAGCAGCGCTGGACTCTCCTTCTCTGCATGCATGTAAAACGTTTTGATTCCGGCACCCGCTACATCTCCGCCTTTTATACGCATGCGAAGCGCGGTTCGGGTGACAAAGCGGCGGGCGGCGGGGCGGCGACGAAGAACGCGGCGCTGCTGTGGGTCTGTCTGGCTACCATGGTATCGGCGCATGCGCACAAGTGCTTATCCTCGTGGCGTCATGCTCGGCTTTGGCGGTGGAGCGGACGCATGGCCGCGGCGAAGCGCACCCGCACCTTGCTCCTCTCCGGCTGCCATGGTAACGGCGCATGTGCACAACTGGCCTCTCCCAGGCACCGCGAAACCCTCGACTGGTTGCCCAGTGTAGCTGTCGCTAAAAAATATAGAGGAGCCGATGACAGGATGACGGTAGGTAGGATAATATTACAGATGAACATTGTGTGAAAAACAGTTGATAGTCTACGTACACGAGAGAAACAAAAGAACAGGCGCAACTTTAAGAACCGTTCTATTCTTCATAAGCAAACGCACATTTACACCTTTTGCCACACCAGCGCTAGTGAACAAAAATCTCCTGATCTGAGATTAGTGGGAACGAAGAGAGCACAGAAACATAAATTCGGTGGAGTACAAAGGTAGAGAAGTATCGCTGATGCATCCTTCAGCTTTTTTCTTAATATGAAATGCTTCGAAAGCAAGCAGCGCGTTTTCCGTTTCTACTTCTGCCCAGAATCGCCATCTCCTCGAATCGTGGCGCGCAATTACTGCAGACATTAATGTGCCACACAAGATCTGTCCCTGTTCCAACTTTATTCATTACATGTAGCGCATGCTCCTAGAGTCGCTCTTTTATGGAGCGCACTGTTTGACCGATGTAAGTCTTTCCACATGCGAGTGGGACTGCATACACAACTCCGGTAGCGCAAGGGACCGAGGTTGCCCCATGCATGATTTGGCAGCCATGCCTTCCATCACCGCACTTGCGGGAGCACAACTTGGAAAGCTTGTTCAGCGCAGAAAAGGCAAGAGAAACTCCACGCCTGCTTTCCACTCTCTTGTGGTGATGTGAGACCTTATGTAGGTACGACAACACCACCGGCTTGTTCGTTTCACACTTGGCCGCCGCCCTCTTGCGTAGCGCCATGGTCTTTAGATTCCGAATCAAGGCCTCAGCGACAGCTTTCGAAATCGACAAAGAATAACCTGCGGCGAAAACCCGGAGCACCTGATTGTCAGCCTTGCTTGTAATTTATGCACGCACGATTTTCTAAGCGACGACTCCGTGCACGAAGATGCTATTCCCCTTTTCACTATCTTAGAGTATGCAGACTAAAAAGCCAAGAGTGCCGTCTTTAATCCTGGGCGGTACTCCCAGCATACATCGCGTTCACAGACCTCGAGCTAAGGTCCAAAAACTGCAAAACATTCCTGTGGGGTAGCTCGAGGGTAAAAACAAGGTCTCGTCCGTGTCTTAAAATCATATAAGACTTCACTAATCGTATGCCGGTAGGAAGAGTCGGTCATTAAAACCACTAAAAATTCATCAACGTACCTAAAACATTTAAAATGCTCCCTGATTTAAAAACACGGTGTAAGGAACGGTCAGTACAAGCTAATATATATATATATATATATATATATATATATATATATATATATATATATATATATATATATATATATATATATATATATCGCAGAGAACAGGAGCAGCACATTAACCAATGCACATGCCATTCCGCTGTAGAAATGGCTGGTCATTAAAAACAACAAAAGTGACCTACAATAATATTCCAAAACGTTTAAAAAATTCCTCACAGAATGTCCGGCTACATTCTGCTTGCAATGGCATCGCTTTCTTCAATGGATGATGTTACCGTACTCAAAAGTTCACGCTGTGGCACTGAATAGAACAAGTCTTCCATAACTACTCAAAAAGCATTACCAATATTTTCATTGTCCTGCAGAAACTGCACAGCATCATCTGATTTTTTGGTTTGGAACGGGGCGGTCACCGCTAAAATATTCTACGTTTTTCTGCAAGAATTTCCTTACGCTGTGGCGCCAGGAACCAGGCTCGCTGAGAGTGGTTCTGAAAGGCATGTCTCGCTTTTGCGTTTTCGCTGTGAACAATATTGATAAAAATCTGCCTCTACTGTTGTCTCTCTGCTTTGCCAGCGATGTCAGTTAGACTTTTTTGCAGAATTCTATAAACTTGGTTTCGACTCTGGTCTGGCTCTTTTTAACTGAGACAGTGGTTTTTGAGAGAGCCTTCAGCGCTTTTTCATTAAGCACACCCTTTTCTACCACAGAAAACCCTCTTGTCTTGTCAGCCTGCAAACGGCGCCAACCATTCTCCTTCAAAAAAGACAACACGCTTCTCCCCTCGGTTGGAAGATCATTTTTGTGCCGACTTTTCCAAGCGCTCCACTCCTTCAAGAAGGCAACGTTCGCGGTCTCCTTGCTTCGCCTTAGAGGCCACACATCTCTTCAATCCGACCTATTCATGGGCAAGGACAGAGGTAGGAACACAAACTTGGGGCCTTTCTCTGGACAGCGGACGACGTTTTTAGGTAGGCTTACGTTTCCAAGTACGTCTGCTCTTCGTCTTCTTTCCGTCCCGGTGCAATTCTTTTACAATACAGTTCCACCTAGCCTCCGTAATTGGGCAGCAAGGCGCACCAAGGCGTATAAAATAATTGCGCCGGACGAGCAAAAAGACAGGTGTCACTTAAAGAGGCAGTGCAGAGAAACTTGAAAACGTAAGCCTACCTGAAAACGTCGTCCGCTTTCTAGAGAAAGGCCCCAAGTTTTGTGTTCCTATCTCCGTCCCTGCCCACGAAAAGGTCGAATTGAAGAGATGTATGGCCTCTAAGACGAAGCAAGAAGACCGCGAACGTTGCCTTCTTGAAGGAGTTGAGCGCTTGGAAAAGTCGGCACTCAAATGATCTTCCAACCGAGGGGATGACAACGTTCGAAGCGTGTTGTCTTTTTTGAAGGGGAACAGTTTGCGCCATTTGCAGGATGACAAGACAGGAGAGTTTGTTGTGGTAGAAAAGGGTGCGTTTAATGAAAAAGCAGTGAAGGCTGTCGAAAAAAAATTTTGTCGCGGTTAAAAAGAACCAGGCTAGTGTTTGTTCACTGATAAAATGCGCGAACTCATCCGCAATTACATCCCCACTAAAACAATCACCACGCGGGCATCATCGGCATGGTTCAACGGAACGTTAAAACGGTAGCTTAACGAAAAGAAAAGGCTCTACCGATCAGCAAAAAATTCTAATGACGCGCACGCATGGGAAAAAGTATCAGGCTGCCTAAAAGAACTTCCTTTCTCACGCAAAACAAGTAAAAAAAAACCCTCTTCTCATCCACATTACCTGGCAGGTTTCACAACCCCAGGACATTTTGGAAAGCCATAAACCCGAACGCAACCCCGCCAATATCACTGTGCGAAAAACACGGTTCACCTATTCCACACACTGACGCGGCCGAAGCATTAAATTATACAATTTCATCCAATTTCACCCAAGAACCCGTAAGCGACGCGCCTGACTACCCTTATTTTGATTATCCTCCTATGCCGGTCGTACGTTTCGACCCTAACGAAGTAATCGCGTTAATCGATTCCATGAAAATAATTTCATCAGCTGGTATAGATGAAATTATCGCAAAAGTTCTCAAGAATACTAAAATCTTTGTAGCCGTTCTACTTTGTGATATCTTCCAGCAATCACTCGAGTCCGGTATTGTACGTCGCGACTGGAAATTGAGCGAAATCACCCCGGTACACAATAAAGGCCCTCCATGATCTGGTACGAACTACCGTCCCATCTCCCTCACTAGCGTTCCCTTTAAATTAATGGAACATGCAATTTACTCGCACATCAGGACCCTCCTGCAGGCTGTCAACTTTTTTCACCCTTCTCAGCGCGGATTCCTGAAAAACCTAACCTGCTCTATCCAACTGGCTCTCTTTACTCACGACATCAGTTCTAGTATGGCCACTAACACACCCGTGGACGTTTTTTTGTTAGACTTTGAAAAAACATTCGACAAGGTTTTTCATCAAGGCCTCCTATTTAAACTTTCACGCCTAAATCCGGGCCCACTAGTATACGGCTGGGTTTGAAATTTTTTGACTAACCGCCAACTGTTCGTACGAGCTAACAATCATGCATCTTTTTGTGCTCTCATGTTATCTCAGTCGTGGCACTAGGCACGGTTTTAGGGTCTCTATTGTTCTTAATTTACGTTAACGACCTCCCAAGTAATCTGTCTTCCACCGTTCGTTTGTTCGCCGACGACTGCGTCATTTACCGGAGCATCACTAATAACAGAGATACTTGCCATCTGCAATGAGACATGAAACTTGGGGAAGAGTGGTGCGCAAACTGGATAATGTCCTGAAACGTTAATAAAAAAACTCTAATATCCTTTCATCGTCGACAACCATATCCTGCTCCTAATTGCACCCTTCGCGGTTCCAGGATATCCCACGCATCTTCATATAAATATTTAGGAATAATCCTAACACAGGATTTCCCTTGGACCACCCACATAATGAACATAACCAACGAAGCTAACAGTGTTCTTGGTTATCTAAAACGTAACTTGCGTTTCACACCTGCTTCCGTAAAACTGCCTCTTGTCCGTCCTTAACTTGAATATTCATGCTCAATTGGGGCCCCCAAAAAATTCACCTAGCTAAAACCCTTGAGTCCATAAGGAGCCGCGCGATAAGATTCGCATATTCCTATTATTCACACCATACGAGCGTAATAGCATTGAAAACAAAAGCTAACCTGCCCAGTCTTGAATCCCGTCGGAAAATAACCACACTCTGCCTTTTCCACAGGTTTTATCAATCCCCTTCGAGTCACTCTGTTATCACCCCTGCACACCGCCTATCACTCGCATCAGTCATCCGAAAGCTCTTTATACCCCCGAGCACCCACTTCTGCGTATCTGAAATCATTCTTCGCCCAGATCGCTAGAGACTGGAACAACCTGCCCGCTGAAGTTTCGTCCGTCCTGGCCTAGAATCCTTCAAATCCTTCATCTCAGACCTAATTAAATTATGTGTTAGCCCACCCCTTATGTGATGCCCCTAGTAGTCCTTTGAGGTACTAATAAATAAATAAAAATAAATAAAATACCAAGTATATACAATACTGAAAAAACTGGAACTGACATCGCTGGCAAAGCAGAGAGACAACAGTAGAGGTGGATTTTTATCAATATTGTTTACAGCGGAAACGCAAAAGCCAAACATACCTTTCAGATCCACTCTCAGTGAGCCTGGTTGTCGGCAGCACTGTGTAAGCCAATTTTAGCAGAAAAAGATGAATTTGTTAGCGGTTACCGTCCCGTTCCAAACCAAAAAATCGTATGATGTTGCGCAGTTTCTCGAGGACAATGAAAATATTTGTTATGGTTTTTCAGCATAGAAGACTTGTTCTATTCAGTGCCACAGCGTAAACTTTTCAGTATGGTGAAATCATGCATTGAAGAAAGTGGTGTCGTTGCATTGCAGAATGCTTCCGGAGTTTTTGAGTGGAATTTTTTAATTTTTTAGAATACTATCTTAAGGTCATTTTTATTGTTCTTAATGACCACCTATTTCTACAGCGGAATGGCATTTGTATTGGTTCGCGTATTGCTCCTGTTCTCTGCGATATATTTTTTGCTCATGCTGACCGTTCCTAGACCATGCTTTCAAAGGAGGAACATTTTAAAGTTTTTTAGGTACGCTGACGACTGTTTAGTGGTTTTAAAGACTGACGTTTCCTACCGGCATATGATTAATGAAGTTTTACATGATTTTAAGCAACACGGACAACCTTGTTTTTACCCACGAACTACCACACAGGAACGCTTTGCAAGTTTTGGACCTTCAACTCGAGGCCTGTAAACGCCATGGATGCTGGGAATACCATCCAAGAGTAAGGAATGCACTCTTGCCTTTTTAGTCTGCATACTCAAAGATAGTGAAAAGAGGCATAGCATATTCATGCATGGAATCGTCCTTCAGAAAATCGTGTGCGCATAAATTGGAAGCAAGTTTGGCAATCAGGTGCGCCGGCTTTTGGTAGCCGGTTAACCTTTGTCGCTTTTGACAGTTGTGGCTGAGGCCCTGATCCGGAAGCAAAATAAGAGAGCGCTAAGCAACAGGGTGGCGGCAGAATGCGAAACGAACAGGCTGGTGGTGGTGCCGTACATACATAAGGTCTCACATCACCTCAAGAGAGTGGAAAGCAGGCAAGGCGTCCCTCTGGCCTTTTCTGCGCCGAACAAGCTTTCCAAGCTCTGCTCCCGCACGTGGGGTGATGGAAGGCATGGCTGCCAAATAAGGCATGAGACAACCTTTGTCCCTTGCACTTCCGGAGTTGTGTATGCAGTCCCACTCTCGTGTGGAAAGACTTACATCGGTCAAACAGTGCGCTATATAAATGAGCGACTCAGGGAGCATGCGCTATATGTAATGAATAATGTTGAAACAGGGACAGATCTTCTGTCGCACATTAATGACTGCAGTAATTGCGCACCACGATTCGAGGAGATGGCGATTCTGGGCAGAAGCATTAACGAAAACGCGCTGCTGGCTCTCGTAGCATTTCATATTAAGAAAAAAGCTGAAGGATGCATCAGCGATACTTCTCTATATTTGTACTCAGCCGAGTTTTAGTTTCTCTGCTCTCGTCGTTGCCGCTATTCTGAGATGGCTTGAGTTTTTTTCTTCGCTTGCACCGGTGTGGCAAAAGGTATACATATACATTGGTGTAAGAAGAATAAAGTAGTTGTTAGTGTTGCGCCTGTCCTAGTGATTCTCTCGTGTATGCGGATTGTCTTATGTTTTGCGCCCATCGTTCATCTGTAGTGTTATCATGCATCAACTAGGCCTAAAGGTGCTCTTGAAGTAAGGTGGGAATTATATGCAAACGAAGTCCAACACACTGGTATTTTCTTATGTAAGCTTCCTGCACTTGGAACGGAAGTCCAAACAAGACGGAGCTCACTTTGCTTTTAATAGGTTATCTTCCACGAGCTTGACTGAAAATTTTTCAAAGGAAAAATGGGAATATTCCCGCAAACGCCCACTCCAGCAGGACAGGACCCATCACTAGTGTCCAGGGTGGCGATTCCAAATGCACTCGCCATCCTGCATAGAAAAAAAGAGAAGTTCTTGAGACTGTGGAACTTACTCACCATATACTTCATTTACAAACAAATATAACGTCTGTCAATGCTAGGACCTAGATTACGTTTCAGAGACATTTTACTTCACGCAATATTTAAAAACTGTGGCAAGCAGCAGGATTCAAATCCGCACGCGCCATTGCGCTATTCCTCAATTCTTTGAGTGCTATCCCCAGCATAGCTTTTATTTTATCGTTCAGCTCTCTCTGCAGTGCCTCTGCCTATAACTCACACTTTAAGTACCTTCAAAAGCTCTCCACACTTGCTTCCTTCCACAGCAGAGTATCACGTGAGCCCGACAGTATAAACCTCAACAATTTGTCTAATAGCGAGAGGACTATAAATCTGTTTCAATTTGTATTTCTCAAAAATAGTCTTAATATTCAAGAAAACAGATAAGACAGGGTGTCTAAGAATGTGAGTTACCCGATCCAATGCCTGCTTAGGCCGTTTTTCGCTCTGCACATCATCTGCTGGCACAGGTGAATATGATAGGCTTTAGCATAGGAACCTCAGTGGCGCGTGATAATAACCTGACACAAGCTACACACAAGTTACCCACACATCTGACCACAAGCGAGAATGGTCCGAAGAATAGAGGCAGGAAGGCTGCCGTTTCCTGCATCACGCTCAATTTACACCAACCAAAGAAAAAACATCTGTGCTGACAAGAAAGTGTACAGGGTCTAATTTGCTGAGGAAACCTGTTTATCAAGGGCACACTCCCGCTGAAAGTGTGGTCCCGAACCCATATCTTTACAATGAGAGAAAAAATAATTGCTGTGACGTCTGAAGGCTTCGGAATCAACATCCATACAACTGTACGGACTTTCAGGTGCGACATTGCTTTACAGTGTTTCTTCCACGTCTACCAGCTCATTACATGCCCACTGAAAAACTGGTAAGTTACTTGAACTTGAATGCAGGCGAGGAAATACGTCTCCCAAGAGGGGCGTGGCACAAGCGAAGCAGTTGTTCGTGGACTCAACCTTGGCCCCAAGTCTTGACTGCAGAAAACGTCCCTTAACGTGTGCATCGCTCTAGCGATGGACTAAACGACACAAAATTGAGGTAAAATTCCTCTGTTCGGGCATCGCTTGAGGGGTGGCACTAGCACCTGACAATACTGTGGCAGAACAGAGCGCGCGTAGAAATGAGAATACAGGTGTACTTAGCTACGAGTGCCACAAATCGAACGGGGACAAAGCATAACACACTGCTTTCTGCAGCACACGCCTGAAATATTTTTCCGGTCCCCCACACTATCACACTGCTCCAATTGTACTCTGTCCGGTTGTGTAAAAAGTACGCATCAAGCATAAATCAAGGCACTGCATTTCTCGCTAATTTGTCTAGACTAATATGCAGAGAACGCCCCTAATAATAATAATAATTGGTTTTCGGGGAAATGAAATGGCGCAGTATCTGCCTCATAGATCGTTGGACACCTGAACCACGCCGTAAGGGAAGGGATAAAGGAGGGAGTGAAAGAAGAAAGGAAGATGTAGGTGCCGTAGTGGAGGGCTCCGGAATAATTTCGATCACCTGGGGATCTTTAACGTGCACTGACATCCCACAGGACACGGGTGCCTTAGCCGCTACAGAAGCATTTGTCTGCCGTAGTTAGTTCGCGTTCGAGGTAAAGATCAAGAACGCCCCTACAGAACGCGCATTGAAGGCAATTGGTCATTACCTCGAACGCGAACTAACTACGGCAGACAAGTGCTGTGCTATAATCTGCCGTTAATTTTAAACAGTTGTGATAAAGTGTAATTAGAGAACAGTAACAATACGTCAAGTCTTTCTTTACTGTACTAAGTCAACCTTCCTGTTGAGCATTCCCTCTTTACGTGAATGTTCGATCGTTAAGTCCTTATTTATGCCCTGAACATGTGTATCTCCATGCAAAGTGCTCTCTGTTTAATTATGTCACAGGCATAGGCATAACATGTGCTGTAGCGTTGTCTGATTGTGGGTTTTTGTGCATAATGAAGCTGCTGCAGGGGACGGGGACCCCCATCAAGCTTATATCGCCTTTTTGTGTCGCTCCTCACACCCTTGATGTGAAATAAACCCTTATCAATTGATTGATTGATTTATTGATTTATTGATTGAAATAGTGCGGGCGAATATGGCATCAGGTGGCCGCAAGCGTTTAGAAGAGGCGACCATTACTTTTGATACTGAAGCTCCGGAAGCTCTGCGCCTTTCCACATCCGCTAAAAACATGCATTTATGATGGAGCAACCAGACAACACCCAAGGAAGAGCCAGGTCTAATCAAGGGAGCTTCTTTTCGCCGGGGCTAAATTTCACGCAACTAAAGTTCCTTTTTCTTCGACTCACGTTTCTGTTTTTTTTTTTCGCCGGGGCTAAATTTCACACAACTAAAACTCCATTTTGTTTCCGACTCACGTTTCTGCTTCTTTTCGCCGGGGCTAAATTTCACGCAACTAAAACTCCGTTTTGTTTTCGACTCACGTTTCTGTTTCTTTTCGCCGGGGCTAAATTTCACGCAGCTAAAGTTCTGTTTTCTCTTTGGCTCACGTTTCTGTTTCCCTTCGCCGTGGCTTAATTTCACACAAATAAAATTCCGCTTTGTTCTCGACTCCCTTTTCTGTTTCTTTTAGCTGGGGCCAAATTTCACGAAACTAAAACTTCTTTTGTCTTCGACTCACGTTTCTGTTGTTGTTTTTTCGCCGGGGCTAAATTTCACGCAACTAAAACTCCGTTTTGTTTTCGACTCACGTTTCTTTTTCTTTTCGCCGGGGCTAAATTTCACGCAACTTAAACTCCGTTTTGATTTCGACTCACGTTTCTGCTTCTTTTCGCCGGGGCTAAATTTCACGCAACTAAAACTCCGTTTTGTTTTCGACTCACGTTTCTTTTTCTTTTCGCCGGGGCTAAATTTCACGCAACTAAAATTCCGTTTTGATTTCGACTCACGTTTCTGCTTCTTTTCGCCGGGGCTAAATTTCACGCAGCTAAAGTTCTGTTTTCTCTTTGGCTCACGTTTCTGTTTCCCTTCGCCGTGGCTTAATTTCACACAAATAAAATTCCGTTTTGTTCTCGACTCCCTTTTCTGTTTCTTTTAGCTGGGGCCAAATTTCACGAAACTAAAACTTCTTTTGTCTTCGACTCACGTTTCTGTTGTTGTTTTTTCGCCGGGGCTAAATTTCACGCAACTAAAACTCCGTTTTGTTTTCGACTCACGTTTCTTTTTCTTTTCGCCGGGGCTAAATTTCACGCAACTTAAACTCCGTTTTGATTTCGACTCACGTTTCTGCTTCTTTTCGCCGGGGATAAATTTCACGCAACTAAAACTCCGTTTTGTTTTCGACTCACGTTTCTTTTTCTTTTCGCCGGGGCTAAATTTCACGCAACTTAAACTCCGTTTTGATTTCGACTCACGTTTCTGCTTCTTTTCGCCGGGGCTAAATTTCACGCAACTAAAACTCCGTTTTGTTTTCGACTCACGTTTCTTTTTCTTTTCGCCGGGGCTAAATTTCACGCAACTAAAATTCCGTTTTGATTTCGACTCACGTTTCTGCTTCTTTTCGCCGGGGCTAAATTTCACGCAACTAAAACTCCGTTTTGTTTTCGACTCACGTTTCTTTTTCTTTTCGCCGGGGCTAAATTTCACGCAACTAAAATTCCGTTTTGATTTCGACTCACGTTTCTGCTTCTTTTCGCCGGGGCTAAATTTCACGCAACTAAAACTCCGTTTTGTTTTCGACTCACGTTTCTTTTTCTTTTCGCCGGGGCTAAATTTCACGCAACTTAAACTCCGTTTTGATTTCGACTCACGTTTCTGCTTCTTTTCGCCGGGGCTAAATTTCACGCAACTAAAACTCCGTTTTGTTTTCGACTCACGTTTCTTTTTCTTTTCGCCGGGGCTAAATTTCACGCAACTTAAACTCCGTTTTGATTTCGACTCACGTTTCTGCTTCTTTTCGCCGGGGCTAAATTTCACGCAACTAAAACTCCGTTTTGTTTTCGACTCACGTTTCTTTTTCTTTTCGCCGGGGCTAAATTTCACGCAACTAAAATTCCGTTTTGATTTCGACTCACGTTTCTGCTTCTTTTCGCCGGGGCTAAATTTCACGCAGCTAAAGTTCTGTTTTCTCTTTGGCTCACGTTTCTGTTTCCCTTCGCCGTGGCTTAATTTCACACAAATAAAATTCCGTTTTGTTCTCGACTCCCTTTTCTGTTTCTTTTAGCTGGGGCCAAATTTCACGAAACTAAAACTTCTTTTGTCTTCGACTCACATTTCTGTTGTTGTTTTTTCGCCGGGGCTAAATTTCACGCAACTAAAACTCCGTTTTGTTTTCGACTCACGTTTCTTTTTCTTTTCGCCGGGGCTAAATTTCACGCAACTTAAACTCCGTTTTGATTTCGACTCACGTTTCTGCTTCTTTTCGCCGGGGCTAAATTTCACGCAACTAAAACTCCGTTTTGTTTTCGACTCACGTTTCTTTTTCTTTTCGCCGGGGCTAAATTTCACGCAACTAAAATTCCGTTTTGATTTCGACTCACGTTTCTGCTTCTTTTCGCCGGGGCTAAATTTCACGCAACTAAAACTCCGTTTTGTTTTCGACTCACGTTTCTTTTTCTTTTCGCCGGGGCTAAATTTCACGCAACTTAAACTCCGTTTTGATTTCGACTCACGTTTCTGCTTCTTTTCGCCGGGGCTAAATTTCACGCAACTAAAACTCCGTTTTGTTTTCGACTCACGTTTCTTTTTCTTTTCGCCGGGGCTAAATTTCACGCAACTTAAACTCCGTTTTGATTTCGACTCACGTTTCTGCTTCTTTTCGCCGGGGCTAAATTTCACGCAACTAAAACTCCGTTTTGTTTTCGACTCACGTTTCTTTTTCTTTTCGCCGGGGCTAAATTTCACGCAACTTAAACTCCGTTTTGATTTCGACTCACGTTTCTGCTTCTTTTCGCCGGGGCTAAATTTCACGCAACTAAAACTCCGTTTTGTTTTCGACTCACGTTTCTTTTTCTTTTCGCCGGGGCTAAATTTCACGCAACTTAAACTCCGTTTTGATTTCGACTCACGTTTCTGCTTCTTTTCGCCGGGGCTAAATTTCACGCAACTAAAACTCCGTTTTGTTTTCGACTCACGTTTCTTTTTCTTTTCGCCGGGGCTAAATTTCACGCAACTTAAACTCCGTTTTGATTTCGACTCACGTTTCTGCTTCTTTTCGCCGGGGCTAAATTTCACGCAACTAAAACTCCGTTTTGTTTTCGACTCACGTTTCTTTTTCTTTTCGCCGGGGCTAAATTTCACGCAACTTAAACTCCGTTTTGATTTCGACTCACGTTTCTGCTTCTTTTCGCCGGGGCTAAATTTCACGCAACTAAAACTCCGTTTTGTTTTCGACTCACGTTTCTTTTTCTTTTCGCCGGGGCTAAATTTCACGCAACTTAAACTCCGTTTTGATTTCGACTCACGTTTCTGCTTCTTTTCGCCGGGGCTAAATTTCACGCAACTAAAACTCCGTTTTGTTTTCGACTCACGTTTCTTTTTCTTTTCGCCGGGGCTAAATTTCACGCAACTTAAACTCCGTTTTGATTTCGACTCACGTTTCTGCTTCTTTTCGCCGGGGCTAAATTTCACGCAACTAAAACTCCGTTTTGTTTTCGACTCACGTTTCTTTTTCTTTTCGCCGGGGCTAAATTTCACGCAACTTAAACTCCGTTTTGATTTCGACTCACGTTTCTGCTTCTTTTCGCCGGGGCTAAATTTCACGCAACTAAAACTCCGTTTTGTTTTCGACTCACGTTTCTTTTTCTTTTCGCCGGGGCTAAATTTCACGCAACTTAAACTCCGTTTTGATTTCCACTCACGTTTCTGCTTCTTTTCGCCGGGGCTAAATTTCACGCAACTAAAACTCCGTTTTGTTTTCGACTCACGTTTCTTTTTTTTTTCGCCGGGGCTAAATTTCACGCAACTAAAATTCCGTTTTGATTTCGACTCACGTTTCTGCTTCTTTTCGCCGGGGCTAAATTTCACGCAACTAAAACTCCGTTTTGTTTTCGACTCACGTTTCTTTTTCTTTTCGCCGGGGCTAAATTTCACGCAACTTAAACTCCGTTTTGATTTCGACTCACGTTTCTGCTTCTTTTCGCCGGGGCTAAATTTCACGCAACTAAAACTCCGTTTTGTTTTCGACTCACGTTTCTTTTTCTTTTCGCCGGGGCTAAATTTCACGCAACTTAAACTCCGTTTTGATTTCCACTCACGTTTCTGCTTCTTTTCGCCGGGGCTAAATTTCACGCAACTAAAACTCCGTTTTGTTTTCGACTCACGTTTCTTTTTTTTTTCGCCGGGGCTAAATTTCACGCAACTAAAATTCCGTTTTGATTTCGACTCACGTTTCTGCTTCTTTTCGCCGGGGCTAAATTTCACGCAACTAAAACTCCGTTTTGTTTTCGACTCACGTTTCTTTTTCTTTTCGCCGGGGCTAAATTTCACGCAACTTAAACTCCGTTTTGATTTCCACTCACGTTTCTGCTTCTTTTCGCCGGGGCTAAATTTCACGCAACTAAAACTCCGTTTTGTTTTCGACTCACGTTTCTTTTTTTTTTCGCCGGGGCTAAATTTCACGCAACTAAAATTCCGTTTTGATTTCGACTCACGTTTCTGCTTCTTTTCGCCGGGGCTAAATTTCACGCAACTAAAACTCCGTTTTGTTTTCGACTCACGTTTCTTTTTCTTTTCGCCGGGGCTAAATTTCACGCAACTTAAACTCCGTTTTGATTTCGACTCACGTTTCTGCTTCTTTTCGCCGGGGCTAAATTTCACGCAACTAAAACTCCGTTTTGTTTTCGACTCACGTTTCTTTTTCTTTTCGCCGGGGCTAAATTTCACGCAACTAAAATTCCGTTTTGATTTCGACTCACGTTTCTGCTTCTTTTCGCCGGGGCTAAATTTCACGCAACTAAAACTCCGTTTTGTTTTCGACTCACGTTTCTTTTTCTTTTCGCCGGGGCTAAATTTCACGCAACTTAAACTCCGTTTTGATTTCGACTCACGTTTCTGCTTCTTTTCGCCGGGGCTAAATTTCACGCAACTAAAACTCCGTTTTGTTTTCGACTCACGTTTCTTTTTCTTTTCGCCGGGGCTAAATTTCACGCAACTAAAATTCCGTTTTGATTTCGACTCACGTTTCTGCTTCTTTTCGCCGGGGCTAAATTTCACGCAACTAAAACTCCGTTTTGTTTTCGACTCACGTTTCTTTTTCTTTTCGCCGGGGCTAAATTTAACGCAACTAAAATTCCGTTTTGATTTCGACTCACGTTTCTGCTTCTTTCGCCGGGGCTAAATTTCACGCAACTAAAACTCCGTTTTGTTTTCGACTCACGTTTCTTTTTTCTTTTCGCCGGGGCTAAATTTCACGCAACTTAAACTCCGTTTTGATTTCGACTCACGTTTCTGCTTCTTTTCGCCGGGGCTAAATTTCACGCAACTAAAACTCCGTTTTGTTTTCGACTCACGTTTCTTTTTCTTTTCGCCGGGGCTAAATTTCACGCAACTAAAATTCCGTTTTGATTTCGACTCACGTTTCTGCTTCTTTTCGCCGGGGCTAAATTTCACGCAACTAAAACTCCGTTTTGTTTTCGACTCACGTTTCTTTTTCTTTTCGCCGGGGCTAAATTTCACGCAACTTAAACTCCGTTTTGATTTCGACTCACGTTTCTGCTTCTTTCGCCGGGGCTAAATTTCACGCAACTAAAACTCCGTTTTGTTTTCGACTCACGTTTCTTTTTCTTTTCGCCGGGGCTAAATTTCACGCAACTTAAACTCCGTTTTGATTTCGACTCACGTTTCTGCTTCTTTTCGCCGGGGCTAAATTTCACGCAACTAAAACTCCGTTTTGTTTTCGACTCACGTTTCTTTTTCTTTTCGCCGGGGCTAAATTTCACGCAACTTAAACTCCGTTTTGATTTCGACTCACGTTTCTGCTTCTTTTCGCCGGGGCTAAATTTCACGCAACTAAAACTCCGTTTTGATTTCGACTCACGTTTCTTTTTCTTTTCGCCGGGGCTAAATTTCACGCAACTTAAACTCCGTTTTGATTTCGACTCACGTTTCTGCTTCTTTTCGCCGGGGCTAAATTTCACGCAACTAAAACTCCGTTTTGTTTTCGACTCACGTTTCTTTTTCTTTTCGCCGGGGCTAAATTTCACGCAACTTAAACTCCGTTTTGATTTCGACTCACGTTTCTGCTTCTTTTCGCCGGGGCTAAATTTCACGCAACTAAAACTCCGTTTTGTTTTCGACTCACGTTTCTGCTTCTTTTCGCCGGGGCTAAATTTCACGCAACTAAAACTCCGTTTTGTTTTCGACTCACGTTTCTTTTTCTTTTCGCCGGCGCTAAATTTCACGCAACTTAAACTCCGTTTTGATTTCGACTCACGTTTCTGCTTCTTTTCGCCGGGGCTAAATTTCACGCAACTAAAACTCCGTTTTGTTTTCGACTCACGTTTCTTTTTCTTTTCGCCGGGGCTAAATTTCACGCAACTTAAACTCCGTTTTGATTTCGACTCACGTTTCTGCTTCTTTTCGCCGGGGCTAAATTTCACGCAACTAAAACTCCGTTTTGTTTTCGACTCACGTTTCTTTTTCTTTTCGCCGGGGCTAAATTTCACGCAACTTAAACTCCGTTTTGATTTCGACTCACGTTTCTGCTTCTTTTCGCCGGGGCTAAATTTCACGCAACTAAAACTCCGTTTTGTTTTCGACTCACGTTTCTTTTTCTTTTCGCCGGGGCTAAATTTCACGCAACTAAAACTCCGTTTTGTTTTCGACTCACGTTTCTGCTTCTTTTCGCCGGGGCTAAATTTCACGCAACTAAAACTCCGTTTTGTTTTCGACTCACGTTTCTTTTTCTTTTCGCCGGGGCTAAATTTCACGCAACTTAAACTCCGTTTTGATTTCGACTCACGTTTCTGCTTCTTTTCGCCGGGGCTAAATTTCACGCAACTAAAACTCCGTTTTGTTTCGACTCACGTTTCTTTTTCTTTTCGCCGGGGCTAAATTTCACGCAACTAAAATTCCGTTTTGATTTCGACTCACGTTTCTGCTTCTTTTCGCCGGGGCTAAATTTCACGCAACTTTAAACTCCGTTTTGATTTCGACTCACGTTTCTGCTTCTTTTCGCCGGGGCTAAATTTCACGCAACTAAAACTCCGTTTTGTTTTCGACTCACGTTTCTTTTTCTTTTCGCCGGGGCTAAATTTCACGCAACTTAAACTCCGTTTTGATTTCGACTCACGTTTCTGCTTCTTTTCGCCGGGGCTAAATTTCACGCAACTAAAACTCCGTTTTGTTTTCGACTCACGTTTCTTTTTCTTTTCGCCGGGGCTAAATTTCACGCAACTTAAACTCCGTTTTGATTTCGACTCACGTTTCTGCTTCTTTTCGCCGGGGCTAAATTTCACGCAACTTAAACTCCGTTTTGATTTCGACTCACGTTTCTGCTTCTTTTCGCCGGGGCTAAATTTCACGCAACTAAAACTCCGTTTTGTTTTCGACTCACGTTTCTTTTTCTTTTCGCCGGGGCTAAATTTCACGCAACTAAAACTCCGTTTTGTTTTCGACTCACGTTTCTGCTTCTTTTCGCCGGGGCTAAATTTCACGCAACTAAAACTCCGTTTTGTTTTCGACTCACGTTTCTTTTTCTTTTCGCCGGGCTAAATTTCACGCAACTTAAACTCCGTTTTGATTTCGACTCACGTTTCTGCTTCTTTTCGCCGGGGCTAAATTTCACGCAACTAAAACTCCGTTTTGTTTTCGACTCACGTTTCTTTTTCTTTCGCCGGGGCTAAATTTCACGCAACTAAAATTCCGTTTTGATTTCGACTCACGTTTCTTTTTCTTTTCGCCGGGGCTAAATTTCACGCAACTTAAACTCCGTTTTGATTTCGACTCACGTTTCTGCTTCTTTCGCCGGGGCTAAATTTCACGCAACTAAAACTCCGTTTTGTTTTCGACTCACGTTTCTTTTTCTTTTCGCCGGGGCTAAATTTCACGCAACTTAAACTCCGTTTTGATTTCGACTCACGTTTCTGCTTCTTTTTCGCCGGGGCTAAATTTCACGCAACTAAAACTCCGTTTTGTTTTCGACTCACGTTTCTTTTTCTTTTCGCCGGGGCTAAATTTCACGCAACTTAAACTCCGTTTTGATTTCGACTCACGTTTCTGCTTCTTTTCGCCGGGGCTAAATTTCACGCAACTTAAACTCCGTTTTGATTTCGACTCACGTTTCTGCTTCTTTTCGCCGGGGCTAAATTTCACGCAACTTAAACTCCGTTTTGATTTCGACTCACGTTTCTGCTTCTTTTCGCCGGGGCTAAATTTCACGCAACTAAAACTCCGTTTTGTTTTCGACTCACGTTTCTTTTTCTTTTCGCCGGGGCTAAATTTCACGCAACTTAAACTCCGTTTTGATTTCGACTCACGTTTCTGCTTCTTTTCGCCGGGGCTAAATTTCACGCAACTAAAACTCCGTTTTGATTTCGACTCACGTTTCTTTTTCTTTTCGCCGGGGCTAAATTTCACGCAACTTAAACTCCGTTTTGATTTCGACTCACGTTTCTGCTTCTTTTCGCCGGGGCTAAATTTCACGCAACTAAAACTCCGTTTTGTTTTCGGCTCACGTTTCTTTTTCTTTTCGCCGGGGCTAAATTTCACGCAACTAAAACTCCGTTTTGTTTTCGACTCACGTTTCTTTTTCTTTTCGCCGGGGCTAAATTTCACGCAACTTAAACTCCGTTTTGATTTCGACTCACGTTTCTGCTTCTTTTCGCCGGGGCTAAATTTCACGCAACTAAAATTCCGTTTTGATTTCGACTCACGTTTCTTTTTCTTTTCGCCGGGGCTAAATTTCACGCAACTTAAACTCCGTTTTGATTTCGACTCACGTTTCTGCTTCTTTTCGCCGGGGCTAAATTTCACGCAACTAAAACTCCGTTTTGTTTTCGACTCACGTTTCTTTTTCTTTTCGCCGGGGCTAAATTTCACGCAACTTAAACTCCGTTTTGATTTCGACTCACGTTTCTGCTTCTTTTCGCCGGGGCTAAATTTCACGCAACTAAAACTCCGTTTTGTTTTCGACTCACGTTTCTTTTTCTTTTCGCCGGGGCTAAATTTCACGCAACTTAAACTCCGTTTTGATTTCGACTCACGTTTCTGCTTCTTTTCGCCGGGGCTAAATTTCACGCAACTAAAATTCCGTTTTGATTTCGACTCACGTTTCTTTTTCTTTTCGCCGGGGCTAAATTTCACGCAACTTAAACACCGTTTTGATTTCGACTCACGTTTCTGCTTCTTTTCGCCGGGGCTAAATTTCACGCAACTAAAACTCCGTTTTGTTTTCGACTCACGTTTCTTTTTCTTTTCGCCGGGGCTAAATTTCACGCAACTTAAACTCCGTTTTGATTTCGACTCACGTTTCTGCTTCTTTTCGCCGGGGCTAAATTTCACGCAACTAAAACTCCGTTTCGTTTTCGACTCACGTTTCTTTTTCTTTTCGCCGGGGCTAAATTTCACGCAACTTAAACTCCGTTTTGATTTCGACTCACGTTTCTCCTTCTTTTCGCCGGGGCTAAATTTCACGCAACTAAAACTCCGTTTTGTTTTCGACTCACGTTTCTTTTTCTTTTCGCCGGGGCTAAATTTCACGCAACTTAAACTCCGTTTTGATTTCGACTCACGTTTCTGCTTCTTTTCGCCGGGGCTAAATTTCACGCAACTAAAACTCCGTTTTGTTTTCGACTCACGTTTCTTTTTCTTTTCGCCGGGGCTAAATTTCACGCAACTAAAATTCCGTTTTGATTTCGACTCACGTTTCTGCTTCTTTTCGCCGGGGCTAAATTTCACGCAACTAAAACTCCGTTTTGATTTCGACTCACGTTTCTTTTTCTTTTCGCCGGGGCTAAATTTCACGCAACTAAAATTCCGTTTTGATTTCGACTCACGTTTCTGCTTCTTTTCGCCGGGGCTAAATTTCACGCAACTAAAACTCCGTTTTGTTTTCGACTCACGTTTCTTTTTCTTTTCGCCGGGGCTAAATTTCACGCAACTAAAATTCCGTTTTGATTTCGACTCACGTTTCTTTTTCTTTTCGCCGGGGCTAAATTTCACGCAACTAAAACTCCGTTTTGTTTTCGACTCACGTTTCTTTTTCTTTTCGCCGGGGCTAAATTTCACGCAACTAAAATTCCGTTTTGATTTCGACTCACGTTTCTGCTTCTTTTCGCCGGGGCTAAATTTCACGCAACTAAAACTCCGTTTTGTTTTCGACTCACGTTTCTTTTTCTTTTCGCCGGGGCTAAATTTCACGCAACTTAAACTCCGTTTTGATTTCGACTCACGTTTCTTTTTCTTTTCGCCGGGGCTAAATTTCACGCAACTAAAACTCCGTTTTGTTTTCGACTCACGTTTCTTTTTCTTTTCGCCGGGGCTAAATTTCACGCAACTTAAACTCCGTTTTGATTTCGACTCACGTTTCTTTTTCTTTTCGCCGGGGCTAAATTTCACGCAACTAAAACTCCGTTTTGTTTTCGACTCACGTTTCTTTTTCTTTTCGCCGGGGCTAAATTTCACGCAACTAAAATTCCGTTTTGATTTCGACTCACGTTTCTGCTTCTTTTCGCCGGGGCTAAATTTCACGCAACTAAAACTCCGTTTTGTTTTCGACTCACGTTTCTTTTTCTTTTCGCCGGGGCTAAATTTCACGCAACTTAAACTCCGTTTTGATTTCGACTCACGTTTCTTTTTCTTTTCGCCGGGGCTAAATTTCACGCAACTAAAACTCCGTTTTGTTTTCGACTCACGTTTCTTTTTCTTTTCGCCGGGGCTAAATTTCACGCAACTAAAATTCCGTTTTGATTTCGACTCACGTTTCTGCTTCTTTTCGCCGGGGCTAAATTTCACGCAACTTAAACTCCGTTTTGTTTTCGACTCACGTTTCTTTTTCTTTTCGCCGGGGCTAAATTTCACGCAACTTAAACTCCGTTTTGATTTCGACTCACGTTTCTGCTTCTTTTCGCCGGGGCTAAATTTCACGCAACTAAAATTCCGTTTTGATTTCGACTCACGTTTCTGCTTCTTTTCGCCGGGGCTAAATTTCACGCAACTTAAACTCCGTTTTGATTTCGACTCACGTTTCTTTTTCTTTTCGCCGGGGCTAAATTTCACGCAACTTAAACTCCGTTTTGATTTCGACTCACGTTTCTTTTTCTTTTCGCCGGGGCTAAATTTCACGCAACTTAAACTCCGTTTTGATTTCGACTCACGTTTCTGCTTCTTTTCGCCGGGGCTAAATTTCACGCAACTAAAATTCCGTTTTGATTTCGACTCACGTTTCTTTTTCTTTTCGCCGGGGCTAAATTTCACGCAACTAAAACTCCGTTTTGTTTTCGACTCACGTTTCTTTTTCTTTTCGCCGGGGCTAAATTTCACGCAACTAAAACTCCGTTTTGTTTTCGACTCACGTTTCTTTTTCTTTTCGCCGGGGCTAAATTTCACGCAACTAAAATTCCGTTTTGATTTCGACTCACGTTTCTGCTTCTTTTCGCCGGGGCTAAATTTCACGCAACTAAAACTCCGTTTTGATTTCGACTCACGTTTCTTTTTCTTTTCGCCGGGGCTAAATTTCACGCAACTAAAACTCCGTTTTGTTTTCGACTCACGTTTCTTTTTCTTTTCGCCGGGGCTAAATTTCACGCAACTAAAACTCCGTTTTGATTTCGACTCACGTTTCTTTTTCTTTTCGCCGGGGCTAAATTTCACGCAACTAAAACTCCGTTTTGTTTTCGACTCACGTTTCTTTTTCTTTTCGCCGGGGCTAAATTTCACGCAACTAAAATTCCGTTTTTATTTCGACTCACGTTTCTGCTTCTTTTCGCCGGGGCTAAATTTCACGCAACTAAAACTCCGTTTTGTTTTCGACTCACGTTTCTTTTTCTTTTCGCCGGGGCTAAATTTCACGCAACTTAAACTCCGTTTTGATTTCGACTCACGTTTCTGTTTCTTTTCGCCGGGGTTAAATTTCATGCAACTAAAGTTCCATTTTGTTTTCGGCTCACGTTCTACAGACAGGGCATGCCGCGTCGACATGTGGCATTTGACACAGGGCGAGAGGCCTGAAAGAACAACTTAATCAGAGTGTCTGTATCGGCGTACAATGCCGGAGAATAGCGCAGCTGTTTAATTCGATACAGAGTTTTCCTTTAGAAGGCGTGAAATATACATCAACGTCACCTGTGCAGGGGGGTTTGCGGGAAGGCGGAAATCATTTGCGCGAGACAGTAACATTAAAAGACCATAAATTCATTATAACTAAAATGACTCCATATTTTATAGTACTACATTTTAGCATCCATGATTATACAGTGAAATTCAAGCCTCAACACCGAAAGGGCGCTCAGTTTTTTAAATCATGCAATTGGCATTGTGGTGCGAGATGTCGGACGAGAAGAACACGCTTTTGAAATTCATTACTTTTCCCTCGCATGACATTGCACAAAAGGTGCTGATTGAATGTTGAATGCAAGAAATGTTCACACATGTTGACGTTTGCTTGACACCACACGCAGCCACGTCATTGGATAACTTCACGAGCGTTCGAAAAGACATCTTTCTTCAGTTCGTTATTTATAAAACAACGCCGTCCAAACGAAAATTTTTAAAAATAGTTTTACCTTAGACGTAAAGTGCAGTATTACACAAACATTTTTTTGGAGCGATGAAATTTCGAAATATGTTTTGTTATTTTCAGCTAACCAATTTTCTTTCAGTCCTTTTGGCCCTCGTGGCGTCAGTTGACGCAACTCAAATGTTCCGCTCGAGCATCATTAACTGACAAAAATAGTGTTCACTTTCACTCGGATAGTGTCTCCAGAGTCCTTGTTGCTATCGACATCACTGTTCTCGCATTTCCACTAAGCTACGAAGAAGCAGCAGCAGCACTGTAGGCATGGCGGGGGAAGCCGAGGTACACCAAATTTATAGACTTATCTCACTAACCATTCCTTCTTTCCTGCTCGCATTTTTAACTGTTTTGTTTAACGCATTTCAACCTCATATCCACGTCGTAAATATTATTGTATGCGTAGAGGCTCCGCTGCACCACGCGTCTGGCAAGTGCGATTTTGACACCACTAGCGCACAATGGTTACCGCCGGTGGCCGTGCGGTGATGATAGGTAATCTTTGTAGAATAACATCTTGTAGTTTTTTTCTAATCGACCTATAATGATCACCTTATGGAATACTGACTTGAATATTCCTCGCGGCCATTACGCAAACCTTAATTTAGCTTGAACTGAAAAATATAAATTTTGTTTTCGTATGTAATGTAGGAGGTGACTGTTGGGATCCAGCCAGGCAGTGACAATGGGCACGTTGACGAAGAGCAGCCGGAGCAAAGGAGCAGTGAGAATAGTCAATAGCCTGACCCTCTGCGTTTATTTATTTCTATTTATCGTTCTCTCTCTCTCTCTTTCTCTCTCAAGTAAGAATCGGCCGCGAGCTGCAAGAAGCTTTGGGCGCATGTACAGTACAACTCGGCCATCACCGCTCTTGCAACTCGTGTTCCCATCACGCTCGGATCAAAGAAGTGTGTTTGGCTGCTTTTTTTAACAGCGCATATACGGTGCGCTCATAAACAAGTTCCAATTTTTCCTCGACCGAGAGATATCCGCGACCCATAAGGATATTGTAAGGGATCTGTGGATGCCCGCGGCTTTGTTCGAACCATCCGTCTTTTTGTTGACGGCCCGGCGCCGAGAAGCATACCAAGGACTCCCGAGAAGCGGGCCGGCTTAACGAAACGCAGATGTAAAAAGGGGATGCTGAAACGCGTTCAGAGGCGGCAACGATAGGCTGGCGCCGCTTTCCAGATTTTGTGGTGACGCCTGTCAACAGTTGTCACGAAGACGAGTAGTTTGTTACTCGCGGCAGTAGCGGCTCGGTTGAGATCGATAGTTAGCGTAAAGCTGGGAGCCGATATGGTCATGGGTTCCCGGGGAGCCGGCGACCCGCGAGAATGTTTTCGTGTATTTTCATGGTTCTCTTTTTACTTTGTAAGAGAGAGAGTTTGAGTAATACTGTGGAAGTATGGGGCGCGGCACGTAAACCTAGTGGGCCAATCATTTCGAGAGTTCATTCCAGGAATTATATTTTCTTATAACAATTTTGACGTTCTTTTCGTGCTGCGTATTTTAGGGAGAGAGTTTGACCCTTGCCGAAACTGGAAGGCGTGTCATGCAGTTTTTAAACCAATCATATGTTAGTTTGTTGTGATCGGGTGATGCAAGGGGTCAGCCAAGCTTCTAGGTCTATAAAACCGGGCCCCGAAGCCTGGGAAATTGTTCTGAGCTAGATTGAGATCCCTTGCATCTTCGGCGATGCCAAGGAGGGAAGATTTTCCCTTAGCCAGTTCCAGGTAAGCATGCTTGCCGTTTATTCTGTTGTAATTATGTGAATTTCTGTATAAAGCTTTCAGTTTATACCTCCCCTCAAGTGCAAGTGTTGCTGGATCTCGTCTCTTGTACCGTCTCGGACGGTGGGGCACCGATTGGTGGAGCCCGAGTATGCGAGTATACGAAACGTGTCGAGAACCTTAAATGATATAGTCGAGATGGAATTTCTTGACGCCTGCACATTTGGCCTCCGCGGTGCCTCAGTGGTCATGGCGCTCGGCTGGTGACCCAAAACACGTGGATTCAATCCCGGCTGCAGCGGTCGAATGTTGATATAGGCAAAGTTCTAGAGGCCCGTGTACTGTGCGCTATCAGTGCATGTTAAAGAACCCCTGGTGGTCGAAATTTCATTTCCGGAGCCCTTTACTATGGTGTCCCTCATAGCCTCAGTCACTTTGGGGCGTTAATCCCCCATAAACCAAACTTTTGCGTTTGGTCAAGATGCAGACAGTACCGATTATCTCTCATGTTATGAACGCGACTATTGTGAACGCCTTGTTCGAAAACAGGCGCGAGCCAGATGCATCTGGCTCGCGCCTGCTGATCACTCCAATATTCTGGGCTCCGCGCGAAGCTTTACTGAAGCGCTTTATGAAGTGTGATAGAAGAGGGCGTGACAGACATAGGGAAAGCCTTCATCTTGTTGATAGTTGCCTTCCAGGAGGGCTGTTTAAGTTGATAACACGTGTACTGAGGCCGTGACATATCATCAGCTAAAACAATCGCCTCTTTGAGACAATAACGAAGAAACATTTTGCATAAAATGAGGTTAACATGAGGAAGACAGAGGTTTTCTGGCAAGTGGAATATCCATATATGCCTTGGAAATCAAAAAACAGTCAGCTGGTTTACAGTTCTCCATACTAAAGATAAGACACCTTTTTTCACTTTTTTGCTCACAGTTGAGCTAACCAAAGCCCTGACGTCCGATTCTGTCGACATACCTCTAAATCCATTAATACTTGCTGCAACGAGTTTTACTTTTTTACACCATGGTCATGACACCTTAGACGTTTAACAAACACGGAGCCAAAAATCTGCCACCAAAAATATAAAACTCAGATTAGACACATCATACTGCTTACGTGTGAAAAGGCGTAAGCCCTTTAGCTTACTTTCTGAACGCAGTCGCCGCGCGGCGTGATGTAACCCGATGCCACGCAGCCGGCAATTCTACCTCTGCACGGCTTTATGTTGCCGCCGCAGCACCCCTTCTGATCGGCGCGCTAAATTCGTGAAGGCAGTCGCCGCCGTACCGTGCCCTCCCCCCCCCCTCCGCCTTGAGGGTTTGACACGATAGCTAATGGATTAATGCCCACATATGCATAATTGATCTTTCCCTACTTAGCATTCAAAGATCACTGAGAGTGCTCATACCACTCCTAGCATAGTGGTGCCGCGATTGAGCGTTGCGCTAGCGCCCTAGTATGGCAAGTGCTGCCATCGGTGGACTTTGACCGATTCAGGTTGCTCTTCCCAAGCAACCTGGCGCGAACAAAGATTCATTTAACCGCCCCTTGGCATGTTTCATGAGTACGCCATCTTTTATGGGTGCCATCGAGTGTCAACAAGAAAACACGCACACAGACACACGCACACACAAACGGGTTTTCACTGAAAGCGGCAAGTAAAGCTTGAGCCTTTAAAAAATCAGGACCCAAAGGGGTTAAATGATCTTTATCACGTTAATACTTGCGGCCTAACCGTAAAGCGCACTGATGTATCTTTCACGGTTTTTAAAAGAAAAATCTTTCGAGTAATTTAAAACACCCGATATACAAAGGAACCACCAAGCGTCATATCGCTACGTTCCAGATGTGCAAGCAGGCAAGCCACGTCTGTCTTCATGTATTTTTTGAGCACCAATTGCTCTAGCTTGACCCTGGCTTACCAAGGAGCGGATCCGCCGTTAACGGGCTTGTATCTTGTCCACTGCAACCTCCCAAAGTTTTAGCAACTCAGCGGAGAGTTGTGTAGACGCGCATATAAGACGTCGCTCACACTGCTACACCCCAGAAGTCGCAACACCTCATATGAGGACTGCCCCGTCCGACGCACTCAGGACTCTGCAGCCGGATGCTCTAGGCGATGGAGCTGTCCCAACCTCATCACGCTCACGGGAGCCACCGCTGCCAAGGTTGCCTGGGAAAGCGTCCGAACGCCAGAGGGTGGACCGCAACATCCCAGACACCGGTCACTGTCAGCACCACAGATGCAGTGAAGCAAGGGGTTCATCGAGACACAAAAGAAAATACTACCACAGCAAAGGCAACCCCCTTCACAAACGCAAATCACTGTAGTGTAGGATCCGCAAGTTTGCATATCCAGACTTTATTCTCTCAACACAGATTAGGGGGCTTTGATTACCTCTTTATTGCGTTGTAGTCTTGACTGTGCCTGTCTACAAATTTTTCTGCATGTGATATTCAGACGGTGGTAAAACAATGGAAACTGGCATTTCGTGGTCATGGCGACTTCAGGAACAAAACAGCGCTCGGGCTTGCTACCTGGTCAAAATGATCACGAGAGCGCGGGAAAACAAAATAAAATGAATCCACAAAACTGTCAAACTTAAATGCTGAAATACACGCTACACAGTGCAGCTTTGGTATTAAGCATTCGGTGTGTTTTTACAAGCAACTAAACATGGACTGCACTTAGCAACAAATTTTGGCTATTTCGACCTGTTACGTCCACTCGAGAGGTTTCTTTGCCTGCAGGCTTCTCGAAAGCAAATCTATTTTGGCGCAATGTAGCCAAAGCTTGTTGGGCCACAGTGTTGAGGGCAACCGCGTTTTCGAAATTCTGAAAACTTATATGGATATTATTTAACGTGGGCTACATGCCTCTCAAAAATTTAGGAGCCTAGCAGATATACTTAAAACGTTAACTATTCAGTATTAGTTAACTAGCCTGGCAGTTAGCACGTCTTAGCTGTATTCTGATGTACTACACCGCTGACAATGCTATGCTGGAAAATGCGCTCTTCTAACTAAATAAAGCCTATTTTAAAATTTTGACTAAAGTCTTGGGTGAAACACCCTATACAGGGTGCAGACTGGAGCGGCAGTTTGTTTCTATGAGCAAGTAAAGAAATTCGTAAAGAAAAAGTTTTCTTCTTGCATAAAGTTGTTGGACACTATTAGTTGTCATTAGCTCAGCTGGAGAATCTAACCCTGGAAATTTGGAATAAATAAATCTGACGGGTTTCCTTTCGGTTATTTCAAGCTTTTTTAATATTGGTTATAGTGTATGGAGCGTACACGACTCATGCAGTCTCCTGCTTGAGCCAGATTAGTCATAACCGAGTAGTTTAACCTGAGGGGGAGCTTTGAAAGGCGGACGAGCCGATATTTTCCACATGGGAATTCAAGGACAGGTTATTATTTAATGTCATACATAGATATTCAAAGTTGGAGACTCCATGTAACGCCGATTCACTAAAGGGATACCTTTGATCAAACAATTTTTTACGTCCCGCTTGAAGTTTGATTTTTCTTTCCTTAGGACAAAGCCCTATTTCTGGCACGATGCAGGGGAGTCAGATATCTAGGTCTATCAGGTGATTATAACTTGTAATGTTATGATACAGCACGCAGTCATTTTCGAACGAACGAGTCTCTACGCCCAGAACAACTGTGCCCAAAATGACATTAATATATAAGAGAAAAATAAAGGTCCGAGTGCAATCTCCGTAAGGCACTCCAGAAGTAACTGCGAGCGCCCGATCCTTCTCCATCATTTGAAACATACTGTTTACGGTGAGACAAATGGTATGAAAACCAGTTAACTAATACCTCAATAAGGTTAATATATTTAAGGTTTAGAAAAGTAACAACTAAAAACAGGGCAACTCATTAGGCATATCGTCATAGAAAGCTTTCACAATGTTATCTGGGCCACTTGTTTTTGTTTGCTTTCAAGTTCAGTAACATGCAAAATTCTCCAGTGTAACAAAATATACTCCTGCGTCATCAAACTGTACGACTGTAGGCGACCTAGGGTATATGAACTGGAAATTATAAAACTCACATCGAAATAGGCAATGCTGCGCTATCACTCTCTGGTCAGTGATTATGAAACTGTTGAATAGTATCTGAGGCACCACCGTTTTTTTTCGCTTATGTAATTCCCAAACTTTTCAGGTGCATTCTTTATAAAATTTGCGAATACGTACTGAAATAGTGAGATTTTGAATCACAAACTGAACGTGCAATATTCTCCTGTTTTTCGTTATTTCGCCTGGTTCCATTAGCGGCTTTTTTGGCATTTTTGCGCTTCTGTTTTGTAATATCACGTGTCATTCGTTGTGCCTGTTTGCTAACTTTCGTTTTTTAAGTACAAAGCTATCAGTGTAGTAATTGCACGTTTGCTCAAATGCTAACACAGTACGCACGCGTCAATCTCACCGAATTCAGTCAGACAGCTATTCCTTATCGCCACAGACACCAGCAATCTCCCCACATCTATCTAGGGGTGAACCGTTTAGTATGTTGACACCTTATAATTCATACTGTGCAGTTTGTTTCAGGACGAAGCGCAGTGGTTGACGCAAGAAATGAACGCCATGCAGCCTTCGTCGTCCTTGTCACACCCGGCTAACCTCATCACAGACGATGAAAATTTTGTGTGTATCACTGCAGGCATCTTATCAGCGCTAGCACAAAGCCAGCTGTCGTTACGGCGACTAGATGTTGGTCTTGGGCAAAGTCATTTTCATCTGAAAAAAGGGCATGTCCAGGCTCCTCAGACTTCATCTTTCTCAACAAGCGCTTGGACCGGAGCAGACAATTCTCCTTACTTTTAACGGACATGAATCGCCGGTCCTCGTGACGTAGGAATGCTGCCTCAAGTTCTCCTGCACAGCGAGCCTGACAGTCGACTTTGTGACATGGCGGTCCTCTGGAGTGGCTCTCATCGACATTCAGGTGCCATCACTCACGATGCTTGCAGCCGCTGGAGAAAATCGCATGTTCTGACGACTTCTGACTACTGACTGTGCTTCTTCCTTTTCGCAACAGACATTAGGTAACCGTCAAAGTGCATCAGTTCTTTTCGCACCTGGTTAACGAAACACTTCCCGGAGTTAAGAAAGATGGCAGTGTGGAAGTCGCTGTGGTGCGCGGACGTGGAGACGCGGACTGGACGGCGTTAACTTGTACGTTTGCATCTTAGAACCAACTACGCAATATGAATAAAGTGTCAGTATACAAGAACCTGCACTCTCATATAGATGCGGCGAGACTGCTGGTCTGTATGGCGATAGGGAATAGCGTTATCAAATACATCGCGCATTCATTCTCCAATGCATGCCTCATTGGGACATGAGTAATCGTAGATTCTTAAGCGACAAAATCGGAAAAGAAGCACCAACTAGGTGATGATCAGACAGCCCTTGTTCAACATACACACAACATTTCATGGTATCATTCTTTCTGGATACCAAATCTAAAGCAGCACTATAAGCCAGCTTGTACACACGTTGGCTTATCCACCGCTTGAATCAAATAACACGCTAGCATTATCTCTGACATGACATCGATGCTTTGGTTATGACATGAACATGTCTGAAGGAGCTCCCACTGGAATCCAGTGATATTAAATTTCTCATTTACAAGAATTCATCCGTTTTGAAACGCTGACATATGTATCCGAAGCTTGCATAAGTAGCTCAGTGGCTCAGTGGGGACTCAGGAGGCCTGTAAATTGCATACAGAACGGCTATAACTGCAGCATGTTAGTTTTAGGCACGTGCATTCAAGATCAGCAACGTTGCCCAGAATGAAAGCATCTATTTATACCTTCGCTCTTTTCCAAAGCAGCTTGCGCTTTTTTTAAGAATCAAATGGAAACAGTTGTTTTGAATGAAGATAGCAGACCGTTTTAGTTTCTTTACTTTTTATTGTATTTCTATCTTTTCACCAATAAGGTGGAGATATATAATGTTTGGATATTCTGGCTTTGATTACCGAGCCTGTAAATGCGACCTGTAGACTCGACCTTCATAAAGTACTCTGTAAAGTCAGCAGTAGAATTCTAAAAAGTAACGCGTCAGGCAAGGAGACACGATCTCGCTAATGCTATTCACCGCCTGTTTACAGGGGGTATTCTGAGGCCTCAATCAGGGGCAGTTGCGGATAAGTGTTAATGAAAAATACCTAAATAATCTGTGATTCGCTGATGACATTGCCTTGCTGAGTCACTCAGGAGGTGAACTACAAATCATGATCAATGAGTTAGACAGGCAGAGCAGAACGGTGGGTGTAAAAATTAACATGCAGAAAATCAAAGTAAAGTTCAACAGTCTAGCAAGGGAGCAGCAGTTAACAATTTTTCAGTGAGCGCCTAGAAGTGGTAAAGGAATACGTATACTTACGGCATGTAGTGACAGCTGATCCGGATCATGAGAGGGAAATAACTAGGAGAATAAGAATGGGCTGGAGCGCAGATTGAAGGTTCTCTCATATCATGAATGGCAGTATACCAATATCCCTCAAGATTAAAGTATGCAACAGCTGTATCTTACCGGTACTCACCTACGGGGAGAAACGTGGAGGCTAACGGTTCAGCTCAAGTTAAGGGCAACGCAGCGGGCCATGGAACTAAAAAGGATAGGTGTAACGTTAAGAGACCAGAAGCGGGCAGAGTGGGTGCGAAACAAACGCACGTTAATGACATCCTAGTCGAAATCAAGAGGAAGAAATGGGCTTGGGCAGGGCATGTAATGCGAAGGCAAGATAGCCGCTGGTTCTTAAGGGTAACGGAGTGGATTCCAAGAGAAGGCAAGCGTACGAGAAGGCGGCAGAAAGTGAGGTGGGAGGATGATATTAAGAAGTTTTTGAGCATAGGGTGGGCGCAGCTGGCAAAGGACAGGATTAATTGGAGAAACATAGGAGAGGCCTTTGCCCTGCAGTGGGTGTACTCAGGCTGATGATGATGTTGACTTCTTTATCCAGTTTCTTTAATGAATGTTCTGTCTCATCAGGGCTTGCAGTAATACCAGAGATGACTACATTCCAATGCCGAGTACAGTCATCTAGCTCTACTAGTTTTCTAGTTTTGAGTTCATGACTTTTTCAGTCGACTGCATCATGTTTGAAATTTCTCAGTGGTGCCGGAAAACTGCGCAGTACCGCCACACCGTTTCTCCAAGTGAGTTACCGTCAGTTCAAAGCAGTTGAGAAATCTTTGAAAATCGTTTACTCGCTCTTTTAAGTGGTTCACTTCATCATTCTTTTTCATTATCAGAATGTCATTTGTTAATTTTCATGTGGAGTTCAAGGTCTCCTTATAATTTACAAACTGACTTCCTGTGGTTTGTTCAGGAGACACTGAGAACACCCTACAACATTTTCATTTCGCCAAGTTAAAATTCGCTTTAAAATCTCACTGTTGTGACGGTGTATATCCATGAACAATTCGCCTTAAACCTTCGCCTTGGATCGTACACGTATACTCTGGTTAGTTTCTTCTTTGTCTGGTTCAGAGAACGCTGTGGGGATTCCGCGCTGTCTCACATTTGTACCACTGCAACACGCCACTCTTACTAGGCGTACGCCATGTAGCACCGCCCCACTACTGGCGCCTCTGAAATTTAGCTGCGAGCGTAATTGGTCATAAGTTAAAATTCCGGCCGTCTGTGCCCAGGGTTTGAATTAGTTCGAGGAAACAGGGTCAAAAATATCTATATTTTCTCGAAACGCAGTATACGCTCGTGACGACATGGAGTGAATCAGCGAAGCGATTTTTGTTTATTAGACGTTCGTCGCCCACCAACAAAACTATACACTTATATGTACAGCACACAACCCGCTCATATGGCCTTATCCAACGCTGAACCCATTTCCCCGCATATTGATCTGTACAGCACCATGAAAAGCATACTGTTCAAGAGGTTTTCTTTCGAGGTTTCCAACATGCCTCGCTATGCCACCTCAGCGATCGCAATCTATTGAAGCAGGAATGATTTCGCGTCTTCAATCCTACCAGCTTCGGACTGCTAGATGTGCTAGACAGCCCCGCTGAACAGCTTAGAAGCAAACCTCCTGGGCTGTATACTTTCGACGGGGCTTGTACCTTCCTGGTGCGAGGGTAAGAGCTAGAACTACCCAACTCTGAAATACGGTACAGTTTGGTCTGGTACATGTGCTTCACCGCCCTGAGGATGCGTGTAACTTGTGTAAGACATTGTAGTTGGTTGCTCTGCATTTATTTCAATCATCTGGAGTTCTTGAACGAGCACCAACTTCGCAAAGCACAAAGACAATTTTGCACGTCACCTAAATGCGGCCGCCGCGGCCGAAACCTCGGACGACGGTCCATCCGCCGACCGCGTGCCCACGTGCAGAACGCTTTCGACACTTAGCCAGCTGGGCAGGCAGAAAACCGCTGAATCGTGTCTATAAATAAAGTTAGCAAAGCACACTATAGCCGTGTACTGGCCAGGTGCCTGTCAGCGCTTCGGTAGATGCTAATTCCTTGACAACGGGCAGCATTCTTCACTATAGAGCCGGTCGTTTTTATGGTTTCATCAATACACGTGATGTTTTATCGATGTTTGCAAGGTAAGCGCTTGCATTGGTTATGACGAAAAAGTGACCCGTATGAAGAATGCTAGCAAAACTGTACACTGCCGAGGAGTCGCTAACAGGTTTTCTTGTACCGTCCCTGCCAAAAGTAACCGAGCCGCCACGCCGGTGGCCGGAGCGAACTTGCAGCCGAGCGGGGGGTTGGAGGACTGGGGTACTGATGCGGTATTTGGCTGCCCTCTAGGGGAACACTGCATAGCACCCGGGAGGAGGGTTTGGGAATAAGGAAGAGGGGTCCGAGAAGGCAATACGGCACCCACCATGCAGGCGACTGAGGCACTTGGTGGACAAGACTTGAGTTATGGGGACTGGAAGTGGTGATGTCAAAGGGAGCTTGGCACGACGCCACACAACACCGCACCATAGGGACACTGAACTGCCGAGGAACGACATAGATGGTAGGTCTGCCACACAGGGACTGCCATGATGCCGCTAAGCGTCTCAGGGCATGAAATGCTCGCAAAGAGACGGATAGTCGGCCGTAGGCGAGAAGGGGTCGCGAGTGAAACCACCCGACGGCGAAGAGAGGAGGAGGGCAAGGGAAACGAGGCACCCGTTGGGGTGAAGCGGTGACGGCACAAGCAGACGAGTCCAGGGCGTCCACCCAATGAACACGACGACGCAGACTACCGCCCATAGATAGCGAACCGCGGGCACATGCACCCCGTGTACGCCGACAACTGCGGCCAACCACTGGGAGCACACGCCACCCCGAGAACAACCTACAATATCCGCCGACAGGCCCATCGCTCGAGGAGAAAATGCCGTTAAGAGAAGGACGTGAGATTAAAAGGTTATGCAACAAAAGAGGCGCCAAAAGATATTAGCGGGCACCAGCTGCACGGGAAAAGAAGGGAGACGGTCTGATGGACGCGCGAGATTAGCGGGACGTTATGGAGCACCATTTAGGGGCGAGGTGAAAGCACCCGCAAGAAATGCCTTGAAGGCAGGAAAATTTAGTATTACGGCATGGGCGGATGGCGGGCAATGAGTTTGCGCGCAGTGAAATTAGGAAGCCAGGAAGGCAAGGTAAGAAGGTGGCGAAAAAGCGCGGTAAGAGGAGTTGCGTTGGTCCCGGGTGAAAAAAGCGCCAGAGCGGCAACACAGAGCGGTGCGAGGACCGGGAAAGCAAGTGCACCGAGGCGCCCGATGGAGCGAAGCGGTGGCGACAGAAGCGGATGAGTCCGGAGCGCCCCAGTCGTAAACACGACATCGCAGACCACCGTCCTGAAATAGCGAAGTACGCGTCCACGCACCCCTAGTACGCCGACGCCTGCGGTTAACCCCTGGGCACACGCTCAACAAAGAGAACCCCCGGGAAATGCGCCGAAAAGCGGACCGCCCGCGCGCAAAAGCTACGGAGGGACGGACTGCAGATTATGAAATGCGGGGACGAGTGGCGCGCCAGAAAAGCGGGCGGGTGAGGCGCGGAGAAGAGGGGATTAGGAAGCCTCGAAGGAGAGAATTTCTATTGAGGCAGGAGGGGAAAGCAGGGTGTGAAAAAAGTCACCGTTCGTCCAGAGTCCGCACGGAGACGTCCGAGCAGCAGACACACGATAACACCGCACAGTGGTGATACGTTCGAGGAAGGTGATGAAAGTCTGCTAGCTAAACCGCTGCTATGCAGTGGCGCAGGACAGTAGCTACTGTAAGACCACAGAATATGAGGCGCAGCAAAATTTTCCTTGGATGGCAGTTGAGTAATCCATGGTAGCGGGCCGAAGTAGGGTGCGCGTAGTGGAGGCGAGGGCTTCGTGGACGCCGTTGGGGCGAAACAAGGGGCCTAGGCGAGAGACGCCAGCCGCCAGCGTGTGCACACGCCGGAGGCCGCCGGTCTTGTGCTCGCGCTTCCTTCCTGCTGTGGAGTTCGGCGAAGTTGGACATGGGAAGGATTCCCTGAGGACCAGCGAGAGGGTGGGCGAGCCCTCTGGGGGAGACGTGGCTGCAGGAATGCTGGAATCAGCGATTACAACCGCGTCCCCACGTGTTCGAACAGGAATGCCGGAAGCAGCGACGACCATAAGCGTATTCGTTCCGGTCCTCAGACGACGAAGTGCGGTACCAGTGTGGTGCCCTTCGGTCACGCTGGGGTTGAACAATTGCCCGAGTCCCGCACCTTCGACAGAGCTTCCGCGTTCTGGTCACCAGTACAAGATCTTTCAACCCCTGCTGGGAGACAGCCTGTATTCCTGTGTCATGCAGGCGCCTTCCGGGTCAACATGGGCGCAGTCCGGACACACGTGCGCGCCCACCTGGAGGCCGCGTGGACGACAACGTGACCGGGTCCTGCTCCCTTTCCCTCGACCGAGCTGCGAGGAAACATCAGGACCGCCCTGCCGTAGGTGGTACCATCACTGCCATCGTGCGATTGGACATAATTCTTGAAACTTTTTCCCCAGCTAGGGATCTGGGGAATACGAAGAGTATTTAAGGAGCTGCTGGATTGGTACCAGAAGAGAGCCCCCCCCCCCCCCCCCTGCCTGAGAGTTACCAGAGACTCCCGACTGCTAAGAAGAAGCTCTCTTTACTGAGAAGCACTCTCAGTTTCCCGTACTTGTACATTATGTAAATAGTCCTTGTATAAAGTTTTCCAAGTTTTCTTCCTCCAATCGTCCTAGTCTCTTCTCCGCCCCAGTCACGCTACCTGAATCCCAACAACTGGTGGCAGCGGTGTGATGTCCACGTGAAGTTATCGGCTCCAAAGGAACTCGGCAGCTACGGGACTGACAGCCGTCAGCTATTCCATGGCAGGGTGAGTGCCCAATGTTTTCCGTTCATTTCGCCAGACCGTACTAGCACAGGCAGATGCTAGGTGCGGATTCGTGTTGTCTGGGAAATTGATCAAGGGGAACTGTTTTGTCCACTTCAAGCAGGGGCTTTTGTTTTAGTGGGCTTGCTAACGCATGGTGGAACTCACGATGGAGAAGTTAAAAGTGCAGTAGCTGCTCGAAATTTGCCAGGAGCTGGGGATTTCGCTACGTTCTGCGAAAAGAAAAAAAGAAATTCTCGAGGTTATGCGGCAGGAGAGGGGACTACAGAGGAGGTCGACGAGGCTTGGGAAACGATTGGTGGACGCAAAGAAGAGCCGAAAAAACGGGAGTTGTGCGAGCAGAAAGAAAACGAATTTGGCTCAAGAGAGACAGGAGTTGTGCGAGCAGAAAGAATAAGAAGAGCTTCGGTTGGCTCAAGAGAGACGGGAGGTCCGTGAACATGCTCGAAAAATGAAGGAGCTCGAAATCGCGTCGAACGGAGGGAATATGGCGCGTCTTAGCCCTGTAGCTTCGGTAGAGGAGCAAGGGAGGCAGAGATTGCAGGATCTCGTCTCACCATACCGCGTGGGAGGCGATATTGCTCTATTTTTGGTAAATTTCGAACGTGCATGCGGGAAGGTGCACATCGACAAGAGCGCTTGGTCGGAGAATTTAATTCCTCTCCTTCCGTGCGAGGCGGCCGAAGTGGTGGCTCGCCTCTCACGGGAAGAGTGTGATGACTACGAGAAGGTAAAGACCGCACTGCTTGGAAAGTACCGGCTTTCTCCAGAAGCCTTCAGGCAGCGATTCAGGCAGGCAAAGAAAGGCGGAGAGTCCTATACTGACTTCGCATACCGGCTTAAAGTCAACTCAAACGAGTGGCTTAAGACCGCTGAGGTGCACGGAAGTCATGACAAGGTACTAGAGTGCATCGCACTAGAGCAGCACTATATCGCGATTCCAGATCTGAGGATATGTCTGCAAGATAGGCTAACAGATATAGACCTAGGCAAAGCGGCACAGCTCGCAGACGAGAATTACGTTCGCCGAAACCTCCAAAGCTAGGCAGGGTACGATAACAAGTTAGGAAAGGGAGAAACCTATTTAAAGAGAATCCCCAACCGAAGGGTGCCACCAACACGCCGGGGTCACCGGACAGAGGAAGCGGGATCAAAAGGAGGAGGTAGCGAAAACAAGATGTAGTCACCCAAATCTGCCAATTCGCCGAAACAGCAGGCACCTGGAGCTCTCGCGTTTGAAGCGCGAAAGCCCATTGTCTGCTATAATTGTAACAAGGAGGGTCACATCTCAGTGAACTGCAAACAGCAAAAGATGGCGTTCGCGTGCATGCGGGAGTCGGAGGAAAACCTTAAATTTCTGGAGCCATACATGCGGGACGTGGTGTTAAATGGCAAGAAATTCAGGGCACTGCGGGATTCAGCGGCTACCATGGATGTTGCTCACCCTTCCTGTGTTTCCTCCACGGACTACACCGGCGAATGCGCCTGTATTAAGCAGGTCACCGAAGAACAGAGTGCATGCCTGCCTATAACGAAGGTGACTCTAGAGGGGACTTTTGGCAGGCTAGACACAGAAGCACCAGTTAGCGCAAACTTGCCGACACACTTGCCCTACCTGTTTTCGAACAAATCCGAGGAGCTGCTGAAAGAGAAAGGTCTCTCACCTCTGGCTTCGCTTACATGGCGCTAACACGTTCTCGAGCGCGAGAGCTCGCAAAGAAACTCGACTACGCTCCGATAAAAGACCAGGCACCAAACCATTCTCCCGACCAGCCGGGGGTTCCTTGCAGGAAAACTGATCCGTCTAAACCGCATGAGAATGACCCTGAAGGTGTTCCCGAACAAGCGGTAACTCATGAAATCCAAGGAACTGCCGATTCCGTAGAGAATGGGCCAACAGGAAGCAACGCGAAGGGTTCGACATTAACACCTGCTTCGACTTGTTGGGAGGAGTTGACTAAGGTTGATAGGAAAGCACTTATTGCAGAGCAGAAAAGCGACCCATCGTTAAGAGCTCTAAGCAATAAGGTGAGCGAGAGAGTCGCCAGAAATAACATCAGCTTTCATGAGAAATCAGGCCTTCAGTACCGGAAATACTTCGACTCAAAGGGACGCGCATATGAGCAACTCCTAGTGCCTGAGAAGTACCGGCGACAGCTTCTAGAGCTCGCACACGGAAATGCATGGGCGGGCCTCCTGGGCACACAAAAACAAAAGCTAGATTAGCCCTCGAATATTACTGACCTCAGTGCTGGAAAGATGTGGAACAGCTTGTTAGATCTTGCGACACCTGTCAGCGGGTCAGCAAGTCGACGGATAAATGGAAAGCACCCATGACACTAGTTCCCACAATTACAGACCCCTTTCGGCGTCTCGCAATAGATACTGTCGGCCCACTGCCAGCGTCCAACTCTGGCTGTCGCTACAGTCTGACCTCACTGTGCGTTGCAACAAAATTTCCCGAGGCCATTTCCTTGAAAGAGCTAAGTTCCGAATGTGTTGTAGACGCCCTTTGGCCAATTTTTCTCTCGCGTGGGGTTCCCTGTGGAGATACAAAGTGATAACGGGAGCGTGTTCACAAGCTGCTTGACAACAACGTTCTTTGAACGATGTGGGATTAAAATAATCCGCAGTTCCATTCACCACCCTCAGTCAAATCCAGGCGAGCGTATGCACTCAGTGCTAAAGCGGATACTTAGGTCTCTGTGTTGTGAGCATAAGGGAGATTGGGAAGGCTGCATTCTAGCAGCACTCTTTGCAATGAGATCCGTCCCCACGAAAGCACAGGGCTTAGCCCAGCTGAACTAGTCTACAGACGTGACTTGAGGACCCTGTTGTCAATGCTGAAGGAGTCATGGGAGGGTTACGGAGAGGATCCCTGTGTAGTGGAATACGTCCTGAAACTACTGGAAAGACTTGCGAAAAGCAGAGACCACGTGGAAGAAAATGTCAGAGCAGCGCCGTCACTGTCTGAAGTGTACTACGACAAATCTGCACGCAAGCGCACCTTTCAACCTGGCGACCAGGTGATGTTGCTGCGTCCGTCAAAAAGGAACAAGCCTGAGGTGCAACGGGAAGGACCAGCTAAGGTGGTGTCCAAGCTTTTGGACACCAACTATGAGGTCAAATTTAAGAACAAAAACAATCGGATAATCCACAGTAATTTGTTGAAGCCTCATGTGCAGCGTCAGGCCATGGTTAACATGGCGCTGAACATGCCAGAGGAAGAGATCTCACACACACCTTATGTCATACATGAGGACGAACAGGCAGCGAATGAGCTGCTAAATTCAATCGACAGAGAGCCCACGTTTGATGGAAAATCAACGAGCAGACATGAAAAACGTCGTCCGCGACTTTGATGCGGTGTTTTCAAACAAGCCAGGATAAGTAAGAGCGAGTGGTGTAACGTTCCTTGACTCTGAGGAATTGGGGCGGGCAAAATTGGACGCCACGTCGGCCAAATCCAGTCACCTATTCCCGTACCACGTGCCCTCTAAGCACAAACCTGATTTCATTTAGCGAATTTTTTTTTCCTATCCAAGTGCGCCTCGAGCGGGAGCACGCGCCTTGGACAGGTGCCCTGTCTAAACTCCTCGTCGGGAGACACCATGTGTTCATTCAGGCAGAACATTTGATATCTTCAAGTTTCAGTCGAAGTTTTGTGCTAAGTGCAGTTTTGGCCTTTAGTTTCCGTCTGGCGGGATGAGTGGGTTCTGGGGGCACTTGCGTTTGTCAGTGTGGTTTGGCGTCTGTGATCCCTTTTGGCTAGCATTGCAGAGAATTTCCCAAAACGGCCATCTGACGAGGGGAAGCGATGCCGAGCTTCGGCACTGAATGTCTTCAGAAGACTCCCAGAGAGCATCTGGTTCCTGGACGCTCAGTCAGCCGAGCTACGTGCGAGCAGTTCATCTTCCCGGCGCAATATCTGGCGGCGGGGGTGCTGTTGTGCTCGCGCTTCCTTCCTGCTGTGGAGTTCGGCAAAGTTGGGCATGGGGAGGATTTCCTGAGGACCACCGCGAAGGTGGGTGAGCCCTCTGGTGGAGACGTGGCTGCAGGAATGCCGGAAGCAGCGACGACAATAGCGTCCCCACGCGTTCTAACAGGAATGCCGGTAGCAGCGACGACCATAAGCGTATTCGTTCCGCTCCTCAGACGACGAAGTGCGGTATCAGTGTGGTCCCCTTCGGTCACGCTGGGGTTGAACAATTGCCCGAGTCCCGCACCTTCGACAGAGCTTCCGCGTTCTGGTCACCAGTACAAGATCTTTCAACCCCTGCTGGGAAACAGCCTGCATTCCTGTGTCATGCAGGCGCCTTCCGGGTCAACATGGGCGTGGTGCGGACACACGTGCGCGCCCACCTGGAGGCCACGTGGACGACAACGTGACCGGGTCCTGTTCCCTTTCCCTAGACCGAGCTGCGAGGAAACATCAGGACCGCCCTGCCGTGGGTGGTACCATCAGTGCCATCGTGTGATTGGACATCATTCTTCGAACTGTATTACCCAGCTAGGAATCTGTGGAATACGAAGAGTATTTAAAGAGCTGCTGGTTTGGTCCCAGAAGAGAGCCCCCCCCCCCCCTCTTCAGAGATACCAGAGACTCATGACTGCTAAGAAGCTCTTTTTACTGAGAAGCACTCTCAGTTGCGCGCACTTGTACGTTATGTAAATAGTACTTGTATAAAGTTTTCCTAGTTTTCTTCCTCCAGTCGTCCTCGTCTCTTCTCCGGCCCAGTCACGCTACCTGAATCCCAACAACTGGTGGCAGCGGTGGGATGCTGCTACCTGAATTCCAACAACTGGTGGCAGCGGTGGGATGCTGCTACCTGAATTCCAACACCGGCGGCCCAGACGAGACTCGCTGCGATCTGCGGCACTGGCCGCTGCTCTACGGCTGCGAGTGGAAACTGGCTGACGTAAGTCCTCTTCCTCGCTCAGTGTGATAGCACTCCAAAGGAGCGAAATTGATCTCCGCACATACTAGCTGCTTACTTCAAATGATCCAAGGAAGGCAGGCGGACGAGAGCGCGGGTTTACGTCACACAGTTTACACTCAGAAACGGAGGAGGTGGAGGGGGAGCACCGAGCATGCAGCGCCGCTGCTCGGCTGAAAGTCGGCTCCCTCTGCCGTCGCACTGCGCAGTTGCTTTTCGCAAAGACGGTACGTTTCAGGGGAGAAGCAGCAAAAGATAATTATTCAATACCACATTGTTTGTTACTTTTGCAGTAGATTCATCGAAGCAAGGAAAAAATACAGGTACTGGCGGCCGGTAATAGTGGATCGAGAGAGGTGGTCTGGCTGACCTCTGAATGTTTACGCGCTAGTGGGCGCTTTATGCTGGGCGCCCATTCTCTATAAGTCCGTTTCATAGATTAACTGCAACGTTGTCCAAGCTAGCGTTCTTTTATGCGCTGCCTTCATCCAAGACCAAAAAGTAGTGCGTTCCTTGTGGTGAGCGAAACATAGTAAAAGCTCTGCCTGCAGGCTTACTGCGTACATTACACTTTTGTCATGAGCTTGATTGAATGCACTCTTATTGCTGACGACACGTTGTCGCTTTCTCGTGACTCGGACCAATTGGCCACAGAACAAGCGCGGAGTAACACACACGCCTCTCTGTATTTTCCCATGCGGACTACTTCCGTAACTTTCACAGCGTTGCACCGGATGTATGAAACGGAGTATATTGGGCGTTGTATGCTGCAGTGTATTTAAGGAAAGGAAACGGCATGTATTAAGGGAATTGCAATGTGCTACATCGGGATGGCGTCACGCCAGCTTACAGCAACAGTTATCGCCGCTGTCCTCCTCCTCACACTTACGGCAAAAGTTATCGCTCCGCTGTCCTGCTCTTCACACTCCTCTAACCGTTTCGCACAACACCTATATTAACACGCCTCAAAGCAATAAACGTTGTGTTGGTGCACCCACCGCTGTGCGTGGTGCTGATTCTTCAGCGGAGACAAGGATGGAATGACAACGGGCCGCCCTCTTAGTACGCCGCAGCCTTCGCCACCATGGGAGGACATGCCAGCCAGCCGAAGTTTGACGAGACGAGCGACAAGTGGCCAGCTTACCAAGTTCGACTGGAGGTCTCTTTTAAAGGCAATGGCGCCACGGACGACAAAAAGCGGGTCCTGTTGGTTGCAGCGCTGACGACCCACACCGTGGATTTACTTAGTGGTTGATGCGCGCCAGACAGGAGGAACGAACTTTCTTACGCCCAAGTATTAGCTTTGTTGCAGCAGCACTTTTCGCCTTAACTAAGCGAAATAGCACAGTCTTACAAGTTCTTTACACGCGACCGGCTGCCAGGAAAACCTATCAAAGATTTCATAGTTGCCCTTCGCAAATAGAGGACACATGCAATTTTGGCACAACGTTAGATCGAACGCTCCGATATATCATAGTTTGTGGGCTCCAAAGCGCAGGAGTGCGCCGGCGGTTGCTTGCGAAGCCGCAGCTGACGAGGAGTGAAGCAGAAGAAATCGCGCTATCCGCCGAAATGGCAGAAGCGAGCGCGGAGCAGGTAAGGAGCCACGCCGCTGAAGGAAGCGTACATGTATGTACATGCGATTGGAGGACAGGCGTATCGCTGAAGAAACCGGCCACAGAGTATTTCGTGCAACCGCTGCGGAGCGAAAGGGTACGAATATGAGGATTGTCGGTTCCGTTCGGCAACATGCTTCAAGTGCCAACAGCGGGGCCATATCGCCCGAGCCTGTTGAGAGAGTTCATTGAAGGGCCATCAGATCTGTCGCGTCAGGTAAATTCCTTGCTGTCTCGGGAGAAAAGCACATCTGTAGGCACGGACGGTATATTTGCGTTGGAAGCAGCGGACAGTCATGTCAGCCACGTCGGCATCACGCAAACCATTGTACGCACATTGAATTGTGGGGGCATTCCAGTGCACATGCAGGTCGATACAGGGTCACGAGTGTCGGTCATCACATGGCCCAACATGAGCAAAACAAGACAGTGCGGCCCAAGCTGCGTGATTCACCATTGAAGCTGACTTTCTTCTTGAGAAGGCTTCCCGTTCGATGACAACTCCAGCTCAAAGTTTCGTGCAGAAACCGGTCGATGGATGGATCCCTGACAGTCCTCGGTTTCTCGGGCCCGAACCTGTGCGGACGCGACCTGATCCAGGCGTTCAACATGCTGGAGGTGCCAGTAATGAACGTGAACACAAAAGGTGAGCGCTAGCCTTTTGTCGGGAAGGACGATGTAAAACGTGCACCGTTTGGTAACAGAATTCGCTGACATGTTCGCGTCAGGCCTAGGTCTCATCCGGGCAGCAAGGCAGAAATTTAGGCGAGTTGGTAAGTGTTCATTTTCGCTCCCCCTCCCTACCCCCGCAAGCAGTGACAAAGGCACAGGAAGCACTGGCTGCTTGACAGCACCACTGTGACGGCCGAGGACACCTGGCGCCAAGAAGGCATGCGAGGCGCGAACAACGAGCACGTGGGGCCGCTAGGTCTCAGGCAGCATTCCCATGGTGGCAGAATGCGAATTACCTCGCATTCCTCGATGGGCCTTTTTTTTTCTTCTTTTTTGGCATTCTCGATGGCACCAAAGCGTCGCGGTTCTCCGCCGTCTGACATTCCTGCGGCGAGCCAGTGGGTCAGTGGCCCGCCAATTAGCTAAAGAAAAAACGCTTCATCTTTTGAGAGGCGACGCGGGGGTGCGGCAGGGAAAGGGAAAGCATCAAGCACTAAGGCCGAGAACTCCCCTCGAGGACAGGGCTTTCAGAATGTTTTCTGTATGTGTTTCTTTTTCTTTATAGCCAAGCCCCGGGCTCGAAGTTGGGTCCAACCTTCAGGGGCTGTGGCTACCTCCATTGGTTATCGGAGCTTAGGGCGGGCCTCGATATATGACCGCCCTAACTTCTTTGTTTTGAAAAAGCTTTAAAATTGCATGAAAAATCATTGGAGGGCAGTCCTGTCTAGTTCAGCTAGAGGCTCCGTGCAGAGGCACGTAATTCTGCAACCCTAGACTCTAACCTCGCGTCGATGAGTAAGGGCTTGTAGAGAGTGTTTCTCTGTGTGAGAATTGTCTTTGTCAGTTACAGCTTGACCGTCTGTGTGACTCAAATTGTAACGCAGTTTGCCTTTGTACATACTGTAAATATATTCTCTCTTTGACCTTCATCTGCACATCTCCATTCATCACCGCCGAACAACAACGTTTGGAAGGGTCTGCACCCTTCCGAAGAACCCAACGGACCATCAAAAAATTACTGGCGCAGCACGACAGAATTTGGCGGCCGTCAGCCCCGAGCTGACACCACCCGCAGGCCCAGCAGTGTCCAAGCGCTCGGCAACGCCCAGCACGTGGTAGCCACCCAGGAGGACCAGAAGGAATCGATCTCCGGCACCAGCCAAGCTGAAAAGGTACCCCGGCTCACTGACCCCAAGGCAGAGTTCACCCTTCGGCTCCGGAGGAGTTTGGAGAAGGAACGGCACCTACTACCGACAGCAGCACGGGTGAGCGTGATTCCTTACGTCTCTTTGAGGTGGTTATGGCTCAAGCGTAAACGGGTGTATGGTGCAGACGCGGAGCATGATGGCAGGCTCAGCTGACAGAGGGGCAGAGGAGAGTGCATCGGACCAGAATGTATTTGAGGAGGACGACCTGTCAAGTGATATTTCGCAGGAAGACGCGATGTCGGCAGGGGCAGCATTAGATGGGGCGACGAAGGAGCCGGTAGCGGAAACGCGACGGAAAATAACTCCAGGGACAAGGTCTGATGCCGTACAGATCCGCTGCATGGAACTAGATTTTCAGCTCGAAAAGCTTAATATCGAATCTCGAGAACGCATCGAGTTGGGGAAACTTGGCATAGGAACGATAGGTGACAGACAGACTCCCTTAATGCTGGTGCCTGACGAGAAACGGCGAACGGGCCTCGACCCAGTATCGCAATGAGCCAAGGTCCTAAAGGGGCTCAAGTTACCGTGTGACGCGGATGTACCGCTGTGGTTTGACGAGGCAAAAAGATTATTCACAACGTACGATGTGCCAGAAAACAGCCACGTACATTTGATAATGCCAGCGCTGACCGAGCGTGTGCGGTGCTTGCTTCGTGGACTCAAAGACGATGAGTGCGGTGACTACGACTTAGTGAAGAAGGCCGTTTTAAAGGAGCTAAAACTCACCCCCGCTGAGTACCTACACCGGTTCGAACGCGCCGCAAAGCGCAAGGAGGAAACACGGGCGCAATTTGCCTCTCGCGTAAAAACTTACTTCCAGCACCACCTGCGCTCGAGGGATGCAGACAGCAAGGAAGACATGGTGGCTCTCGTCATGGCCGATAGGATGAAAGCGAGTCTAAGCACCGAGGGCTTAGAATACGTGCGCCTCCGCAAGGGAGAGAAATGGGTGAAACCGGACGAGATGTCACGGATGCTGCAGACATTCGAGCAGGCTAAGGGCGCCGTTGCGACAAACGGTCACACACTCTGAGAAAGAAAAGACTCCTACACAATCTGCGACCAGCGACAACAGACGACAGGTGCAGTGTTTCGTGTGCCGCGCAGTAGGCCGTCGCGCAAAGGACTGCCCACGAGCCGCTCACAATGCGCAGAAAACAGATAAGTGTGCCCGGACACAGAGAGTAGCGGTAGCCAGCGTAGAGACAGCCGAAACCCTAGCATCAGTCCACCCGCACTGGACTTTGGTAGCAGAAATAAATGCCCCAGGGTCGTCCAAAAAAGCACGGAAATCAAAGCTACAGCAGGTTCAGATCGAATGCGCCGGAGTGCCGACAACTGCAATCATAGACACCGGCAGCGAGATTACTGTAGTCAGAGAAAGCCTCGTGCCCAGCGTATCCCAGGAGCCTTCGGGCAAGATTAAGCTTGTTTCCACCTTTGGCGAAACAATAGAGGCAAAACTAGTTGCCCTCGCGGTCAGTCTGTAGCGCTGCCCCACACTTGTAGCGCGACCGGAGACGGTACATATCGTCAGTGCACTTACAGGGAAGCTCGCGGAGGGTGTAGACTGCTTGCTATCGCGGGAGGACTGCAGGAGCTGCTAGCGCAGATCAACAGCCGCGGCGGGGCGCTTGCCCAGAGCAAGAGCCACGTTGCGGCTGACACAGCTAGCGTGTCCTTCTCTGTGGCCGAGAAGTACTACGAGCCGACCCCAACGACGGGCGAGGTCCACGCGAACCAATCCCAGGCGGACGAACAGGAAAACGATGAGTCGAGCGAGGCATGGGTGGGCAGCATAAAGCGGGCCGCGACGAGTACCCGATTGAAGACCAGTGCTCAATGCGTGACGACGAGGACGCGTCCTCAAAGCAACGAGAGAAGTTCCGTTCAGCCCAGCTGTCCGATGAAAGCCTTGGGAAATCTTGGGAGGACGCAAAATCGGGAAAAGGGGGCATGTTCATCTCGGACGGTCTTTTATACCACCGGGAATCCGTCGCAGGCGCAAAAGTCAAGCAGCTTGTGCTTCCCCTCAGCAGACGGGAAGAAATGCTTTCACTGGCCCACGAATCTCTCTGGGGTGAACATTTGGTCCCAAGAAAGACGAGGGCGAGAATTAAGTATAGTTTTTTTTGGCCCGGTTTAGAGGCAGATGTGGCACGACGATGCAAGACGTGTCACGCTTGTCGGATCGGGTCAGATAGGCGGCTTAAAGACAGGATGATTATCACGCCACTCACCAGACCCGACCACCATTTCCAAGGAGTAAACGTCGACATCATCGGGCCGATTGACATGCCCTCAGGCCGGGGCCATAGGTACGCTCTTTGTCTGGTTGATTTGTGCACGCGGTGGCCCGAAGTGGTTTGTCTGCGTTCACTAACCGCGAGAGCAACATGCGACGCCCTACTCGCAATCTTTAGCCGCACCGGTATCCCGGAAGTTATATGCTCAGACCAGGGAACTAACTTCACTGCACAGCTGACAAGGAAGATGTTAGCAAGATTGGGATGCGCGCCCCGTTTTTCGACTCCAGAACGTCCCGAGAGCAACGGGACAGTAGAAAGGTGGAACCGCGTCTTCAAAAACATGCTTTTTCATGTAATAGAGAAAGACCCGAAAAACTGGGACAGGTTCATCCCATTTGTGCTATGGGCGTACAGGGAGGTACCCCATGACACCACAGGGGTTGCCCCATTTCGACTCCTTTACGGCAGGAATCCTACGGGGCCGCTGGCCATTTTGCAGAGCACTTGGACGGGTGAGCAGCCACTCCCAAACACACTAAGGGAAGAGCCCGCAAAATATTTGAGACAGCTGCGCGAACAGCTAGAGATAGCCGCGGCAGTAGCGGGGCTAACGGCAAGCGCACGACAGGGGAGCTACGCGCAGACGTACAATAGGCAGGCTAGGAACAAGGTTTTCAGCATCGGAGATCAAGTTCTCGTGTTTGATACCGACCGCGACAGCAAACTAGCTCCTAAACGCTCGGCCCATATGCCATAACCGCGCAGGAGAGGCAATACTCCTACAGGATCGATACCGGAGCGCGAGCCCCGCCACTTGTGCATGCAAATAGGCTTCGGCCTTTCTACGCACGGGTTAGCCACGTTGGTGTCGTATTCGACGAAGACACAGATTTCGGAGAAATTGAGTGCACACCTCGCCCTGCACCCACACAGTCGGGTCCCTTCTCCACCGAACAGGAGAAACTGGCACATTTGGACTCTCAGCAGCGCGCTGAAATGGCGAAACTGTTCGCCGGTCACGCTGACCTGTTCGATGAAACACCGGGAGAGGCCGAAGTGGGATTGCATAAAATCGAGTTACAAGACGGGTACCAGCCAAAACGCGCCTTCCCATATCGAGTGCCCGAGCGCCTTAGGGTTGAGGTTAGCCACCAGGTTGACGAGTTGTTAGACCTGGGTCTCATATACCGCGTAGAGAGCGACTACGCTCATCCCGTGGTCTGTGTGGGGAAGAAGGACGGCTCTGTGCGCATGTGCATCGATTACCGCGCGCTGAACGCAGCTACACGCACTGATGCATTCCCGATGATAACCCCAGAGGAGTTAATTATGAGGGTAGGCCGCGCGAAGTTCATTACACTAGTAGACCTGCGACAAGGTTATTGGCAGGTACCAGTGGCCCCCGAAGGCCAGCATTTGACCGCGTTCGTGACCCACGAAGGACATTACGCTTGGCACGTCATGCCATTTGGGCTAAAAAATGCGGCTGCCATTTTCCAGCGAATGATGAATACGATGCTGTCCAGGCATCAGGTATACGTTGCGGCGTATCTCGATGACATTGCCATTTTCTCAACGTCGTGGCAGGAACATCTGAAGCATCTGACCATTGTTTGGCTTACTCTACGAAGCAACACTTAAGGTGAGCCCGGGGAAGTGCCAAATCGCACAGGCACAGATTACGTACTTAGGTCACGTAGTGGGAGGTGGTACCCACCGGCCGGACCCCGAGAAGCTAGCCGCTATTCAGGACCTCGCGCCGCCCACCACAAAAAAAAGCAGCTGCGAAGCCTGCTGGGGCTATGTGGCTACTACCGCGAGTATGTCCAGAACTACGCTGAGATCGCCGCTCCACTCACGTCCTTAACGAAGCGAGGGGTACGAAACGCGATTCCTTGGACTCTGGAAGCGCAGCAGGCTTTTGATAAGCTAAAGGAATCGCTTTGCGAAGCCGCAGCGCTAAACACCCCGATATCCGCAAGCCGTATTGGCTGTTCACGGATGCATCCGAAGTAGCGGCCGGAGCTTGCTTGGCACAGATGGGAGAGGCGCGGCGAGAGGAACCGATCGCCTGCGCCAGCCACAGGTTCACGCCAACTCAGACCCGCTGGTCAACAATCGAGCGCGAGGCATTCGCCATAATTTGGTCGCTTAAGAAATTTGACCACTGGGTGTTTGGTGCACAGATTAACGTGGTCTCCGATCACAATCCTCTCGCTTATCTGACGACGAGCACGCCTCATGGCGCGAAACTAGCAAGGTGGACACTGGCCTTACAGCGCTACAGTGTGGTTGTAACGCACAGGCGAGGCGCCTGCAACGGCAACGCCCCCCAACATCTCGCGTCCCCAACGTCAGCTGGGGAAAAGAGCAAAGCAATAATTGAGCCATGACCCCTCAGGCAGGCATGAATGTTCCCGTTCACTCGCTGCACTTTGTGATGTGACCAGTGGTGTGTGACTGGAACCATGTGCAAAGACGCTGGCACGCTGACGCTCGTACTGTGATGAACTTCATTTATGAAGAGTTTTTAACGAAGTGGGTTGTTCTTTTGTCAGTGGCGCGACTTTTTTTTCTTTGTTTGTAGAACTGATTATTTCTGGCTGCATGAGGCTGCAATTTGAGTTTCACGTTGCCGCGGCCTTTATTTGGTTTTGCGTAAATGAGCGGACTCCAAGCTCATTTAGCATCTTAGGGGGGACGTGTAAGGCCGCGCTTCATCAACGCGCATATTTTTGTTTTATTCCTTTAGCTTGTGGTCACTGCGGGCCTCCGGTCTACGCCCCCCCTCCCTACCCCCGCAAGCAGTGGCAAAGGCGCAGGAAGCACTGGCTGCTTGACAGCACCACTGTGATGGCCAAGGACACCTGGCGCCAAGAAAGCATGCGAGGCGCGAACAACGAGCACGTGGACTGCTAGGTCTCAGGCAGCATTCCCATGGCGGCAGAATGCGAACCACCTCGCATTCCGCGATGGGCCTTTTTTTCTTGTTTTTTTTTTTGGCGTTCTCGATGGCACCGAAGTGTCGCGGTTCTCCGCCGTCTGACATCCCTGCGGCGAGCCAGTGGGTCAGTGGTCCCGCCAATTAGCTAAAGAAAAACGCTTCATCCTTTGAGAGGCGACGCGGGGGTGCGGCAGGGAAAGGGAAAGCATCAAGCACTAAGGCCGAGAACTCCCCTCGAGGAGAGGGTTTTGAGAATGTTTTCTGTATGTGTTTTTTTTTTCTTTATAGCCAAGCCCCGGGCTCGAAGTTGGGCCCAACCTTCAGGGGCTGTGGCTACCTCCATTGGTTATCGGAGCTTAGGGCGGGCCTCGATATATGACCGCCCTAACTTCTTTGGTTTGAAAAAGCTTTAAAATTGCATGCAAAATCATTGGAAGGCAGTCCTGTCTAGTTCAGCTAGAGGCTCCGTGCAGTGGCACGTAATTCTGCAACCCTAGACTCTAACCTCGCGTCGATCAGTAAGGGCTTGTAGAGAGTGTTTCTCTGTGTGAGAATTGTCTTTGTCAGTTACAGCTTGACCGTCTGTGTGACTCAACTTGTAACGCAGTTTCCCTTGTACATACTGTAAATATATTCTCTCTTTGACCTTCATCTGCACATCTCCCTTCATCACCGCCGAACAACAACGTTTGGAAGGGTCTGCACCCTTCCGAAGAACCCAACGGACCATAAAAAAATTACTCACATCAAAGCAATAAACGCTGTCTTGGCCCAGCCGCCACTGTGCATGGTGCGGATTCTTCACAATGCATTAGAATCTCCGCGAAAGACGAATGTCAGACAATGTGTGCGTGGACACCTCACCACCTATCATTTCCACACTACCTCTCCCTTTCCTTCCATTCCCCATTTCGTCCTGTGGAGTCGCAGGCCAGGATCGTGTTTCTGCCTGCCAACCTCTCCGCCTTTCTTCTCATTGAATTTTACTTCCTCTCTCAAGGGAAAGAAGGGGGGGGGGGGGCACCGCCTACTTGAGCGTGAAAACATTTCGTTGAAATCATGGAAAGCCTTATATTTGGGAGATCAGGAATCTACAGCCACTACACAGTGGCGACAGGCTCTCCCATAAATCTTTGCCCGATACTAGTAATGCGCCTTGCAAGTCATGCTCACAAAACGTTGCTGTAAGATACTATACTATGTGGTCGTGAACATTAACCACGGTCCAGAAGAAGAATCCGCATATCTATAGTCGGGTGCAACTTAAGAAGGCAGCGGCATTTGCCCCTCAAAGGCGGATGCACACGAGCCTCCGCCAATAGGTGCGCACTTCAGGTGACGTCATGAGCCGGACGGCCGGTGACCCCGCCGACGGAGAACATGCCTAACATGGCCGCCCTCGCTTCGAACTGGGCCGAGTCGCATCAGCTGTGTGCGTCTCCCTTCGTCAGAGTGAATTCGAATTGTTTGTGGGCGTCTGTCATATCGGAAATATTATTGCAAGCTTACGATGCACAACTTGTGCCGCGTGCGTTTGTTCTGAGCCGTGAGGCGACGAAAAAAGGTTACAGCGAACATCGGTGACTGCGCTGCGCTTCGTCTGGAAACAGGATCCCGCAGCGGCACACCGCTGCAAACAAACATCGTGCGTGTTTGTTCTATGGTGTTTTGTTTTGCTCCTAAGTGAAGTTACGACGAGGAGAATTTGCCAAAGTCTGGTACCTACTGCGAGCGGCGGGTGTGTTAGTGTACTGTGCCCCTGCGTTTTACGTCGGACGTGGCGAAGTGATGGAGCAAAACCATTCTCAGGACAAATGAGAAAAGCGTGCGTGGATGAAACCAACCTACGAGGTCCTCAACAGAAAAGATTTGCGGAAGCAACCTCCAACGCAAATATTTGTTGCTGCCAGCTCAGCGCGCAAACGATCGATCGTTGGCAGCAGTATGATAAGATATCCGAGCGTCTAGCAGGGCGTCGTTCGAGTGTTCTGTAGCATCGTCGATTGATCACTTTCCACCAGTGCTAACAATCAGTGACTAACGCGCTCTGCTTGAGCGAATGTCATTGGATTATTAACGGCCAGGCGTGTGGGAGCAGTGTTTGTTTCCTTAATGTCAGCCTTAGTAATATAAAATTATGACCGATACACTGGTGCCTTTACAAGGGAGCTTGGCATGAATTCGCGTCTCTGTATGGCTTAGAATTCTTCACTCACTGCACGCGCCAGCTGTAGAATGCCTGCTGTGACACAATCGCACATCAGTTGTGCTGCCAGCGCTCGGCTTGCTTTCCCACAACACAGCTTTGCGCTGCTTTTCGATTGTTATGATATGTTGCTACTAAAACAATTCCAAGACAGTGAAGGCAACAGAGCCATTATGTACATCAAATAAAAGTACGACAAAGTAGGCACAGCTGCTTGTGAACTGACTCCTAATACCTCTACTCGCGTCTGCATTAAATGTGCGTGCATGGTTTCTTGCGTGTTTGTTTATATTTGTTATTTTCCCCTTTTTTGCATTTTAGATCTTAGTTTTCGCGCTCGCGTTTGTGTGCATGTGTGTGAATATGTGAGTGCTTCTGTGCGTGTATGTTTATTATTCCTATTTGGGTCCCTTTATTTTTGTGTTTGTTCTTGTAAGCATGCTGCATCCTCCTCTTCCTTTACAATTTCATTAACTCGTCTCATTCAAAGCACCAAGTCCTGTGAATAGCAGGGCTGGCCTCTTCGATGTCATTAAATCCTTACATTCTTGTCTACCTTGCCTCCTCAGTCTGCCATCTTGCTGTGTTTTCTCCTACTATTCTGACCTTGCTTCTTGTGCTGTTGTCGCAACGTGATTAACCAACTTGCACTAAAGAAACTTCTATCAGCTGTGACGACAGAAACATTGACCGATACAAAATCTTAAAAGCATCACGTGGCTTGCGCAATAACTTCGTCTCTTACCCCTGTTAATGTGTTTATGCATCAGTGCATACGGCAGCTCGCCAGGAGTGCACATGAAAGGGTCGACCGTCGGTATCTCGTTGCGGCGAAAGAAATCGTGCACACATGACCTCAGCGCGCACAACGTGAAGCTGTCAAACTTCGCGCTGCGTCTTCTCTTCTCCGCATTGCGTGGGCGCTTTCGGGACGGCCTCGTCAGTTTGCCATCCGAAAAATGCGGAGCTTTAACTTCCTTCCTCACCCTGAACACAGTCCTTTCACTGACACCGAGCATGTCAGCGACAAACTTGCTCGTCTCCTCTACGCTGCGTTCAGGCTCCCTGTTACGCCAAAATGTGTAGCAGTGCAAGATCATATTGCATGAATCGCTGTTCAGGATGATGCCGCTTTGCTCTTGCCGAGGCTCCTTGGTGGTGTGATCATCGATGCGACACAAGGCTCGTTCGGCAACAAAGGCTCGCGTTCCGATGTCATCTCGCTGGGCTCCATGGCGGAAAAGAGGTACGGAATGCCGTGCGCGAACGTGCGTGAACTCACGAGATTGTAGGTTCGCAACCGCAAAAAAAAGAAACAAGTAGCAATTGAAAAATAAGCCTCACACATTAAAAAATAAGCTTGTGAAAACACACAAAAAGTACATATGAATCCTATGCTATTGAGCCAGACTGTTTTGTAATTACACGCCCGGTGCCGTCGATCTCGCTCCGTAGCAGACCACGCACAGCGTTGTAGAAGGCACGGAGTTATTTTTCTCTCGCGATCCGGCATGTGTTGAAGCATTTGCATCATGATAGTTTTACTAAACCACTCATGAAGATACACAAATCTTATTTATACAGAGAAATACGCGGTTTAGAAGCAGTCACAATTTTTTGAGCGTGACTATTTCTGTAGTCGCGGAGGCAATTGGCTGCGGCGCTTCGGTCATCTGGGCGGGGCCTCTCCAGTCTTCTAAAGTTGTACCCGACTATAGAGAATGACGTATCATCCACGGATCCCAGCTGGAACAGGTAAGAAAACCAATTACCGTCGGGGGAGCTGGGAACACGGCTGACAGATCTTCCAGGCAGAGATTCCTTCCAGTTGGGAGCTCGCCAAGGCATCGGCTGCCCTCGGCCTGGAGAGCGCGGTGGTGATGGCAGTCTTTAGCGCAGAGTTCCGAGAGAGCCTGCTCGGGGTACCGAACCGAGACGACGAAGGGCTTGGAGAAATCGACGATCCGCTGCCGCCAAAAGGAAGTCGTAGCACGGGCCCAGGCGCGCGCGTTCCTTTCGCCTCAGGCGCCCACTGCTGATTCGATGGCGGCGGTTTAACACCGACGCCAGGGAGGAAGGCCATATTCGTGGTGCCAAGAAGTTGAGCCTCGGACCAGCCAACAGACATCGGAGGATCAAAGATGGGGAGCCACGTTTCCTGCAGATATAGTGCCTCGTCATTGTGCCTCTGCGAATCTTTATTGCCTGGAAGTGCAAACGGCAATTTAACGAAAACCTCGCGCCATTCCTCTGTCTTCTGCCTCGTATCTTTTGTGGCTCGTGCGGGGGCAACTATGCGCGCAGGGATAGGCAGGAGGCGTAGTTTGACCTGTAGATACATTACCGGCGGAAATTAATAATTCTTCAGACTTTAACATCTCAACTCTTGGAAGCAGGTAAAAAAATATTAGTCTCCCTCGTTGTCGAGGATAGACGTAGGTGATGGTGATGATAAACTTTTACTGCTAGGAACATGACCGGAAAATCTGTACAAGCGCATGTTTCAACTAAAAGTGGCTTATGAACGCAACTTTTTAATATATCGCACGATTCTACTATATCAATTATTATTTCCCAATATCTCTCGTCGGAATGCTTGCATTTTTTATTTTTGCTGTTAACTTCTTTGCTATCGTCAAAAACGTATTTCATTGATTTTATGTGGTAGTCTTTATCTGCTCCGTTCGAGCGATCGACAAATTTTAAGTGAAAGAGAATGATGCGCATCGGAAGAATGAACCATCATGTTCAATATTTCCATAACAGTAGTTTGCAATATTCCACAGTTGCCTCATAATTAAAGAATATGCCGCCACCGGCTGGAAGACGTTGGAGTAACGAGCGTTAGCTCTTTGGTTGCGCAGTCTATCATCCATGCGATTAGGCTACTTTTTCATACCTCATGGCGACCGGGCACTTACCGCCTTGAGGTCACATATTTTTGACCAATTTGGGCCGAAAAAGTTTTTCGACTCTTTGAAAGGCCATTTTTCCTTACCTTAAGCGGTAGGTGCCCGATTGCTATGAGGTATGAAATTGTGAGCTGCCGAGTGCTGACGTCACGGCCACCATGTTAAGCCTGACGATAAATAAATATTAACCTAATTAGGCGATACTGGCGTTTAACATTTACTCATCGAGCCCGTTACGAATATGCCATTAGTGGGGTCACGACGTCATCGGATAATAATTTATACGCAATGAATTTAAGCCTAGCTATAACTAAATATTAACTTCATTAGATCACGGTGGTGTCTAAAGTGTTCTACTCATCTAGACTATCCCAAATATTATGGGGTCACTCTGCGTCCAGCCGGCCGGGAAGGCGAGCTTCCGTGCCAGCTACACGCAGGCGTTATTCAAGTACGCAACACGTTTCCCCAACCCGTGGAGCAGAGTCGCAACCACGGCAGGTCCGGACGAAATAGGCAACGGCAGGGCACGCTAGGAAAAAGTTTATTATCCTAACGTGAGGTAAAGCACACTGCGGAAGAATGTTCTATCCGTAAAATAGATGTTCAGCAGCTCACCAGGTCATTGACATCGTCTGGCGTTGGTGTTCGGGGGCCGGCGGGCAGCGAAGGGGGTCCCTTGGGGCACTTAGGTCAGGTTCGGCAGCGATAGTCCCCTTCCCGCCGCGCGTTCCCCCCTTTTATCCCCCTCAGTCATTTCCTCCCTAGCAGCAAATCGTTGCCGTCAATCTTAGGCATGCTACCCTCTCCGCAGAAGGCAGCGCGCTGCCGTGACGTCACGTCAGTGCTGGGGCGGAAATGAGCAGTCGTAGGGGTGCCTTCTCTCCACATTGCTGGTGGCCAGCGCGCACGTGTAAGTCACGATAGCCGCTGGCGCGGGGGACGAGGAGCGGATACCAGTGTATCCCACATCCTCCCCTCCTTAAGAAGGCTCCCGAACACAGAAACAGGGCAACATTACTTGATCTTCTCCGCCATCCAGGTGTCGAGGTTGGAAGTTCTTCGGCTCCCGCAGGTGCATCAGTTGACGGCCGCGCCACGTCCCCGCCGATCAGCTGCTTCGCTCCGAGGGCTTGGCCTCCCGCACGATGACGCTTGGCAACTTGCTCCCCGTCTCGGTCTTCCGAGTGCGCGGGGCTGCGCCGTTCCGGTGAATTTGGTCGACCGCCTCCTTGGCACCGGCTGCGATTACTTGAAGATCAGGTCCTTGGCTGCGCCCCTGAGGTACTGGGTCAGGTGGATTCAGGGGCCAGGGCTGCGGCGCTTTATGGTTGAGGCCGCGGTTGGGCTGCCGTGGCATACCTGGTCAGCAGGCGAGGACCCAGGGTTGCGCTGGTAATGGGGCCCCGCAGGCGATGGCGCACAGTCGGTGGATGGGCAGCTCGGATGCGATGTGGCAGGTAGCCGGGGTGGCCAGGGTGGCGACTGCAGGTCGTGGGCGGGGCGTAGTGTCGAGCCTTGGGCTCGGCGCGTTGCCGAAGCTGGATGGTGGCTGGTAGTTGGTAGTGGAACGGTGTCGTTCTGATGTGCGCTGAAAAGGTCAGCACAGATGTAGCCAACTCTCGCAGCGGGTGCTACGTGGCTGTTCGACCCTCACGAGAGTCATGCGGGTTGACGCAAGTCAGTCTTGCGTGACACTGATCGGCATGAGCGGCCCGTACGTTCATACATCTAACGAGACTGCCTGCCGGCTCGCGCCCTCGCTCTAGGTTGCGCAGGCAGATTCTGTTTCTGCCTAGGGCGCAAGTTATAGCGAGACGCGGGGTTCGCCGGCTGATCGCAGCGCTCGTTATCCGACTGCGGCGCGGGTCGGGTGGTGTGCTCTACCCACTCATCTCGCTGCACGTAGCGTTTCAGGTCGCATACGTGCACCGATCCGCCTGTCGGTTTCGACCGCAAGTCCTCGAGCCTGTAAACGAGCGAGAAAAGTTTCTGTCGCACGCGGAACGGCCCGATCCATTTCAGCGCCAACGAGGCCGCAAACTGTTTGCTAGCGTCGCTGAAAATGTGCTGGCGTCGAAGCACCAGATCGCCCACTTCGTAGCGAACATCCCGGTGCGATCGGTCGTACTGTGCTTTTTGCTGCGCCCTAGCAGTGCCCAGGTTGCGGCGAGCCTTGCGTAAGGCCTCCGTCATCTTAGCGCGCAGCTGCGTGGCGTACTCAGCTCGTGCTGACGAAGCGACTGGCGTCTTCCTGCTCTCCGATAGAATCCGGTCCATCGGATTTAGCAGCTCTCTACCCAGATTGAGAGAAGACGGTGCATACCCAGTCGAGCGGTTAACGGTCGAACGCAAAGCAAACACGATCTAAGGCAGATAGGAGACCCAATCTTTTTTCCTCTCAGAGTACGCGACAAGCAAGAGCTTAACGTTGCGATTGGCTCGTTCCGTGGGGTTCGACTGAGCATGATAGGTGGTCGTTTTCTTGTGCTTAATGCCGAGTGCAGCGCACGAATCAACGAACACCTTCGCAGTGAAGCAGGATGCGTTGTCCGTTATCAGCTGCTCTGGAAAACCGAACCTGGTGAATACGTCCATCAGATTCTGCATGATCACTCTTGCCGCCAACTTTCGAAGGGGGAAAAGTTCAACCCACTTGCTGAAGTGATCAGTAACCACCAGCAAGAACTTGTTCCTACTCGGTGTCATAGGATACGGTCCCATGATGTCACACGCCGTGATTTGCCAGGGAGTCTGACTGTTAATCGGGTGCATGAGGCCGGGTGGTCGTCCGCCTCGGGGCTTCACGCTTTGGCACACATGGCACGAGCGGGCGTAGCGTATTACGTCCCTTTTCATGCCAAGCCAGGTAGCAAAGCGACACAACTTAGCGAAAGTCTTGGGGCCGCTTGCATGCCCGGCTATGCACGAGTCGTGAAAGTAGCGTAACAGTGCTGCTCTCAATGCTCGCGGTATCACCACCTTGAACGCCTCGTTTGTGTCGTTCTCAGAGGGGATATACCTTAGCAGGACGCCGTCGGAATCCAGCAGATACGAATCGATCGCGCTCACAGCACTACCAGCTGTTTTCGAGCGCTCCGCACCGACAGCAAAACCAGCTGTCTCCGTGTGCGCGGCGGCCCTGCCGCCCGGCTCCCGGAGCCCGTCAAACAACTTTCGACAAAACGCATACTTCTGCTGAGCTTCGAGCAGCTCCTTTCTGTTGAACACGATCCCGACGGGACTCGCGTAGTCCACGTGGTTCACGCTCTCGCCCTGGATCAACGGTTGGTCCGCGTTCCTTACATGGGCTACGGCTCGGGTCTGTCCCTCACTCTCTCCGGCTGGTCTGGGTGGTCAGGCGCGTGACCTTCCTCGCACTGGACAGGCGCTCGCGAGAGTGCGTCAGCCACAGCGTTGTCTTCCCTTTGCGGTAGCGCACGGTGAAGTCGTAACGCTGCAGCAACAGGGACCAACGCGCTAGGCGGCCGCTCGGCTCGCTGAGTCGTCTCAGCCAGGTGAGCGCCATGTGATCCATCTCGATCACAAATGCCACCCCATCGACGTAGTAGTCGAACTTACGCAGAGCAAAAACTATCGCGAGACATTCCTTCTCTGTCACCGAATAGTTTCTCTCTGCCGGCGTCAACGAACGGCTCACGAAAGCTACCGAGCGGAGAACGCCTTCATGCTCCTGAAGCAACACTGCTCCTAAGTCCAGGTCGCTTGCGTCGGTTTGAATCACAAACTCTCTGTTTAGGTCGGCTAGCTGCAACTCAGCCGTGTCAGCGAGCACCTTGGTGAGGTTGCGCAGTGCATCCTCTTGCTCGTGACCCCAACTCCAGCGCTCGTCTTTCTTCAAAAGCTTTGACAAAGACGCCTGCAGCGCTGCGCAATCTGGGATGAACTAGCGATAAAAGTTCGCCATTCCCAGGAAGCGTCTGAGACCGGCTATATCTGTGGGCGACGGAAACTTAAGCAAAGCCTCAAGCTTATCATCGCACGGCAGAATGCGGCCTCTGTCAATCGTGAACCCCAACAGTGTTATTCGGGTCGCGGCGATCTGTGCCTTCTTCGGGTTCAAAGTGATTCCCGAAGGGCCTCAGCCTCTCTAGGACATCCCTCAAGTGGCGCAGGTGTTCCTAGAACGTTTTCGAGTACACCACGATGTCGTCTAGGTACGCGAGCGCATGTTACCACTTCGCATCTCCCAGAACACGGTCCATTAGGCGCTGATATGTAGCGGGTGCTCCTACCAAGTCAAAAGACATTCTCTTGAATTGGAAAAGGCCTGTCTGGCAAGTGAAAGCAGTTTTCTCTTTGTCCCGCTCATTCATTTCAACCTGAAAGTATCCGCGGCTAGCATCGAGCGTTGTGAAGTACTTCGCCCCACCTAGGTTGGACACGAGGGAAGAAATGGTTGGTAGAGGGTACGCGTCTTTTCTCGTAACCTCATTCAGTTTGCGGTAGTCCACGCAAAGTCGATATGTATCGTCTTTCTTCGGAACCAAGACTACCGAGAAGCCCCAAGGGCTGTTAGGCCTCTCACCAACGCCAGTGTCGATAAGTTCGTCTAAGGCGCTGTCCAGTGCTTTTCTCTTAGCCAAGCTAATGGTCTAGGATTGCACTTCCAAGGCAGTGCGTCACCCGTGTCTATTCGATGCCTAACTAGGGTAGTTAGGCCCGGGCGGTCAATGAATGTCGCGTTGTACTCGTAGAGGAGCGATGACAACCGTGCCTTCTCCCTCTCCGTCACGCTGTTCACTTCCGACAACAAGGGGTGCGCTGACCTTCCCTGCGCGGCAGAGCATCTTTCTACCGCGGCAACCTACTCTCTGCCCCCTCTCTCAGCGGCGATGGTCCGCTCGCCTCCTGGTCCTCGGGCTGGAGGGGTGTATTATCACGGTCTCCCCCCGCTCGCCCCGCGTTTGGAGTCTGAATGGTCTGCGACGCCGCGGGCGCTTTCGCGAAAGGCTTCAAGGCGCCTGACATGCGCTCCCGGTAGCCTCCGCTGCTGATGTCTATCACAATACCTGTCTTGGCTAGGAATTCTCGTCCAAGAATTACAGGAACGGATAAACAGGGAAGATGAACGAGGCGTTGTCGCCGCACGCGCCTTTCCCAGCGAACCACTATCCTAGCTGCACCGCTTGATTGCGCTGTGCCGCTCGCGATGCGAAAAGTGGTATCGCACTCTCTCAGCCGGATTTTGTACTCGCGTATATGGTTTACCACCTCGTCACCGAACAAGGAAGCGCTTGCTCCTGTATCTAGTAACGCGGTGAACTTCTTTCGAGCTATTGTTAGCTCAATGAACGGCGCTGACAGGTCAACAGAACTTCCTATGCGACATGCCAAAGGCGCTAGCAAACCGGGGCTTTTCTGTGTACGCCGCGCGGGATCGAAGGTCGATCACCGGCGGCTTTGGCCGTTTCCCGACCGTGTTTGGTCATGGGCGGGAGGGCGGCCACACTCGCGGGCGAGGTGCCCCGGCTGGTCGCACCGGTAGCAACGGTTGTCCTGGCCCCGACGGGCTAGGCGCTGGTCGCCGCGTTCCGGTCGGTCATCTCGAACTCGCGGCGCGGATGGTGGGGGCCGCTCGTGCGGCCGCATGTCGGCCTCTCGATCTCGCCTCGGTTCGTTCCGCTCTGCGGCAGCGTGTGCTGTTCGCGACGCGTAGCTAAATGGGTCCAAAGCACGGTCGGACAACTCCCAACCCTTTGACCTTGACGCTTCAGCTTGACGCTTCAACCCTGACGCTTCAGCTCTGGATGGACTGCGCGCTGAGATGCCATTTCACGCGTAGCGCGGCTCAAGTGACAGCGATGCGGGTGGGGGCGGCCGATACGCTCGCGCAGAGAGGATGTCTCCCTGAATGCGCTTCGCCTCTGTAGCCAGCTCATCCAAATATCTGAACCTGACTCCTCTCAGGCAGGCCGTGAAAGTCGGGTGCGCTTGTCTCGTGACACGCTCAACTTTCTCCGTGTTCGTGGCGCAAGGGTCAGCGAGGCGATAAAGTTCGTCCATCGCTCGGACGTTCTCTAACAGAGACTCGTCGGGGTGCTGGGTTCGGAGCTCTAGCTCTCTTCTCAAACGCCACTCATAGTTTGCGGGAAGGAATTCGTCGCGGAAGCTTGCGCAAAACTCCTCCATTGTCCTCGCTCGGTTGCCGGCTAGTCGGTACCAGCGAGCCGCTTGCTCCGTCAAAGCAACAGGCACAACATGCGCGAGCATTTAGGCGTCTGCGATCCCTGTCACTTGCTGATAATGCAGCAGACGGTCGAGGTACTCATTTGCTCCTGTAGTGTCGTGGTACCCCGTGTAGGTAGGCAAGTCTATCCTAACGCGTGGTGACTGGGCCGGGGCTTGCAAATTGTTTTTCAAAATACCCGCTAGACTCTGCATAACCTGCATTGCGTTCTGCAAGAGCACCTCGGATGATTGCGGGCTAACGCCCACTGAGTTGGGCGCAGCCGCTGATGGCTTCGAATGATGAGGCCTAGGTGTTTCATTGTTCGCGCCGCCGAGCGGTGAGATGCCCGATGTGGTGCCCCCCATGCCAGGCCTAAGTCCTGCCAACGCGTAAGGGGATTTCCCTCGGCTATTCCGCGTGGAACGCCCAAGATTCACAAATTCAAACCCTTCCAAAGGAGCGTCAAGTAGGGATCCCTGGTTCTGTGCCGCTGGCTCTGAAGCATGAACAAAGACTGCAAGTCACTCCTGTCGGCTATCATCCTTTGTTAGGGCGACGGTCGTCGTTCGCTCGAACAAACGGCACTGCTCGATTGCCTAGTTCGCCCCACGTTCGGGCGACAAGGTATGGGGTTACTCTGCGTCCAGCCGGCCGGGAAGGCGAGCTTCCGTGCAAGCTACACGCAGGCGTTATTCAAGTACGCAACACGTTTCCTCAACCCGTGGCGCAGAGTCGGAGCCACGGCAGGTCCGGACGAAATAGGCAACGGCAGGGCGTGCTTGGAAATAGTTTATTATCCTAACGCGAGGTAAAGCACACTGCGGAAGGATGCTCTATCCGTAAAATAGATGTTCAGCAGCTCACCAGGTCATTGACATCGTCTGGCGTTAGTGTTCGGGGGCCGGCGGGCAGCGAAGAGGGTCTCTTGGGGCACTTAGGTCAGGTCCGGCAGCGAGAGTCTCGTTCCCGCCGCGCGTTCCCCCCTTTTATACCCTCGGTCATTGCCTCCCTAGCAGCAGATCGTTGCCCTCAAGCTTAGGCATGCTACCCTCTCCGCAGAAGGCAGCGCGTTGCCGTGACGTAACGTCAGTGCTGGGGCGGAAATGAGCAGAGTCGCAGGGAGGCCTTCTCTCCACATTCCTGGTGGCCAGCGCGCACGTGTAAGTCACGGTCGCTGCTGGCGTGGGGGACGAGGAGGTGATACCAGTGTATCCCACAATATCTAATTCGTTTTATGACCTAATTAATTAGTGAGTTATAAGCGATTAACCAGTCACGGGTCTAGTTAATTACGACGTCACAAAATCAGTGATCTCACCTATCAATCACCACTTCGATATACTAATGACGTCACCAATCAATCAACAATTGCGTTGCTCTACCGATTTTCTATGGGGGCCGCCATCTTGAATTTCTCTAACTTCGAAAATTTCACACCAAAGGGGGTGGTAGCGCCGAAGAAATCGAGAAACGTTATGAATAAGAGCTAACGATCTTAAAACTGATGTCCAAGACTCCTGGACTTGGGGTGACTGTAGGGCAGATACTCGTGTGTAAGCGTGAGATAGATCCACCGCACGAAACGCGTTGCTGGGGCTAGGGCTCCACATCGCCGGTAGACGTACTCGAGTATTGGCTAGTTAGTTTCGCTTCTGGACGGGCCGCAGCCTTCATCTGCTTGAACCCATCAATCCGACCAGCATGCATGACCTCCCTGACTGCTTTCAAGGATTTAGGAGCCCCGCCATCAGTCGCTTCTGTTCCAACTGAAGGGTATGTTGTTGGCTTTGGCCGCGATGGCTCTGCGGTTAGTGATTTCGATCGTGCGCTGAGCTCGAGACGCACGAACGAAATCCCTGCCGAAGTGGCCGCTTTTCGATGCAGGCGAAATATAAAAGGACCCCATGTGCGCTGCGCTCTCAGTGCAGGTTAAAGAACCACGGCTGGCCGAAAGTAAGCCGGAGCCTTCATCTACGGCGCCTCTCTGTCTTCCTTTTTTCATTCCCTTCTTCATCGCTTTTCTCATGGCGTGGTTGGGGCGTCCACCTTTCCTCACGGCCAATTTTCATCTCGAAGGGCACAACTAATGGCAGAGATTATGAGGAAACTGGAGGGGACGCTGAGCTCCGCTTTGTGGTATGACGACACAGCGTTAATGTGTTAATACCCATATATGCGAAATTGGTTATTTTCTGCTTCGCATTCACGGATTTCTGGAAGTTATAGTACCACTCCTGGTGCCGTTGCGCAACGGTTAAGAGACGTGCCACTGTCCTGCTATGGCAGGTGCTGCCACCATTGGGGCTTGGGAGAACCAGGTTGGTCTTCCCGAGCAACCTCTCGCATCAACACTACAAGTCGCTCGCATGATTACGCGCATCTCCCACAGACGATCGGGCATGCGGGAAAAGACACTCTAAAGCTAGTCAGGAGCCTAGTGATCAACCGGGTAGCATACAGCCTCCCGTACTACAACCCAATCAGGTGTGAGGTCCAGCAAATCGACGCGATAATCCGAAGAGCATACAAGAACGCACTCCACCTACCCCAATGCACATCTTCAGAGAAGCTCCTAGCACTAGGACTTCATAACCCTTTTGAAGAGCTCAGAGAAGCGCAAAACATCACCCAACTGCAAAGACTACAACAGACTCCGACTGGCAGGGACCTACTGCACAATCTAGGATGCAGCGAACCAATTAAAGAAATACAAAGAACCGCGAATATCCCGAATGAAATACGACACGACATCAGGGTGGCCTAGATTCCTAAAAACATGTACCGCCATCTACATGAAGAATGCAGAAAGGCGAGAGCCGACTACATATAAAAATCACTAGCCCCTTAGGACACAACGGTGTAAGTGGACGCAGCCACATACACTAGGAAAACAGGGCAAGCCAACCCCAATGTGGTAGCGGTGGTGATAAACTCGAACACACGAGAAATTTTTAGCGCATCGCTACGAGACAGCACGGTAACCGAGGCTGAAGAAGCGGTCGTCGCTCTAGCGGCAGCGGAGGGCTACCGGACTAAGCGGTCCCTAACCATTCTCACCGACTCTCAAGAAGCATGCCGAAACTACACGTTAGGCAGAATAGCACACAGAGCGCTCCGCATACTCCGCTCTGGAGGTCACCACTATGGGAGTTATTCTTGTAATAACGCTCAGTGGGCTGGAAGCAGTAGTCGCTCTCTAGCGCCAGCGTGCCAGCCCTAGCAGTCAGAGCTGTGACCCCCAACCCGCGGTGCGGTAAGTCGCAACCACGGTGGGTTCGGGCCAGAGGGGACAAACACGAGTATGCTACTCGGATGAGCGTTTTTTGCTCCCGAGCAATACAGTTAGCACCAAGCAACAAAGCAACCGCCGCAACGAGGGAGTGTTCCGCTCGCGTACGGGGGTGAAAGGCGCAAAAAGGGTGGAACGCACACAAAATGGTGGGGGAGGAAGGTTCCGCTCACCTCGCGTGGCTCCTCGCTCACGGCCCGCGGCGGTCAGTTCACACACGGTGGCCGGGCGATAACGGCAGCGGTCTCCGTGGCAGATCTGCGTCCGCGCGTGTGCGCGGCTCCCGCCAGAAGACCAGCGGGCCCAGGAGAACCACGCGACCGCGCCTTCTCCCGGGATGTGGAGAGGAGGTCTCTCCGTGCTAAGAGGGGAAAGAGGGAGTCTCCGCGGCGGCGTCGCTGCGGGGGTGCGAAAGGATATGGGGGCGGCATGAGTGCCCTCCCTCGCAAACCTCCCGAACGGCGCGCACATAACATTGCGTGATAATTACGCGCGGCCGTTACTATGAGACAGGGGATTCGCGTGTATCCACACACCACACAAGAAGCACACAAGAAAACCCAGTTAAACACACGATATTGTGGACGCCAGGACACGAGGACGTGGAAAGCAACCGAGAGGTCAACAAGGTAGCTCGAGGATACACTTCATACCGAGCCCCCTACGATATCAGTCTCGGCGAGCCAGTCCCTAGAGAGTACTCGGCTATACTCAACCACTACAGGGGCATCATTAAGCGGTATCCCCCACCGCACAAATCTCTCACCAGAGAAGACTCCGTAGCTTGGAGGGTTCTACAAACAGGCGCATACCCGAACTTGAACACACTCAGTAAGATACAACTCACACAATACACAAATACCCATGGTGCAAAGAAACACCCACGCTATACCACATAACGTGGGCGTGCCAGGAGATAGATGCGGTACGAATAATGCCAAGCCCGAGAGTGGAGCAGTGGGAAGGAATGCTCTCCGGCGACCGTCAGGACGTCCAACTTGGGCTGATCCGACGGGCTCAGCTGCCAACAGCATCCAGCGGAGCCCTGGACTAGGGGCAGACGGCCACTGCTAAGAAGATGGAAGACACCATCTGATTCCGCGAATCTAACCAATCTTAGAGCTCAATAAAGGTTTTTCCTCCACTTCCTCCTCGCGACTAACCATTAATTGAACTGCCACCTGCCACGGGGAGCTTTTTTCTCACAATCCACTAGGCAGGTTGTGAGGATGTCGCAAGGTCACAAGGCCGTAGTGTTTTGTTGTGTCTAGCGACCACCTAGAGGTCACTGGTTCAAATCCTGGTGTCGGCGTTCTTTTACTTCTTCTTTATTTCTACTTTGTTTTATCAAGCGAAACTTATGCGGCTTCTTGTGTTTCTGAACTTTTTAAAAGTCTTACCCCCGTATTCACCAACGGATCTTATACTTATGGCAAAAGAGCTACTTTCATAAGAATAAGATAAGAAAAAGAATAAGGAAAAGTATAGGTGCGCTTCAGAATTCCTACTTAACGCACCAAAAGAAAGACTTAAGAAAGTTCTACTTATCGTGGCAGGAAACAAGCCTGGGAACGAGACTGCAAGATGTTTTCAGAATAAACTGCTAGTTTATTCCCAAATAAGTAGCTATACGTGGCTGAAAACAATTGAATATGTGTTGATTCGTGCGTTAACATAGTTTCACTCAAAATTTGAATGCAAAAATGCTACTTTCAGCGAATCGTCATCTTTTTAGTCTGGCAACACTTCTCCCTTTCCGTGCGTTGTGCTGTGCTGTTCGTTTGGTGTTTCCTTCTGCTGATTTTTTCATCGTGCCAGCGTTTTGTTTGCAACCTCTCCTTTCTCTTTGTTTTTGTCATTTTAGCCCGCATATTTATTGTTTTTGTTATGGCTGGTGAACGAACAAAGATTAATTTCACCGGGGACGAAAGACGTATTCTGACGGACCTCGTTGACATGCACAAAGATATCTTTGAAAGCAAGCGGATGGACGCGGTGTCTGTGCTCCAAAAGAAGAAAAAATGGGAGCAAATCACGTTTTACTTCAATAGTCAGCATGGCGTGCGACCTTGCAACGCCCAGCACCTGCGTAAATGCTGGGAAAACCTGAAAGAACAGTGGCGGAAGTGCAAGGCCGCCGACACGAAGGAGGTGTTCCGAACAGGTGATCTGCCTTCTCATCACATCCATGTTGCGCTGTAATAAACTATCATCTTCTCTCCGCGGTGGCTCAGTGGTTACGGCGCTTGACTATTGAGCCGGAGTACCCGGGTTCGAACTTGGCCGCCTTTTTATAGAGAAACACAAAAGGCGCCCGTGTGCTGTGCGATGTCAGCGCACGTAAAAGGTCCCCAGGTGGTGGAAATTACTCCGTAGCCCTCCACTTCGGCGCCTATTTCCTTTTTCCTTCACTCCCACCATCCTCTCTTCCATCGTGGTGCAATTAGAGTGTCCACCGAGTTGTGAAACTCAACATTACCTTTACTCAAAAATCACTTTTCTTTCTAGCGTACCACTATGTTCCAAACATTGCATTAACGGCTGTACATTATTCGAGTCTAAAGCTACTGTGGAGTGCTCTTATGTCAAGACATGTATCTAGCTATAGTCATGACATATGCTCTTACATTCCTTCAGGTGGAGGCTCAGCGGTGCCCTCCTCGATGACGGACGAACTTGAAAGGGTTGGCGCTGTCGCCTCGCATATGTCGGTGCGAATCGCCAACCCTTTCGACAGCGACCGCGCGCGACACGACACAGCCAACGCATCTGATTCTGCGACACTAGCTGTGGCTCGGCTGTTGGCGCCGATGCAAGCGGAGCCGGTCGTTGCCGCAAGCGCTGCGGTCAATGGAACCGAAGGTAGGGTTTTCCAACGCATTGCTCATTACTCGCGCTTTGCAGTGTTGTGCACTGTTCACGCCCGGCTGAATAGTATGCATTTATCGCCTTGAGTTACGTACTGTTAACATTGAAACCGGGCTGGAAAAGAGCGAGAGTGTTTGACCCTCTGCTGCACCAGTGTTGAGGAGCGTATGTTTTTATCGGACGCAAAAAAAAAGATAACGTGAGCAGCGCAAACACACCATTTATTTTAAAGCTACCATGTCAAACCCACAGCAAGCAGGCATCACTGAGCACTAAACTCTTATCACCGCGCACAAAGAGTCGGTTCATAATCATTGCCAACTGAGCAGGGAGCAAATTCATTGTAATTGTACCCAGTTGCAACTCAGGATCAGTACTTTCTGCTTGATTATTTAAGTACCACATAATGCTATTATGTACATGTGCAAGGATAATGCATTCACAGACTGAGCAAGTGTGTGGATGTACTAGCACGGCCGCTTGATGCAAAGCGCGAAGCGAGGTGCGGCCAGCCACGTCGCGCCGCCGCCAATGGGCGTACGCGACGTGTTGTAAGAGGCGGAAAAAGGAGACAAAGCTGCAGTTATTATCCGCAACCAAGTGGCTAGTTTTAATAAGAAGCCTACAATGAAGGAATTCTGCGGGAATGTGTTTTGTGGAAAGCCTGCTCAAACAAAGGGTATGAACACGTTTGAAGCAGAGGCCTTTTGAAGCTCCCATGTCGTTCTACGCTCCAAAATTACGTAGGGCATTCAACCGGCGAAATTGGAATGACTTCACTGATAAGAGAGCGGCTTCGTGTGGAGCACGAAGGGCTAGGTGTGGAGCAGGAACCTTACTGTTCGCTCATTGTCGATGAGATGTCGATATCTCAGAAAGTTTTATACGACCAACAGGTGGGCAAGATATTTGGTCTTGTTGACATGGGCCCCGAGGATCAACCTAGTGCAGCCCTTCAGGTGGCAAACCGCTTGTTGTGCTTCGTTTCAAGAGGACTATCGACAGCCTATATGTCATACCGGTTGGCTATTTCTTCACGCGGTGCCTCAAGAACGCCAAGCTCTCTACAATGACAATGGAAGTCATGAAGGCAGTCGAAGATGTGGGTTTTCGCGTACTAAGAATCGTCACCGACAACCACCAAAGAAACGTGGCTCTTTTCAAAGGCCTCTCAGAAGATGGCACGCTTGAGCATGCCGTGCTTCACCCTCTGCGGACAGGCACCCACTGTTTTTGTCCTTTGACCCTAATCACCTTATAAAGAATCTTCGCACTAACGTTCTTGAGCGAGAAATGATATATGGCGAATCACTCATCCAAGGGGGTTTCAACTTGAAGAAGTTCTTTGAAATTCAGTCACAGCTGCTGGTCAAGCAAGTCAGGTTCCTTAGCCGTGCACACGTTGAACCCAACAACTTGGAAAAATGAAGGTGTGAAGGGCCACTCAAATATTTTCTGCGCCAACAATAGCAACACTCCAGTTTCTTCAGGAGAACCCAAACTGTCATCCTGATGCAGGCCAGTTCAAGGACAGCTCGGCCACAATCAGTTTTATGAGTATGGTTGCGAAATGGTATGCCCTCCATGATATCGGTGCAGTGAAAGCACGAGGAGGAAAGCATGAGGAACCGTTCTTCGTCACAGATGATGAACGGCTCTCCTGGCTGGAACTAGATTTCATCTGTTACCTTGAAGATCTCCAGATGAATGGCGGCCGATCGAAGCGAATGACCAAAGAGACCTACGAAGCGACGCTTCTCACAACTAAGTCAACAGTGGCACTGATTGAATATCTCCTTGATCACATAAAGTAGGTTACTTTTCTTCAACTCTGCTTTTCGTTATATGCATCAATGTGTTATAGAAGTAATTTAATTAATTGCAACTTCCGCTACGTCTTGACACGCGGCCTAAACAGCGACCCTGTGGAATCACTCTTTAGCTGCCTTCGGCAGTTCAATGGCGGCAACGACAGGGTGGATGCCAGGACTGCAGTTTTTACAGCGGAAAAACTGCTAAAGGTACTGTTAAATATTTTAAAAATATTGTTATTTAAAAAATTCTGAAACATATTTAATTGCCTCGTTTCTCTTTTTTTCAGGTTGGTATCCTTCAAGCCGCAAGAAGTGGCAATACACCCACTTTTGAAATGAAGGCACCTCTGAGGCTGGCAATTTCGGATGCCGAAACATCTGCCCTGCCAGCTGGCGTTGAATTTGCTACCAGGGAATTTTGCAGTGAGCTCGGCTTCTTAACGCCATGTTCTGAGGCAGACCTTGAGGTAGCACCAGTAGCTTTTCTGGCTGGCTACGTTGCGAGAGCATGTAAGGAAAAGGTATGAACAGTTTTCTCTATGTGGATACAAACCGTGTAATTTTTCTAGTTTGAGTGGTCTTGGTAGAAAACCTGTGCATTATGCTTCGTACAGCAAAACTGTTTACATATACGGTTATGACAGTTTGAGCCGGAGCATTTTTATCCCTGCAAAGTTGTTGCTTTATGCGATTTCGTCACTGATTTTCAGGCGACATGCGAGTCATGCAAGACCCTGCTGCAGGCACGAGAGCCGACCGGACCAGCTTACGGGCTAATCAAAAACATGGACAGTGGAGGATTGATATACCCTAAAATGGAAGCGGTCAAGATTTGCGAACTCACGTGCATCTTCGTTAACCGAGTAATGAAACTCCCAGAGGTCAGGCGCAGCAGTAAGCTGTGCAAGCTGTTGATGTCAGTACTGCTCCCACACGTTACACGGTGCCCGCAACTCATCTGTGAAAGCATCGACCGTGCCCACACTGAGGAGCTTTGCAAGATATTTTTAAGCAAGTTGCTGCGACCTCTGATAACTAACTGGGCTGGGAATGTTAATTCTACAGTGGAGCGACTTTTGAGGCTTTGTCACAAGCCTCTCTCAAGGAAGGTTCTCCGTCTGTGAATGGTTCCTTCCTTTTTTGTGTGACCGTGCAATAAAAGTGCCAAGCTGCTGGTTGAAGTACTTTCTGGTTTTCTCGGCTGCAGTTGCGCTTAGAAATGCTCCATAACTTCACCTATATTAATGTCTTTTTTTTCTAAATTGCAATAACTTACATAGATGGGCTCTGTATAGCGCTATGTGTGTGTCCATCTTGTTCACCGTCCTTACCCGCTACAACTGGAATCATACATGGGCTCGCGAGAAGTGAATAAAAGGAGATAAAGCCTCAGGTGCATTAACGCAGCATCCTAAGGCAGAGCCGCTCCCCGGTAGTCCATCATGCAAGCAGCCGTCATGGATAAAGGTGTGGTTTGTGACATAATCGGCGCTTTCAATGACGACTTAAAAATGCAGTCTGTAATGAGTAACTAGAAACCGCACTGTTTACGCCCTCAAACAGTCAACACCGGGCGTGCCGACGCAGCTGTCGCGGCGGTTCTCCACTAGCTGTTGTCCCCGAGCTGTGGCGCCGCGGCGGGCGCGCGGAGAACTAGGCCCAAGACGCCGCTTCTGTGCGACGTGGCGGGCCGCACCTCGCTTTGCGCTTTGCATCAAGCGGCCGTGGTACTAGACTAGACGTCTAAACTTTTAACGACTTTCTGGCCTGAGGACAAAGTTCTCAGCGTTCAATTGAATCCTAGTCAGAGCGGACTGGCGTAGCCGCTTGGTTCTCTGTTGCTATTGCTGAAATCAGAAATCTATCTTGTTCTATGTCCCTGTCATTCTGGATGTTAGTGTAATGCATGTTAGTGTTAGTATGTTAGTAATGCATGTTAGTGTAATTTAGGAGAAAGACGACTGATGCCAACAAAGGTAATTTTTCGAAAAAACAGGACGTTTCCGGACTGGCATGGTCCATTCTTCATGTTGTGACTACGGGCGAGGCGCAGCTTGGCTTTTTAAGCCCTCGTGTGCAAGACTTCTGGGTCAGCGGCCGCAAACCATGGATGTAAGAAGAGGGAAGTGTCCCCAGAGAGCGATTAACATTTTTACTTGTCTGTTGGATGTACCACGACTCGAGTAGAAGCCTCCTGCGTGGGTTAGGTTTGGCTTCCAGTATATTAGTACCGTCAAAGTCAAGAACGGACCGAGTCGGTACTGAAACGTCGTGTTTTTTACAAAAATCAACTTGGTTGGCGTCAATCGTCTTTCTCCTAAATTGAATTTCCCAGACAGACAGAATTCTATCAAATGTTTTCTTTTCATGTTACTGTAAGTTATGCTCTTCTTCCAGCTCTGCTGGTGAACATTGCAGGATACTGGTGAACACAGTCCGTAATACGAAGTTCCTATAAAAATGGAAAACTTATTAGAGCAAATTGATTGGTATGGCCTCATGCATGTTAATAAACAGGTTTATTTATTTATTTATTTCACATACTTTCAGGGCCCGAAGGCATTACATAAAGGAGTGGTACAACAAAACAAAAAAATACAGTGCATAGTTACACAACACAAGTTATGATGGCAGAAAACACAGTTTTCTTGAAGTTCTCAACATCGGTAATGGCAGCGATGGAGGGAGGAAGGTCGTTCCAGTCAACGCTGGTTTTAGGAATAAAAGAATCATAATACAATTTTGTTCTCGAAAATGGAACACCGACTTTAAATATATGATCGGCACGGGATGAAATGTATGAAGAGCTCGAAAAAAGATGATCCTTTAACAGAGGGTTATGGTGATACAGTCTGTGGAAAAGACACTGTCGAAAACACTTTCGGCGCAAAGAAAGGTCTGGTAAGGCAAGTGTGTTTTTCATAGAAGTAATGCTGGCGTAACGGGAATAGTTAGATAAGATAAAACGCGCTGCACGATTTTGAATGGATTCTAGTGTGTTTAACAGTGTGATTATATTAGGATCCCAAACTGCAGATGCATATTCTAACTTTGGTCGTACTAATGTTTTATAAAGGGTTAGTTTTATCGGCAGAGGTGCGGTAGAGAAATTTCGGCGCAAGTATCCAAGAGTCCTGTTGGCGTTATTTGCGACATGTTCGACGTGTCTATGCCATGATAAGTTACGTGAGATATGAACGCCTAGGTATTTATAGGAGTTAACTGATTCAAGGGGAATGTCGTGAAGAACATAAGTACGCTTGTTATCAGTGATGTTAGTGCGACGTGAAACATGCATCGTTTTACATTTATTAACGTTTAGCCGCATGCACCACTTATCACACCAGTTAAATATGCTTGTGAGATCATACTGAAACTAAATAGAATCAGTTTGGTTAGATATTTTGTGATAGATGACACAGTCGTCTGCGAAAAGCATGATAGAAGAATGAGAGATACATTCAGGAATATCGTTAATGTAAATTAGGAAGAGAAGAGGTCCCAGTACCGACCCTTGTGGTACACCGGATGTCACAGAGGTGTGAGAGGAGGAACAGCCGTTAGCAGAGACATATTGAGTTCGATTCGATAAGAAGCTTTGTTTCCAGTTAAGTACGTTAGGGTCAATGTTAAGCAGGCTAAGCTTAAGAATTAGGAGATCGTGGGGAACAGTATCGAAAGCCTTCGCGAAGTCCAAAAACACACAGTCTACATCTATGTTCAAGTCAGTGTAAGCAAAAAGGTCATTAGTAAAACATACAAGCTGTGTTTCACATGAAAATGTCTTCCTGAAACCGTGTTGTTCTGCTGAAAAGAAGGAATTAGACTCAAGGAAATCAATCAGATGAGAGTATATGATATGCTCAAAAATTTTACATGGTATACTTGTGAGTGATATAGGACGATAGTTATCGGGAGAATGAGTGTTACCGGATTTTGGTACTGGAACAACCTTGCCAACCCTCCAATCGCCTGGAAGTACTGAGGAACAGAGTGACTGGGAAAAAGGCATTGAAAGCATGATAGAAGAGTAGGGTTCAGTGAGTTTTAGCATTTTAGAGCTGATTGCATCGTCACCGGGTGAAGAAGACATTTTCAAGTTTCCAACCATCTTTTGCACGCCGACCCAATCAATACTGATAGGGTCCATTGACAAATAAGAGAAAGTAGTTACAGGCGGTACAATATTAGCACTTTTCTGGAAAACGGAAGCAAACGCATCATTTAAAACGGAACAACACTGGTTCGGAGGAATGGAAATATTGTCAGAACGGGTTGGTTGAATTACCTTATCTTCTTTGCCCCCAACAATATTCCAGAATTTACGCGGATTAGACTGCAGAAGTGATGGGAGGGTGTTGTCAAAAAAGTTCTGTTTTGTATATTTAACAGCTATTAAATATTCAGCATGAATGCGATGATATGCTGTCCAGCGTTCAGGAAGGTTAGATGCTTTAGCGCGACGAAAAATACGCTTCTTTTTGTTGCATAAGCGGCGTAGGGTTTTGGTAAACCACGGAGAGGTAGTATTTGAGACAATCCTAATTTTAGGTACGTATCTATCTATTAATTCTATCAGTTTATTTTTGTACAATGACCAGTTTTCTTCAATAGTAAGTTCGGAAAAGTTTTGAGTGTAGTCGGCAAAGAATGATTCTAGTTCAGATGTGATGGACGTGGTATCGGCGGCATTGTAATCACATATGATCTTAATTATTTTCTTAGGACGAACATTCTTCCTAATTGGGAAGTGAAGCAGTGAGTGGTCACTCAGTCCTTCCAGGTACGTTGGCGGAGAGACCAAATCTGGAGCTGTAGTAAAACAGAGGTCTAATATATTAGACGATGTGCTGGTGGTACGTGCGGGTTTGTTAATTAGCTGGGTTAGATTAAAATCGGCGCAGGTGTCTAAAAAATTAGTGCACTCTGAGGATGGCTGCTTAAGGGAGGGAATACAGTTTCGCCACACTATGTTTGGGAAGTTAAAATCACCCAGTAGGAATAAGTGTGATTTCGGGTGTCGAACAATTAATTTGTTCAGGGCATCATGAAGGTCGACGCAAAAAGTAGTAGGTGAGGATGGGGATCTATAACAACCGCAAAAGATAAGGTAACCCGTTGGAAAGCTAACATGTATGCAAGCGATTTCTAGTGGGGAATCAATAGAGATAGCAAAGGAATTGATAGCAGAGCTCACGGCAAACAGTACACCTCCGCCTGATCGGAAGTCGCGGTCGTATCTGTAAAGCTTATATGTTTTTTCGCAGTCTAGTATTTCGCTGTTCTTTATTTTTGCTGAGAGCCAAATTTCGGTGAGCACAACAATATCAGCCGAGCATGCATCGATATGTGACGATAGTGATGTACGTTTGTTGATGACACTTCGGACATTAGTGAAAAGAAGCGATATGCAGTCTGTTTGCGTTTGATCATGAGATAGCTATGCTGAGCTTGAATGTGTGGTGGGTGAACCTGGTGGTGTGATGTCTCTTTTTGGGGTAATTGCACTCCTGGCTGGTCAGATTTCGCATACTTCGTCAGTAGCTGCACAATAAGCGTAGCATTTTGTACCTATGATCAATTTGTTGTGGCGTAAGGAATAGAATTGGCCGCTAGCCTTGCCGAAATCATTAAGGGCTTTCCGCGATTTACGGGTAGCTTTACAAAAATCTTCACCGATAGAAACGCCTTCTTCTTTAAACTTTGATTTTTGTGAAAGTATATATTCGCGAGTTTTATAGGACGCAAACTTAGCAATAACAGGTCGTGTTTTGCCATTTCCAAAGCTGCCTAACCTATGAGCTCTGTGAATCGCGACTTCCGAGGAATTCAGATTGAGACATTTGGAAAGAAAGTGTGGGATCTGGGCTTCCGATTGTGCCCACGTTTCTGACGAATTGTCAGAGATGCCATAGAATATTAAGTTGTCGCGTCTTGACTGGTCCTCCAGCTCGTCCAGTATGGATGCGAGCGCAACGCTCTCATTTGAAACAGCCTCTTGAACTGCTGCAGTAAGATCGATACTAGAAGGCATGTTTTCGAGACACTCAACCGCGCCTTCCATAGCAGTCATCCTATTAGAAAGGTCTGAAACAGTGTCGGACAGCGCTTCCTGGTTAACCTTGAGTTCAGCAATGGCATTCACCATTTCTTCATGTCGTGTATCAAACTTGGACGATAAAGCAGCTATCGCGGCCATAACTTCACCATGCTGACGATCCGCATCCTTGTTAGGACCAGGATTTAGTTCTACATCGCCGTAAAGTAACAGCAACATTGCAGTGGATACACAATCATTCAAGGTGGCAGCAAGCACTTGTGGGCAAGGGAAGAGCAGCAAACATACATTGCTTGTACGTTTGCAAAATAGCGATTCAGGTTGACTAACCTGCACAAGAAAGCAGAATGGAGAACTTAGCGACCGCATGGTAGCCGCTCTCCCATGCCCACTGGAAGCGCCTCGTAGATGCCAGTTGCCTAAATAGGGGCGGCGCAGTGCTGCCGCTGACGAATGCGTCGATGTTCCACGAGACTCGGACGTGAAGTTGATGACGTCTACTGTGCTCAGATAAGGCCCGTTGTCAGCTGTTGGTAGTCGCAGATCCAGGCCAAATTCCCAAGCAGATATCGATGCATAACACGTGTCAGTCGGTGAGAACGGGAAGCCGTAGACAGCAAGCTGCACAAGAAAGCAGAATGAAGAACTTAGCGACCGCATGGTAGCCGCTCTCCCATGCCCACTCATGAAGACACATGAAGGCACATTGCATGCTGATGTAAATAGTACATTTGCATTTCTGTCTAGCCTGATAGCACTGTTATCATATGCACGAAAGATAGTTAAGCCTGTGGTAGCTGCAGCCATTTGAAGGATATCCATGCATTCCCAGTGCTTAAAAATATGAAAATGGCGAATGATGCTGGGCACAAACTGCTGCAAACATATCATTCTATCATCGCATAGTGTACCATGTGATGTTTTGTTGGTCAATATCACTTACTGCTTTGGCTAACAGAAAAGACTGCTTATAAAAGACCGCTTATGGCACCTTGCTTTATTATATGATAGTCATGGCAAGGAGTAAAAACAAACAGCAAAAGTGCTCATAGTAAATAATATTTTGCAGAACCCGATGACCTGCATGATTTCCTGTATGAAGGGACCACTGAGCTCGTGTCTCTCAGCAGCCACGGGGAGTTCGAAGAGCTGTTGCCGCCACCACGCCACCACGCCAGTCAACGCCACAACCACCTGGGCCGCCGGCACATCCCACCACTGGCTTCGACGTACCAGACGCCAGTACAGCCCCCAACATGAGTAAACCGACGCGGCACACACTTGAAGACGAGCTGCAGGCACGCCTCGAAGCAGTGGCGGAAGAGAACAACAGGCGAAAAGAACACCTCCTCCGCATGCGCATGATGCGTGCGGAGAGGAAAGAGCAAGAAGCCAGAAATGCTCAAAACCTTTAAAATGCAGAAGCGAAAGGGGCTATTTTACAGCTGCAATTGCAGTTTCTGCAGCGACAGATGCAGTAACACGACAAACAGGGCAAAAAAACTCAAGACAGAAAGAAAGGGCACAAGAGTGCTTTCTTTTCGCTTTTGTTTTTTTTTGCACTGTTTGGTGTAATGGTTAACTACCAATTCACACCGCATCAACAATAAATGACTGTTTCACTGAAAGTCTAGTTCGGGCTGTTTGGTCCGAGTTCATCCGGACGGTGTGGCACACAGCACACAAGTTCAAAGACACGTATAGCAATAACTAGTGCTTACAGCCAATCTTTCTTCATTCAGCCTTGAACCTTTCAGGAAGCCATCATCATGAGCAAACTGCAATCTTATAATAGAGTAACACCCAATGCTTCAGGAGGCTAAGCATGGCATTTTATCACTACAGTGCCTACAGGATCAGCCGAACACATAGAATTGGTGAACTGAGATGTTCCAATGTAAGATCAGCCGAACACACACGACCACTGAATTGCAATGTTAATGAATTGCACTAGGTGGACCATATTGGAAACCAATTTACCATGCTTCACTTCCTGCTGTATCAGAACGTATATTGTAGTAAAAACAAGATTGCTTATGTTTTGATCGTGATGAGGTCTTCCTGTGAAGTGCTTAATACAGATGATTACGAGCCAGCAATGCTCCTTGGCATATATGTACAATGTACAACCGCCACCACAAGTAAATGTAAGGCGGCTGTGTTGAAGTCGAATGGGTTTCGTTCATTTGAATTAAAATTGTAACTTTCGGCACCTAATGGTGTACAGTGTAATTCGCACAATCACAATTGGGCAGCTTATGTCTGTTTAAGGATACGATAGATGGAGAAAATATTATTTTTTTTGCTAACAATGCCCTGGAGTTATTTTTGATTGCACCAGTACCTTGGTTGTATGATTTGTGCCAAACACTTAGGATGCCTCAGGAGCTCTCTCACATTCATCATCATCATCATCATCAGCCTTACTAAACCCACTGCAGGGCAAAGGCCTCTCCCATGTCTCTCCAATTAACCCTATCCTTTGCCAGCTGCATCCACCCTTTGCCTGCAAACTTCTTAATCTCATCCGCCCACCTAACTTTCTGCCGCCCCCTGCTACGCTTACTTTCTCTTGGAATCCACTCCGTTACCCTTAAGGACCAGCGGTTATCTTGCCTTCGCATTACATGCCCTGCCCAAGCCCATTTCTTTCTCTTGATTGCGATTAGGATGTCATTAACCCGTGTTTGTTCCCTCACCCACTCTGCCCGCTTCCGATCTCTTAACGTTACACCTATCATTTTTCTTTCCATGGCTCGTTGCGTTGTCCTTAACTTAAGCTGAACTCTTTTCGTTAGCCTCCACGTTTCTGCCCGTAGGTGAGTACCGGTAAGATTATGCTGTTGTACACTTTCCTCTTGAGGGAAATTGGTAAACTGCCACTCATGATCTGCGAGAATTTGCCATATGCGCTTCACCCCATTCTTATCCTAGTTATCTCCCTCTCATGATCCGGATCAGCTGTAACTACCTGCCCTAAGTAGACGTATTCCGTCACTATTTCTAGGCTCTCGCTGCCAATTGTAAACTGTTGTTCCCTTGCTAGGCTGTTGAACATTACCTTAGTTTTCTGCATGTTAATTTTTAGACCCATCGATCTGCTCTGCCTGTCTAACTCATTGATCATGATTTGCAGTTCACCTCCTGAGTGACTCAGCAAGGTTATGTCATCAGCAAATCGCAGATTATTTAGGTATTCTCCATTTATTCTTATTCCCAACTGTTCCCAATTCAGGCCTCGAAATACCTCCTGTAAACATGCGGTGAACAGCATTGGCGAGATCGTGTCTCCTTGCCTGACGCCCTTCCTTATTGGAATTTTATTGCTGACTTTATGGAGGACTATAGTAGCTGTGCAGTTGCTATATATATCTTCCAGTATTTGGACATAAGGCTCTTCTACCCCCTGATTACGCAATGCCTGTATGACTGCTGAGGTTTCCACTGAGTCGAATGCTTTCTCGTAATCAATGAAAGCTATATATTGCCGCGAAGCTTGCTTTTTTTGTCTGATCTTCTTATCGCGGCAGGCACGCCGCATTATCAATTTTCTGGGACGCGAGACGCGACCAGAGTTATCTCGATTTTTCCTAGCCTCGCGCAAGTGTGCCTACTATGTTCTGGAGCTTTCCTTGCCGCCTTTAAAATTGAGCACGGCTAAGAGCGGCGGGCATTCTGTTAGCCGACGACCGCCGAGCACGTTCGCTGCTATCGCCGCCGCTGAGTTTTCAGAGCTGTTCTTAGTGGGCGTAAGCCAGCCTATTAAAGTATTCTCTTACGAGCTGCTCTGTGCCTTCCTCAAGACCGGACCCCAGTCGGTGCTACGTGACCCCGGCGGAGTTCCCGTCACCACCTCGTGACATCTGGTGGAGGTGCTGGGTACATGCACACAACCCAACCTGGAAGATCCACCGTAGAGAACGAGAGCCAAGAAGATCCCGAGGTACGACACAGCCGCCGTCTTCAAGGCCTGCAAGCTCAGCACGGATTACTACCGGATCCTACTCGACAACGACAACAAGCTCCAGCGCCCACCATGACCGAGCCAGCGACGTCCACCCCTGTCATGCTCCACCAGCCACGGGTGCCTCCAACCTTCCACGGCTACCCTGGCGACGACCCGGAAGAATGGATAGACAACTTTGAGCGCGTGGCTACATTTAACAGGTGGGAAGATGACATGAAGCTCCGCTATGTTTTCTTTTCCCTTGACGGTCCTGCAAGAACGTGGTACGAAAACCACGAGACTACCTTGAAGACCTGGAAATTATTCAAGTCTGAGGTCGTGAAGGCGTTTACCAACATTCTCCGGAAGGAAAAGGCGCAGATGCTGCTGGACTCACGGATGCAGCACCCAAACGAAACTGTCAGCATGTACGTCGAAGAAATGCAGCGCCTTTTCCGCCGAGCTGGCCCGAATATGACGGAGGAGAAGAAAACCGGATATCTAATGCGGGGCGTAAAGGAGTCTCTTTTCGCTGGCCTCGTACGAAATCCGCCCAAGACTGTCGCCGAATTCGCCGAAGAAGCGTCAACGATTGAGAAGACCCTGGACGCCCGCACAAGGCAGTACAACCGACCACCGCAGGTCTGCTCCAGCTTTCCGGACACGACGACTACAACCAGCGACTTGCGGGAGATCATCCGTGAAATCGCCCGCGAAGAACTACGCCGGCTGCTGCCATCATCTTCACAACCTCAAGTAGCGAGCCTGACGGAAGTCGTCCGTGAAGAAGCGCGGCATGCGCTTGGCTCCTCTTCTGCGACGACTGAACCTCAAGCTCCAGCCATGAGTTACGTCGCTGCAGTACGCAAGCCCGCGCCTCGACGTGCCACCCCAAGCCCTATTCAACGTGAGCCAGCAGTGCTGGACCGCCGCCCTCCGGGCCCCGCCCACCCGACCTACGAACAACGTTCGGGCCCAAGGAAATGCGACACCTGGAGAACCCGTGACAACCGTCCGCTGTGCTTCCACTGCGGTGAAGCCGGTCACGTCCTGCGTCACTGCCCGTTCCGACGCATCGGTCTTCGCGGATTCGCCGTTGACGCACCACGACCACGCTTCGGCCAACATCCACAAGAAATCGACGACTACCTGCGCCGCGACGAATACGTGTCGAGCTGATTTTCCCGCTCACCCTCACCGCGAGCCTCGCGCTTCACGTCGCCCTGCCACAGCTACGCAGCGGCTGTGCGAGGAAGGTCCCCCAGCCCTCGTAGAGGAAACTGAAAACAGCAACCTTAGGGGCTGAGGTTGCTTCCCGGCAAAAAAACGAAGACCCTCCAACGACGATAACTCACGGCGACGCCGCACCGACGACGACACGACGCAACTTAGAGACCCCCAGGCCACCGACATCGACAAGCCCCTGCAGCGGCAGTCGCAATCACCGACCAAGCCGTGACCCGACGCCGAAAGTTACGTGCAACGCAAGAGCAAGGACTTCCGATCTAGAGGTGACTGTCGACGGCCGAAACGTTACTGCTCTAATCGACACGGGAGCTGACTATTCCGTGCTGAGTGGTTCCTTCGCCGACCGGATCAAGAAAGGGACGACGACTTGGGATGGCCCGCAGATACGCACAGCAGGCGGACACCTCATCACGCCATCAGGAGGGTGCACTGCGAGACTGACTGTCAACGGACACACATACCCGACAGTATTCGTCGTACTTCAGAAATGTTCCCGTGACGTCATTCTGGGGATGGACTTCTCGACACAGCACCGCGCAGTCATCGACCTCAAATCCAAGTCCATCACGCTTTCGACGGACGAAGCTTTACCTCCGATAACGACCCCAGAGCAGTCAAAGGCCCTCAGTGTTCTCGATGAAGAACTAACCATCCCACCCCGGTCCAGCGTCATCGTCCCCGTCTGTGCAAGAAATTTCGGAGACGCAGAAGGCATCATCGAGGGAAACACGCAGTTGCTCTTAGACAGACGACTTGGCGTCGCAAGAGGCATCGCTCATTTGCGGCATGGAAAAGCCGAAGTATACGAAGAATACCGACACCTCAACAGAGGCAATACAATTGCGTTCTTGGACGAAGCAACTGATTTACTGGACGCCTTCATCATCTCCGACGAGCCTGCAAATGACAGCCTAAAGCAAGACCATGCTCCCACGTTCGCCATCAACCCAGCATTACCCCGGGACCGACAAGAGAAAATCACCCTTCTTCTTCAAAGTTACAGCGAATGTTTCGCCTCGTCATCAAAGGTGCGACAAACGACGATAGCCAAACATCGAATTATAACCGACGAACACACCAGACCTCTCCGCCAAAGCCCTTACCGTGTGTCGCCGCGAGAACGACAGGCCATCCGGGACCAAGTAGAGGAAATGCTTCGCGACGACGTCATCCAACCTTCGGAGAGCCCATGGGCGGCACCGGTCGTTCTAGTGAGAAAGAAAGACGGTGCTCTTCGATTCTGCGTCGATTATCGGCGACTGAACAAGATTACGAAAAAAGACGTCTACCCCCTCCCGAGGATCGACGACACACTGGACAGGCTCTGCCACGCCAAGTATTTCTCGTCGATGGATCTCAAGAGTGGATATTGGCAGATTGAAGTCGACGAAAGAGACCGGGAAAAGACTGCCTTCATCACACCGGACGGACTGTACGAGTTCAAAGTCATGTCATTTGGGCTTTGCTCCGCACCCGCAACTTTCCAAAGGGTAATGGACACAGTGTTGGCAGGCCTCAAGTGGCAAACCTGTCTCGTCTATCTAGACGACGTTGTAGTCTTCGCAGCGAGCTTCGAGGAACACCTCCGGAGGCTGAAGGCAGTACTCGACGCAATCATGTTATCCGGACTTACCCTGAAGCCTGAAAAGTGCCGGTTTGCCTACCACGAACTATTGTTTCTCGGCCACATCATCAGCAAGGACGGCGTGCGCCCCGACCCGCAGAAGACAGCCGCCATTGCCAATTTCCCGCAGCCTCATGACAAGAAGGCGGTCCGCAGATTTCTGGGATTGTGTGTTTATTACAGACGCTTTGTGAGGAATTTTTCGCGCGTCGCGGAACCTCTGACCAAGCTCTCCAAGGCAGAAGTACCATTCACATGGAATTCGGCACAAGCGGAAGCCTTCAACGAACTTCAGCGTCTCCTGCAGTCTCCACCGGTGCTAGGGCACTTTGACGAAAACGCCGAGACAGAAATTCATACCGACGCAAGCAGCTTTGGTCTAGGCGCCGTGCTCGTCCTGAAAAACGAAGGAGTCGAAAAAGTAATAGCATATGCAAGTCGTTCATTGTCGAAAGCAGAAGCGAACTATTCGACCACTGAAAAGGAGTGCCTTGCGATCGTCTGGGCTACATCGAAGTTCCGTCCCTACTTGTATGGACGCCCGTTCAAGGTTGTGAGCGACCACCATGCATTGTGCTGGCTGGCTAACTTGAAGGACCCCTCTGGCCGTCTCGCTCGATGGAGCTTGCGCCTCCAAGAATTCGACGTCACGGTGGTCTACAAGTCTGGGCGAAAGCACTCCGACGCTGACTGCCTGTCACGAGCCCCTGTCGACACGCCGCCAAAAGACGATGACGACGACGCTTTCCTTGGACTGCTAAGTTCCAGCGACTTCGCACGACAGCAGCAATCTGATCCTGACCTACAGCGCCTGCACGAGTATCTTGAGGGGAAGTCTCCTTCACCTCCTGCCCTCTTCAGGCGTGGACTATCGTCCTACTGTCTGCAACAGGGAATCGTCGTGAAGAAGAATTTCTCACCGAACAAGGCCGCCTACCTTCTCGTCGTCCCGAAGAGCCTTCGGGAGGAAATTCTGCAGGCTTCGCATGACGAACCAATGGCTGGCCACCTCGAGTTTACTCGCACCCTCCGCCGAATCCAAGAGAGATATTACTGGCCTCGTCTATCCTCCGACGTCGCGCACTACGTTAAGAGTTGTCGTGAATGTCAACGCCGGAAAACGCCACCGAAAAGACCAGCAGGGTTCCTGCAGCCGATTCGACCGCCATCAAGACCTTTCCAGGAGGTCGGTATGGACCTACTTGGCCCCTTCCCAACATCAACGACGGGCAACAAGTGGATTATTGTGGCGACCGATTATCTCACCAGGTACGCCGAAGCAAAGGCCCTCCCGAACGGCACAGCAGCAGAAGTCGCCAAATTCTTCGTCGAATCCATTCTTTTACGACACGGCGCCCCCGAAACACTGATAACAGACAAAGAGTATGGTGGAGCTGCCATAAAAAAACGTAAACCAATGAGCTCCTGCCTGTGCCAGTCTCCTGCCTGTACTGATAACAGACAGGGGGACAGCGTTCACGGCGGAGCTAACCCAGGCCATTCTGCAGAACAGCCATACAAGTCACCGGAGAACAACTGCGTACCATCCGCAGACAAACGGGCTTACAGAACGCCTCAACAAGACCATCGCCGATATGCTTTCTATGTACGTAGACGCAGAACACAAGACATGGGACGTCATTCTTCCCTATGATGCGTTCGCCTACAACACCGCTGTGCAAGAGACCACCCAAATGACACCATTTAGTCTCGTCCACGGGAGGGAGGCCAAGACCACACTCGACGCCATGCTGCCCGACGTTACCGACGAAAGTAACCTCGACGTCGCCGCCTACCTGCAGCGCGCAGAACAACCTCGACGACTTGCCCGTGAGAGAATACAAGACCAGCAGTGCACCGACGCCCGACGCTACAATCTTCGAAGACACGCAGTGCAATACAAGCCAGGCGATAGAGTTTGGGTTTGGACGCCGATTCGCCGCTGCGGACTGAGTGAAAAACTTCTGCGCCGCTATTTCGGCCCGTACAGGATTCTTCGCAGACTGGGTAGTCTGGACTATGAAGTCGTCCCTGACGGAGTTACAGCATCCCAGAGACGCCGCACACGCTCAGAAGTTGTCCACGTCGCCCGTCTGAAGCCTTACTATTCGCGCTAATGACTGTTTGTGTTTACATTATGAGTATTTATTTTGTATGCTCTGTATCTTTATATCCGTTATCTCTGTTTTTAAGCATTGGGTCGATGCTTCTTTAAGGGGGGAGTAATGCCGCGAAGCTTGCTTCTTTTGTCTGATCTTCTTATCACGGCAGGCACTCCGCATTATCAATTTTCTGGGACGCGAGACGCGACCAGAGTTATCTCGATTTTTCCTAGCCTCGCGCAAGTGTGCCTACTATGTTCTGGAACTTTCCTTGCCGCCTTTAAAATCGAGCACGGCTAACAGCGGCGGGCATTCTGTTAGCCGACGACCGCCGAGCACGTTCGCTGCTATCGCCGCCGCTGAGTTTTCAGAGCTGTTCTTAGTGGGCGTAAGCCGGCCTATTAAAGTATTCTCTTACGAGCTGCTCTGTGCCTTCCTCAAGACCGGACCCCAGTCGGTGCTACGTGACCCCGGCGGAGTTCCCGTCACCACCTCGTGACAATATAGAGGTTGGTTATATTCTGCGCATTTCTCTATCACCTGATTGATAGTGTGAATATGATCTATTGTGGAATATCTTTTACGAAAGCCTGCCTGATCATTTGGTTGATTAAAGTCTAACGTTGCCCTGACTCTATTAGCGATTACCTTAGTAAATACTTTGTAGGCAACGAATAGTAAGCTGATCGGCCTGTAATTTTTCAAGTCCTTGGCGTCTCCCTTCTTATGAATTAAGATAATGTTTGCATTCTTCCAAGCTTCTGGTACAGTCGAGGTCATAAGGCATTGCGTATACAGGGTGGCTAGTTTTTCAAGCACGATGTCCCCTCCATCCTTCAACAGATCTGCTGTTACCTGATCTTCCCCAGCTGCTTTTCCCCTTTTCATTGCTTCTAAGGCTTTCTTTACTTCATCTTTCGTTATTGGCGGGATGACGCATTGCTGTGCACTGCTGTCTTTCTCATTAGCGCTCTGATTACATTGGCTACTGTACAGGTCTGTGTAGAACTCTTCGGCTACGTTAACTATCTTATCCATATTTTTAATGACATTGCCCTGCTTGTCTCTTAATGCACACATCTGGTTTTTACCTATGCCTAGTTTCCTCTTCGCTGTTTTTAGGCTACCTCCGTTCTTTATAGCATGCTCGATTCTCTCCATATTAAACTTCCTTATGTAGGCTACCTTGCGCTTATTTATTAAATTTGATATCTCCGTTAGTTCTATTCTATCGGTAGGGTTAGATGCCCTCATGTTTTGGCGTTTCTTAATCAGATCTTTCGTCACCTGAGATAGCTTCCCGGTATCCTTTCGAACTGTCCTACCGCCTACTTCTACTGAGCACTCCGTAATTATTGATGTCAGATTATCGTGCATTGAATGAACATTAGGATCATCTTCCTCAGTTAAAGCCGAATATCGGTTTTGCAGCGCTATCCTAAACTCCTGTGCTTTCCCTCTTACGGCTAACTCGTTAATGGTCTTCCTCTTCACTAGCTTCTTCCGTTCCCTCTTCAAGTCTAAGCTAATTCTAGACCTTACCATTCTGTGGTCGCTACAACGCACCTTTCTGAGGACGGCCACATCCTTAATGATGCCAGGTTTAGCGCATATCATGAAGTCGATTTCATTTTCAATCTCAATATTGGGGCTCTTCCAGGTCAATTTCCTGTTTTCTCGTTTGCGGAAGAAGGTATTCATGATCCGTAAATTATTTCTATCCGCAAATTCGACTAATAACTATCCCCTGCTATTACTAGAGCCTATCCCAGAGTCACCTACCGCGTGGTCGTCAGAATGCTTCTTGCCCACCTTCGCATTGAAGTCGCCCATCAGTACAGTGTACTGCGATTTTACTTTATTCATTGCCGATTCTACGTCCTCATAGAAACTTTCAACGGTCTGGTCATCATGGCTGGATGTGGGTGCGTAGGCCTGCACCACTTTCAGCTTGTACCTCCTATTCAGCCTAATTACTATAGCTGCTACCCTCTCATTAATACTGTAGAACTCCTCCACGTTACCAGCTATATCCTTATTAATGAGGAATCCCACACCTAGTTCTCGTCTATCCTCTAACCCGCGATAGCACAGTATGTGTCCGTCCTTTAGTACTGTATACGCCTCACCTGTCCTCCTACCTTCGCTAAGCCCTATCACATCCCATTTAATTCCCGCTAGTTCCTCAAACAGCACTGCTAGGCTAGCCTCACTAGCTAAAGTTCTGCGTTAAACGTTGCCAGGTTCAGATTCCAATGGCGGCCTGTCCGGAGCCAGAGATTCTTAGCACCCTCCGCTGACCGCCGCCGTGGTCAGTTGCTCTGCAGCCGCTGGGAACTGAGGGCCGAGGGTTAATTGGTTTGATCATAGAAGGTTGTGGCCAAATCCTGCTCTGGTGAGAGAGTACGTTGTCGGTTCTGGTCACCGAGATCAGGCCGCACTCCAGGCCTGGTTATGCAATTCCATCGACACGCGGATTTTTTTTTAACCCGGTGGAGAATTCCGCGGCACCAGGATTTGAGCCCCGGTCCTCTTGCACGCGAGGCGGATGTTCCACCTCTACGCCATCGCTCTCACATTACTGTGACGAAAAACGCTCCTCAACAATTCGTTTACGGATTCTGAAGTCATTATGTGTGTCCTGCGGCCGTGGCTGTGCAGATGCCCCCGCTGTTCCAACAGGAACTGCGGCAAGAGACGGCTGTGTGAAGCTGGAAGGCTGGACATCTGGAGGGATTGGATCCACTAGGTGCAGGCTCAAGTTGTGGAGGGCAGGGCGGCACATGCATTTATCACGAGCGCAGAAGTGAATTCTTTATCTGAAGTTTCATATCCAGGCATGGAAAGCGCCTTTTCCAAATCCCAAAAACCCTCTCTACGCTGTTTCGTGTCCTCTTCTGTGAGGTGTTGTACCTAGGAAAAAAAATATTGGCTAAAATGCTACAGTGCTCAAAGCAGCAGCAATTTTCTACACAGTGCTATTGTATTTATAGCTTACCTTCTCTCTGCACTGCTTTTAGGGTCGATAAATGGAGTCATAAGGTAATGGCTACACGCATAGCCTGAGTCTCCAAGCAGAATTCCAGGCACGGCACCATTTTCGAACCGGGCTATTGCATGGCTGTTGTCGATGATACGACTGTCACGGGCTGAGCCGGGCCAGCTGGCTACGACGTCAAAAAATTGAAGCCGAAGCCCTGTGATTGCCTGTGAAAAGAGATTCCCTTGTCATCAACCCTTTCAAACTATTGCAAGCCGCTCACAATGCAGGCAATCTACTCCAGTATCATTAAGTGTTACATTCACAATGTCACTGTGGATTGATAACGCCAGTTTGGAGGCTGCTTCTCCTTGGTCGAGCTGTGAGTTGTAATGCCACAAGTGTGTGACATCTGGCTTGGTAGTAACAAAGTTGGGAAACCACAGCCGACGTCAGAGACTGCCTCTGCTGTCGGCCCATCTCCAACCCACTTCTTTGGTGAGACGCACGCCTCAACATGGTCAATAGCAGCAAGCCGTTCTCAATACAGGCAACCTATGCCAGTATCATAATGAGTTCCATTCGCAATATCACTGTGGCTTTGTAACACCAGTTTGGAAGCTGCTTGTCCTTGGTCGAGATGTGAGTTGTAATGCCACAAGTGTATGACGTCTCGCTTGGTAGCAACAAAGCTGGGAAACCACAGCGGACGTCAGAGACTGCCTCTGTTGTCGGCCCATTTCCAAGCCACTTCTTTGGTGAGACGCACACCTCAAAGCGGTCAATAGCAGCAAGCCGCTCTCAATACAGGTACCCTACGCCAGTATCATAACGAGTTCCATTCGCAATATCACTGTGACTTTGTAACACCAGTTTGGAACCTGCTTGTCATTGGTCGAGATGTGAGTTGTAGTGGTACCAGTGAATGTTGTTAGGCTAGCTAGTGACGTGAAAAAACTGCAGGTTAGGCTTTACAACGGTTGCTGCTGATGAAAAAAAAGGAGTTTACTCCATCAAGCCAAATTGATAGCCCTCATAACTTGGTCACTTTCACCCGATTAGTACGGCAACAAAACATTTAAAAGTAATCACATGACAACAGCTTAAGCAGCACTATTAGTTACATTGCATGTAGTGAACTGAAATGAAATAACTGCAATGCTTTTATTAAGTAGAAGGTTACGAAGGTAAGCTTGATGTGTTCATGCTGTTATTGTTTTTAAATGCATTTCTCTGCAACTTGATATAAAAGAACATACAGCCCAATTTTTGTAGATAAGGTAAAATAAATAATGCGAACCCAAGTGGAAAAACAAAAGCCCACTGCTAATGCTGCTAAAGCTGAGGGCTTTAGCAGAAGGCTGCTAAAAGGTAGGAGATAGAACTGAGCATATACCTGAACATTGAAGGAAAAATATCCTTTTCTGTTCCGGAACACCTCGGCGTCGTTGCCCCCGGGACTCTTTATGCGCACGTGAGTGCAATCCAAGCAGCCAGTCACTCCCGGAAACTGTCCCATTCTGTAAAATTCCTGCATTACTTGAGGGGCTTTCGTGCAGTCAGGGAGCTTTACCAGCGCCGGAAACAATCTTGCTGCGATCATAGTTGTAACGCGCCCCACGATTCGCGATACCGTTGGCTGAGATATATTTACGAGGTCTCCGCTAACGACCTGGACGGTTCCAGTGCCGTAAAAGCGCAGTGTTACTAGCACTTGCAGGAGCAGCGGCATGGGGCAGCCGCAGTTCTCGATGTTCGCTTCCAGCGGAAGCATTTCCAGCCGCTGCAGAACGGCTGGTTTCGTGAATCGGTGCCGGCCAAGGAACTCGCCGTCTCCGTATACTTCCATTGGGTTGGTGCGGTCCCTGAGCATGTGTTGTAATGCTTTTGCATATGGGCGACCATCGCGGCTTTCAATTTCCCTTGCGAGGGCGAAGAAATCAACGAACGCCGAGAAACTTTCGTGGTGGTCAGCCATTTTGGATCCCATAAGTTGCGCGTTAAGGTAGCCCGCGAGCTACTTTAGAAATGCGCCCTTACCCTTTAGTTAAGATCGCGAAAAAGTTCAGTTTAAGTTCAAGTTTGGATTCTGAAACACGTTTTCGCGCTGTTAAGTGGTGGAAGGGAGAAGATAAGTATAAGAACCGTTTGTGAATACGGGGGTTAGAGTAAGATTTTTTGGGGATAGCATGGGGCGAAACTGAAAATAAGTGCGTTCAAATTTAGTTTACAGGCATTCGAAAAGTTTTCGTTCACACAAAGTTCAAAGGCGGACGCCTTGGCTTACCTCGGGGGAGTGGAGTTTCTATTCAAAGGAGACAAATATTTTCAAAAAGAAAAAAAAATTCTGACTACTTAATTTTTCTTGCGCTAAGCAGTTAAAAGAGGCGAGATTACTACAGAAATTACTACAAGCGGAACACAGCGCCCCAAATAGCATTGCTTACGACCCTTCTAGCGTGGGGCTAAATCCTGAACGCCATCAACGACGTGGAATACCGAACCCTCAGTTGTTACTAGGATTGGCAAAGCCTGGTCTGCATTTGAGTCCAGTGCCACCCAGAGGAGTTAAGAATTGCATCTTTTCAATCGAGTAATTACATCTGCTGATCCAGGAAAAACTGAAGAGGTTTTTTATGCTCTGAACACTCTTATGCAGCCATTGCGATTTAAGGCCTCCTTAATTGCCTCCTCCTTAACGTTTTCAGCCAACGTGGTTAAAGTGGCAATTATCTGGCCTTCTACACTCTGTTCATATAGCTAGGTAATACAGTAGCGTACACCAAAAATGCGAACATTGTGCGGGTATGAGTGACTACGGCAAGAACGCGTGCAGTCTAGAACATGACGTAAATCATAAAGTAAAATGGAACCGGCGACCACGCAAATTTCCACTGCACAGAGGCTCACCAAAGTTCGCTCACGAGTGCGCGCACTGCCCTGCGGCCACAATAGCGTCTTGATAGAGTCTGGTAGTATGCCCTGCGTCCTATAGGCCGCGAGCATATCGCGACGAGCATCGGCGAAAGCGGCACAGTGAAGGAGCAGGTGTTCTAGTGTTTCCACTGCGCCACATCCTTCACACACATCACTCGTTGCGATTCCGTGACGCACCCGTCGTTCTACGAGCCACACGCAGCCAATGCGCGCGCGGAGTATCATTACACGTTGTGACCGTGTAAGTGCGCGACAGCCGGTGATACTGTCGATGCGCTCACCTCCTGCGATGCGTGTGTCAGGGTGCTGCTTTCGGAGATGGTCGTGGATGGACGCACGCACGTACTCCAGCGCAAGGGGCAGATCGCTGGCAGGTAGTTGGTGCGCAGCGGTCGCGAGGTCGTCAGCTTCTTCGTTGCCGCCGATGCCGCAGTGACCGGGCACCCATTGTGCACGCACGGTACAACCTCTCTGCGCGAGGCGCTCGATGCGCGAGCGAATTTCCCGCACTAGTGGGGTAACGCGGCCGTTAGATTGCAGGCGGCTGAGGGCGGCGTGGGAGTCGCACAGCAGAGCACTCCTGGGCGGCGGAGGGCCGAGGGTGAGGAGCAGGTCCAGGCCGAGCCGGATCCCCATCAATTCCGCCGCAGTGGAGGAGCCCAGGAAGGGTGCGTGCTGCTGGTTGTGCAGCCGCAGGGCGGGAATGGTAGCCGCCGCTGCAAGGGAGCAGCTGTCGCGGGCCACTGAGCCGTCGGTGTACACGAGGAGATGGTCCTAGAGCTCCTCGTGTATGACGGCTCTGGCCAGCTGCTGCACAGCACAGAGAGGTGTGCTCCGCTTTCCCACAATGCCGACGATCTCTCGCTGAACCTGCGAGGCAGCAGGCCAGGGCGAGCAGGAGCCGTAGGGGGTGGGCTTTTTGTCAATTGCTCATACTTGATCAGCGCCGCGCCCATTCGTGAGCGCGGGTGCGAGCGCATACGCTGCAGCAGCGAGCCGCCGTCCGGTGCGCGGTGAAGCCGGTGGATGCGATTCAGTGCCCTGCGAGCTGCTTGGAGCTCAAGTGGCCACGCTCCTGCCTCGGTCAACGTTGCGGCGCACTGCGAGTTTTTCGGCAGGCCTAGGCACACGCGCAGGGACTTGCGGTGCTGGAGCTCGAGTTTCTTCCAGCACAGCTTGCGCACCGTGACGAGCGGCAGCGCATAGAGCACCGCCCCCAAAGCTACGACATTGTATAGCCGCAGCGCGGCTTACTGGGAGATGCCGTGGCCTCGAGCGGTGAGCTTGTGCACGGTGGCGGTGATCCTCTTCATCTGCAGACAGGCCTTGGTCGCCGCGGGGCGGAAGGAAAAGCACCAGGCGATGTCCAGGCCAAGGTACTGCACCGATTTACGCCAAGGAATCGGAGTGCCGTCCATTGACAGTGGCGCAAGGTGTGCGCGCGTGCGCGAAATGCAGGCCATGGCCACCGATTTGTCCGCGCTCAGCGACAAACCAAGGCCGCGCAAGCTGGCATCGATTGCGGTCAAGGCTCCCTGAAGGCACCCCCGCACGCGGAACGCCTTGCCCGGTGGTCCCCGGCACCACAGAGCTATGTCGTCTGCATATTCGCAAGTTCCGTAGATGGTGGCGCCGCGCACCGGTGAGGCCGAGAAACGCCACAGAGATGATCGGCGCGAGCAAGCGCAGGCGTGTGTGCGGGAGCTAGGACTTCGCAGTTTTTTACTTTGTTCGAGCTGCGCGTCAGCGGCGTCTTAAGGCTGTTTGCGATGGAAAAAAGAAGAAAGTACAAGAGCAACAGGATGTGCTGCGTGCCCCAGTGCACAAACCGGGCAGTGTGCGGACAAACAAGTCTGCATTCTTTTCCCGCTGACGCCCGTCTGAAAAAGCTGTGGGTGATTAAGCTGCGCATCTGGAAACGTGTGACACCGCCGATGAAGGTGTGCAGTGCCCACTTTGTGGAGGACGACTTCTTTTGGAGCCGTATTGGTAAGCGATGCGCTATTCATTTCACTATTATGCAAGCACAAATCGACTGTCTAGCGCAAATATCTCTGCAGTGTATGTGCGCAAGGAATGAGCGGGCGACCAATGCAGATCTCAGGCTGTAGAAGGGAGCTGCAACAAAATGCGTCGCTAAGCTGGGAAGTTGGCGTCAAGCTGTGCATTTGTGTAAATGCACAATCGTGAGATCTTTTCTGCCCACTAACAGCTGCTCATTTGTATGATGGTACCCGCCGCGATGGCTCAGTGGCTTTGGCGTTCGGCTCGTGATCGCAATGTCGCGGGCGAAATGCAAAAAAAAACGCCCATGTTTTCTGCGATGTGAGCTCACGTTAAATAACCCTACATAGTCTACATTAATTCAGAGTCCTCCACTACGGCAACCTCTCATTAGCTGAGCCGCTTCGCGACCTGAAACCCACAATGCACAATGTGAGGTCACTTATGCTCATTGGTACCGTCGCGGGAATACACAAGCAGACGTGGGCACAAGTTTCTTGTTAATTTCTGCTTAAAGCGAATATCACTGTCTGAGTCACCCACTACGGTGAAATAACAGCCTGTGAAGGTGGTGCAGGGTAGCTATGATACAGTTCAGCGTAGTGTGCGATGCCGCATTCTACCACTGTCTTTTGCTGCAGTTCTATGCACGGAGCACCCTCAATGGAAGCAATATATGGTTGTACTTAAACAACTGTGTAATGCATCTTTTGTCAGTAATTCCTGCAGCAGTCCTAGTGAAGTGCTGCATCAGTTTGCAAAAATTAGTAGCTTGTGCAGAGTGAAGCAACTAATGATAGCATTTCTGTCTTAACAGTGCCGCACTTTCAAACCATTGTCAGAGATAGAAGGCGTAGCTGCATTGAGCTAGGAGGTAATTCATAATTTACTCTACAGATGCAAACATATAGACACCAGTTCGCAAGAGGCTCAAGAAAACTGCTATACCTTCACAATGCCTACCAAACAGAACTCACGACCACCAGGACCTTCAAAGAGCACAAGCATCAGCAGCCCGTGCTGCGCGAGCATCCGCTAGGGATAGCCACGGTAAGTTATTTTCAAACCTGGCTGAGACATGGTTGCATTATTGCCAAATTTCTTTATTAGATGCTAATTTCATTCAGTCAAGCACTTCGCTTTTTTATAAGTCTACGCTGTACAAATTACAATACACTAGAAACAACTGACGCATACACCTTTCTAAAATCTAAGGTACACAACAGATTACACAACTTAATGCAGTGGCACTCTTATTTCTTTGTTATGGCAGAGAAATGTGCGTGTTCATTTTTTTTCAGTGATGCTACCCGAACGCAGTGGTATCTCGGACCTGTCCTCTCCACCATTGGCCCCTTCAGATGGAGATACATCTACAGGGATGTCTGCGGTGAGCATTGACTTACCACATTTGTCTAGTTTGAAGCATTACTTTCCCTCTGAAAATTCTCACATACTCTTTATCAGCTGTCAATTTCCTGCACCATCCTTTGCATCTCTCGTCATTCAGGTGGCATGTGCAGACAGTGACACTATCCCTTAAGCCTTCGTTAAGGCATATTGATAACATCCGCTGTGAAATACAAAACCCCTTGGTAAAAGATTAACATCTAATGAACCACAGTGTGGCGCATGTGCAACTCATAAATTTCTGCAGAAATGTTGTGCAGCTGAGGGACGCATTAATAGCTAAATATTAACATTGCAGTAAAAATATTCCTTTGCATGGAACATAGAAAACTGAGAAGTATGTAAAAGGTATGTTACTACTCTTTGTGCCTATTTTAGTGCTCATGTTGTAGCTACATCTTTTTCTTCAGTTGCTGGTGTGTGGAAATTTGTTTTGTCAAGGTGTGCTAACCCAACCATAACGAGACAGAGGGAGCCTGCAAGCACTGATGGGCAGTTTTTGAGAGTTAGGAGTATGAATAATTGAAAATCACTTGTTCCAGTACCAAGTTGTGCCTGTTGCATGAGCCTCGCAGTGATTGTTCTTCGGGGTGTAATGTAAAACACTAATAAGATTTGTTTGTGCATAAGATGGGGAAAGAGGACAGTCCCAGCTTGATTTGTAGATAACGAGGCGAGCTGAAAATTATGACATGTAGGTATGTCTGGCTTCTGTATTTGTTAACCGTGCAACTTTAAATGTTTATTCTCCAGATGCTACTGCAGCAAATTGCAGTACCAGCAGCATGTTTCACAGCATACTTGTCATCCTGGCCTGAAATGCTGGCTCAGATTTAGAAGGAATTTTGATATTTTTCGTTTAATGCCTTGCCCATAAACATCTTTCAATGCAGGTGGAAGATGATTGGCATGCAGCTGCATTTCATCCTGCCCCCCATGATTTCGAGACTGTGCCCAATCCAACAATGACGGATGCTGAAGTGGCAGAGGTCATGCTTCAGCTAGCAGGGCACAGCCACACCTACACAGACAAAGGTGTACAAGTTGATACACTTTCTGCTCCGCAAAGAAAGAGGAAGGTTGTTGAATTACTGACAACAGATGTAGCTGTGTGAGTCTTCACTGGTGTGAAGTCAAAAAGTGCGCCTTTAGCTATTTCAGAAGAGGTGGCATTGGTAGACGAAATGACCACGGACATTCCTGTGTATGAGCGTGTTGTTCTTGCACTTGTACGCCTAAAAACATGCCTGTCACTAAACTGCCTTGCCACACTATTCTGTACAAGTAAAACGACAGTGCAGAAGCATTTCTATGGCACCCTTCGCATCCTTGCTGCCATACTCAAAGCAGCCATTCCATGGCCATCAAAAAATGAAATAATGCTGAATATACCTCTTTGCTTTGCTCAATTTCAGGAGGTGCGGGTTGTCCTAGATTGCACAGAAGTGCAGGTAGAGAAATCGCACTGTCAGTCTTGCCGCATCCTGACATATTCTTATTACAAGGGAACACACACGGCTAAGGCACTTGTTGGGGTGTCACCTGCTGGCCTTATAACATTCATTAGTAATGGATTTGGAGGTCGTGCATCGGATAAAGCTTGTGTGCTAAAGTCCAATGTGTTGGACAAGCTGAAAAGCTTCGAAGATGACGTAATGGTTGGCAAAGACTTCTGCATTGACATGTGTGCAAAACGGGGCCTTGGTGTGGTACAGCCACCATTCCTGCGCTCTGAAGAGCAGTTCTCAGCTGAGGATGCGACTAAAACAGTTCACATTGCCAGAGCTCGAGTGCATGTGGAGAGAGCCATTCAACGCATGAAGGTGTTCAAGGTGCTTAAGGGGCCGATTCCGTGGATCTTGTTGGGGCGCTCGACCAAATCATGGTTATTATAGCAGGCATTGTTAACCTGTCAGCTCCGATATTGTCTGAAAAACGATTTAGTGGGGGTGTCCAGTTGCAGTAATTCTTTCAGTGTAATTGTGATTATTGGATTGTAAGGTTAGCACCATGGTCATATTTTTTTGCACTGTCTTCAAAATACCTTACTACAAATCAACTGTCTGCAACTAACACTATTGTTTGCTGTGGCCTTTTCACCACTTAATGCAGTTTATCAGGCCTCATACGCCCTGGCATAACGAAGAATTGTTCTAATCATAAAATGCTTGTAGCTCCCATTCTCAGCAAATTCAGGCAAACATCGCCTGTTTGCAAAAGTCCCTATCAGATTGGTTTGGCTCAATTTCTGGGATTTCATGTCCTAAAGTGACTCGGGCTATGAGAGGCGTCGTAGTAGAGGGTTCCGAAATTTTGTCTGCCTGGGGTTTCTTTAACATGTGCCGACATAGTATAGCATACACGCCCTATCATTTTGCCTCCATCAAAATGCGGCAGCTGTGATTGGGTTCATGGCAAGCAGAAAATAACTTCAGGACTGAGTATGATTCAATCCAGCACTGGCACCAAAAGATCTGCTTCAGTTTCTCCTGCTGCGGCAAACTTGGCTGTCGCCACAGCTTCTCATATGGTGTGTTTTACTCATAACATTTTGCACTGTGTATCGTTGTCCTCATCTTTCATCATTTTTCTGTGCTTCCAAATGCTTGAATCCAATTGTGTGCGCTACTGCCGCCGTGCCTGTGCAACGGAGCCAGTCATGCTTACAGATACAAGACCTCGACAAGGTCTCTGCAGCTTTATTTAGGTAGACATGAAAGTGAGAAAAAGAGCAAGGAGGCCAAACTCGTCACTACGACCAGGAAAGAGCTAGTCAGTGCTATTGTGTGCCGAACAGCAAAACTAATTAGGAATGCTAAGCGCACTGCCTGTCAGCAGCAGCCAAAGCAGCTGAACGCACCGGCAGATAAATCACAAGAAGTGGCGACTGAAGGCGACCTGGTGATATCAGGCAAAGACCGTGACCTATACTAATGTGTGCCATCTACACTCCATGAGCTATGCTAGTGTGAGGTACGCTATTTCACGCAATGCATTTCAAGCTTGCAGCCATTTAGTGCGGAGACAGGCTAGAAATTTTTTGCATTACCAGTAAACTCAAGGTTGTGTCAATGGACAGTTATTCTTTTTCTGTTAGGTGGGCCATTACTGATGGGCCAAAAGCTGTATAGCACTGTTTGCACCTTTTGTTGTGATGGTACTCTAGAGTTAATTTTATTTCTGTCTGGACATATTCTTTGGTCTGTCTGCCTTCAGGTAACTGGGTACTCTGCTATGGTCAGTACTGTTCTATGTTATTGAGCACCTGTATAATGTGCACTTTTAATTAGCACGACCTACTTGAAAATCCTTAGCATATTGTGAAGTTTTATGCTCAGAATTTTGATGTATTGTTCAATGCTGTGCATATTTCTTTCTCCTGACTTCTTTGTGACGTTAAGAAAACGTGATTGTGACGTGCTGGCTTTTGCAAACTGCCATCACACATTAACTTGTGTTCTGTTAATAATGAAGTTAAATTAAATGGAAATAAAGCTATAAATGAGATTTGTAGTTTCATGCAAAACACCTTTGAAAATTTACCCTCGAGGCAGAAAATCTTGCCGTCAATGAGCTGTAGGGCATGTGCTTTGGAATCACACAAGTGATTTCGAAACTGATCTTTTAGTGCTGTCTTGGGATACGTTTTCTGTAAGTAATACTGACAGGCTGACTGTTTTTGAAGCTGGTTATTTTTCTTTCACTGTCTATGTTGTTGTTTTTCACCCTTTGCAATTGCTGCATAAAGCGGTATGTTCCTGCTGTGTACAAGTCCAAGAAATTACGTCTCTTCTGCAATATCTTTAACCTTCCTTAAGGTAGCACTGCTTGTTTCTTTAGTGCAACAAGTAAAACAACCACAGGTTCTCTGTGCACTAGAATGAAAATGTTTATTAAAATTGCACAAAACCTGCAACGCAGTCTTCCATCTTACAAGCTGTGCTTGTTGGCGTAGCAAATCAACCTTACACAACTTTTGTCAGCTTTGGCAGCAGATGTTTAAAATACACGAACTGCAGTTTGCGTACAAGATCATCAATGTGATGGTCACATCGCGCCACATTTACAATGAGTGACTGTATCTTAGAATACACGATGAAATGTGCCATATCTAAGTTCAAAAGGAACATCCCAAGTTGCACTTGAGAAAAATAATTGTGAATTTTGTTTACAACGAAATTTTCACCATCTTTCTTTAAGTATTTTAACTTCCCTTTATGGGCAATATCAATTGCTTCCCGAGTTTTTCCCAGAAGGGGACTTTTTACCTCAATCAGGATGGCAGGACAACCATTCTTGAACACAACGCCATCAGGGCTGTAGTCAAGCCAAGGGAAGAGAGGGTTCACAAGCAGCCCTAGCTTTGTTACAGCATTTGATGTCATTTTGTAATACTCTTCTAGAGCAGGTTCCTCGGAAGCTTTCAAATACCGAGTAGCCTTATTTTCTTGGAAACAATAGGCGAGCATTGCGGTCGCTTTTTGTTCCCATGACTGGTCTTCTCTGGGTAAAAAGGTGAAATATGCACGGCACTTGCTGCCAGTTATCCGCACTTGCCGTTCTCTTTCCCACTTGGTGGTATTCTGGGAGTGGGTTTCTTTGCAGATCCTCACTGCTTGTTCTTGGGACACTTCTACATACTTCTCGTAAAACTGTTGTTCTGCTTGTGACAGATGACTGTACGAAAATCTATATATTTTAAGCTGAAATTCATCGGTGAATGCCACGTCATGGAAAAGCATCTTTCTGTATGGCATCACTCTTCAGCAGCCATGTGGCACACCATCACATGCTCTTTTAATGTTGCGGTGGCTTTAGTTTCAGTGGCATCAGTTTGCCGAAACCTTCCGTGAAAGTGCAGCGCAAGTGCACTATCTGGTACTGCTGCCATGAGGCGCTGTCGTATATCGTGCAGTCTCTGCTCTGTAAGTTGCAGTTGTGGCTGTGCCGGCACATGGCACAAATTCTTCAGCTCTTGTGCTTCGTACAGCAGTTTGGATCTCAATCTTCCCCACGCCCTTTCCATATCCGTGCATGTAAGATGTTCAAGGTTCTGTATGCCCGTCATGCAGATCAACCAAGAAAAGAACACAGGTGTTACTTTGCTAGTGCTTAAAAATATATTGCTTCTCGTATTCAAAGTAGTAAGACATTTGAAGAAGGTGGTAAAAACTGTTTAAATTTAATGTTTAAAAAGTGTTTAAACTGTTTAAAATTTAAGCAGTTCAGCTCATTAACAATGTATTTCTTTGGAAAAATAAAAAAGAAAATTTCTTGCCTGTTCATAAACAGCAGCATTGCAATTATGTGCTTGCAGCGTTGTGATTTTCCTGCTTTGCATGAGCACTGGCACTGAAAAAAAAAAAGAGGGGGAGATTGCACAATCAAATACTGCAACTGAGCTGCCGCGGTGGCTGAGTGGTCATGATGGTCAGCTGCTGAGCTGAAGAACGTGATTTCGATCCCGGCCGCGGCAGTCGCACTTCGCTTATGTGCGATGTCATTGCACGAATCCCAGATAGTAGAAATCACGGAGTGCTCCACTACGGCGTCTCTGATAGCCTTGAGTCGCTTGAGACGTTAAACCCTACAAACCAAACCAAATACTGAAACTGCTCGCAAACGTTAATGATTTTCATTCAATTTTGCGTGCATGCCTTTCTCCCCTAACGCCTCTGCAAGCGGAAACATCGTTACGGGTGCGCGCACGTGTACGCACGGTGCCAAAAACGTAGTAAATGTAGAGCACTCGAAGTGGCGTACTGTAGAGCAAGTGAATTTAAACCATCTTGCGGCACTCTTGGCTGTGCGGTTATTTCTGCTCGGCTGCGCTCGTGCGCAAATATCAGTACATACTTTAGAATTTCGCTTCATTTCACCCGCACAGCACAACTCGCGTGATCGAGAGAGAGCAATGTGAATTGCCGCTGCTGCATGCACGCGCTTTTCACTGCGATTCGGGCCCCGCTTGAGACCGCACTGCCTATGAAACGAGATCTGCCCTCAGTTATCGCAGGGCCGTTTCACATGATGCGATTGTTGCCGCAGCGCAGTGCGATTTATGCCACTGTGCGACAGAAATGCGTGTCGTTCTCGTCGCAGGTCCACTGCGACAGACTTTCAACAAGGTGGTCGCACTGTCGCAGCGTCGGTGCGGTCGGAGCGACGGCCACAGTACTTAGCCTGGTTATCTGCTTTGGAAAGGCGAAAACGTTTTACTGAACATAATAATACATCATGGCTCGATATTATTACCCATGATTACGAAATCAACGCCTGCCACGATGTTTGACATTTGTTGCAGCCGAAGAATTTTCGGCCACTGAAAGGCCGCACCGACGCTAGGGCGCTGGTGCCGACGGCACCGACTGAATTCATCGTTGTCATGTGAAACGGTGGCTGCGATTACCGTCGCAACGACAGTGCGACCGGGCCGTTTTTTTTTTTCATTCGCGTCGCACTATACAACAATTTGTATGCAAAATGTAAACTCACATGCCTGCAACGAGGCATCAATTCCATAAACGCACTTCACTTCGTGCGGCTTCTGCTCCACGTCCGATGTTTGCAAGCAGAGGCCTTGCACTGTCGCAGACGCAGGGGAGCAATCCTTCAGGCCACAGCAGATCAGGTGGCCGGCGTTGAGGACTTCTTCGCCTTCAATCAAGCACTGGATTCGTCTTTTCTCTTGTCCAATATGTTTCATTATGCCTCCAAGACACAATGGCCGAGTAAACGAAGGTGGCATGGTTGCTAGCGAGCGAAGAGCACAACAAAGAGACCGGCCGTACGCTGCGCTTATGGACTAGACCAGCTATGCGGCCGCACGAATCATCTCTCCGGGAGCCATATTGGATTGCCTCGCGCGCCACCTATAGCCCGTGGAACTTCCGAATATGGACATGTACACACGTTGTCGGCCGCTCGTGGGGAGGGAGGCCGGCACCGCCGACATGGCCACATAAAACAGAAATGGTGATAAGACAGAGCCCTGCGGCACGCCCATGTCCACCGGGCGAGGCTTGGAGAGCTTACCCCCTACTCGTAGGCGCATGGTGCGCCCGCTCAGGAAGCCATGAACGTATCGCAAAAGGCGCCCGCTCACACCGGCCCCCTCAAGCATTTCGAGAATTGGTGCGCGGTGAACGTTGTCCAAAGCGCCCGAGACGTCCAGTAGTAGCAGCAGCGCAACCTGGCCTGCCACCCTGGCATGCTGCAGCGCTGTAACAACGTCCGATATAGAATGAGCCGTGCACCGCATCCCACGGAAACCCGTCTGCCGCTCGTCAAAGAAATCAACCTCAGCAGCCCGCTCGTTCAGACGCTGCAGCGCCATATACTCCATGAGCTTACCTGCCGCCGATGTTAATGCCACTGGCTGGTATCCGCTCAGCTCCGTAGGTGGGCGCCCTGCCTTTCGTATGGGACAAACGACCGCGGTTCGCCAATCCTCCGGTACCTCCCCGCGTTCCCACACCAGGTTGATGCGCTGCAGGAGGATCTGTCGTTGCTGCGCATTCAGGTTTCGCAGCATCTGGTAGGTCACCCCGTTCGGTCCGGGCGCTGAGCGGCGGCGGCTGCGCTGCAGCGCATTGTTGAGTTTCGCCGCGGTGAACGGCCCATCACATGAACCTTCCGAGGCGACAGGCGAGGCACTGGCGTCGCTTCTGGGGCTCTCAGGAGCAGCTATGCTGGCTGCGTTTGCGGGGCTGGGCGGCGCGAACAGATCGGCAAACCGCTCTGCCAACTCTTCAAAGCTGAGCCCGCTGGAGATTTCGAGGGCGGCCAACGTTTGACGGTTTGCCTATGGTTCAGTGAAGGCCGCACGGTGTCAAGCAGCCTCCGCGAGCTGACATCTTCCTCCATCCTTTGGCATAGTGTGACGATTCCCCAAGGCAGCAGACACCAAGGACACCGCAGGCGCCTTCTCAGCGGCACCCAGCTGCACGGGGAAAAAGGGAGAGGGAAAAGATACTAAACTCTCCCCCTCTTTTCAAGGAGGGGCCAGTCTGACTCCCTCCAGCAATGTGTACTGTCGTTTTACGTGGTTGCTCTTCCCGCGCCCTCGTTAGGGCACGTCGGTGACCCGTTTCGGCATTCGCTTCTAAGCTCACCCCCTTACAATACTATAACAATTCTGGCGACGAGGTGAAAGTTTTCCGGCATCGCATCCTCTGGAACCATGGCGACCTACGGAGCATTAGAGCCATTCCACGGGGAAGGAGGAGCCTGGACGGAATACTTGGAGCGAGTCAAGCTGTTCTTCGACGCCAACAGCGCTCCAGGGGAGAAGAAAAGGTCCGTGTTCCTGACATGCTGCGGGTCCAGTACCTACTCCTTACTACGAAGCCTGCTGACGCCTAAAACTCCAGATCAAGTCTCTATCGACGAGATATTCTCCGTGCTTTCGGGCCACCACATTCCGAACCCTTCCGTGGTGGTCTGCCGCTTCAGATCAAATAGACGCTCTCGCCAACCTGAGGAGTCTGTCAGCGACTACATCGCATCACTGAAAAAGCTTTCATCAAATTGTGAGTACGGCACCTTCCTTCCTGACATCCTGCGGGACAGACTCGTTTGAGCCATTAATGACGCGTCAGTGCAACAACGCCTGCTTGAAGAGCCAAACCTGACGTTCGAGTCAGCAGTCAAGCTTCTAATTGCAATGGAGACGACTAAAAGAGACTCAAGCATGCTGATGCAAGCTCAGGGCATGACCGAAGCGCAGACAGTTCACAGTGCAATGAGCAAGCAAATGAAACAGACGATAAGTTGTTATCGCTGTGGAGAGCCGCACTACGCAACAGTATGCCAGCACGACAAATCCCGGTGCAACGCATGCAGCAAGATCGGGCATCTGGCCAGAGTATGCCGCTCAAAGGCTGCCGACGCGAAGCAAAAGAACGTGTCAAGGAAGCTCAGTACGCAAAAGCAAACAAAGCAGCCAGTTCACAGGCTTGAGGACAGTGGAAATCTTTCTGAAATCCAGTCACAGGTCTACGAGACGTGGCAGATGAACAGCGAGAAAACACTTCCTCCGTTTGTAGCAGTTTTGCAAGTCGCAGGCAGGCCTCTTAGAATGGAGCTAGACATTGGGGCCATTGTCTCCGTAATAGGGGAGACCGCATTCCGGCAGCGGTTTCCTAAGCTCTCAGTAGACCCATCAGACGTAATTCTGAAGAGTTATTGCGGAACACTGACACCCGTTAGGGGCAAGGTTACCGTTTCAGACCAGTTCGGACGAATAGAGGCAACACTGCCTTTGTTTGTAGCTCCGGACCAGTTTGTAGCTCCGGAACCTTTCTCGGACGAAACTGGATCAGTGCGCTTCAGCTCGACCTAAATGACGTAAGTCCGTTGACTCACGAGCGTTGACGAGCTGCTTACTTGGTACAAAGTATTTTCGGACGGACTAGGAACATTCAAATGTGTGAAACCCAAGATTGTTGTCAAGGAAGATTCACCTCCAAAATTCTTGAAACCACGAACGATTCCTTTTGCATTGCAAGACAAAGTTGCAGAAGAATTGCAAAGAATGCAACGAGAAGGGGTACTTACACCCGTCAGAACGTCTGAGTGGGCAGCCCCGATTGTTCCTGTGCTCAAGCAAGACGGCCGCTTGCGCATATGTGGCGACTTCAGAGTCACAATTAACGGTGCCACAGTGCTGGAAAAATATCCTGTGCCGCGAGTCGAGGACCTCTGGGCGAAACTTTCAGGTGGCAAAAATTTACGAGGCTGGACCTCAAAGACGCTTACCAGCAGGTAGAACTTGACACGAGCTCACAGAAGCTAGTACCATCAGTACACCTCAGGGCCTCTTCCATTACACCAGACTACCTTTCGGAGTAGCTTCAGCGCCGGCCATATTCCAGAGAGAAATGGAAAATTTGCTACAAGACATGCGCCATGTCACCGTGTACTTTGATGACATCTTGGTAACGGGATTGGAGACGCAGATCACTTGAGCCACGTAGCCAGTATACTACAGCGTCTACAGGAAGCAGGCATCAAGCTCAAGCTAGAGAAGTGTTCATTTCTAGCGACAGAAGTTGAGTACCTGGGCCATATCATAAACGCAGACGGACTGAGGCAAACACCAAAGAAAATAGAAGCTGTCGTGAATGCTCCATGTCCCAAGGACGTCAAGCAACTTCAAAGCTTCGTTGGACTCATTAATTTCTACAGGCGTTTTATGCCTAACCTTTTGACAGTTCTCCGGCCCTTTATTCTGCTACTTACAAAAGAAACTCCATGGAAGTGGGCAAGCGTAGAGGAACAAGCTTTGAGAGAAAGTAAAGCTCTCCTGACTTCTGCGCCGATGCTGCGTCATTTCGATTCTTCGAAGCAAATCGTTCTCAGTTGCGACGCTTCACCGTACGGAATCGGAGCTGTTCTCGCACACCGAGATGAAACAGGGGAACGTCCCATTGCCTTCGCATCGAGAAGCCTTCTTCCAGCAGAAAAGAATTACAGTCAGCTGGACAAAGAAGCCCTTGCCTTAATTTTCGGCGTATCGAAATTTCATAAGTATCTCTGGGGCCAAGATTTTGAAGTAGTGACTGATCATAAACCACTTCTAGGACTTCTCGGACAGGGCAAGCCTATTCCCGACAGATCATCACCGAGAATGATACGCTGGGCAATTTCCCTGTCAGCGTACAAGTACACGCTTGTGTACCGCCCTGGCACCAGCATCAGCAACGCGGACGCGCTGAGCCGACTACCGCTTCCTACAGAGCCAGGCACAGTACCCAAGCCTGCTGATATCTTCATGCTTAAAAGTGCATATCCTCGACTTCTTTCACCATCCGCCATCGCCAAAGCTACAGATCGTAATCCTGTTATGTCACGCCTACGACTGGCGCTCCATACTGGTGAATAGCTGCCAAGAGGAACTGATTGGACACTATTTAAGAAGAACCGTACAGAGATTAGTGTTCATGAGAACTGCGCCCTGCGAGGAACACGAGTCGTCGTTCCTAAAGAACTACAAGCAGAAGTTCTTGATCTCCTTCATGAAACTCACCCAGGTGTGGAAAAGATGAAAGCAGTTGCACGGAGCCACATTTTGGTGGGAAGGACTTGACAGCAGCATTGCACACAAAGTGCAACTTTGCAAAATCTGCCAAGAACATCAGAGAATGGGACGGAAACCACAGTCTAATCCGTGGCCGTTTCCGAAGAAACCATGGTCTAAACTGCATGTAGACATTGGTGGTCCATTTCAAGGACACTACTTTTTCGTCCTAGTCGATGCCTACTCTAAATGGGTAGAGGTGGTTCCCGTTCATGCACCTTCAGCGGACGCCACAATTCGATGCCCGCGAACCATATTTTCCACACATGGCATTCCAGACATCATTGTCTCCGACAACGGCACCGCATTCACCAGCGAGAAGTGCGCTGATTCCTTGAGCAAGAACGGCATTCGGCGAATCCTGATCCCACCATACCACCCAGCATCGAACGGAGCAGCGGAACGCGTCATGTGAACAATTAGGGGAAACTCAAGAAGGCAGCGCCTGGAGATTTCCAAACAAACATCGACAGGATCCTGCTTTCCTACAGAACAACGCCGCACGCGCTTACTGGGTCTCCTCCTGCTGAGCTCCTCATGGACAGGCAGCTGCAAACGCCCATTCAGTGAATGCACCCCGGCCTAAGGGCGCATGCGGACTTCAAGAAATTGAAGCAAATCACGCGCTGCGACAGCAACGCACGCAAAAGCTGTTTGCCTTCGCCCGGCGAGCCCGTCTTTGTTAGGAACTTCCGACCAGGCCCAGCTTGGATTGCCGGAATGGTTCGCCATCCCACAAGTTCTTCGCCGCTTCAAATAGAACTCGAAGACGGAACGCTGTGGAACAGGCACGTGGACCACGTGCGACCGCGAAGGAAGCCCGGCGTTATCTCAGACGACGAGGAGCCTCTTCCCGCACTAGCAGCGACAACGGACACGGAACAGCTGTCCCCACTTCGCTGCTCATTAAGCACCGAGCCGTCTACAACAGCCGCGGCGCGGCAACCGCAGTCAACTGCGGCCCCTTTGCACCCCCAGGTTCGCCGGTCTACCCGGGTCCGGAAGCCTGTTATCTACTACGGACTGTAGAGGCATAAACAAGACACGGCTCGTCCCCAGTGCCGTGCAGCAGGCTTCATAACAAAGGGAGGGGTGTGACGATTCCCCAAGGCAGCAGACGCCAAGGACACCGCAGGCGCCTTCTCAGCGGCACCCAGCTGCACGGGGGAAAAGGGAGAGGGAAAAGATAATAAATTCTTCCCTTCTTTTCAAGGAGGGGGGCCAGTCTGACTCCCGCTAGCAACGTGTACTGTCGTTTTACGGGGCGCTCTTCCCGCGCCCTCGTTAGGGCACGTCGGTGACCCGTTTCGGCATTCGCTTCTAAGCTCACCCCCTTACAATACTATAACACATAGTGAAGCCCACTGCCGGTGGTATAGCTTGGTGGCGTGGCGGCGCGCTGCCGCGTCCAAGCGGTTGTAGACAGTCCAGTCGGCGGCTCTGTCAGTCCGTCGCGACCGTCGCTCTGGGCGATCTCTCTTCTCGCGCAGATTGAGCAGCTTCATATCAGGTGTGGGCTGCCCTGCCCTTACCTCTGCTCGTTGGGTGGCTGCGAGAGCGCTTCGGACTAGACTTGAAAAGAAATCTGCGCCAGTGGCCGCCGCCTCGTCGGCCGCCCGCCTGAACGCACTCCATGGAGTTGGTAATGGAGTAGGCACGTTTGGGGCGAACCTCCAACTCAGTGGGTTCGATTAGAATGGAGTAATGATCCGAGCCCCAGAGAGATTGTGATCGGCGCCATGTCGCATCGATGCCTCTGGATGCGAAGGCGACGTCGATGCAGGAGCCGGTTGTTCAGCGTCGTCGAAAGGTGGGCTCGCCGGTTTTCAAGGGGTGAGTCCCAGCTGCGTTGCTGCGTCGTGCAGGTCGTCTCCACGCGCGGAGTGACGCGCACTGCCCCACGCACTATGGAGGGCGTTAAAATCACCACAGATGATTTGGCGTGGCGCACAGCACGAAGACACAGCACAAAAACACAGCGCGTTCCACGCGACAGCTGGACGCACATAAACACTGGCCACCGACGTGTCAGCACCACCGACGCGCACTGTCACCACCACGCACTCCTGGGCGTCAGATGTCGCCGCCGCCGAGCCGACGAGGGTGTGCTGGACGTCCTGCCGCACGTATATCGCGCAACTTGATTTCCCGGGGCGATGACATGTCTCACAACAGGGCACTGCGGCACAGGTGGGTTCCTCGCGCATGGCGGCTGAGTGGTAGCCAATGTAGCAGGTAGCTGCATCTGGGGCTCCCCGTCATGTGAACGTACGTACGTCTCCTGCAGCGCGATAACTTCCGGCGAATCCTGTGCGATGCGAACACATATTTCGGCGTACCGCGCCGCAAGTGAACGCACGTTCCACTGCAGGATGGATGGTATGCGGGAGGGAGTCAGGCGGCTAGCCATCATGCTGGCTTATCTGTGCGGGAGCACCCGCTGCTTCTAAGCAAGCCCGGTGTCCATCGATGCCCTCCGGGAAAAGTGCGCTGAGGGCGCGCAACGCCAGATTACGGCGCGCGATCTCCGCGCCCTGTGCGTCAGGGGGCTGGCCATGAGAAGCGGCCGCAGGCTCGGGCCGCGCTGTACAGGACGCCGGGCAGCCGTATCGCTGCTGCATAAGGAAGCGCGCGTGGCGTCTGCTGATGCTGATGTTGCTGGGCTGGGGCCTCTGTTTCAGCCTGGACGACGGCTCGGACAACCTGCTTGGACATCGGTGCCATGGATGTGGCCATTAAAGTGGCCACGTGACCCTCTCGCTGCCAGTGCGGGCACGCTGGGTCAATGGCTGCGTGCCGCCCCCCGCACTTAATGCAGCGCGGGGCTTGCTCGCGCAGGTACCAGGCTCGTGCGGCTCGCCGCAGCGCATGCATCGGGCAGGAGCACGACACACTTCAGTGGCATGCCCCCGGCTGGCGCACTTGGTAAACTGGAGCGTCCGGGGACGGCAGGGTCGAACCGCGAGCCTGCGTTTGAATATGGTGATGAACGGCGGTGGTGTCGGCGCCGCAAAATGGAGAGCGAGTGTGCTGCCCGACAGAGACGCCGATACCATCGGCACAGTTGACTCCGCCGCCGCTAGCAGCTCCTCCGCCGTCCTGCGCCCGTCCACACCGAAGACCAGGCCAGAGCTTTCGTTCTGAGGAGGAGGCACGCCGCGGATGACGGCTATGGCTAGCAGGGCCTGGAGAGCATCGCTGCTCCCCGCGTTCACTGCCACCACATTCCGCCGCATGTTTACCCGGACGGCAAGGACGCCCGGACGGGATCCGATCTCCTCGGCCAACTCCCAGCCCTGTTCCCTGGTGAAGGCGGTGCCCCGGTTCGCCGGCCGAAACAGCACCGTCCCCACAAGGTTGGACGGGACCTCCACGGCAGCCGTGGCTCGCTCCAGGGCAGCTCTCCGACGCCGCTGCGCCTTGGTAGCGATGGTGCGCCACGGGACCAGGCTGGCCCCAGCACCAGCGTCGCCGCTGTCTGCTGCGCATTGCTGCGGCGCGCCGCGGAGTTGGGCGCACTCGCTGCCAGCAGACGAACCCCCGCCGCAGCCTGGTCTCGAGCGGCGGGATTTGGCGAGGTCGCACCCGGTTTTCTTCCGGACGCCGTTGCCACAGCAGCAACAGCAGCAGCATCAGCAGCAGCCTGGAGGTGGGCTCCATGGGGCTCGTGCTGGGCAGGTTCTGCTCCTACGAGTGTGGAGGGAGAAGGAACAGTGACGGTGGGGGTTTAGAGCTTCCCGCTTGGCCACCGCGATGTCCCTGTAGGTTTCCGCGTCCCTGTCCTCCTCGGACCCCGCTGAGCGTCGCCGTTTCCTGAGAACAGACTCATCCATCAGGGTGCACATGCTCTCCTCGGCTGCAGGTGTCCGCGGAGAGCCCGCAGCAGCGGCATCAGGGGGAGAGGGCATCACAGCCGGTTCCCCAGGAGTAGCAATGGCGGCAGAAAGCGCAGGGGTGGCCGGAAATGGCGGGGAGGGGGGTTGCGTCTGGTGAGCAAGCGCCATGGCGTCCCTCAAGGCTAGAACGCGGGGACCGCCGGCGACATGTCCAAGGTCCCGATGACGGATTCGAGGTTCTCCGAGGTGGTGATGAGCGCCGCCGTCAGGCACCTCACCGCGTCCCGCAGATCAGCGATCTCGGCCTCCATTTGCCGAATGGTGCTGGATGACCTTCCTCTGGACGGCGTTCGTCTCCGTGATCGTGAGCGTGAGCCGCCTGCCCTGCGTTGCTCATTGTCACCGCCAAACACTGGCCGCCGCTCGTTGACGGTGCCTGTGGCCTCCATGGGGAGACCCCGCAGCTCCGCGAAGCCTTAGGCTCAGCGTCCGAAGGAGCGGAGAGCTAAAAACACGTCCGCTCGCTTCGAGCGCCCGCCGAAGAATCCCCTTTCCCTAATTGACAAAGGCTATTTCTGAAGGAACAGTGAAAAAAAAGTGTACGCTGCAGCAGCGATCGAATATCGCGCGTTAGCACACCTAACATAGGTCGCCGGTTCGAATCCCTGTCACTAGCTAGACTCTAGCTTAACTAGTAATTTTATGCTACACGAAACGCGAAATCGTATGCCACCACCCCGAAAACTCTCGGCAAACGGTTCAGCCGCAATTTTCATACGAAGATTAGTGAAGGCGTCGAAATGGGGGTACATAATTCACCGCTTCGAATCCCTGTCGCTAGCTAGACTCCAACCTATCTAGTACATTTATGCTGCATGACACGCTGAATCGTATGACACCATCTGGAAAATTATGTGGCAAATTGTTGGCCGACAAATTTTACAAGAATATCGGGGGTTAAGTGCTCCGAATTTGACGGAACCCAGACACAGGTATATATCCCACATCGGAATGCTTTGTCTACGTTGTTGTGCTCAAGCGTCACTCTGCCGCCTGTTACTTTATTTCATTATGTAACCACCTCGGTTCGTGGCAACCACATGGGTTCCGATTTGCGTTATCACGCATAACGCTGAGACCCAAAACGTGACCAGCAGAGCTTCACGCTCAAAATGTTTTCAGAAACAATTTTTGAGGCATATTTTTCGAGCAGTATAATATTAATTAGAATGAGTAATGTTCTTTTATAGACTTGAAATGAACACCAAAATGCTATTTATGATTGGCCTAACATATACATAAAAGGGCTGTGAAGGGGGCTCTAATAAAGTTGCGGCATGCCTGGGATATTGAAGCACGCCGCTTCACGAATAGTGTCCAGCAAGGATTTTTTAAATGCGCTTTGTAGAAGCTGAGTTATCTGTAGTTAAAATTTGAATTTCAGCGTCTTCGCGCCTTTCCCTCTCCTATCGTCAGTTTTTGCATGCTGGAAGGTAGGCGCTCCTTCACCGACCCTCCTCTGGTAGCGGAGCTTCCCAACCCACCGGAGCTAAGCGGCTTATTGGCCGCGGCCACGGTAGGTGCCTGACGTCTGAAAGAATCTAACCAATGGCCACCTCTAACCTTGTCTACGCAGATGCGGGAGATGGAGGAGGGTGCGAGCATGAAAAAGTCGCCGGGAAGGGCTCGCCAACTTTGACGCGCGATTTTGGGTCGTCTGCTGCATGTAGAAGAGTATTGGTTTGGTTTGGTTTGGTTTATGGGGGTTTAACGTCCCAAAGCGACTCAGGCTATGAGCGACGCCGTAGTGAAGTGCTCCGGAAATTTCGACCACCTGTGGTTCTTTAATGTGCACTGACATCGCACAGCACACGGGCCTCTAGGATTTCGCGTCCATCGAAATTCGACCGCTGCGTCCGGGATCGGACCCACGTCTATCGGGCCAGCAGCCGAGCGCCATAACCACTCAGCCACCGCGGCGGCTGTAGAAGGTTATTATTTGGCTCCGGTTTTCATGGCAACACACTGCAGTGATTAAGTGAGTTAAAGTGCTCTCCTCGGAAGGCGTTTCAGAGCCCTTTTAAACATTGTACTGACTTTACGATGCATAGTATGAGTTTTTGCTCAATTTTCAACACTCGTACGACACTCCAATATAGCTAGTAATGTTACTTACACAAATTTGTTAAGATTACCGCATAACAATGTAAAATTATACGTGGACGGGGAGGTAACCCCTTCTCATCCCAAGCCAGAAACGTTAATTAAGAAAACCATGATGAACCTAATTTTTTGCCCAACAATACCAAAGAAACACATGGCTCAAGTGCAAACACCCGCCCCAACAGCTCTCTCAAGGGCTCACCCAGAAATCTGCCCCTGCTGCTACACTTATTACGCACGACCAATATGTCAAGTCTTCGCCGTGTTAGTTGCGGGCCGACACCCGTCGCCTTGAATCGCACAGCCCGCCTTGCGCTGTGCTCTGCCGAAACACAATTGTTACGTCTGCAACAACCATTTTTGGTCCCGCTTCTCGTCGGCAGACGAATAAGAATGCACTTACAGCCAGAACTGCGTAGAAAAGCTTGATGAATTAGTACCACAATAATAAATAACAAAAAATCACGTGAAAACGCGACAACGCAAGAAGACCTAAAAAAACTATACCTCCATATACGTTTTCGATAAAGCTTCGAGCGAGGGACGAAGGCTGTCGCAGAAGTGCTCTTCTCACTCTTCTCTCCATATAGATTTAAAAGGCACCTTATCGGGTGCGCAGCTTTCGCTCCACTCCCAACAAGTTGTGACGCAGCGCAAAGCTAACAGCGCAGCGAAAGTGCGCGGCTGACGAACACAAGAGTCCAAACGCTGGGGAAAGGCCATGACCCGTTGATCAGCCTAATCGTCCAATGCAATTTTTCGCGTCTTACACGATACGCGGCTTTTTTGAAGCCACCTGCGTCGACGAGAAGATTGGTCATGTCGAGAGGGGGCTCGAGCAGACTTTGGTGTGAGTTTTCATCAAGTTTTGCGCTGAGCATTTCTCGAATATCAGAGCGAAAGCTCTATTCCACCCGTACAAAGCTGAAGGTCACATGGCTATGCAATTGGACCTTCAAACCAGGAGGAGCGGAGGCTTGGTTATGACGTCATGCCACGTGACTTGCCACGCCTCGGCACAGCTGCGCGCGTTGAGCCGACCGCGCTCGCTCGCCTCGCAACTGTCGAATCACGTGACTCGCTGCGCCTCGCCACAGCTGAGTATGCCGAGCCGATGGCACTCTCGCAACTGCCGGAATTCGCGTGACGTGCTGTTCGCTACATAAGAGCGTCTGGCGTGTACTTACCTTCACACGGAGCCATTAATGAGCAGCCTGAGAGAACTAGTGCTTCGACGATGTATTGTCGCCATCCAAGCCAAACCACTGATATGCAATAAATTTAATCGAAGCCAAACTATATCAAACCATGCTTAACAGAGCTTTCGCTGAAGGTTCGGTAAGCCGGGATGAACCACAGCTAATTTTTTTTCCTTTTTTGCGAGGACGATTGCGGCCGCAAGGCCTGTGCAAAATGTCAAAACCTGGTCAGGGTATTTTAAACTGTTGCACTTTCTTACGAATGCTTCCTCGGGCACACATCCATTTGAGCATTCTGTCTTTTATTCGTGGAATAAATGTTCCCTTTTGCTCATGGAAATGAGAACGAAAACATCCTAACAGTTAACCATGAGCTCTCCCAGCCTAACCCTCAGCATGAATGTACTGGTGACAGACGAACTATAATGTGTTTTGACATCCTATGCACCCCGAATAAACTGGAACAACTTGACGTACTCCTGTGTCGTAAACTGTATGCATGGGCGAGCGATGAATTTTCGTGAGAAAAGATAGGCGACTCTTGCTACGATATCGCAGTGCAATGAACTCGGATTCCTCTTTGTTTCCATCCACTCCCTCGTGGGCTGCCTCATCCAGCAGGTCCGCGGGCCACTTCGTTTTCATCGTAGGCATGGAATAAAGATCCCGCCCATAAGGTCGAACAACTTCTTCTTCTCCTCAAGTAATCCCCTTCTTTCCCCCTCCTCCTCGTTTTCTTTTCGGAAAAAACCACCAACATCGTTTTTTTCTTCCTTCTATCCACAGTTGCTCGATTAAGGTGCAGACCGCGAGGTGACTTGTAATCATATTTTGGAGGACAAAAAGCTGGCCGAATTTTTAACCTAATGTCGGTTTCACTTTTTATTCTAGCCTCTCTTTCAGCTTTCTCAGGCGTGCGCTGAATTTTACCCGTCGCTAATTCTCAATACACTGCAAATCAAGCGAATCACACTTCTCGCCAAGAAGAGAAAACGAAGCCGATTAAAACGAATTCGCGCGTGGCCATCGGTCCATGAAGGATTGATCTTCCAGGTCCCCGGCGCTTTCCGAACACTGCGTCAGAGGTGAAGCCGCTCTTTCAAGAACCTGCTCTGCCCGTTCTTCAAGGATGTGCCATCCGAACAGCTACTCGGAGGATGATTGCCGCGCAGGCGCTTCGCAAACCTGCAGGCGCAAAGCTTCCACCAACACCCATGCAACGTCTTCGCTTTCTGACCGGGCATTGGTCGCCCACCCCGTCCCGGAGGTCGAGCGTATCCTTGTCCAGCTCTTACGTCGCGGCAGTCAACGCTCAGCACAGGCAGACAATGGGGATCGCCAGCCCCAAGTTCTGCTCCGAGGACCACCGATGACGCGCCAAGCTGTCTACCCAAGCACCCAGCAAAGCGCAACTGTCAATCATCCTCCGCGCGAACACCACGGTGAGTTCATGAACAGCCGTATTCTGGAATCTTGGCACACACTCGCAGAGCATTGTGCTTTGAATACGGCGCGAATCGCTGTTCAGCGCAAGCGTGTCCATTGAGAGAGCCTCACCACGTAAAGAAGCCGCACACTAAATGTTTATTATATGCATACCATATACGGAAAAGTGACGGCGCCCCTATTTCGACGACCTTACGCGCGGAGGCGAAGGCAGAGTTATGGACCAAAGTTTACACGATGCGGATTCGTCGAAAATAATTTAACCTTGTGGTGCCTCGCTACCAAGTCAGTTGGTATTTATTTCACCGCATGCAGCACGCCTGTTCCTTCATGATTGCATGTCTTTCATTGACCTTCGTTGCCTGACTACGGAGAAATATTTTTTCCCACAAACCCATATTCACCAAACTTTTGCCCCAGACTGTACGTGGATAGCCTTACATTTCTTGAGCATGGTTATTTGTCCTACTAAGCAAGGCTATTAACGAGCTTTCTCTAAAAATACAGTCTAAGTTGAGGATGAACCCAGGCCTGCAGGTCAGTCCCTCCTAAGGGCAACCTAAGCCAGGCCGATTTCAGTACGAGCATCCAAATTGCTTCCTGACGCTTGCAAGCGACATCGAAGCACGTCCATTAATGGAACTGCATATTCGCTGATGGGTTGTCCCGGAAGAGTGTACGGGTCGAAGCAACACGAAGGTTAACACTTCATTAGCGTACGACCAAGCATCTCTCTCAAAGTTTGAGCCTGTACACTTTAATGTTTTTCGGATTCGTTTTCTTCCAAACGCATAACCAATGCAAACATTTTATAAGTTCGAAGCGTTTCCAAGCGTTTCCATTGGTACTACTTGCACCAGTACAGCGGCTATCACCCGCTCAGATAAACCACACGTGATGACGGCGCGCTGGGCTTAGCAAATGGAAGTCCGACGTGGTGCCTATTGAGTAGGCCTTGTTCCCATACGTCGAGGATCAAGCCGCCAACAGCAAGATGAAAATCCCTGTTAGGCAGTGAGGTGTATAACATCCGGGTAGTGCTACTCGCTCTCTGAATCGCCCCGGGCGCAGTTCGGACGCCGGACAACAGGAAAGCTTCTCTTATGGTAGAAATGGGCTCACCTCCATTTGTGCAACGTCAAGTTCTGGTCCACCGCCACTCGCCGAGCGCCTCGTCCCAGACTTCCGTTAACGGAAAATTCGTCTCTCCTGGCGGGGAAAAAGTATAATTGCTTTTTAGAAAACTAGTCCCTCCCAGCAGACTAACTAGCCACATTTCGCAGGCAGTAATTCGTTGTAAACGTAGCGTAGATGTAGTCCTGTAACTCAATGGAGCAGACAGCACACGAAGAGATGAACACGTATATCTTTCTATAATAACGGAGTAATTACTCACTGGCATCCACCCAAGTGCAGCCATGCGGCTACAAAGAAACTATGCAGCTTCCACAGAAACTTCGTTGTGAAAGAAAACTTCGTCCTGGTGCCGGATTCGAACCGCGGTCCAGGACTAACTTTTCTTTAACCACGGAGTTTCTGTGGAAGCTGTATAGCTTTCTTTTTTGGCCGCATGGCTGCACTTCAATGTATGTAAATAATTACTCCGTTAGTACAAATCTACTCCATCTTAGGGAACTCCCCTGAACATTTCACCCTACACCCTTCAAGTGGTTCACGTGGCCTGTGTTGAGCGTGCATCAAGACCGGATTCATTTATTCAATCTCATTCATTCCTTTCGCATCTCCAGCCAAGATGCTCTTCGAAGACTCCAAGCCTGGCACCCAGCAGGCTAAGGTTGCCGCGGTGGAGAGGAAGAAGGATGTCACGCCGGATCCTGGCTATGAGGCAGCTGGGACAAAGCTGGGGGCGGCCAAGCCTGCAGCTAAGAAGTGCAGTGTGCAGCAGCCAGGTGCGAAGGTCGAGGGTGACTGCGGCGGGCCCTAAAGCAAACGGAGCTGCTGAGCCTCCGGCTGAAAGCAACGGTGCCACCCCAATAAATGCCCACAAGTGTTGTGGTTTCTGTCGCATTTTTTTCTGCAAGTTGGTCTTTTAATTTACAGGTATACCGGCCACATTTTATGCAGTAAATGCAACTTCAAGAATGCCGTCTGTCGTCTGTTTTCTTCACCCGTGTACGTTTGCGCTAACGCTATGCATTCTCTAAATGTAATAATTTCTACGTCACGAACTGGTTCTCCAGCTCGTTATCCTCTCGTAGGATGGGCTTCTTAAACCCATACAGTGACTGCTTTTATCAGCCCTATGCTCATGCCTTCTATTATTAATCCCCGGTATTATAGCAAACAAAACGCCCGATCCTGCAATACTACAACCGCTGAAAACTTCCTCGAAGTGTAAGATTTTTTTTCGGGGCGATAGGCTCAGAGTATAGATTTTTAGAGGCATTGCACGCGGCTCTTCATTCGTCCTTTTAGAGCGGTAGCTCTGCTCCTATCATGACCCCTCCGGGGTTTCAGCGAATTTCACGTACGCCGCGCGCGCCGCAGAGGAGTACGGTAGCGTACAGTGTTCTAGAAGGGGGCAGTGGGCTCACTGTCGTATCCCTGTGCCGCTCCGCCACGGCGCACTCAGCGTCGACTTCCCGCATGCCCGCCAGGGGCGCTGACGCATGTTTCACCTGAAAAACTTTTCTTGCCTCGTGTTGCGGTTGCGGTGGTGCGCTCGGTACAGCTCGGTTGGTTCGGCGTTGTCGGCGCTCGACTGCAAATACCGCCGGCGTTGTATGCGTGGCAATATCTCTCTGTGCTTGTGCTGTGCACTCTAAAAAAAAGAGGTGTAAAAAATGGGCAACAAAGGGGTAACTTCAAATTTTACCCCTTCTCGGCAGGCATGGCATAACTTTGCACCCTTCAAATGCCTGCTGCGAGACGTTTAGTCTGTTTCGTGAAAGTTGCACCTTTTTTATCCCTTTTTGTCAGTGTTGAGAACTGTGTTTCGTTTTTTATGCCAAATATGGCAGAAAAAATGCTTCCTGGGATTTGTCCTAGAGGGCGCTTTGGGTTTAGTGACTGAAATGTTGGAGGCGAAAGCAATACTGAGGCATTGTTTGCACTTGCGCAGTGTCTCCATGCTAGCGGGTTCTTTTTACTGAAAAGCGCAGTTTTCTTTCTTCTTAAGAAGTAAACTTTGAAGCACGGCAGTTCTAGTTGATCAAAAAGACATCTTTTATGTATGTTGTAGTTAGAGCAAGATGTCTTATAACAAGAAAAAGCTTTGTATAAAAGCTTTGCTGTTTTTTATCCTCCGAGAGTTGCTGATCATAACTTACCACTCTAGGTGTAATTTTCCCTTTAGCAACAAAACTGAAAACAATGACAATGACGAATCTTTTTTTTATGGTGCAATGCTCAAAGAGGCACCCAGAAGAAATACATGTATGTGATGTCAGGATTGATTTCCGCACCTTCGTTTTTTAAACTTGCATGGATCAAGGTTTTTGTAATTCTTCATTTCTCAAATACGAGGTAGCACATTGTTTTACTTATAGATTTATGAAGGTGCCGTGACCAACCTTGTTTGTAAATCACGTCTGATGAGGGCAGTTGCATGAATGCGTCCTTGAAACAAGTTGTTCTTTAGCGGTGAGCACCCTCAGCGATGTAAAGCTGGACCCTCGGGGTAGTACGCGGGACACGTTTTTACTCCGACGAAAGCGCGCGCGGCACGGCGACGTCACGCTGGCCACAGCGAGACCCTCTACACTCCAACGGCGTTTGACCGCCGACGCGTTCGGCGGGTTCGGCGCACCTCGACCACACCAGCGTCAACTTGGAGTGTATTTCGATTTCGCTCCGAGCGCGTCAGTCTCCGCCGGCCCGACCAGACCGGTTCCGCCTCTCGTCGAGGAGGCATTTTCCCGTTTTCCAAAAATGATGGGAACCGTCTGGAGTTCAGGTTTGCACAGATTAAGGTGAATACCCCTCTTCATTTCTGAAAAGTTACAATGGAGGGCGACTGACTCATCTCTCTTCACACTACCCCGGTTCTGGGTAGAGTAGGAAGTGAAAACCAGTCTGTGAACGAGGGTGTCTGTCGGAAAGCAACTTCTTTTAAGTCAGTTTTTCTGGAATTTTGAAAGTTGAAACCGAAAAGTCTTCTTCACGTGAATACAGCCTTTTAATTTCCTGCTCTGCAACAGAGGGAATGTGAGTCAATCACCACCCATTTTATTCTTTTTATAAAAGAAGAGAGAGTGACGGCCCTTAATCTCAGTGAACCTGAAGCCCCACAGGTTACCACCAACTTTCGAAATCGAGTGTAAAGGGTGGTTCACATGCAAGCGATTCGGCGAATAGAGCGAACAGCAGCGCGGCGCTACGAAGCGTTTCGCGAGCTTTCGGTTCACATTCGTCGCCACTGCGCGTTTTCCACCGCTGCAGTGGCTAGAATTCCAGCCACAGCACACTTACAGTGAACTAGAAGTTTAACTGTTGTACAACCGCTGCGAAAACCAATGTTGCTGGCAAAAGATATGCGCTTGCAACCGGTTTTGGTGCCCTGCAAACACAAAAAATCGTAATATATCAGCACAATTTTATTGTTTATTTTCATTGTTTATTTGAATAAATATAAATCTTTCGTTTTAAGCATTCAACACCACTTTATATAATTTCTTTTTTAAGCAGCACAAACACTGGCCTATGCGCATGCTTTCTTGCACGATGCCTTTACTGGTCACGTGGAAACGCCGAGCCGTCAATGGTTGAGATGCGGTGCTGCCGCGTCACCGCCGCGAAGATTTCCAACGGCGCCCCCGAAATACTGATAACAGACAGGAGGACAGCGTTCACGGCGGAGCTAACCCATGCCATTCTGCAGCACAGCCATACAAGTCACCGGAGAACAACTGCGTACCATCCGCAGACAAACGGGCTTACAGAACGCCTCAACAAGACCATCGCCGATATGCTTTCTATGTACGTAGACGCAGAACACAAGACATGGGACGTCATTCTTCCCTATGTGGTGTTCGCCTACAACACCGCTGTGCAAGAGACCACCCAAATGACACCATTTAGTCTCGTCCACGGGAGGGAGGCCACGACCACACTCGACGCCATGCTGCCCGACGTTACCGACGAAAGTAACCTCGACGTCGCCGCCTACCTGCAGCGCGCAGAACAAGCTCGACGACTTGCCCGTGAGAGAATACAAGACCAGCAGCGCACCGACGCCCGACGCTAGAATCTTCGAAGACGCGCAGTGCAATACAAGCCAGGCGATAGAGTTTGGGTTTGGACGCCGATTCGCCGCTGCGGACTGAGTGAAAAACTTCTGCGCCGCTATTTCGGCCCGTACAGGATTCTTCGCAGACTGGGTAGTCTGGACTATGAAGTCGTCCCTGACGGAGTTACAGCATCCCAGAGACGCCGCACACGCTCAGAAGTTGTCCACGTCGCCCGTCTGAAGCCTTACTATTCGCGCTAATGACTCTTTGTGTTTACATTATGAGTATTTATTTTGTATGCTCTGTATCTTTATGTCCGTTATCTCCGTTTTTAAGCATCGGGTCGATGCTTGTTTAAGGGGGGAGTAATGCCGCGAAGCTTGCTTCTTTTGTCTGATCTTCTTATCGCGGCAGGCACGCCGCATAAACAATTTTCTGGGACGCGAGACGCGACCAGAGTTATCTCGATTTTTCCTAGCCTCGCGCAAGTGTACCTACTATGTTCTGGAACTTTCCTTGCCGCCTTTAAAATCGAGCACGGCTAAGAGCGGCGGGCATTCTGTTAGCCGACGACCGCCGAGCACGTTCGCTGCTATCGCCGCCGCTGAGTTTTCAGAGCTGTTCTTAGTGGGCGTAAGCCGGCCTATTAAAGTATTCTCTTACGAGCTGCTCTGTGCCTTCCTCAAGACCGGACCCCAGTCGGTGCTACGTGACCCCGGCGGAGTTCCCGTCACCACCTCGTGACAATATAGAGGTTGGTTATATTCTGCGCATTTCTCTATCACCTGATTGATAGTGTGAATATGATCTATTGTGGAATATCTTTTACGAAAGCCTGCCTGATCATTTGGTTGATTAAAGTCTAACGTTGCCCTGACTCTATTAGCGATTACCTTAGTAAATACTTTGTCTGCAACGGATAGTAAGCTGATCGGCCTGTAATTTCTCAAGTCCTTGGCGTCTCCCTTGTTATGAATTAAGATAATGTTTGCATTCTTCCAAGCTTCTGGTACAGTCGAGGTCATAAGGCATTGCGTATACAGGGTGGCTAGTTTTTCAAGCACGATGTCCCCTCCATCCTTCAACAGATCTGCTGTTACCTGATCTTCCCCAGCTGCTTTTACCCTTTTCATTGCTTCTAAGGCTTTCTTTACTTCATCTTTAATTATTGGCGGGATGACGCATTGCTGTGCACTGCTGTCTTTCTCATTAGCGCTCTGATTACATTGGCTACTGCACAGGTCTGTGTAGACCTTTTCGGATACGTTAACTATCTTATCCATATTTTTAATGACATTGCCCTGCTTGTCTCTAATGCATACATCTGGTTTTTACCTATGCCTAGTTTCCTCTTCACTGTTTTTAGGCTACCTCCGTTCTTTATAGCATGCTCGATTCTCTCCATAATAAACTTCCTTATGTAGGCTACCTTGCGCTATTTATTAAATTTGATATCTCCGTTACTTCTATTCTATCGGTAGGGTTAGATGCCCTCATGTTTTGGCGTTTCTTAATCAGATCTTTCGTCACCTGAGATAGCTTCCCGGTATCCTTTCGAACTGTCCTACCGCCTACTTCTACTGAGCACTCCGTAATTATTGATGTCAGATTATTGTTCATTGAATAAACATTAAGATCATCTTCCTTTAAAGCCGAATATCGGTTTTGCAGCGCTATCCTAAACTCCTGTGCTTTCCCTCTTACGGCTAACTCGTTAATGGTCTTCCTCGTCACTAGCTTCTTCCGTTCCCTCTTCAAGTCTAAGCTAATTCTAGACCTTACCATTCTGTTGTCGCTACAACGCACCTTTCTGAGGACGGCCACATCCTGAATGATGCCAGGTTTAGCGCATATTATGAAGTCGATTTCATTTTTAATCTCACTATTGGGGCTCTTCCAGGTCCATTTCCTGTTTTCTCGTTTGCGGAAGAAGGTATTCATGATCCGTAAATTATTTCTATCCGCAAATTCGACTAATAACTATCCCCTACTATTACTAGAGCCTATCCCATAGTCACCTACCGCGTGGTCGTCAGAATGCTTCTTGCCCACCTTCGCATTGAAGTCGCCCATCAGTACACTGTACTGCGATTTTACTTTATTCATTGCCGATTCTACGTCCTCATAGAAACTTTCTACGGTCTGGTCATCATGGCTGGATGTGGGTGCGTAGGCCTGCACCACTTTCAGCTTGTACCGCCTATTCAGCCTAATTACTATAGCTGCTACCCTCTCATTAATACTGTAGAACTCATATACGTTACCAGCTATATCCTTATTAATGAGGAATCCCACACCTAGTTCTCGTCTATCATCTAACCCGCGATAGCACAGTATGTGTCCGTCCTTTAGTACTGTATACGCCTCACCTGTCCTCCTACCTTCGCTAAGCCCTATCACATCCCATTTAATTCCCGCTAGTTCCTCAAACAGCACTGCTAGGCTAGCCTCACTAGCTAAATTTCTAGCGTTAAACGTTGCCAGGGTCAGATTCCAATGGCGGCCTGTCCGGAGCCAGAGATTCTTAGCACCCTCCGCTGCGTCACTGGTCTGACCGCCGCCGTGGTCAGTTGCTCTGCAGCCGCTTGGGACTGAGGGCCGAGGGTTAATTGATTTGATCATAGAAGGTTGTGGCCAAATCCTGCTCTGGTGAGAGAGTGCGTTGTCGGTTCTGGTCACCGAGATCAGGCCGCACTCCAGGCCTGGTTATGCAATTCCATCGACACGCGGATTTTTTTTTAACCCGGTGGAGAATTCCGCGGCACCAGGATTTGAGCCCCGGTCCTCTTGCACGCGAGGCGGATGTTCTACCTCTACGCCATCGCTCTCACATTACTGTGACGAAAAACGCTGCTCAACAATTCGTTTACGGATTCTGAAGTCATTATGTGTGTCCTGCGGCTGTGGCTGTGCAGATGCCCCCGCTGTTCCAACAGAAACTGCGGCAAGAGAAGGCTGTGTGAAGCTGGAAGGCTGGACATCTGGAGGGATTGGATCCACTAGGTGCAGGCTCAAGTTGTGGAGGGCAGGGCGGCACATGCATTTATCACGAGCGCAGAAGTGAATTCTTTATCTGAAGTTTCATATCCAGGCATGGAAAGCGCCTTTTCCAAATCCCAAAAACCCTCTCTACGCTGTTTCGTGTCCTCTTCTGTGAGGTGTTGTACCTAGGAAAAAAAATATTGGCTAAAATGCTACAGTGCTCAAAGCAGCAGCAATTTTCTACACAGTGCTATTGTATTTATAGCTTACCTTCTCTCTGCACTGCTTTTAGGGTCGATAAATGGAGTCATAAGGTAATGGCTACACGCATAGCCTGAGTCTCCAAGCAGAATTCCAGGCACGGCACCATTTTCGAACCGGGCTATTGCATGGCTGTTGTCGATGATACGACTGTCACGGGCTGAGCCGGGCCAGCTGGCTACGACGTCAAAAAATTGAAGCCGAAGCCCTGTGATTGCCTGTGAAAAGAGATTCCCTTGTCATCAACCCTTTCAAACTATTGCAAGCCGCTCACAATGCAGGCAATCTACTCCAGTATCATTAAGTGTTACATTCACAATGTCACTGTGGCTTGATAACGCCAGTTTGGAGGCTGCTTCTCCTTGGTCGAGCTGTGAGTTGTAATGCCACAAGTGTGTGACATCTGGCTTGGTAGCAACAAAGTTGGGAAACCACAGCCGACGTCAGAGACTGCCTCTGCTGTCGGCCAATTTCCAACCCACTTCTTTGGTGAGACGCACGCCTCAACGCGGTCAATAGCAGCAAGCCGCTCTCAATACAGGTACCCTACGCCAGTATCATAACGAGTTCCATTCGCAATATCACTGTGACTTTGTAACACCAGTTTGGAACCTGCTTGTCCTTGGTCGAGATGTGAGTTGTAGAGGTACCAGTGTATGTTGTTAGGCTAGCTAGTGACGTGAAAAAACTGCAGGTTAGGCTTTACAGCGGTTGCTGCTTATGGAAAAAAAGAAGTTTACTCCATCAAGCCAAATTGATAGCCCTCATAAATTGGTCACTTTCACCCGATTAGTACGGCAACAAAACATTTAAAAGTAATCACATGACAACAGCTTAAGCAGCACTATTAGTTACATTGCATGTAGTGAACTGAAATAAAATAACTGCAATGCTTTTATTAAGTAGAAGGTTACGAAGGTAAGCTTGATGTGTTCATGCTGTTATTGTTTTTAAATGCATTTCTCTGCAACTTGATATAAAAGAACATACAGCCCAATTTTTGTAGATAAGGTAAAATAAATACTGCGAACCCAAGTGGAAAAACAAAAGCCCTCTGCTAATGCTGCTAAAGCTGAGGGCTTTAGCAGAAGGCTGCTAAAAGGTAGGAGATAGAACTGAGCACATACCTGATCATTGAAGGAAAAATATCCTTTTCTGTTCCGGAACACCTCGGCGTCGTTGCCCCTGGGACTCTTTATGCGCACGTGAGTGCAATCCAAGCAGCCAGTCACTCCCGAAAACTGTCCCATTCTGTAAAATTCCTGCATTACTTGAGGGGCTTTCGTGCAGTCAGGGAGCTTTACCAGCGCCGGAAACAATCTTGCTGCGATCATAGTTGTAACGCGCCCCACGATTCGCGATACCGTTGGCTGAGATATATTTACGAGGTCTCCGCTAACGACCTGGACGGTTCCAGTGCCGTAAAAGCGCAGTGTTACTAGCACTTCCAGGAGCAGCGGCATGGGGCAGCCGCAGTTGTCGATGTTCGCTTCCAGCGGAAGCATTTCCAGCCTCTGCAGAACGGCTGGTTTCGTGAATCGGTGCCGGCCAATGAACTCGCCGTCTCCGTATACTTCCATTGGGTTGGTGCGGTCCCTGAGCATGTGTTGTAATGCTTTTGCATATGGGCGACCATCGCGGCTTTCAATTTCCCTTGCGAGGGCGAAGAAATCAACGAACGCCGAGAAACTTTCGTGGTGGTCAGCCATTTTGGATCCCATAAGTTGCGCGTTAAGGTAGCCCGCGAGCTACTTTAGAAATGCGCCCTTACCCTTAAGTTAAGATCGCGAAAAAGTTCAGTTTAAGTTCAAGTTTGGATTCTGAAACACGTTTTGGCGCTGTTAAGTGGTGGAAGGGAGAAGATAAGTATAAGAACCGTTTCTGAATACGGGGGTTAGAGTAAAATTTTTAGGGATAGCATGGGGCGAAACTGAAAATAAGTGCGTTCAAATTTAGTTTACAGGCATTCGAAAAGTTTTCGTTCACACAAAGTTCAAAGGCGGACGCCTTGGCTTACCTCGGGGGAGTGGAGTTTCTATTGACAAATATTTTCATAAAGAAAAAAAAATTCTGACTACTTAATTTTTCTTGCGCTAAGCAGTTAAAAGAGGCGAGATTACTACAGAAATTACTACAAGCGGAACGCAGCGCCCCAAATAGCATTGCTTACGACCCTTCTAGCGTGGGGCTAAATCCTGAACGCCATCAACGACGTGGAATACCGAACCCTCAGTTGTTACTAGGATTGGCAAAGCCTGGTGTGCATTTGAGTCCAGTGCCACCCAAAGGAGTTAAGAATTGCATCTTTTCAATCGAGTAAATTACATCTGCTGATCCAGGAAAAACTGAAGAGGTTTTTTATGCTCTGAACACTCTTATGCAGCCATTGCAATTTAAGGCCTCCTTAATTGCCTCCTCCTTAACGTTTTCAGCCAACGTGGTTAAAGTGGCAATTATCTGGCCTTCTACACTCTGTTCATATAGCTAGGTAATACAGTAGCGTACACCAAAAATGCGAACATTGTGCGGGTATGAGTGACTATGGCAAGAACGTGTGCAGTCTTCCACATGACGTAAATCATAAAGTAAAATGGAACCGGCGACCACGCAAATTTCCACTGCACAGAGGCTCACCAAAGTTCGCTCACGAGTGCGCGCACTGCCCTGTGGCAACAATAGCGTCTTGATAGAGTCTGGTAGTATGCCCTGCGTCCTATAGGCCGCGAGCATATCGCGACGAGCATCGGCGAAAGCGGCACAGTTAAGGAGCAGGTGTTCTAGTGTTTCCACTGCGCCACATCCTTCACACACATCACTCGTTGCGGTTCCGTGACGCACCCGTCGTTCTACGAGCCACACGCAGCCAATGCGCGCGCGGAGTATCATTACACGTTGTGACCGTGTAAGTGCGCGACAGCCGGTGATACTGTCGATGCGCTCACCTCCTGCGATGCGTGTGTCAGGGTGCTGCTTTCGGAGATGGTCGTGGATGGACGCACGCACGTACTCCAGCGCAAGGGGCAGATCGCTGGCAGGTAGTTGGTGCGCAGCGGTCGCGAGGTCGTCAGCTTCTTCGTTGCCGCCGATGCCGCAGTGACCGGGCACCCATTGTGCACGCACGGTACAACCTCTCTGCGCGAGGCGCTCGATGCGCGAGCGAATTTCCCGCACTAGTGGGGTAACGCGGCCGTTAGATTGCAGGCGGCTGAGGGCGGCGCGGGAGTCGCACAGCAGAGCACTCCTGGGCGGCGGAGGGCCGAGGGTGAGGAGCAGGTCCAGCCCGAGCCGGATCCCCATCAATTCAGCCGCGGTGGAGGAGCCCAGGAAGGTTGCGTGCTGCTGGCTGTGCAGCCGCAGGGCGGCAATGGTAGCCGCCGCCGCAAGGGAGCAGCTGTCGCGGGCCACTGAGCCGTCGGTGTACACGAGGAGATGGTCCTGGAGCTCCTCGTGTATGACGGCTCTGGCCAGCTGCTGCACAGCACAGATAGGTGTGCTCCGCTTTCCCACAATGCCGACGATCTCTCGCTGAACCTGCGAGGCAGCAGGCCAGGGCGAGCAGGAGCCGTAGGGGGTGGGCTTTTTGTCAATTCCTCATACTTGATCAGCGCCGCGCCCATTCGTGATCGCGGGTGCGAGCGCATACGCTGCAGCAGCGAGCCGCCGTCCGGTGCGCGGTGAAGCCGGTGGATGCGATTCAATGCCCTGCGCGCTGCTTGGAGCTCAAGTGGCCACGCTCCTGCCTCGGTCAACGTTGCGGCGCACTGCGAGTTTTTCGGCAGGCCTAGGCTCACGCGCAGGGACTCGCGGTGCTGGAGCTCGAGTTTCTTCCAGCACGGCTTGCGCACCGTGACGAGCGGCAGCGCATAGAGCACCGCCCACAAAGCTACGACATTGTATAGCCGCAGCGCGGCTTACTGGGAGATGCCCTGGCCTCGAGCGGTGAGCTTTTGCACGGTGGCGGTGATCCTCTTCATCTGCAGACAGGTCTTGGTCGCCGCGGGGCGGAAGGAAAGGCGCCAGGCGATGTCCAGGCCAAGGTACTGCACCGATTTACTCCAAGGAATCGGAGTGCCGTCCATTGACAGTGGCGCAAGGTGTGCGCGCGTGCGCGAAATGCAGGCCATGGCCACCGATTTGTCCGCGCTCAGCGACAAACCAAGGCCGCGCAAGCTGGCATCGATTGCGGTCAAGGCTCCCTGAAGGCACCCCCGCACGCGGAACGCCTTGCCCGGTGGTCCCCGGCACCACAGAGCTATATCGTCTGCATATTCGCAAGTTCCGTAGATGGTGGCGCCGCGCACCGGTGAGGCCGAGAAACGCCACAGAGATGATCGGCGCGAGCAGGCGCAGGCGTGTGTGCGGGAGCTAGGACTTCGCAGTTTTTTACTTTGTTCGAGCTGCGCGTCAGCGGCGTCTTAAGGCTGTTTGCGATGGAAAAAAGAAGAAAGTACAAGAGCAACAGGATGTGCTGCGTGCCCCAGTGCACAAACCGGGCAGTGTGCGGACAAACAAGTCTGCATTCTTTTCCCGCTGACGCCCGTCTGAAAAAGCTGTGGGTGATTAAGCTGTGCATCTGGAAACGTGTGACACCGCCGATGAAGGTGTGCAGTGCCCACTTTGTGGAGGACGATTTCTTTTGGAGCCGTATTGGTAAGCGATGCGCTATTCATTTCACTATTATGCAAGCACAAATCAACTGTCTAGCGCAAATATTTCTGCAGTGTGTGTGCGCAAGGAATGAGCGGGCGACAAATGCAGATCTCAGGATGTAGAAGGGAGCTGCAACGAAATGCGTCGCTAAGCTGGGAAGTTGGTGTCAAGCTGTGCATTTGTGTAAATGCACAATCGTGAGATCTTTTCTGCCCACTAACAGCTGCTTATTTGTATGATGGTACCCGCCGCGATGGCTCAGTGGCTTTGGCGTTCGGCTCGTGATCGCAATGTCGCGGGCGAAATGGAAAAAAAAACGCCCATGTTTTCTGCGATGTGAGCTCACGTTAAATAACCCTACATAGTCTACATTAATTCAGAGTCCTCCACTACGGCAACCTCTCATTAGCTGAGCCGCTTCGCGTCCTCAAAACCCACAATGCACAATGTGAGGTCACTTATGCTCATTGGTACCGTCGCGGGAATACACAAGCAGACGTGGGCACAAGTTTCTTGTTAATTTCTGCTTAAAGCGAATATCACTGTCTGAGTCACCCACTAAGGTGAAATAACAACCTGTGAAGGTGGTGAAGGGTAGCTATGATACAGTTCAGCGTAGTGTGCGATGCCGCAGTCTACCACTGTCTTTTGCTGCAGTTCTATGCACGGAGCACCCTCAATGGAAGCAATATATGGTTGTACTTAAACAACTGTGTAATGCATCTTTTGTCAGTAATTCCTGCACACCTTTGAAAATTTACCCTCGAGGCAGAAAATCTTGCCGTCAATGAGTTGTAGGGCATGTGCTTTGGAATCACACAAGTGATTTCAAAACTGATCTTTTAGTGCTGTCTTGGGATACGTTTTCTGTAAGTCATACTGACAGGCTGACTGTTTTTGAAGCTGGTTATTTGTCCTTCACTGTCTATGTTGTTGTTTTTCACCCTTTTCAATTGCTGCATAAAGCGGTATGTTCCTGCTGTGTACAAGTCCAAGAAATTACGTCTCTTCTGCAATATCTTTAACCTTCCTTAAGGTAGCACTGCTTGTTTCTTTAGTGCAACAAGTAAAACAACCACAGGTTCTCTGTGCACTAGAATGAAAATGTTTATTAAAATTGCACAAAACCTGCAACGCAGTCTTCCATCTTACAAGCTGTGCTTGTTGGCGTAGCAAATCAACCTTACACAACTTTTGTCAGCTTTGGCAGCAGATGTTTAAAATACACGAACTGCAGTTTGCGTACAAGATCATCAATGTGATGGTCACATCGCGCCACATTTACAATGAGTGACTGTATCTTAGAATACACGATGAAATGTGCCATATCCAAGTTCAAAAGGAACATCCCAAGTTGCACTTGAGAAAAATAATTGTGAATTTTGTTTACAACGAAATTTTCACCATCTTTCTTTAAGTATTTTAACTTCCCTTTATGGGCAATATCAATTGCTTCCCGAGTTTTTCCCAGAAGGGGACTCTTTACCTCAATCAGGATGGCAGGACAACCATTCTTGAACACAACGCCATCAGGGCTGTAGTCAAGCCAAGGGAGGAGAGGGTTCACAAGCAGCCCTAGCTTTGTTACAGCATTTGATGTCATTTTGTAATACTCTTCTAGAGCAGGTTCCTCGGAAGCTTTCAAATAACGAGTAGCCTTATTTTCTTGGAAACAATAGGCGAGCATTGCGGTCGCTTTTTGTTCCCATGACTGGTCTTCTCTGGGTAAAAAGGTGAAATATGCACGGCACTTGCTGCCAGTTATCCGCACTTGCCGTTCTCTTTGCCACTTAGTGGTATTCTGGGAGTGGGTGTCTTTGCAGATCCTCACTGCTTGTTCTTGGGACACTTCTACATACTTCTCGTAAAACTGTTGTTCTGCTTGTGACAGATGACTGTACGAAAATCTATATATTTTAAGTTGAAATTCATCGGTGAATGCCACGTCATGGAAAAGCATCTTTCTGTATGGCATCACTCTGTCAGCAGCCATGTGGCACACCATCACATGCTCTTTTAATGTTGCGGTGGCATTAGTTTCAGTGGCATCAGTTTGCCGAAACCTTCCGTGAAAGTGCAGCGCAAGTGCACTATCTTGTACTGCTGCCATGAGGCGCTGTGGTATATCTTGCAGTCTCTGCTCTGTAAGTTGCAGTTGTGGCTGCGCCTGCACATGGCACAAATTCTTCAGCTCTTGTGCTTCGTACAGCGGTTTGGATCTCAATCTTCCCCACGCCCTTTCCATATCCGTGCATGTAAGATGTTCAAGGTTCTGTATGCCCGTCCTGCAGATGAACCAAGAAAAGAACACAGGTGTTACTTTGCTAGTGCTTAAAAATATAATGCTTCTCGTATTCAAAGTAGTAAGACATTTGAAGAAGGTGGTAAAAACTGTTTAAATTTAATGTTTAAAAAGTGTTTAAACTGTTTAAAATTTAAGCAGTTCAGCTCATTAACAATGTATTTCTTTGGAAAAATAAAAAAGAAAATTTCTTGCCTGTTCATAAACAGCAGCATTGCAATGATGTGCTTGCAGCGTTGTGATTTTCCTGCTTTGCATGAGCACTGGCACTGAAAAAAAAAGAGGGGGAGATTGCACAATCAAATACTGCAACTGAGCTGCCGCGGTGGCTGAGTGGTCATGATGCTCAGCTGCTGAGCTGAAGAACGTGATTTCGATCCCGGCCGCGGCAGTCGCACTTCGCTTATGTGCGATGTCATTGCACGAATCCCAGGTAGTAGAAATCACGGAGTGCTCCACTACGGCGTCTCTGAAAGCCTTGAGTCGCTTTGAGACGTTAAACCCTACAAACCAAACCAAATACTGAAACTGCTCGCAAACGTTAATGATTTTCATTCAATTTTGCGTGCATGCCTTTCTCCCCTAACGCCTCTGCTAGCGGAAACATCGTTACGGGTGCCGCGAACGTGTACGCACGGTGCCAAAAACGTAGTAAATGTAGAGCACTCGAAGTGGCGTGCTGTAGAGCAAGTGAATTTAAGCCATATCGCGGCACTCTTGGCTGTGCGGTTATTTCTGCTCGGCTGCGCTCGTGCGCAAATATCAGTACATACTTTAGAATTTCGCTTCATTTCACCCGCACAGCACAACTCGCGTGATCGAGAGAGAGCAATGTGCATTGCCGCTGCTGCATGCACGCGCTTTTCACTGCGATTCGGGCCCCGCTTGAGACCGCACTGCCTATGAAACGAGATCTGGCCTCAGTTATCGCAGGGCCGTTTCACATGATGCGATTGTTGCCGCAGCGCAGTGCGATATATGCCACTGTGCGACAGAAATGCGTGTCGTTCTCGTCGCAGGTCCACTGCGACAGACTTTCAACAAGGTGGTCGCACTGTCGCAGCGTCGGTGCGGTCGCAGCGACGGCCACAGTAGTTAGCCTGGTTGTCTGCTTTGGAAAGGCGAAAACGTTTTACTGAACATAATAATACATCATGGCTCGATATTATTACACATGATTACGAAATCAACGCCTGCCACGATGTTTGACATTTGTTGCAGCCGAAGAATTTTCGGCCACTGAAAGGCCGCACCGACGCTAGGGCGCTGGTGCCGACGGCACCGACTGAATTCATCGTTGTCATGTGAAACGGTGGCTGCGATTACCGTCGCAACGACAGTGCGACCGGGCCGTTTTTTTTTTCATTCGCGTCGCACTATACAACAATTTGTATGCAAAATGTAAACTCACATGCCTGCAACGAGGCATCAATTCCATAAACGCACTTCACTTCGTGCGGCTTCTGCTCCACGTGCGATGTTTGCAAGCAGAGGCCTTGCACTGTCGCAGACGCAGGGGAGCAATCCTTCAGGCCACAGCAGATCAGGTGGCCGGCGTTGAGGACTTCTTCGCCTTCAATCAAGCACTGGATTCGTCTTTTCTCTTGTCCAATATGTTTCATTATGTCTCCAAGACACAATGGCCGAGTAAACGAAGGTGGCATGGTTGCTAGCGAGCGAAGAGCACAACAAAGAGACCGGCCGTACGCTGCGCTTATGGACTAGACCAGCTATGCGGCCGCACGGATCATCTCTCCGGGAGCCATATTGGATTGCCTCGCGCGCCACCTATAGCCCGTGGAACTTCTGAATATGGACATGTACACACGTTGTCGGCCGCTCGTGGGGAGGGAGGCCAGCACCACCGACATGGCCACATAAAACAGAAATGGTGATAAGACAGAGCCCTGCGGCACGCCCGTGTCCACCGGGCGAGGCTTGGAGAGTTTACCCCCTACTCGTAGGCGCATGGTGCGCCCGCTCAGGAAGCCATGAACGTATCGCAAAAGGCGCCCGCTCACACCGGCCCCCTCAAGCATCGCGAGAATTGGTGCGCGGTGAACGTTGTCCAAAGCGCCCGAGACGTCCAGTAGTAGCAGCAGCGCAACCTGGCCTGCCACCCTGGCATGCTGCAGCGCTGTAACAACGTCCGATATAGAATGAGCCGTGCACCGCATCCCACGGAAACCCGTCTGCCGCTCGTCAAAGAAATCAACCTCAGCAGCCCGCTCGTTCAGACGCTGCAGCGCCATATACTCCATGAGCTTACCTGCGCCGATGTTAATGCCACTGGCTGGTATCCGCTCAGCTCCGTAGGTGGGCGCCCTGCCTTTCGTATGGAACAAACGACCGCGGTTCGCCAATCCTCCGGTAGCTCCCCGCGTTCCCACACCAGGTTGATGTGCTGCAGGAGGATCTGTCGTTGCTGCGCATTCAGGTTTCGCAGCATCTGGTAGGTCACCCCGTTCGGTCCGGCCGCTGAGCGGCGGCGGCTGCGCTGCAGCGCATTGTTGAGTTTCGCCGCGGTGAACGGCCCATCACATGGACCTTCCGAGGCGACAGGCGAGGCACTGGCGTCGCTTCTGGGGCTCTCAGGAGCAGCTATGCTAGCTGCGTTTGCGGGGCTGGGCGGCGCGAACCGATCGGCAAACCGCTCTGCCAACTCTTCAAAGCTGAGCCCGCTAGAGATTTCGAGGGCGGCCAACGGTTGACGGTTTGCCTATGGTTCGGTGAAGGCCGCACGGTGTCAAGCAGCCTCCGCAAGCTGACATCTTCCTCCATCCTTTGGCATAGGGTGACGATTCCCCAAGGCAGCAGACGCCAAGGACACCGCAGGCGCCTTCTCAGCGGCACCCAGCTGCACGGGGAAAAAGGGAGAGGGAAAAGATAATAAACGCTCCCCCTCTTTTCAAGGAGGGGCCAGTCTGACTCCCTCCAGCAATGTGTACTGTCGTTTTACGGGGCGCTCTTCCCGCGCCCTCGTTAGGGCACGTCGGTGACCCGTTTCGGCATTCGCTTCTAAGCTCACCCCCTTACAATACTATAACAATTCTGGCGACGAGGTAAATGTTTTCCGGCATCGCATCCTCTGGAACCATGGCGACCTACGGAGCATTAGAGCCATTCCACGGGGAAGGAGGAGCCTGGACGGAGTACTTGGAGCGAGTCAAGTTGTTCTTCGACGCCAACAGCGCTCCAGGGGAGAAGAAAAGGTCCGTGTTCCTGACATGCTGCGGGTCCAGTACCTACTCCTTACTACGAAGCCTGCTGACGCCTAAAACTCCAGATCAAGTCTCTATCGACGAGATATTCTCCGTGCTTTCGGGCCACTACATTCCGAACCCTTCCGTGGTGGTCTGCCGCTTCAGATCAAATAGTCGCTCTCGCCAACCTGAGGAGTCTGTCAGCGACTACATCGCATCACTGAAAAAGCTTTCAGCAAATTGTGAGTACGGCACCTTCCTTCCTGACATCCTGCGGGACAGACTCGTTTGAGCCATTAATGACGCGTCAGTGCAACGACGCCTGCTTGAAGAGCCAAACCTGACGTTCGAGTCAGCAGTCAAGCTTCTAATTGCAATGGAGACGACTAAAAGAGACTCAAGCATGTTGATGCAAGCTCAGGGCATGACCAAAGCGCAGACAGTTCACAGTGCAATGAGCAAGCAAATGAAACAGACGATAAGTTGTTATCGCTGTGGAGAGCCGCACTACGCAACAGTATGCCAGCACGCCAAATCCCGGTGCAACGCATGCAGCAAGATCGGGCATCTGGCCAGAGTATGCCGCTCAAAGGCTGCCGACGCGAAGCAAAAGAACGTGTCAAGGAAGCTCAGTACGCAAAAGCAAACAAAGCAGCCAGTTCACAGCCTTGAGGACAGTGGAAATCTTCCTGAAATCCAGTCACAGGTCTACGAGACGTGGCAGATGAACAGCGAGAAAACAATTCCTCCGTTTGTAGCAGTTTTGCAAGTCGCAGGCAGGCCTCTTAGAATGGAGCTAGACATGGGGGCCAGTGTCTCCGTAATAGGGGAGACCGCATTCCAGCAGCGGTTTCCCAAGCTCTCAGTAGACCCATCAGACGTAATTCTGAAGAGTTATTGCGGAACACTGACACCCGTTAGGGGCAAGGTTACCGTTTCAGACCAGTTCGGACGAAGAGAGGCAACACTGCCTTTGTTTGTAGCTCCGGACCAGTTTGTAGCTCCGGAACCTTTCTCGGACGAAACTGGATCAGTGCGCTTCAGCTCGACCTAAATGACGTAAGATCCGTTGACTCACTTACGAGCGTTGACGAGCTGCTTACTTGGTACAAAGTATTTTCGGACGGACTAGGAACATTCAAATATGTGAAACCCAAAATTGTTGTCAAGGAAGATTCACCTCCAAAATTCTTGAAACCACGAACGATTCATTTTGCATTGCAAGACAAAGTTGCAGAAGAATTGCAAAGAATGCAATGAGAAGGGGTACTTACACCCGTCAGAACGTCTGAGTGGGCAGCCCCGATTGTTCCTGTGCTCAAGCAAGACGGCCGCTTGCGCATATGGGGCGACTTCAGAGTCACAATTAACGGTGCCACAGGGCTGGAAAAATATCCTGTGCCGCGAGTCGAGGACCTCTGGGCGAAACTTTCAGGTGGCAAAACGTTTACGAGGCTGGACCTCAAAGACGCCTACCAGCAGGTAGAACTTGACACGAGCTCACAGAAGCTAGTACCATCAGTACACCTCAGGGCCTCTTCCAGTACACCAGACTACCTTTCGGAGTAGCTTCAGCGCCGGCCATATTTCAGAGAGAAATAGAAAATTTGCTACAAGACATGCGTCATGTCACCGTGTACTTTGATGACATCTTGGTAACGGGATTGGACGACGCAGATCACTTGAGCCACGTAGCCAGTGTACTACAGCGTCTACAGGAAGCAGGCATCAAGCTCAAGCTAGAGAAGTGTTCATTTCTAGCGACAGAAGTTGAGTACCTGGGCCATGTCATAAACGCAGAAGGACTGAGGCCGACACCAAAGAAAATAGAAGCTGTCGTGAATGCTCCATGTCCCAAGGACGTCAAGCAACTTCAAAGCTTCCTTGGACTCATTAATTTCTACAGGCGTTTTATGCCTAACCTTTCGACAGTTCTCCGGCCCTTTAATCTGCTACTTACAAAAGAAACTCCAAGGAAGGAAGGAAGGAAGGAAGGAAGGAAGGAAGGAAGGAAGGAAGGAAGGAAGGAAGGAAGGAAGGAAGGAAGGAAGGAAGGAAGGAAGGAAGGAAGGAAGGAAGGAAGGAAGGAAGGAAGGAAGGAAGGAAGGAAGGAAGGAAGGAAGGAAGGAAGGAAGGAAGGAAGGAAGGAAGGAAGGAAGGAAGGAAGGAAGGAAGGAAGGAAGGAAGGAAGGAAGGAAGGAAGGAAGGAAGGAAGGAAGGAAGGAAGGAAGGAAGGAAGGAAGGAAGGAAGGAAGGAAGGAAGGAAGGAAGGAAGGAAGGAAGGAAGGAAGGAAGGAAGGAAGGAAGGAAGGAAGGAAGGAAGGAAGGAAGGAAGGAAGGAAGGAAGGAAGGAAGGAAGGAAGGAAGGAAGGAAGGAAGGAAGGAAGGAAGGAAGGAAGGAAGGAAGGAAGGAAGGAAGGAAGGAAGGAAGGAAGGAAGGAAGGAAGGAAGGAAGGAAGGAAGGAAGGAAGGAAGGAAGGAAGGAAGGAAGGAAGGAAGGAAGGAAGGAAGGAAGGAAGGAAGGAAGGAAGGAAGGAAGGAAGGAAGGAAGGAAGGAAGGAAGGAAGGAAGGAAGGAAGGAAGGAAGGAAGGAAGGAAGGAAGGAAGGAAGGAAGGAAGGAAGGAAGGAAGGAAGGAAGGAAGGAAGGAAGGAAGGAAGGAAGGAAGGAAGGAAGGAAGGAAGGAAGGAAGGAAGGAAGGAAGGAAGGAAGGAAGGAAGGAAGGAAGGAAGGAAGGAAGGAAGGAAGGAAGGAAGGAAGGAAGGAAGGAAGGAAGGAAGGAAGGAAGGAAGGAAGGAAGGAAGGAAGGAAGGAAGGAAGGAAGGAAGGAAGGAAGGAAGGAAGGAAGGAAGGAAGGAAGGAAGGAAGGAAGGAAGGAAGGAAGGAAGGAAGGAAGGAAGGAAGGAAGGAAGGAAGGAAGGAAGGAAGGAAGGAAGGAAGGAAGGAAGGAAGGAAGGAAGGAAGGAAGGAAGGAAGGAAGGAAGGAAGGAAGGAAGGAAGGAAGGAAGGAAGGAAGGAAGGAAGGAAGGAAGGAAGGAAGGAAGGAAGGAAGGAAGGAAGGAAGGAAGGAAGGAAGGAAGGAAGGAAGGAAGGAAGGAAGGAAGGAAGGAAGGAAGGAAGGAAGGAAGGAAGGAAGGAAGGAAGGAAGGAAGGAAGGAAGGAAGGAAGGAAGGAAGGAAGGAAGGAAGGAAGGAAGGAAGGAAGGAAGGAAGGAAGGAAGGAAGGAAGGCCTCAGACGTTGCTGGCACATACCCACTACGGGGGAGTGGCCAAGACACTGGCGGTTAATTACTGGATACAGGAAATTTTTGACGGGAAAAGCAGTGGAAATAGTATGTAGTCTGATAGATTGGAAGAGGGAAGGAAAGGGGTCCAGTTAACTTGGAGATCGAAGACGGGACAATTGCTTAATGTGCATAATAGTACACAATGCCTGTAATGTTGCAATGTCTTACTGACAGAGATCAGGAAAAAGAAATTAGAATGGGAGTCGCTGCGTTTCTTGAAGAAAATTTTGCACAGCAGAGCGCACACTCCTGTCGCTTCGTCCAAGCAAAGAAGCGCCAATGGAAAGAACAACCGCGGAAGACACAGGCAAGCCCAGTTGATGAAATGGAATTTGCAAAAGACGCTTCCTCAGATGAGAAAAGCGGCGGCAGAACAGCAGGAAGTGATCTATTGTCTCAGGTTCGGCACAAAAAGGGCACAGTGGGGAAGCTGCCAGGCCAGATCTGTGAAGGTAGAAATTTAGAAGGGGAACCCGGCAACGCAAGCGCGTGAAAGAGACCTCTAGTCTGCGTGAGCGCCAGTCTTTGCTACTCCAAGGATGCAGAAGATGCTGATATTCGGGAGACGATGTAAGAGCCGAGGCAGCAAATTCCTGAAATATTGTGTAGCTGCGAAACCTCACCGCAGCTGTATATGCACACGATGGTAGGACAGCAACAATTGGGCCGCTGAGAGAGGCTCTTGCTAAGGAATCTGCAACCTCATTTAAGTGAAAGCCCATGTGACCTGGTACCCAAAGCAACCTTACCGAATTTAGATGCAGCGGAATCAGGAACTTAAAGAGGCGTAATGGCCGAGAGTCAGTGGGCGAGGATAAGGAAGAGCAAATGGACAGAGAGTCTGTCATAACCACGACCTGGGAAACGGTAGATTCTAATTTTCGTAAGGCTAAGATTACTGCTAATAATTCAGCCAGAAAAATTGGAGTGAAGTCAGGAAGACGGAGAGAAAAAGACCAATCCCGTGAAGGTGAAAAAATTCCCACACCTGCCTTTTCGTGATCCTGCGAGGCATCGGTAGCAATAAGAGCATGAGAGGGAAAGGACCTGAGGTGGTTCTGTAATAGACCCTGAAGAAGCGGGAAGGGCTGCAGCTTTGCATTCAATGGCAAAATGTCATCGAATTCAATCTGGACAGATGAGGAGTTGTTATATATTTGGCGGACATCAGTGAAATGAATATTTATGCGATCAAGGAGGGACTGCACGTAACATATCTGCGGGGTATGAAATCGAGACCAGGCAGCACTAAAAAAGGCGGAAGGTTGACTAAGAAATATTATACTGGAAGCGTGAAGAGGGGAGTCGCACAATTTTAAAAATGTTTGAACTGTTAAAAGGCGAAACCTAGCTGATAACGAAGGCATTCGCGCCTCAAGGTGCAGAACAGCATTGGCGACATATTTTGGAAGCCCCAGACAAAGGCGCAACGCCTCACGCTCCAAAAGCACAAGAGGGCGAAGTTTATAGGCAGGAGCTCCTGAGAATAAAACACACCCGAACTCCAAACTTGGGCGGACGTACATTTTATAAATCATCAGAAGCGTATGCCTTCTCATGCCTGACCTAGCACTACAAAGCCTGCGCAGGATGCCAATGGCCCGAACTCCTTTTGCAGAAACTTGCTCAATGTGTGGCCGCCAGGAGAGAGTAGAGTCGTATATTACACCGAGATACTTCACCGTCTGAACTTGAGGTATTATGTTATTTCTATTGACCAGGCAGATGTTTACAGGAACAGAAACTGGAAATACTAACAATGCGCATTTCTTCACATTAAGGGACAGATGAATCCTTCCTAGCCAGTTTTCAAGAACATTGACGTAATTTTGCAGGGTTCGATACAGAGTGTGAATGTCACCTGCTGATGCAAAAAATGCAATATCGTCGGCGTACACATAAGTTTTCACATTTTGAATGCATGAAATTGAGCTTAGAAAAATGTTAAAAAGAACAGGGGAGAGAACTGATCCTTGCGGAACACCTCTTGTCTGTGGAAATCTCCTTGAGGAAATACCATTTTGGCAGCAGTAAAATTCTCTATTTTCTAAAAAAACAGAAATCTAGGCTACAAAATAGCTTGGGAAGTTGAGTTCCTGTAATCTTAGTAATAGAGTCGAGTGCTCCACGCTGTCGTATGCTTTACTGATATCCAAGGTGACAAGCGCAGCAAACTGTTTTCTATTGCGAGCTAATTTAATACGACTCTCAAGATCAGTATGAGCACACCAAATTGAACAACCCGGCCTGAAACCAATTTGCCATGGATTCAATACAGCATTTTCTGTAATGAATGACATGACACGGCCGAGAAGGACCCTTTCCACCAATTTCACTAGGTTCGATGTTAACGAAATAGGGCGTATATTGTCTAAAGTTAAGCCCTCCCCTTGCTTTTTAAGCAATGGAACTATTTCAGCAAGACGCCACTCATGCGGTATCTAAGGACCTTTAATAGAATGGTTAATTAGAGCCAACAGGTCTGCAGGAGATTCATTGAACAAAATTTTGATCATAGATGAAGTGACCTTATCGGGGCCAGGAGCCGCTGGGGATAAGCGCAGAACAATTTTCGACAGCTCAGGCATAGAGACCTCAGTGAAATCACTTGAGGTGCATGTGAATATAGTAGGAGAAGGTAAAGCAGATGTAAAGCGAAGCTCTAGGCCACACGCAATATCTTCTAAGGCCTTTGCGATGTCAGCAGGGGACTGAACGAGGGATTCAATGTTGGCAGTCGGAGGAATCACCTTGTTGCGCCTCATGAAACTAAACAAGGCTCGTTTACTTCCCGATTGGGAAAGGAAATCATAATGATTTGTATTATACTCCTCCTTTGCACGGGCGACAGTGCGCTTAAATGTTGCTGCAACATACTTATAATTCAGCCAATTTTTTGGGCATTGATTGATGAGAAGTTTCTTCCAAGCTGCTTTCCGTCGTCTATATGCACGCGTGCACTCAGAATTCCACCAATTGTTCGCGATTGCACCCTTTGTTCTCTTAACCAAAAATTCAGACTTTTGCCTTGCATGGTCCAGTACTGAACATAGATGTGCAGCCTTGCTTTCGGCACTTATCTGAGCGCGAGTGTCTGAAGTGATTTGGAGGGCTGATTTTAGAGTGTCTTTAAAGCAATTGTAATTTATTAACGTGCTCTGATGTCGCTCGGGAAGAGGTAAGTTACACGCAAACTTGAAACTAATCGGTAGATGATCACTGTTTGTTGCACAGTCAACAGGCGCCCAAGACATAACGGAGACTCCTGGGGAGGAAAAAGTTAAATCCAGGGCAGAGCGGCATTGACTGCGAACAAACGTAGGCAATCCGGAATTGTTGCAGATCAAGTTGTTGCCAGAAGCCCAATCAAATAGCCTAGAACCAAAGCTGTCTGTTTTAAACCCCCAAGTCACATGGTGCGAATTGAAGTCGCCAAGTAATAGAACCTGAGATCGGCTACTAGACATGAGTGAGTCAAGGGGCCGAGTGTCACGCACACCAGACGGGAAATATGCATTAGCTACCGTAAAGGGCTGTTGACCTGGGACACTGAGGTCAACCGCAAGGATTTCACATTCATTGTCCGCATATTGAAAAGAAATGCATGCCCTGTTGCAAAACTTTTTAGATATGAGCATGGAAGTGGGCAAGCGTAGAGGAACAAGCTTTGAGAGAAAGTAAAGCTCTCCTGACTTCTGCGCCGATGCTGCGTCATTTCGATTCTTCCAAGCAAATCGTTCTCAGTTGCGACGCTTCACCGTACGGAATCGGAGCTGTTCTCGCACACCGAGATGAAACAGGGGAACGTCCCATTGCCTTCGCATCGAGAAGCCTTCTTCCAGCAGAAAAGAATTACAGTCAGCTGGACAAAGAAGCCCTTGCCTTAATTTTCGGCGTATCGAAGTTTCATAAGTATCTCTGGGGCCAAGATTTTGAAGTAGTGACTGATCATAAACCACTTCTAGGACTTCTCGGACAGGACAAGCCTATTCCCGACAGATCATCACCGAGAATGATACGCTGGGCAATTACCCTGTCAGCGTACAAGTACACGCTTGTGTACCGCCCTGGCACCAGCATCAGCAACGCGGACGCGCTGAGCCGACTACCGCTTCCTACAGAGTCAGGCACAGTACCCAAGCCTGCTGATATCTTCATGCTTAAAAGTGCATATCCTCGACTTCTTTCACCATCCGCCATCGCCAAAGCTACAGATCGTGATCCTGTTATGTCACGCCTACGACTGGCGCTCCTTACTGGCGAATAGCTGCCAAGAGGAACTGATTGGACACTATTTCAGAAGAACCGTACAGAGATTAGAGTTCATGAGAACTGCGCCCTGCGAGGAACACGAGTCGTCGTTCCTAAAGAACTACATGCAGAAGTTCTTGATCTCCTTCATGAAACTCACCCAGGTGTGGAAAAGATGAAAGCAGTTGCACGGAGCCACATTTGGTGGGAAGGACTTGACAGCAGCATTGCACAGAAAGTGCAACTTTGCAAAATCTGCCAAGAACATCAGAGAATGGGACGGAAACCACAGTCTAATCCGTGGCCGTTTCCGAAGAAACCATGGTCTAAACTGCATGTAGACTTTGGTGGTCCATTTCAAGGACACTACTTTTTCGTCCTAGTCGATGCCTACTCTAAATGGGTAGAGGTGGTTCCCGTTCATGCACCTTCAGCGGACGCCACAATTCGATGCCCGCAAACCATATTTTCCACACATGGCATTCCAGACATCATTGTCTCCGACAACGGCACCGCATTCACCAGCGAGAAGTTTGCTGATTCCTTGAGCAAGAACGGCATTCGGCGAATCCTGATCCCACCATACCACCCAGCATCGAACGGAGCAGCGGAACGCGTCATGTGAACAATTAAGGGGAAACTCAAGAAGGCAGCGCCTGGAGATTTCCAAACAAACATCGACAGGATCCTGCTTTCCTACAGAACAACGCCGCACGCGCTTACTGGGTCTCCTCCCGCTGAACTCCTCATGGGCAGGCAGCTGCAAACGCCCATTCAGTGAATGCACCCCGGCCTAAGGGCGCATGCGGACTTCAAGAAATTGAAGCAAATCACGCGCTGCGACAGCAACGCACGCAAAAGCTGTTTCCCTTCGCCCGGCGAGCCCGTCTTTGTTAGGAACTTCCGACCAGGCCCAGCTTGGATTGCCGGAATGGTTCGCCATCCCACAAGTTCTTCGCCGCTTCAAATAGAACTCGAAGACCGAACGCTGTGGAACAGGCACGCGGACCACGTGCGACCGCGAAGGAAGCCCGGCGTTATCTCAGACGACGAGGAGCCTCTTCCCGCACTAGCAGCGACAACGGACACGGAACAGCTGTCCCCACCTCGCTGCTCATTAAGCACCGAGCCGTCTACAACAGCCGCGGCGCGGCAACCGCAGTAAAGTGCGGCCCCTTTGCACCCCCAGGTTCGCCGGTCTACCCGGGTCCGGAAGCCTGTTATCTACTACGGACTGTTGAGGCATAAACAAGACACGGCTCGTCCCCAGTGCCGTGCAGCAGGCTTCATAACAAAGGGAGGGGCGTGACGATTCCCCAAGGCAGCAGACGCCAAGGACACCGCAGGCGCCTTCTCAGCAGCACCCAGCTGCACGGGGGAAAAGGGAGAGGGAAAAGATAATAAACGCTCCCCCTCTTTTCAAGGAGGGGGGCCAGTCTGACTCCCGCTAGCAACGTGTACTGTCGTTTTACGGGGCGCTCTTCCCGCGCCCTCGTTAGGGCACGTCGGTGACCCGTTTCAGCATTCGCTTCTAAGCTCACCCCCTTACAATACTATAACACATAGTGAAGCCCACTGCCGGTGGTATAGCTTGGTGGCGTGGCGGCGCGCTGCCGCGTCCAAGCGGTTGTAGACAGTCCAGTCGGCGGCTCTCTCAGTCCGTCGCGCCCGTCGCTCTGGGCGATCTCTCTTCTCGCGCAGATTGAGCAGCATCATATCAGGTGTGGGCTGCCCTGCCCTTACCTCTGCTCGTTGGGTGGCTGCGAGAGCGCTTCGGACTAGACTTGAAAAGAAATCTGCGCCAGTGGCCGCCGCCTCGTCGGCCGCCCGCCTGAACGCACTCCATGGAGTTGGTAATGGAGTAGGCACGTTTGGGGCGAACCTCCAACTCAGTGGGTTCGATTAGAATGGAGTAATGATCCGAGCCCCAGAGACATGGTGATCGGCGCCATGTCGCATCGATGCCTCTGGATGCGAAGGCGACGTCGATGCAGGAGCCGGTTGTTCAGCGTCGTCGAAAGGTGGGCTCGCCGGTTTTCAAGGGGTGAGTCCCAGCTGCGTTGCTGCGTCGTGCAGGTCGTCTCCACGCGCGGAGTGACGCGCACTGCCCCACGCACTATGGAGGGCGTTAAAATCACCACAGATGATTTGGCGTGGCGCACAGCACGAAGACACAGCACAAAAACACAGCGCGTTCCACGCGACAGCTGGACGCACATAAACACTGGCCACCGACGTGTCAGCACCACCGACGCGCACTGTCACCACCACGCACTCATGGGCGTCAGATGTCGCCGCCGCCGAGCCGACAAGGGTGTGCTGGACGTCCTGCCGCACGTATATCGCGCACCTTGATTTCCCGGGGGCGATGAGATGTCTCACAACAGGACACTGCGGCACAGGTGGGTTCCTCACGCATGGTGGCTGAGTGGTAGCCAATGTAGCCAGGTAGCTGCATCTGGGGCTCCCTGTCATGTGAACGTACGTACGTCTCCTGCAGCGCGATGACTTCCGGCGAATCCTGTGCGATGCGAACACATATTTCGGCGTACCGCGCCGCAAGTGAGCGCACGTTCCACTTCAGGATGGATGGTATGCGGGAGGGAGTCCGGCGGCTAGCCATCATGCTGGCTTATCTGTGCGGGAGCACCCGCTGCTTCTAAGCAAGCCCGGTGTCCATCGGTGCCCTCCGGGAAAAGTGCGCTGAGGGCGCGCAACACCAGATTACGGCGCGCGATCTCCGCGCCCTGTGCGTCAGGGGGCTGGCCATGAGAAGCGGCCGCAGGCTTGGGCCGCGCTGTACAGGACGCCGGGCAGCCGTATCGCTGCTGCATAAGGAAGCGCGCGTTGCGTCTGCTGATGCTGATGTTGCTGGGCTGGGGCCGCTGTTTCAGCCTGGACGACGGCTCGGACAACCTGCCTGGACATCGGTGCCATGGATGTGGCCATTAAAGTGGCCACGTGACCCTCTCGCTGCCAGTGCGGGCACGCTGGGTCAATGGCTGCGTGCCGCCCCCCGCAGTTAATGCTGCGCGGGGCTTGCTCGCGCAGGTACCAGGATCGTGCGGCTCGCCGCAGCGCATGCATCGGGCAGGAGCACGACACACTTCAGTGGCATGCCCCCGGCTGGCGCACTTGGTAAACTGGAGCGTCCGGGGACGGCAGGGACGAACCACGAGCCTGCGTTTGAATATGGTGATGAACGGCGGTGGTGTCGGCGCCGCAAAACGGAGAGCGAGTGTGCTGCCCGACAGAGACGCCGATACCATCGGCACCGTTGACTCCGCCGCCGCTAGCAGCTCCTCCGCCGTCCTGCGCCCGTCCACACCGAAGACCAGGACGGAGCTTTCGTTCTGAGGAGGAGGCACGCCGCGGATGACGGCTATGGCTAGCAGGGCCTGGAGAGCATCGCTGCTCCCCGCGTTCACTGCCACCACATTCCGCCGCATGTTTACCCGGACGGCGAGGACGCCCGGACGGGATCCGATCTCCTCGGCCAACTCCCAGCCCTGTTCCCTGGTGAAGGCGGTGCCCCGGTTCGCCGGCCGAAACAGCACCGTCCCCACAAGGTTAAACGGGACCTCCACGGCAGCCGTGGCTCGCTCCAGGGCAGCTCTCCGACGCCGCTGCGCCTTGGTAGGGATGGTGCGCCACGGGACCAGGCTGGCCCCAGCACCAGCGTCGCCGCTGTCTGCGGCGCATTGCTGCGGCGCGCCGCGGAGTTGGGCGCGCTCGCTGCCAGCAGACGAACCCCCGCCGCAGCCTGGTCTCGAGCGGCGGGATTTGGCGAGGTCGCACCCGGTTTTCTTCCGGACGCCGTCGCCACAGCACAAGGGTAGAAACTTCGGCGAGTCGGTAACGGTGATCCATGGAAATTGAGAGTAGCGCAAAACGGGACAAAAGGACAGAGAAAGACAGACACAACAACAGCAGCAACAGCAGCAGCATCAGCAGCAGGCTGGAGGAGGGCTCCATGGGGCTTGTGCTGGGCAGGCCCTGCTCCTACGACTGTGGAGGGAGAGGGAACAGTGACGGTGGGGGGTTTAGAGCTTCCCGCTTGGCCACCGCGATGTCCCTGTAGGTTTCCGCGTCCCTGTCCTCCTCGGACCCCGCTGAGCGTCGCCGTTTCCTGAGAACAGACTCATCCATCAGGGTGCACATGCTCTCCTCGGCTGCAGGTGTCCGCGGTGAGCCCGCAGCAGCGGCATCAGGAGGAGAGGGCATCACAGCCGGTTCCCCAGGAGTAGCAATGGCGGCAGAAAGCGCAGGGGTGGCCGGAAATGGCGGGGAGGGGGGTTGCGTCTGGTGAGCAAGCGCCATGGCGTCCCTCAAGGCTAGAACGCGTGGGACCGCCGGCGACACATCCAAGGTCCCGATGACGGATTCGAGGTTCTCCGAGGTGGTGATGAGCGCCGCCGTCAGGCACCTCACCGCGTCCCGCAGATTAGCGATCTCGGCCTCCATTTGCCGAATGGTGCTGGATGAACTTGATCTGGATGGCGTTCGTCTCCGTGATCGTGAGCGTGAGCCGCCTGCCCTGCGTTGCTCATTGTCACCGCCAAACACTGGCCGCCGCTCGTTGACGGTGCCTGTGGCCTCCATGGGGAGACCCCGCAGCTCCGCGAAGCCTTAGGCTCAGCGTCCGAAGGAGCGGATAGCTAAAAACACGTCCGCTCGCTTCGAGCGCCCGCCGAAGAATCCCCTTTCCCTAATTGACAAAGGCTATTTCTGAAGCAACAGTGAAAAAAAAGTTGACGCTGCAGCAGCGATCGAATATCGCGCGTTAGCACACCTAACATAGGTCGCCGGTTCGAATCCCTGTCACTAGCTAGACTCTAGCTTAACTAGTAATTTTATGCTACACGAAACGCGAAATCGTATGCCACCACCCCGAAAACTCTCGGCAAACGGTTCAGCCGCAATTTTCATACGAAGATTAGTAAAGGCGTCGAAATGGGGGTACATAATTCACCGCTTCGAATCCCTGTCGCTAGCTAGACTCCAACCTAACTAGTACGTTTATGCTGCATGACACGCTGAATCGTATGACACCATCTGGAAAATTATGTGGCAAATTGTTGGCCGACAAATTTTACACGAATATCGCGGGTTAAGTACTCCGAAATTGACGGAACCCAGACACAGGTATATATCCCACATCGGAATGCTTTGTCTACGTTGTTGTGCTCAAGCGTCACTCTGCCGCCTGTTACTTTATTTCATTATGTAACCACCTCGGTTACCGTGGCAACCACTGGGTTCCGATTTGCGTTATCACGCATAACGCTGAGACCCAAAACGTGACCAGCAGAGCTTCACGCTGGAAATGTTTTCAGAAATAATTTTTGAGGCATATTTTTCGAGCAGTATAATATTAATTAGAATGAGTAATGTTCTTTTATAGACTTGAAATGAACACCAAAATGCTATTTATGATTGGCCTAACATATACATTAAAGGGGCTGTGAAGGGGGCTCTAATAAAGTTGCGGCATGCCTGGGATATTGAAGCACGCCGCTTCAAGAATAGTGTCCAGCAAGGATTTTTTAAATGGGCTTTGTAGAAGCTGAGTTATCTGTAGTTAAAATTTGAATTTCAGCGTCTGCGCGCCTTTCCCTCTCCTATCGTCAGTTTTTGCATGCTGGAAGGTAGGCGCTCCTTCACCGACCCTCCTCTGGTAGCGGAGCTTCCCAACCCGCCGGAGCTAAGCGGCTTATTGGCCGCGGCCACGGTAGCGGCCTGACGTCTGAAAGAATCTAACCAATGGCCACCTCTAACCTTGTCTACGCAGATGCGGGAGATGGAGGAGGGTGCGAGCATGAAAAAGTCGCCGGGAAGGGCTCGCCAACTTTGACGCGCGATTGTGGGTCGTCTGCTGCATGTAGAAGAGTATTGGTTTGGTTTGGTTTATGGGGGTTTAACGTCCCAAAGCGACTCAGGCTATGAGCGACACCGTAGTGAAGGGCTCCGGAAATTTCGACCACCTGTGGTTCTTTAATGTGCACTGACATCGCACAGCACACGGGCCTCTAGGATTTTGCCTCCATCGAAATTCGACCGCTGCGTCCGGGATCGGACCCACGTCTTTCGGGCCAGCAGCCGAGCGCCATAACCACTCAGCCACCGCGGCGGCTGTAGAAGATTATTATTTGGCTCCGGTTTTCATGGCAACACACTGCAGTGATTAAGTGAGTTAAAGTGCTCTCCTCGGAAGTCGTTTCAGAGCCTTTTTAAACATTGTACTGAATTTACGATGCATAGTATGAGTTTTTGCTCATTTTTCAACACTCGTACGACACTCCAATATAGCTAGTAATGTTACTTACACAAATTTGTGAAGATTACCGCATAACAATATAAAATTATACGTGGACGGGGAGGTAACCCCTTCTCATCCCAAGCCAGAAACGTTAATTAAGAAAACCATGATGAACCTAATTTTTCGCCCAACAATACCAAAGAAACACATGGCTCAAGTGCAAACACCCGCCCCAACAGCTCTCTCAAGGGCTCACCCAGAAATCTGCCCCTGCTGCTACACTTATTACGCACGACCAATATGTCAAGTCTTCGCCGTGTTAGTTGCGGGCCGACACCCGTCGCCTTGAATCGCACAGCCCGCCTTGCGCTGTGCTCTGCCGAAACACAATTGTTACGTCTGCAACAACCATTTTTGGTCCCGCTTCTCGTCGGCAGACGAATAAGAATGCACTTACAGCCAGAACTGCGTAGAAAAGCTTGATGAATTAGTACCACAATAATAAATAACAAAAAATCACGTGAAAACGCGACAACGCAAGAAGACCTAAAAAAACTATACCTCCATATACGTTTTCGATAAAGCTTCGAGCGAGGGACGAAGGCTGTCGCAGAAGTGCTCTTCTCACTCTTCTCTCCATATACATTTAAAAGGCACCTTGTCGGGTGCGCAGCTTTCGCTCCACTCCCAACAAGTTGTGACGCAGCGCAAAGCTAACAGCGCAGCGAAAGTGCGCGGCTGACGAACACAAGAGTCCAAACGCTGGGGAAAGGCCATGACCCGTTGATCAGCCTAATCGTCCAATGCAATTTTTCGCGTCTTACACGATACGCGGCTTTTTTGAAGCCACCTGCGTCGACGAGAAGATTGGTCATGTCGAGAGGGGGCTCGAGCAGACTTTGGACTGAGTTTTCATCAAGTTTTGCGCTGAGCATTTCTAGAATATCAGAGCGAAAGCTCTATTCCACCCGTTTAAAGCTGAAGGTCACATGGCTATGCAATTTGACCTTCAAACCAGGAGGAGCGGAGGCTTGGATATGACGTCATGCCACGTGACTTGCCACGCCTCGGCACAGCTGCGCGCGTTGAGCCGACCGCGCTCGCTCGCCTCGCAACTGTCGAATCACGTGACTCGCTGCGCCTCGCCACAGCTGAGTATGCGGAGCCGATGGCACTCTCGCAACTGCCGGAATTCGCGTGACGTGCTGTTCGCTACATAAGAGCGTCTGGCGTGTACTTACCTTCACACGGAGCCATTAATGAGCAGCCTGAGAGAACTAGTGCTTCGACGATGTATTGTCGCCATCCAAGCCAAACCACTGATATGCAATAAATTTAATCGAAGCCAAACTATATCAAACCATGCTTAACAGAGCTTTCGCTGAAGGTTCGGTAAGCCGGGATGAACCACAGCTAATTTTTTTTCCTTTTTTGCGAGGACGATTGCGGCCGCAAGGCCTGTGCAAAATGTCAAAACCTGGTCAGGGTATTTTAAACTGTTGCACTTTCTTACGAATGCTTCCTCGGGCACACATCCATTCGAGCATTCTGTCTTTTATTCGCGGAATAAATTTTCCATTTTGCTCATGGAAATGAGAGCGAAAACATCCTAACAGTTAACCATGAGCTCTCCCAGCCTAACCCTCAGCATGAATGTACTGGTGACAGACGAACTATAATGTGTTTTGACATCCTATGCACCCCGAATAAACTGGAACAACTTGACGTACTCCTGTGTCGTAAACTGTTCTCAAGATCGCGAATGAGCAGCAAAACAACTTCAGGAATGCATGGGCGAGCGATGAATTTTCGTGAGAAAAGATAGGCGACTCTGGATACCATATCGCAGTGCAATGAACTCGGATTCCTCTTTGTTTCCATCCACTCCCTCGTGGGCTGCCTCATCCAGCAGGTCCGCGGGCCACTTCGTTTTCATCGTAGGCATGGAATAAAGATCCCGCCCATAAGGTCGAACAACTTCTTCTTCTTCTTCTCCTCAAGTAATCCCCTTCTTTCCCCCTCCTCCTTGTTTTCTTTTCGGAAAAAACCACCAACATCGTTTTTTTCTTCCTTGTATCCACAGTTGCTCGATTAAGGTGCAGACCGCGAGGTGACTTGTAATCATATTTTGGAGGACAAAAAGCTGGTCGAATTTTTAACCTAATGTCGGTTTCACTTTTTTATTCTAGCCTCTCTTTCAGCTTTCTCAGGCGTGCGCTGAATTTTAACAGTCGCTAATTCTCAATACACTGCAAATCAAGCGAATCACACTTCTCGCCAAGAAGAGGAAACGAAGCCGATTAAAACGAATTCGCGCGTGGCCATCGGTCCATGTAGGATTGATCTTCCTGGTCTCCGGCGCTTTCCGAACACTGCGTCAGAGGTGAAGCCGCTCTTTCAAGAACCTGCTCTGCCCGTTCTTCAAGGATGTGCCATCCGAACAGCTACTCGGAGGATGATTGCCGCGCAGGCGCTTCGCAAACCTGCAGGCGCAAAGCTTCCACCAACCCCCATGCAACGTCTTCGCTTTCTGACCGGGCATTGGTCGCCCACCCCGTCCCGGAGGTCGAGCGTATCCTTGTCCAGCTCTTACGTCGCGGCAGTCAACGCTCAGCACAGGCAGCCAATGGGGATCGCCAGCCCCAAGTTCTGCTCCGAGGACCACCGATGACGCGACAAGCTGTCTACCCAAGCACCCAGCAAAGCGCAACTGTCAATCATCCTCCGCGCGAACACCACGGTGAGTTCATCATGAACAGCCGTATTCTGGAATCTTGGCACACACTCTCAGAGCATTGTGCTTTGAATACGGCGCGAATCGCTGTTCAGCGCAAGCGTGTCCATTGAGCGAGCCTCACCACGTAAAGAAGCCGCACACTAAATGTTTATTATCATCATCATCAGCCCTACTACACCCACTGCAGGGCAAAGGCCTCTCCCATGTCTCTCCAATTAACCCTATCCTTTGCCAGCTGCATCCACCCTTTGCCTGCAAACTTCTTAATCTCATCCGCCCATCTAACCTTCTGCCGCCCCCTGCTACGCTTACTTTCTCGTGGAACCCACTCCGTTACCCTTAAAGACCAGCGGTTATCTTGCCTTCGCATTACATGCCCTGCCCAAGCCCATTTCTTTCTCCTGATTTCGACTAGGATGTCATTAACCCGTGTTTGTTCCCTCACCCACTCTGCCCGCTTCCGATCTCTTAACGTTACACCTATCATTTTTCTTTCCATGGCTCGCTGCGTTGTCCTTAACTTAAGCTGAACTCTTTTCGTTAGCCTCCACGTTTCTGCCCCGTAGGTGAGTACCGGTAAGATTATGCTGTTGTACACTTTCCTCTTGAGGGAAATTGGTAAACTGCCACTCATGATCTGCGAGAATTTGCCATATGCGCTCCACCCCATTCTTATCCTTCTAGTTATCTCCCTCTCATGATCCGGATCAGCTGTCACTACCTGCCCTAAGTAGACGTATTCCGGCACAATTTCTAGGCTCTCGCTGCCAATTGTGAAATGTTGTTCCCTTGCTAGGCTGTTGAACATTACCTTGGTTTTCTGCATGTTAATTTTTAGACCCATCGATCTGCTCTGCCTGTCTAACTCGTTGATCATGATTTGCAGTTCACCTCCTGAGTGACTCAGCAAGGCAATGTCATCAGCAAATCTCAGATTATTTAGGTATTCTCCATTTATTCTTATTCCCAACTGTTCCCAATTCAGGCCTCGAAATACCTCCTGCAAACATGCGGTGAACAGCATTGGCGAGATCGTGTCTCCTTGCCTGACGCCCTTCCTTATTGGAATTTTATTGCTGATTTCATGGAGGACTATAGTAGCTGTGCAGTTGCTGTATATATCTTCCAGTATTTTGACATAAGGCTCTTCTACCCCCTGATTACGCAATGCCTGTATGACTGCTGAGGTTTCCACTGAGTCGAATGCTTTCTCGTAATCAATGAAAGCTATATATAGAGGTTGGTTATATTCTGCGCATTTCTCTATCACCTGATTGATGGTGTGAATATGATCTATTGTAGAATATCCTTTACGAAAGCCTGCCTGATCATTTGGTTGATTAAAGTCTAACGTTGCCCTGACTCTATTAGCGATTACCTTAGTAAATACTTTGTAGGCAACGGATAGTAAGCTGATCGGCCTGTAATTTTTCAAGTCCTTGGCGTCTCCCTTCTTATGAATTAAGATAATGTTTGCATTCTTCCAAGCTTCTGGTACAGTCGAGGTCATAAGGCATTGCGTATACAGGGTGGCTAGTTTTTCTAGCACGATGTCCCCTCCATCCTTCAACAGATCTGGTGTTACCTGATCCTCCCCAGCTGCTTTTCCCCTTTTCATTGCTTCTAAGGCTTTCTTTACTTCATCTTTCGTTACTGGCGGGATGACGCATTGCTGTGCACTGCTGTCTTTCTCATTAGCGTTCTGATTACATTGGCTACTGTACAGGTCTGTGTAGAACTCTTCGGCTACGTTAACTATCTTATCCATATTGCTAATGACATTGCCCTGCTTGTCTCTTAATGCATACATCTGGTTTTTACCTATGCCTAATTTCCTCTTCACTGTTTTTAGGCTACCTCCGTTCTTTAAAGCATGCTCGATTCTCTCCATATTAAACTTCCTTATGTCGGCTACCTTGCGCTTATTTATTAACTTTGATAGCTCCGTTAGTTCTATTCTATCGGTAGTGTTAGATGCCTTCATGTTTTGGCGCTTCTTAATCAGATCTTTCGTCACCTGAGATAGCTTCCCGGTATCTTTTCGAACTGTCTTACCGCCTACTTCTACTGCGCACTCCGTAATTATTGATGTCAGGTTATCATGCATTGAATGAACATCAAGATCATCTTCCTCAGTTAAAGCCGAGTATCTGTTTTGCAGCGCTATCCTAAACTCCTGTGCTTTCCCTCTTACGGCTAACTCGTTAATGGTCTTCTTCTTCGCTAGCTTCTTCCGTTCCCTCTTCAAGTCTAGGCTAATTCTAGACCTTACCATTCTATGGTCGCTGCAACGCACCCTTCCGAGTACGGCTACATCCTGAATGATGCCAGGTTTAGCGCATAGTATGAGGTCTATTTCATTTCTAATCTCACCATTGGGGCTCTTCCAGGTCCACTTCCTGTTTTCTCGTTTGCGGAAGAAGGTATTCATGATCCGTAAATTATTTCTATCCGCGAATTCGACTAATAACTCTCCCCTGCTATTTCTAGAGCCTATCCCATAGTCACCTACCGCGTGGTCGTCAGCCTGCTTCTTGCCCACCTTCGCATTGAAGTCGCCCATCAGTACAGTGTACTGCGATTTTACTCTGTTCATTGCTGATTCTACGTCCTCATAGAAGCTTTCAACGGTCTGGTCATCATGGCTGGATGTGGGTGCGTAGGCCTGCACCACTTTCAGCTTGTACCTCCTATTCAGCCTAATTACTATAGCTGCTACCCTCTCGTTAATACTGTAGAACTCCTCTACGTTGCCAGCTATATCCTTATTAATGAGGAAACCCACACCTAGTTCTCGTCTGCCCTCTAACCCGCGATAGCACAGCATGTGTCCGTCCTGTAGTACTGTATACGCCTCACCTGTCCTCCTAACTTCGCTAAGCCCTATCACATCCCAATTAATTCCCGCTAGTTCCTCGAACAGCACTGCTAGGCTAGCCTCACTAGCTAAAGTTCTAGCGTTAAACGTTGCCAGGTTCAGATTCCAATGGCGGCCTGCATACCAAATACGGAAAAGTGACGGCGCCCCTATTTCGACGCCTTACGCGCGGAGGCGAAGGCAGAGTTATGGACCAAAGTTTACACGATGCGGATTCGTCGAAAATAATTTAACCTTGTGGTGCCTCGCTACCAAGTCAGTTGGTATTTATTTCACCGCATGCAGCACGCCTGTTCCTTCATGATTGCATGCCTTTCATTGACCTTAGTTGCCTGACTACGGAGAAACATTTTTTCCCACAAACCCATATTCACCAAACTTTTGCCCCAGACTGTACGTGGATAGCCTTACATTTCTTGAGCATGGTTATTTGTCCTACTAAGCAAGGCTATTAACGAGCTTTCTCTAAAAATACAGTCTAAGTTGAGGATGAACCCAGGCCTGCAGGTCAGTCCCTCCTAAGGGCAACCTAAGCCAGGCCGATTTCAGTAAGAGCATCCAAATTGCTTCCTGACGCTTGCAAGCGACATCGAAGCACGTCCATTAATGGAACTGCATATTCGCTGATGGGTTGTCCCGGAAGAGTGTACGGGTCGAAGCAACACGAAGGGTAACACTTCATTAGCGTATGACACTAATGTTTTTCGGATTCGTTTTCTTCCAAACGCATAACCAATGCAATCATTTTATAAGTTCGAAGCGTTTCCAAGCGTTTCCATTGGTACTACTTGCACCAGTACAGCGGCTATCACCCGCTCAGATAAACCACACGTGATGACGGCGCGCTGGGCTTAGCAAATGGAAGTCCGACGTGGTGCCTATTGAGTAGGCCTTGCTCCCATACGTCGAGGATCAAGCCGCCAACAGCAAGATGAAAATCCCTGTTGGGCAGTGAGGTGTATAACATCCGGGTAGTGCTTTTCGCTCTCTGAATCGCCCCGGGCGCAGTTCGGACGCCGGACAACAGGCAAGCTTCTCTTATGGTAGAAATGGGCTCACCTCCATTTGTGCAACGTCAAATTCTGGTCCACCGCCACTCGCCGAGCGCCTCGTCCCAGACTTCCGTTAACGGAAAATTCGTCTCTCCTGGCAGGGAAAAAGTATAATTGCTTTTTAGAAAACTAGTCCCTCCCAGCAGACTAACTAGCCACATTTCGCAGGCAGTAATTCGTGGTAAACGTAGCGTAGATGTAGTCCTGTAACTCAATGGAGCAGACAGCACACGAAGAGATGAACACGTATATCTTTCTATAATAACGGAGTAATTACTCACTGGAATCCACCCTAGTGCAGCCATGCGGCTACAAACAAACTATACAGCTTCCACAGAAACTTCGTTCTGAAAGAAAACTTCGTCCTGGTGCCGGATTCGAACCGCGGTCCAGGACTAACTTTTCTTTAACCACGGAGTTTCTGTGGAAGCTGTATAGCTTTCTTTTTTGGCCGCATGGTTGCACTTCAATGTATGTAAATAATTACTCCGTTAGTACAAATCTACTCCATCTTAGGGAATTCCCCTGAACATTTCACCCTACACCCTTCAAGTGGTTCACGTGGCCTGTGTTGAGCGTGCATCAAGACCGGATTCATTTATTCAATCTCATTCATTCCTTTCGCATCTCCAGCCAAGATGCTCTTCGAAGACTCCAAGCCTGGCACCCAGCAGGCTAAGGTTGCCGCGGTGGAGAGGAAGAAGGATGTCACGCCGGATCCTGGCTATGAGGCAGCTGGGACAAAGCTGGGGGCGGCTAAACCTGCAGCTAAGAAGTGCAGTGTGCAGCAGCCAGGTGCGAAGGTCGAGGGTGACTGCGGCGGGCCCTAAAGCAAACGGAGCTGCTGAGCCTCCGGCTGAAAGCAAAGGTGCCACCCCAAGAAATGCCCACAAGTGTTGTGGTTTCTGTCGCTTTTTTTTCTGCAAGTTGGTCTTTTAATTTACAGGTATACCGGCCACATTTTATGCAGTAAATGCAACTTCAAGAATGCCGTCTGTCGTCTGTTTTCTTCACCCGTGTACGTTTGCGCTAACGCTATGCATTCTCTAAATGTAATAATTTCTACGTCACGAACTGGTTCTCCAGCTCGTTATCCTCTCGTAGGATGGGCTTCTTAAACCCATACAGTGACTGCTTTTATCATCCCTATGCTCATGCCTTCTATTATTAATCCCCGGTATTATAGCAAACAAAACGCCCGATCCGGCAATACTACAACCGCTAGAAACTTCCTCGAAGTGTAAGATTTTTTTTTCGGGGCGATAGGCTCAGAGTAGAGATTTTTAGAGGCATTGCACGCGGCTCTTCATTCGCTCTTTTAGAGCGATAGCTCTGCTCCTATCATGACCCCTCCGGGGTTTCAGCGAATTTCACGTACGCCGCGCGCGCCGGAGAGCAGTACGGTAGCGTACAGTGTTCTAGAAGGGGGCAGTGGGCTCACTGTCGTATCCCTGTGCCGCTCCGCCACGGCGCACTCAGCGTCGACTTCCCGCATGCCCGCCAGGGCCGCTGACGCATGTTTCACCTGAAAAACTTCTCTTGCCTCGTGTTGCGGTTGCGGTGGTGCGCTCGGTACAGCTCGGTTGGTTCGGCATTGTCGGCGCTCGACTGCAAATACCGCCGACGTTGTATGCGTGGCAATATCTCTCTGTGCCTGTGCTGTGCACTCTAAAAAAAAGAGGTGTAAAAATTGGGCAACAAAGGGGTAACTTCAAATTTTACCCCTTCTCGGCAGGCATGGCATAACTTTGCACCCTTCAAATACCTGCTGCGAGACGTTTAGTCTGTTTCGTGAAAGTTGCGCCTTTTTTATCCCTTTTTGTCAGTGTTGAGAACTGTGTTTCGTTTTTTATGCCAAATATGGCAGAAAAAATGCTTCCTGGGATTTCTCCTAGAGGGCGCTTTGGGTTTAGTGACTGCAATGTTGGAGGCGAAAGCAATACTGAGGCATTGTTTGCACTTGCGCAGTGTCTCCATGCTAGCGGGTTCTTTTTACTGAAAAGCGCAGTTTTTTTTCTTCTTAAGAAGTAAACTTTGAAGCACGGCAGTTCTAGTTGATCAAAAAGACAATTTTATCTATGATGTAGTTAGAGCAAGATGTCTTATAACAAGAAAAAGCTTTGTATAGAAGCTTTGCTGTTTTTTATCCTCCGAGAGTTGCTGATCATAACTTACCACTCTAGGTGTAATTTTCCCTTTAGCAACAAAACTGAAAACAATGACAATGACGAATCTTTTTTTATGGTGCAATGCTCAAGGAGGCACCCAGAAGAAATACATGTATGTGATGTCAGGATTGATTTCCGCACCTTCGTTTTTTAAACTTGCATGGATCAAGGTTTTTGTAATTCTTCATTTCTCAAATACGAGGTAGCATCTTGTTTTACTTATAGATTTAAGAAGGTGCCGTGACCAACGTTGTTTGTAAATCACGTCTGATGAGGGCAGTTGCATGAATGCGTCCTTGAAGCAAGTTGTTCTTTAGCGGTGAGCACCCTCAGCGATGTAAAGCTGGACCCTCGGGGTAGTACGCGGGACACGTTTTTACTCCGACGAAAGCGCGCGCGGCACGGCGACGTCACGCTGGCCACAGCGAGACCCTCGACACTCCAACGGCGTTTGACCGCCGACGCGTTCGGCGGGTTCGGCGCACCTCGACCACACCGGCGTCAACTTGGAGTGTATTTCGATTTCGCTCCGAGCGCGTCAGTCTCCGCCGGCCCGGCCAGACCGGTTCCGCCTCTCGTCGAGGTGGCATTTTCCCGTTTCCCAAAAATGATGGGAACCGTCTGGAGTTCAGGTTTCCACAGATTAAGGTGAATACCCCTCTTCATTTCTGAAAAGTTACAATGGAGGGCGACTGACTCATCTCTCTTCACACTACCCCGGTTCTGGGTAGAGTAGGAAGTGAAAACCAATCTGTGAACGAGGGTGTCTGTCGGAAAGCAACTTCTTTTAAGTCAGTTTTTCTGGAATTTTGAAAGTTGAAACCGAAAATTCTTCTTCTCGTGAATACAGCCTTTTAATTTCCTGCTCTGCAACAGAGGGAATATGAGTCAATCGCCACCCATTTTATTCTTTTTATAAAAGAAGAGAGAGTGACGGCCCTTAATCTCAGTGAACCTGAAGCCCCACAGGTTACCACCAACTTTCGAAATCGAGTGTAAACGGTGGTTCACATGCAAGCGATTCGGCGAAAAGAGCGAACAGCAGCGCGGCGCTACGAAGCGTTTCGCGAGCTTTCGGTTCACATTCGTCGCCACTGCGCGTTTTCCACCGCTGCAGTGGCTAGAATTCCAGCCACAGCACACTTACAGAGAACTAGAAGTTTAACTGTTGTACAACCGCTGCGAAAACCAATGTTGCTGGCAAAAGATATGCGCTTGCAACCGGTTTTGGTGCCCTGCAAACACAAAAAATCGTAATATATCAGCACAATTTTATTGTTTATTTTCATTGTTTATTTGAATAAATATAAATCTTTCGTTTTAAGCATTCAACACCACTTTATATCACAGGCTTAACCCAATCGTAATATAAATGAAAAGGCCCGAAGGCAATGTTGTGCTTTTGCCACCCGTAGGTGGGAAAACTAAAAAAATGAAGGGGGGAATGCTACTAAGCGACCAACAGCCGGGGGAGCGGGCCCGGAGGGACTCCCCTGATCTCCCCTTGGACGTAGCGGAGGGGGTGGGACATAGGTTGTGGAAATGGGACTTAGGGAAGGGTTATGGGTAATGTGATGGGAATGGGGACAGCGAGATTTTGACCCTCATTTTATCATCGCTCGACTCCTGTCTGGCCAGGACAGGGAGGGCGTCGATGTTGTCCAATGGTGCGGCTCCACTCACGGGATGCCCGACCACCCAACGACGCAATAGCTCCGACTCGGAGCCAGGGAATCCTAACCCGGGGCAGCTGCCTCGGGCTCCTCCACGACTTTCAGGGGTCCGGTTCGGACTTGCATAACGCTCCCAGCTACTAACCGTCGAGTGTTTTTCGCGGCTTTTCAGACTCCGGAAGTATGTGTGGTGGATCCAGCCAATGGAATTAGACTCCCGGGGACCCACCTGTGCTTCCAACCAACCAACCTTGCACTTATTTCCTCCCCTGGCTTGCTCCACACCTACTGAGGAGGGAGTGTTCAGGGCCGGGCTGACCGGGCCACAAACCAAGAACCTGGCCGAGGGTGAGATAACCCGGGCCTACTCCACCGCTACTCCACAACATCGACGGTTTTTGCATCGGTCCTACTAAGATCCCCCTTACCTCGGCGTCCCGCGCTCTAGCCTCGCGGCCCCGCGGTCAGCCATCCCTGGCTGCTTCCCCGAGGACATCGCTCCAAAGGAGCCCTTCTGCTGGAAACCCCCGCGCGGACCTGGCCTCTCCGTGGCCAGAAACCGACGCGCCAGCCGGTAGCCACGCACGCCCCCGCATGCAGAGGCTTTTTGATTTTCGAGCAGTTTTTGAGTCCAATTCCGTGAGTCCAACCTGATTATGAAACCAGGCCTGCCTCCGCACAGGCATCGGACCTCACGTGCGCGACTGGCCCACTCAGTCGCTTGGGAGTCGCTGCCACTCCCATGGGGTTTTGCATCCCCAGAGGACGGGCCCCGGCCAGCCCATCCCCACCGCTGTGCGTTGCACCGGAACAAAGCCTAGTAGCCGAAACTACACCGGCCCGTATCTGGTGGCAGGGGGGGCCACGGGCAGGCACTGATAACAGACAGGGGGACAGCGTTCACGGCGGAGCTAACCCATGCCATTCTGCAGCACAGCCATACAAGTCACCGGAGAACAACTGCGTACCATCCGCAGACAAACGGGCTTACAGAACGCCTCAACAAGACCATCGCCGATATGCTTTCTATGTACGTAGACGCAGAACACAAGACATGGGACGTCATTCTTCCCTATGTGGCGTTCGCCTACAACACCGCTGTGCAAGAGACCACCCAAATGACACCATTTAGTCTCGTCCACGGGAGGGAGGCCACGACCACACTCGACGCCATGCTGCCCGACGTTACCGACGAAAGTAACCTCGACGTCGCCGCCTACCTGCAGCGCGCAGAACAAGCTCGACGACTTGCCCGTGAGAGAATACAAGACCAGCAGCGCACCGACGCCCGACGCTACAATCTTCGAAGACGCGCAGTGCAATACAAGCCAGGCGATAGAGTTTGGGTTTGGACGCCGATTCGCCGCCGCGGACTGAGTGAAAAACTTCTGCGCCGCTATTTCGGCCCGTACAGGATTCTTCGCAGACTGGGTAATCTGGACTCTGAAGTCGTCCCTGACGGAGTTACAGCATCCCAGAGACGCCGCACACGCTCAGAAGTTGTCCACGTCGGCCGTCTGAAGCCTTACTATTCGCGCTAATGACTCTTTGTGTTTACATTATGAGTATTTATTTTGTATGCTCTGTATCTTTATGTCCGTTATCTCTGTTTTTAAGCATCGGGTCGATGCTTCTTTAAGGGGGGAGTAATGCCGCGAAGCTTGCTTCTTTTGTCTGATCTTCTTATCGCGGCAGGCACGCCGCATTATCAATTTTCTGGGACGCGAGACGCGACCAGAGTTATCTCGATTTTTCCTAGCCTCGCGCAAGTGTACCTACTATGTTCTGGAACTTTCCTTGCCGCCTTTAAAATCGAGCACGGCTAAGAGCGGCGGGCATTCTGTTAGCCGACGACCGCCGAGCACGTTCGCTGCTATCGCCGCCGCTGAGTTTTCAGAGCTGTTCTTAGTGGGCGTAAGCCGGCCTATTAAAGTATTCGCTTACGAGCTGCTCTGTGCCTTCCTCAAGACCGGACCCCAGTCGGTGCTACGTGACCCCGGCGGAGTTCCCGTCACCACCTCGTGACAATATAGAGGTTGGTTATATTCTGCGCATTTCTCTATCACCTGATTGATAGTGTGAATATGATCTATTGTGGAATATCTTTTACGAAAGCCTGCCTGATCATTTGGTTGATTGAAGTCTAACGTTGCCCTGACTCTATTAGCGATTACATTAGTAAATACTTTGTCTGCAACGGATAGTAAGCTGATCGGCCTGTAATTTTTCAAGTCCTTGGCGTCTCCCTTCTTATGAATTAAGATAATGTTTGCATTCTTCCAAGCTTCTGGTACAGTCGAGGTCATAAGGCATTGCGTATACAGGGTGGCTAGTTTTTCAAGCACGATATCCCCTCCATCCTTCAACAGATCTGCTGTTACCTGATCTTCCCCAGCTGCTTTTCCCCTTTTCATTGCTTCTAAGGCTTTCTTTACTTCATCTTTCGTTATTGGCGGGATGACGCATTGCTGTGCACTGCTGTCTTTCTCATTAGCGCTCTGATTACATTGGCTACTGTACAGGTCTGTGTAGAACTCTTCGGCTACGTTAACTATCTTATCCATATTTTTAATGACATTGCCCTGCTTGTCTCTTAATGCATACATCTGGTTTTTACCTATGCCTAGTTTCCTCTTCGCTGTTTTTAGGCTACCTCCGTTCTTTATAGCATGCTCGATTCTCTCCATATTAAACTTCCTTATGTAGGCTACCTTGCGCTTATTTATTAAATTTGATATCTCCGTTAGTTCTATTCTATCGGTAGGGTTAGATGCCCTCATGTTTTGGCGTTTCTTAATCAGATCTTTCGTCACCTGAGATAGCTTCCCGGTATTCTTTCGAACTGTCCTACCGCCTACATCTACTGAACAATCCGTAATTATTGATGTCAGATTATCGTGCATTGAATGAACATTAAGATCATCTTCCTCAGTTAAAGCCGAATATCGGTTTTGCAGCGCTATCCTAAACTCCTGTGCTTTCCCTCTTACGGCTAACTCGTTAATGGTCTTCCTCTTCACTAGCTTCTTCCGTTCCCTCTTCAAGTCTAAGCTAATTCTAGACCTTACCATTCTGTGGTCGCTACAACGCTACAACGGCCACATCCTGAATGATGCCAGGTTTAGCGCATATTATGAAGTCGATTTCATTTTTAATCTCACTATTGGGGCTCTTTCAGGTCCATTTCCTGTTTTCTCGTTTGCGGAAGAAGGTATTCATGATCCGTAAATTATTTCTATTCGCAAATTCGACTAATAACTATCCCCTGCTATTACTAGAGCCTATCCCATAGTCACCTACCGCGTGGTCGTCAGAATGCTTCTTGCCCACCTTCGCATTGAAGTCGCCCATCAGTACAGTGTACTGCGATTTTACTTTATGCATTGCCGATTCTACGTCCTCATAGAAACTTTCAACTGTCTGGTCATCATGGCTGGATGTGGGTGCGTAGGCCTGCACCACTTTCACCTTGTACCTCCTATTCAGCCTAATTACTATAGCTGCTACCCTCTCATTAATACTGTAGGACTCCTCTACGTTACCAGCTATATCCTTATTAATGAGGAATCCCACACCTAGTTCTCGTCTATCATCTAACCCGCGATAGCACAGTATGTGTCCGTCCTTTAGTACTGTATACGCCTCACCTGTCCTCCTACCTTCGCTAAGCCCTATCACATCCCATTTAATTCCCGCTAGTTCCTCAAACAGCACTGCTAGGCTAGCCTCACTAGCTAAAGTTCTAGCGTTAAACGTTGCCAGGTTCAGATTCCAATGGCGGCCTGTCCGGAGCCAGAGATTCTTAGCACCATCCGCTGCGTCACCGGTCTGACCGCTGCCGTGGTCAGTTGCTCTGCAGCCGCTGGGGACTGAGGGCCGAGGGTTAATTGGTTTGATCATAGAAGGTTGTGGCCAAATCCTGCTCTGGTGAGAGAGTGCGTTGTCGGTTCTGGTCACCGAGATCAGGTCGCACTCCAGGCCTGGTTATGCAATTCCATCGACACGCGGATTTTTTTTTAACCCGGTGGACGATTGCGCGGCACCAGGATTTGAGCCCCGGTCCTCTTGAACGCGAGGCGGATGTTCTACCTGTACGCCATCGCCCTCACATTACTGTGACGAAAAATGCTGCTCAACAATTCGTTTACGGATTCTGAAGTCATTATGTGTGTCCTGCGGCTGTGGCTGTGCAGATGCCCCCGCTGTTCCAACAGCAACTGCGGCAAGAGAAGGCTGTGTGAAGCTGGAAGGCTGGACATCTGGAGGGATTGGATCCACTAGGTGCAGACTCAAGTTGTGGAGGGCAGGGCGGCACATGCATTTATCACGAGCGCAGAAGTGAAGTCTTTATCTGAAGTTTCATATCTAGGCAAGGAAAGCGCCTTTTCCAAATCCCAAAAACCCTCTCTACGCTGTTTCGTGTCCTCTTCTGTGAGGTGTTGTACCTAGAAAAAAAAATATTGGCTAAAATGCTACAGTGCTCAAAGCAGCAGCAATTTTCTACACAGTGCTATTGTATTTATAGCTTACCTTTTCTCTGCACTGCTTTTAGGGTCGATAAATGGAGTCATAAGGTAATGGCTACACGCATAGCCTGAGTCTCCAAGCAGAATTCCAGGCACGGCACCATTTTCGAACCGGGCTATTGCATGGCTGTTGTCGATGATACGACTGTCACGGGCTGAGCCGGGCCAGCTGGCTACGACGTCAAAAAACTGAAGCCGAAGCCCTGTGATTGCCTGTGAAAAGAGATTCCCTTGTCATCAACCCTTTCAAACTATTGCAAGCCGCTCACAATGCAGGCAATCTACTTCAGTATCATTAAGTGTTACATTCACAATGTCACTGTGGCTTGATAACGCCAGTTTGGAGGCTGCTTCTCCTTGGTCGAGCTGTGAGTTGTAATGTCACAAGTGTGTGACATCTGGCTTGGTAGCAACAAAGTTGGGAAACCACAGCCGACGTCAGAGACTGCCTCTGCTGTCGGCCCATTTCCAACCCACTTCTTTGGTGAGACGCACGCCTCAACATGGTCAATAGCAGCAAGCCGTTCTCAATACAGGCAACCTATGCCAGTATCATAATGAGTTCCATTCGCAATATCACTGTGGCTTTGTAACACCAGTTTGGAAGCTGCTTGTCCTTGGTCAAGATGTGAGTTGTAGTGGTACCAGTGTATGTTGTTAGGCTAGCTAGTGACGTGAAAAAACTGCAGGTTAGGCTTTACAGCGGTTGCTGCTGATGGAAAAAAAGGAGTTTACTCCATCAAGCCAAATTGATAGCCCTCATAAATTGGTCACTTTCACCCGATTAGTACGGCAACAAAACATTTAAAAGTAATCACATGACAACAACTTAAGCAGCCCTATTAGTTACATTGCATGTAGTGAACTGAAATAAAATAACTGCAATGCTTTTATTAAGTAGAAGGTTACGAAGGTAAGCTTGATGTGTTCATGCTGTTATTGTTTTTAAATGCATTTTTCTGCAACTTGATATAAAAGAACATACAGCCCAATTTTTGTAGATAAGGTAAAATAAATAATGCGAACCCAAGTGGAAAAACAAAAGCCCTCTGCTAATGCTGCTAAAGCTGAGGGCTTTAGCAGAAGGCTGCTAAAAGGTAGGAGATAGAACTGAGCACATACCTGAACATTGAAGGAAAAATATCCTTTTCTGTTCCGGAACACCTCGGCGTCGTTGCCCCCGGGACTCTTTATGCGCACGTGAGTGCAATCCAAGCAGCCAGTCACTCCCGGAAACTGTCCCATTCTGTAAAATTCCTGCATTACTTGAGGGGCTTTCGTGCAGTCAGGGAGCTTTACCAGCGCCGGAAACAATCTTGCTGCGATCATAGTTGTAACGCGCCCCACGATTGGCGATACCGTTGGCTGAGATATATTTACGAGGTCTCCGCTAACGACCTGGACGGTTCCAGTGCCCTAAAAGCGCAGTGTTACTAGCACTTGCAGGAGCAGCGGCATGAGGAAGCCGCAGTTGTCGATGTTCGCTTCCAGCGGAAGCATTTCCAGCCGCTGCAGACCGGCTTGTTTCGTGAATCGGTGCCGGCCAAGGAACTCGCCGTCTCCGTATACTTCCATTGGGTTGGTGCGGTCCCTGAGCATGTGTTGTAATGCTTTTGCATATGGGCGACCATCGCGGCTTTCAATTTCCCTTGCGAGGGCGAAGAAATCAACGAACGCCGAGAAACTTTCGTGGTGGTCAGCCATTTTGGATCCCATAAGTTGCGCGTTAAGGTAGCCCGCGAGCTACTTTAGAAATGCGCCCTTACCCTTAAGTTAAGATCGCGAAAAAGTTCAGTTTAAGTTCAAGTTTGGATTCTGAAACACGTTTTGGCGCTGTTAAGTGATGGAAGGGAGAAGATAAGTATAAGAACCGTTTGTGAATACGGGGGTTAGAGTAAGATTTTTTGGGGATAGCATGGGGCGAAACTGAAAATAAGTGCGTTCAAATTTAGTTTACAGGCATTCGAAAAGTTTTCGTTCACACAAAGTTCAAAGGCGGACGCCTTGGCTTACCTCGGGGGAGTGGAGTTTCTATTCAAAGGAGGCAAATATTTTCAAAAAGAAAAAAAAATTCTGACTACTTAATTTTTCTTGCGCTAAGCAGTTAAAAGAGGCGAGATTACTACAGAAATTACTACAAGCGGAACGCAGCGCCCCAAATAGCATTGCTTACGACCCTTCTAGCGTGGGGCTAAATCCTGAACGCCATCAACGACGTGGAATACCGAACCCTCAGTTGTTACTAGGATTGGCAAAGCCTGGTCTGCATTTGAGTCCAGTGCCACCCAGAGGAGTTAAGAATTGCATCTTTTCAATCGAGTAATTACATCTGCTGATCCAGGAAAAACTGAAGAGGTTTTTTATGCTCTGAACACTCTTATGCAGCCATTGCGATTGAAGGCCTCCTTAATTGCCTCCTCCTTAACGTTTTCAGCCAACGTGGTTAAAGTGGCAATTATCTGGCCTTCTACACTCTGTTCATATAGCTAGGTAATACAGTAGCGTACACCAAAAATGCGAACATTGTGCGGGTATGAGTGACTATGGCAAGAACGCGTGCAGTCTTCTACATAACGTAAATCATAAAGTAAAATGGAACCGGCGACCACGCAAATTTCCACTGCACAGAGGCTCACCAAAGTTCGCTCACGAGTGCGCGCACTGCCCTGCGGCCACAATAGCGTCTTGATAGAGTCTGGTAGTATGCCCTGCGTCCTATAGGCCGCGAGCATATCGCGACGAGCATTGGCGAAAGCGGCACAGTGAAGGAGCAGGTGTTCTGGTGTTTCCACTGCGCCACATCCTTCACACACATCACTCGTTGCGATTCCGTGACGCACCCGTCGTTCTACGAGCCACACGCAGCCAATGCGCGCGCGGAGTATCATTACACGTTGTGACCGTGTAAGTGCGCGACAGCCGGTGATACTGTCGATGCGCTCACCTCCTGCGATGCGTGTGTCAGGGTGCTGCTTTCGGAGATGGTCGTGGATGGACGCACGCACGTACTCCAGCGCAAGGGGCAGATCGCTGGCAGGTAGTTGGTGCGCAGCGGTCGCGAGGTCGTCAGCTTCTTCGTTGCCGCCGATGCCGCAGTGACCGGGCACCCATTGTGCACGCACGGTACAACCTCTCTGCGCGAGGCGCTCGATGCGCGAGCGAATTTCCCGCACTAGTGGGGTACCGCGGCCGTTAGATTGCAGGCGGCTGAGGGCGGCGCAGGAGTCGCACAGCAGAGCACTCCTGGGCGGCGGAGGGCCGAAGGTGAGGAGCAGGTCCAGCCCGAGCCGGATCCCCATCAATTCCGCCGCGGTGGAGGAGCCCAGGAAGGTTGCGAGCTGCTGGCTGTGCAGCCGCAGGCCGGGAATGGTAGCCGCCGCCGCAAGGGAGCAGCTGTCGCGGGCCACTGAGCCGTCGGTGTACACGAGGAGATGGTCCTGGAGCTCCTCGTGTATGACGGCTCTGGCCAGCTGCTGCACAGCACAGAGAGGTGTGTTCCGCTTTCCCGCAATGCCGACGATCTCTCGCTGAACCTGCGAGGCAGCAGGCCAGGGCGAGCAGGAGCCGTAGGGGGTGGGCTTTTTGTCAATTGCTCATACTTGATCAGCGCCGCGCCCATTCGTGAGCGCGGGTGCGAGCGCATACGCTGCAGCAGCGAGCCGCCGTCCGGTGCGCGGTGAAGCCGGTGGATGCGATTCAGTGCCCTGCGCGCTGCTTGGAGCTCAAGTGGCCACGCTCCTGCCTCGGTCAACGTTGCGGCGCACTGCGAGTTTTTCGGCAGGCCTAGGCTCACGCGCAGGGAATCGCGGTGCTGGAGCTCGAGTTTCTTCCAGCATGGCTTGCGCACCGTGACGAGCGGCAGCGCATAGAGCACCGCCCCCAAAGCTACGACATTGTATAGCCGCAGCGCGGCTTACTAGGAGATGCCCTGGCCTCGAGCGGTGAGCTTTTGCACGGTGGCGGTGATCCTCTTCATCTGCAGACAGGCCTTGGTCGCCGCGGGGCGGAAGGAAAGGCGCCAGGCGATGTCCAGGCCAAGGTACTGCACCGATTTACTCCAAGGAATCGGAGTGCCGTCCATTGACAGTGGCGCAAGGTGTGCGCGCGTGCGCGAAATGCAGGCCATGGCCACCGATTTGTCCGCGCTCAGCGATAAAACCAAGGCCGCGCAAGCTGGCATCGATTGCGGTCAAGGCTCCCTGAAGGCACCCCCGCACGCGGAACGCCTTGCCCGGTGGTCCCCGGCACCACAGAGCTATGTCGTCTGCATATTCGCAAGTTCCGTAGATGGTGGCGCCGCGCACCGGTGAGGCCGAGAAACGCCACAGAGATGATCGGCGCGAGCAGGCGCAGGCGTGTGTGCGGGAGCTAGGACTTCGCAGTTTTTTACTTTGTTCGAGTTGCGCGTCAGCGGCGTCTTAAGGCTGTTTGCGATGGAAAAAAGAAGAAAGTACAAGAACAACAGGATGTGCTGCGTGCCCCAGTGCACAAACCGGGCAGTGTGCGGACAAACAAGTCTGCATTTTTTTCCCGCTGACGCCCGTCTGAAAAAGCTGTGGGTGATTAAGCTGTGCATCTGGAAACGTGTGACACCGCCGATGAAGGTGTGCAGTGCCCACTTTGTGGAGGACGACTTCTTTTGGAGCCGTATTGGTAAGCGATGCGCTATTCATTTCACTATTATGCAAGCACAAATCGACTGTCTAGCGCAAATATTTCTGCAGTGTGTGTGCGCAAGGAATGAGCGGGCGACAAATGCAGATCTCAGGATGTAGAAGGGAGCTGCAACGAAATGCGTCGCTAAGCTGGGAAGTTGGCGTCAAGCTGTGCATTTGTGTAAATGCACAATCGTGAGATCTTTTCTGCCCACTAACAGCTGCTGGAAGCAATATATGGTTGTACTTAAACAACTGTGTAATGCATCTTTTGTCAGTAATTCCTGCAGCAGTCCTAGTGATGTGCTGCATCAGTTTGCAAAAATTAGTAGCTTGTGCAGAGTGAAGCAACTAATGATAGCATTTCTGTCTTAACAGTGCCGCACTTTCAAACCATTGTCAGAGATAGAAGGCGTAGCTGCATTGAGCTAGGAGGTAATTCATAATTTATTCTACAGATGCAAACATATGGACACCAGTTCGCAAGAGGCTCAAGAAAACTGCTATACCTTCACAATGCCTACCAAACAGAACTCACGACCACCAGGACCTTCGAAGAGCACAAGCATCAGCAGCCCGTGCTGCGCGAGCATCCGCTAGGGATAGCCACGGTAAATTATTTTTCAAACCTGGTTGAGACATGGTTGCATTATTGCCAAATTTCTTTATTAGATGCTAATTTCATTCAGTCAAGCACTTTGCTTTTTTAATAAGTCTACGCTGTACAAATTACAATACACTAGAAACAACTGACGCATACACCTTTCTAAAATCTAAGGTACACAACAGATTACACAACTTAATGCAGTGGCACTTTTATTTCTTTGTTATGGCAGAGAAATGTGCGCGTTCATTTTTTTTTCAATGATGCTACCCGAACGCAGTGGCATCTCGGACCTGTCCTCTCCACCATTGGCCCCTTCAGATGGAGATACATCTACAGGGATGTCTGCGGTGAGCATTGACTTACCACATTTGTCTAGTTTGAAGCATTACTTTCCCTCTGAAAATTCTCACATACTCTTTATCAGCTGTCAATTTCCTGCACCATCCTTTGCATCTCTCGTCATTCAGGTGGCATGTGCAGACAGTGACACTATCCCTTAAGCCTTCGTTAAGGCATATTGATAACATCCGCTGTGAAATACAAAACCCCTGGGTAAAAGATTCACATCTAATGAGCCACAGTGTGGAGCATGTGCAACTCATAAATTTCTACAGAAATGTTGTGCAGCTGAGGGACGCATTAATAGCTAAATATTAACATTGCAGTAAAAATATTCCTTTGCATGGAACATAGAAAACTGAGAAGTATGTAAAAGGTATGTTACTACTCTTTGTACTTATTTTAGTGCTCATGTTGTAGCTACATCTTTTTCTTCAGTTGCTGGTGTGTGGAAATTTGTTTTGTCAAGGTGTGCTAACCCAACCATCACGAGACAGAGGGAGCCTGCAAGCACTGATGGGCAGTTTTTGAGAGTTAGGAGTATGAATAATTGAAAATCACTTGTTCCAGTACCAAGTTGTGCCTGTTGCATGAGCCTCGCAGTGATTGTTCTTCGGGGTGTAATGTAAAACACTAATAAGATTTGTTTGTGCATAAGATGGGGAAAGAGGACAGTCCCAGCTTGATTTGTAGATAACGAGGCGAGCTGGAAATTATGACATGTAGGTATGTCTGGCTTCTGTATTTGTTAACCGTGCAACTTTAAATGTTTATTCTCCAGATGCTACTGCAGCAAATTGCAGTACCAGCAGCATGTTTCACAGCATACTTGTCATCCTGGCCTGAAATGCTGGCTCAGATTTAGAAGGAATTTTGATATTTTTCGTTTAATGCCTTGCCCATAAACATCTTTCAATGCAGGTGGAAGATGATTGGCATGCAGCTGCATTTCATCCTGCCCCCCATGATTTCGAGACTGTGCCCAATCTAACAATGACGGATGCTGAAGTGGCAGAGGTCATGCTTCAGCTAGCAGGGCACAGCCACACCTACACAGACAAAGGTGTACAAGTTGATACACTTTCTGCTCCGCAAAGAAAGAGGAAGGTTGTTGAATTACTGACAACAGATGTAGCTGTGCGAGTCTTCACTGGTGTGAAGTCAAAAAGTGCGCTTTTAGCTATTTGTGAAGAGGTGGCATTGGTAGACGAAATGACCACGGACATTCCTGTGTATGAGCGCGTTGTTCTTGCACTTGTACGCCTAAAAACATGCGTCACTAAACTGCCTTGCCACACTATTCTGTACAAGTAAAACGACAGTGCAGAAGCATTTCTATGGCACCCTTCGCATCCTTGCTGCCATACTCAAAGCAGCCATTCCATGGCCATCAAAAAATGAAATAATGCTGAATATACCTCTTTGCTTTGCTCAATTTCAGGAGGTGCGGGTTTTCCTAGATTGCACAGAAGTGCAGGTAGAGAAATCGCACTGTCAGTCTTGCCGCATCCTGACATATTCTTATCACAAGGGAACACACACGGCTAAGGCACTTGTTGGGGTGTCACCTGCTGGCCTTATAACATTCATTAGTAATGGATTTGGAGGTCGTGCATCGGATAAAGCTTGTGTGCTAAAGTCCAATGTGTTGGACAAGCTGAAAAGCTTCGAAGATGACGTAATGGTTGGCAAAGGCTTCTGCATTGACATGTGTGCAAAACGGGGCCTTGGTGTGGTACAGCCACCATTCCTGCGCTCTGAAGAGCAGTTCTCAGCTGAGGATGCGACTAAAACAGTTCACATTGCCAGAGCTCGAGTGCATGTGGAGAGAGCCATCCAACGCATGAAGGTGTTCAAGGTGCTTAAGGGGCCGATTCCGTGGGATCTTGTTGGGGCGCTCGACCAAATCATGGTTATTATAGCAGGCATTGTTAACCTGTCAGCTCCGATATTGTCTGAAAAACGATTTAGTGGGGGTGTCCAGTTGCAGTAATTCTTTCAGTGTAATTGTGATTATTGGATTGTAAGGTTAGCACCATGGTCATATTTTTTTGCACTGTCTTCAAAATACCTTACTACAAATCAACTGTCTGCAACTAGCACTATTGTTTGCTGTGCCCTTTTCACCACTTAATGCAGTTTATCAGGCCTCATACGCCCTAGCATAACGAAGAATTGTTCTAATCATAAAATGCTTGTAGCTCCCATTCTCAGCAAATTCAGGCAAACATCGCCTGTTTGCAAATGTCCCTATTAGATTGGTTTGGCTCAATTTATTGGATTTCATGTCCTAAAGTGACTCGGGTTATGAGAGGCGTCGCAGTAGAGGGTTCCGAAATTTTGTCTGCCTGGGGTTTCTTTAACATGTGCCGACATAGTATAGCATACACGCCCTATCATTTTGCCTCCATCAAAATGCGGCAGCTGTGATTGGGTTCATGGCAAGCAGAAAATAACTTCAGGATTGAGTATGATTCAATCCAGCACTGGCACCAAAAGATCTGCTTCAGTTTCTCCTGCTGCGGCAAACTTGGCTGTCGCCACAGCTTCTCATATGGTGTGTTTTACTCATAACATTTTGCACTGTGTATCGTTGTCCTCATCTTTCATCATTTTTCTGTGCTTCCAAATGCTTGAAGCCAATTGTGTGTGCTACTGCCGCCGTGCCTGTGCAACGGAGCCAGTCATGCCTACAGATACAAGACCTCGACAAGGTCTCTGCAGCTTTATTTAGGTAGACATGAAAGTGAGAAAAAGAGCAAGGAGGCCAAACTCGTCACTACGACCAGGAAAGAGCTAGTCAGTGCTATTGTGTGCCGAACAGCAAAACTAATTAGGAATGCTAAGCGCACTGCCTGTCAGCAGCAGCCAAAGCAGCTGAACGCACCGGCAGATAAATCACAAGAAGTGGCGAATGAAGGCGACCTGGTGATATCAGGCAAAGACCGTGACCTATACTAATGTGTGCCATCTACAGTCCATGAGCTATGCTAGTGTGAGGTACGCTATTTCACGCAATGCATTTCAAGCTTGCACCCATTTAGTGCGGAGACAGGCTAGAAATTTTTTGCATTACCAGTAAACTCAAGGTTGTGTCAATGGACAGTTATTCTTTTTCTGTTAGGTGGGCCATTACTGATGGGCCAAAAGCTGTATAGCACTGTTTGCACCTTTTGTTGTGATGGTACTCTAGAGTTAATTTTATTTCTGTCTGGACATATTCTTTGGTGTCTCTGCCTTCAGGCAACTGGGTACTCTGCTATGGTCAGTACTGTTCTATGTTATTGAGCACCTGTATAATGTGCACTTTTAATTAGCACGACCTTCTTGAAAATCCTTAGCATATTGTGAAGTTTTATGCTCAGAATTTTGATGTATTGTTCAATGCTGTGCATATTTCTTTCTCCTGACTTCTTTATTTATTCATTATTGCATGTTATTGCATTTTCGTTGTGCTTGTACCAGTTGTGATGACGTGCAAATTCAATTGCTATGGTACATGTTGTTCTACTCTGTTTTAGTAAACATTAAGAGCATCGCTTTCATTCTTGTGATGTTCAGTATAGCATATTAGTGAAACAATGTCATTTGCTGTAGTTAATTTCTGCAGAACATTAATTGTGTGATTTGGAAAGTGTGTGCTTTCTTTCTTTGTGCTATGTGGATTTCATTTATCCTGTGCACGCCGCATTGCTTTTGTGCCTTTCTTCCCATAATATCCTTCAAGGTTAAAGCAGTGAATTTAGCACTTTTCAATTATTTTTCTTGCCTGTGACGTTAAGAAAACGTGATTGTGACGTGCTGGCTTTTGCAAACTGCCATCACACATTAACTTGTGTTCTGTTAATAATGAAGTTAAATTAAATGGAAATAAAGCTATAAATGAGATTTGTAGTTTCATGCAAAACACCTTTGAAAATTTACCCTCGAGGCAGAAAATCTGGCCGTCAATGAGTTGTAGGGCATGTGCTTTGGAATCACACAAGTGAATTCAAAATTGAACTTTTAGTGCTGTCTTGGGATACGTTTTCTGTAAGTCATACTGACAGGCTGACTGTTTTTGAAGCTGGTTATTTTTCCTTCACTGTCTATGTTGTTGTTTTTCACCCTTTGCAATTGCTGCATAAAGCGGTATGTTCCTGCTGTGTACAAGTCCAAGAAATTACGTCTCTTCTGCAATATCTTTAACCTTCCTTAAGGTAGCACTGCTTTTTCCGAGTTTTTCCCGGAAGGGGGCTTTTTACCTCAATCAGGATGGCAGGACAACCATTCTTGAACACAACGCCATCAGGGCTGTAGTCAAGCCAAGGGAGGAGAGGGTTCACAAGCAGCCCTAGCTTTGTTACAGCATTTGATGTCATTTTGTAATACTCTTCTAGAGCAGGTTCCTCGGAAGCTTTCAAATACCGAGTAGCCTTATTTTCTTGGAAACAATAGGCGAGCATTGCGGTCGCTTTTTGTTCCCATGACTGGTCTTCTCTGGGTAAAAAGGTGAAATATGCACGGCACTTGCTGCCAGTTATCCGCACTTGCCGTTCTCTTTGCCACTTAGTGGTATTCTGGGAGTGGGTTTCTTTGCAGATCCTCACTGCTTGTTCTTGGGACACTTCTACATACTTCTCGTAAAACTGTTGTTCTGCTTGTGACAGATGACTGTACGAAAATCTATATATTTTAAGTTGAAATTCATCGGTGAATGCCACGTCATGGAAAAGCATCTTTCTGTATGGCATCACTCTGTCAGCAGCCATGTGGTACACCATCACATGCTCTTTTAATGTTGCGGTGGCATTAGTTTCAGTGGCATCAGTTTGCCGAAACTTTCCGTGAAAGTGCAGCGCAAGTGCACTATCTGGTACTGCTGCCATGAGGCGCTGTCGTATATCCTGCAGTCTCTGCTCTGGAAGTTGCAGTTGTGGCTGCGCCTGCACATGGCACAAATTCTTCAGCTCTTGTGCTTCGTACAGCGGTTTGGATCTCAATCTTCCCCACGCCCTTTCCATATCCGTGCATGTAAGATGTTCAAGGTTCTGTATGCCCGTCCTGCAGATGAACCAAGAAAAGAACACAGGTGTTACTTTGCTAGTGCTTAAAAATATATTGCTTCTCGTATTCAAAGTAGTAAGACATTTGAAGAAGGTGGTAAAAACTGTTTAAATTTAATGTTTAAAAAGTGTTTAAACTGTTTAAAATTTAAGCAGTTCAGCTCATTAACAATGAATTTCTTTGGAAAAATAAAAAAGAAAATTTCTTGCCTGTTCATAAACAGCAGCATTGCAATGATGTGCTTGCAGCGTTGTGATTTTCCTGCTTTGCATGAGCACTGGCACTGAAAAAAAAAGAGGGGGAGATTGCACAATCAAATACTGCAACTGAGCTGCCGCGGTGGCTGAGTGGTCATGATGCTCAGCTGCTGAGCTGAAGAACGTGATTTCGATCCCGGCCGCGGCAGTCGCACTTCGCTTATGTGCGATGTCATTGCACGAATCCCAGATAGTAGAAATCACGGAGTGCTCCACTACGGCGTCTCTGATAGCCTTGAGTCGCTTTGAGACGTTAAACCCTACAAACCAAACCAAATACTGAAACTGCTCGCAAACGTTAATGATTTTCATTCAATTTTGCGTGCATGCCTTTCTCCCCTAACGCCTCTGCAAGCGGAAACATCGTTACGGGTGCCGCGAACATGTACGCACGGTGCCAAAAACGTAGTAAATGTAGAGCACTCGAAGTGGCGTGCTGTAGAGCAAGTGAATTTAAACCATCTTGCGGCACTCTTGGCTGTGCGGTTATTTCTGCTCGGCTGCGCTCGTGCGCAAATATCAGTACATACTTTAGAATTTCGCTTCATTTCACCCGCACAGCACAACTCGCGTGATCGAGAGAGAGCAATGTGCATTGCCGCTGCTGCATGCACGCGCTTTTCACTGCGATTCGGGCCCCGCTTGAGACCGCACTGCCTATGAAACGAGATCTGCCCTCAGTTATCGCAGGGCCGTTTCACATGATGCGATTGTTGCCGCAGCGCAGTGCGATTTATGCCACTGTGCGACAGAAATGCGTGTCGTTCTCGTGCCACTACATTCCGAAGCCTTCCGTGGTGGTCTGCCGCTTCAGATCAAATAGTCGCTCTCGCCAACCTGAGGAGTCTGTCAGCGACTACACCGCATCACTGAAAAAGCTTTCAGCAAATTGTGAGTACGGCACCTTCCTTCCTGACATCCTGCGGGACACACTCGTTTGAGCCACTAATGACGCGTCAGTGCAACGACGCCTGCTTGAAGAGCCAAACCTGACGTTCGAGTCAGCAGTCAAGCTTCTAATTGCAATGGAGACGACTAAAAGAGACTCAAGCATGTTGATGCAAGCTCAGGGCATGACCGAAGCGCAGACAGTTCACAGTGCAATGAGCAAGCAAATGAAACAGACGATAAGTTGTTATCGCTGTGGAGAGCCGCACTACGCAACAGTATGCCAGCACGCCAAATCCCGGTGCAACGCATGCAGCAAGATCGGGCATCTGGCCAGAGTATGCCGCTCAAAGGCTGCCGACGCGAAGCAAAAGAACGTGTCAAGGAAGCTCAGTACGCAAAAGCAAACAAAGCAGCCAGTTCACAGCCTTGAGGACAGTGTAAATCTTCCTGAAATCCAGTCACAGGTCTACGAGACGTGGCAGATGAACAGCGAGAAAACATATCCTCCGTTTGTAGCAGTTTTGCAAGTCGCAGGCAGGCCTCTTAGAATGGAGCTAGACATGGGGGCCAGTGTCTCCGTAATAGGAGAGACCGCATTCCAGCAGCGGTTTCCCAAGCTCTCAGTAGACCCATCAGACGTAATTCTGAAGAGTTATTGCGGAACACTGACACCCGTTAGGGGCAAGGTTACCGTTTCAGACCAGTTCGGACGAAGAGAGGCAACACTGCCTTTGTTTGTAGCTCCGGACCAGTTTGTAGCTCCGGAACCTTTCTCGGACGAAACTGGATCAGTGCGCTTCAGCTCGACCTAAATGACGTAAGATCCGTTGACTCACTTACGAGCGTTGACGAGCTGCTTACTTGGTACAAAGTATTTTCGGACGGACTAGGAACATTCAAATGTGTGAAACCCAAAATTGTTGTCAAGGAAGATTCACCTCCAAAATTCTTGAAACCACGAACGATTCCTTTTGCATTGCAAGACAAAGTTGCAGAAGAATTGCAAAGAATGCAACGAGAAGGGGTACTTACACCCGTCAGAACGTCTGAGTGGGCAGCCCCGATTGTTCCTGTGCTCAAGCAAGACGGCCGCTTGCGCATATGTGGCGACTTCAGAGTCACAATTAACGGTGCCACAGTGCTGGAAAAATATCCTGTGCCGCGAGTCGAGGACCTCTGGGCGAAACATTCAGGTGGCAAAAAGTTTACGAGGCTGGACCTCAAAGACGCTTACCAGCAGGTAGAACTTGACACGAGCTCACAGAAGCTAGTACCATCAGTACACCTCAGGGCCTCTTCCAGTACACCAGACTACCTTTCGGAGTAGCTTCAGCGCCGGCCATATTCCAGAGAGAAATGGAAAATTTGCTACAAGACATGCGCCATGTCACCGTGTACTTTGATGACATCTTGGTAACGGGATTGGACGACGCAGTTCACTTGAGCCACGTAGCCAGTGTACTACAGCGTCTACAGGAAGCAGGCATCAAGCTCAAGCTAGAGAAGTGTTCATTTCTAGCGACAGAAGTTGAGTACCTGGGCCATGTCATAAACGCAGACGGACTGAGGCCAACACCAAAGAAAATAGAAGCTGTCGTGAATGCTCCATGTCCCAAGGACGTCAAGCAACTTCAAAGCTTCCTTGGACTCATTAATTTCTACAAGCGTTTTATGCCTAACCTTTCGACAGTTCTCCGGCCCTTTAATCTGCTACTTACAAAAGAAACTCCATGGAAGTGGGCAAGCGTAGAGGAACAAGCTTTGAGAGAAAGTAAAGCTCTCCTGACTTCTGCGCCGATGCTGCGTCATTTCGATTCTTCCAAGCAAATCGTTCTCAGTTGCGACGCTTCACCGTACGGAATCGGAGCTGTTCTCGCACACCGAGATGAAACAGGGGAACGTCCCATTGCCTTCGCATCGAGAAGCCTTCTTCCAGCAGAAAAGAATTACAGTCAGCTGGACAAAGAAGCCCTTGCCTTATTTTCGGCGTATCGAAGTTTCATAAGTATCTCTGGGGCCAAGATTTTGAAGTAGTGACTGATCATAAACCACTTCTAGGACTTCTCGGACAGGACAAACCTATTCCCGACAGATCATCACCGAGAATGATACGCTGCGCAATTACCCTGTCAGCGTACAAGGACACGCTTGTGTACCGCCCTGGCACCAGCATCAGCTACGCGGACGCGCTGAGCCGACTACCGCTTCCTACAGAGCCAGGCACAGTACCCAAGCCTGCTGATATCTTCATGCTTAAAAGTGCATATCCTCGACTTCTTTCACCATCCGCCATCGCCAAAGCTACAGATCGTGATCCTGTTATGTCACGCCTACGACTGGCGCTCCTTACTGGTGAATAGCTGCCAAGAGGAACTGATTGGACACTATTTCAGAAGAACCGTACAGAGATTAGTGTTCATGAGAACTGCGCCCTGCGAGGAACACGAGTCGTCGTTCCTAAAGAACTACAAGCAGAAGTTCTTGATCTTCATGAAACTCACCCAGGTGTGGAAAAGATGAAAGCAGTTGCACGGAGCCACATTTGGTGGGAAGGACTTGACAGCAGCATTGCACAGAAAGTGCAACTTTGCAAAATCTGCCAAGAACATCAGAGAATGGGACGGAAACCACAGTCTAATCCGTGGCCGTTTCCGAAGAAACCATGGTCTAAACTGCATGTAGACTTTGGTGGTCCATTTCAAGGACACTACTTTTTCGTCCTAGTCGATGCCTACTCTAAATGGGTAGAGGTGGTTCCCGTTCATGCACCTTCAGCGGACGCCACAATTCGATGCCCGCGAACCATATTTTCCACACATGGCATTCCAGACATCATTGTCTCCGACAACGGCACCGCATTCACCAGCGAGAAGTGCGCTGATTCCTTGAGCAAGAACGGCATTCGGCGAATCCTGATCCCACCATACCACCCAGCATCGAACGGAGCAGTGGAACGCGTCATGTGAACAATTAAGGGGAAACTAAAGAATGCAGCGCCTGGAGATTTCCAAACAAACATCGACAGAATCCTGCTTTCCTACAGAACAACGCCGCACGCGCTTACTGGGTCTCCTCCCGCTGAGCTCCTCATGGGCAGGCAGCTGCAAACGCCCATTCAGTGAATTCACCCCGGCCTAAGGGCGCATGCGGACTTCAAGAAATTGAAGCAAATCACGCGCTGCGACAGCAACGCACGCAAAAGCTGTTTGCCTTCGCCCGGCGAGCCCGTCTTTTTTAGGAACTTCCGACCAGGCCCAGCTTGAATTGCCGGAATGGTTCGCCATCCCACAAGTTCTTCGCCGCTTCAAATAGAACTCGAAGACGGAACGCTGTGGGACAGGCACGCGGAAAAAGTGCGACCGCGAAGGAAGCCCGGCGTTATCTCAGACGACGAGGAGCCTCTTCCCGCACTAGCAGCGACAACGGACACGGAACAGCTGTCCCCACCTCGCTGCTCATTAAGCACCGAGCCGTCTACAACAGCCGCGGCGCGGCAACCGCAGTCAAGTGCGGCCCCTTTGCACCCCCAGGTTCGCCGGTCTACCCGGGTCCGGAAGCCTGTTATCTACTACGGACTGTAGAGGCATAAACAAGACACGGCTCGTCCCCAGTGCCGTGCAGCAGGCTTCATAACAAAGGGAGGGGTGTGACGATTCCCCAAGGCAGCAGACGCCAAGGACACCGCAGGCGCCTTCTCAGCGGCACCCAGCTGCACGGGGGAAAAGGGAGAGGGAAAAGATAATAAACGCTCCCCCTCTTTTCAAGGAGGGAGGCCAGTCTGACTCCCGCTAGCAACGTGTACTGTCGTTTTACGGGGCGCTCTTCCCGCGCCCTCGTTAGGGCACGTCGGTGACCCGTTTCGGCATTCGCTTCTAAGCTCACCCCCTTACAATACTATAACACATAGTGAAGCCCACTGCCGGCGGTATAGCTTGGTGGCGTGGCGGCGCGCTGCCACGTCCAAGCGGTTGTAGACAGTCCAGTCGGCGGCTCTGTCAGTCCGTCGCGCCCGTCGCTCTGGGCGATCTCTCTTCTCGCGCAGATTGAGCAGCTTCATATCAGGTGTGGGCTGCCCTGCACTTACCTCTGCTCGTTGGGTGGCTGCGAGAGCGCTTCGGACTAGACTTGAAAAGAAATCTGCGCCAGTGGCCGCCGCCCCGTCGGCCGCCCGCCTGAACGCACTCCATGGAGTTGGTAATGGAGTAGGCACGTTTGGGGTGAACCTCCAACTCAGTGGGTTCGATTAGGATGGAGTAATGATCCGAGCCCCAGAGAGATGGTGATCGGCGCCATGTCGCATCGATGCCTCTGGATGCGAAGGCGACGTCGATGCAGAAGCCGGTTGTTCAGCGTCGTCGAAAGGTGGGCTCGCCGGTTTTCAAGGGGTGAGTCCCAGCTGCGTTGCTGCGTCGCGCAGGTCGTCTCCACGCGCGGAGTGACGCGCACTGCCCCACGCACTATGGAGGGCGTTAAAATCACCACAGATGATTTGGCGTGGCGCAGAGCACGAAGACACAGCACAAAAACACAGCGCGTTCCACGCGACAGCTGGACGCACATAAACACTGGCCACCGACGTGTCAGCACCACCGACGCGCACTGTCACCACCACGCACTCCTGGGCGTCAGATGTCGCCGCCGCCGAGCCGACGAGGGTGTGCTGGACGTCCTGCCGCACGTATATCGCGCACCTTGATTTCCCGGGGGCGATGAGATGTCTCACAACAGGGCACTGCGGCACAGGTGGGTTCCTCGCGCATGGCGGCTGAGTGGTAGCCAATGTAGCCAGATAGCTGCATCTGGGGCTCCCCGTCATGTGAACGTACGTAAGTCTCCTGCAGCGCGATAACTTCCGGCGAATCCTGTGCGATGCGAACACATATTTCGGCGTACCGCGCCGCAAGTGAGCGCACGTTCCACTGCAGGATGGATGGTATGCGGGAGGGAGTCCGGCGGCTAGCCATCATGCTGGCTTATCTGTGCGGGAGCACCCCCTGCTTCTAAGCAAGCCCGGTGTCCATCGGTGCCCTCCGGGAAAAGTGCGCTGAGGGCGCGCAACGCCAGATTACGGCGCGCGATCTCCGCGCCCTGTGCGTCAGGGGGCTGGCCATGAGAAGCGGCCGCAGGCTCGGGCCGCGCTGTACAGGACGCCGGGCAGCCGTATCGCTGCTGCATAAGGAAGCGCGCGTGGCGTCTGCTGATGCTGATGTTGCTGGACTGGGGCCGCTGTTTCAGCCTGGACGACGGCTCGGACAACCTGCCTGGACATCGGTGCCATGGATGTGGCCATTAAAGTGGCCACGTGACCCTCTCGCTGCCAGTGCGGGCACGCTGGGTCAATGGCTGCGTGCCGCCCCCCGCAGTTAATGCAGCGCGGGGCTTGCTCGCGCAGGTACCAGGCTCGTGCGGCTCGCCGCAGCGCATGCATCGGGCAGGAGCACGACACACTTCAGTGGGATGCCCCCGGCTGGCGCACTTGGTAAACTGGAGCGTCCGGGGACGGCAGGGACGAACCGCGAGCCTGCGTTTGAATATGGTGATGAACGGCGGTGGTTTCGGCGCCGCAAAACGGAGAGCGAGTGTGCTGCCCGACGGAGACGCCGATACCATCGGCACCGTTGACTCCGCCGCCGCTAGCAGCTCCTCCGCCGTCCTGCGCCCGTCCACACCGAAGACCAGGCTGGAGCTTTCGTTCTGAGGAGGAGGCATGCCGCGGATGACGGCTATGGCTAGCAGGGCCTGGAGAGCATCGCTGCTCCCCGCGTTCACTGCCACCACATTCCGCCGCATGTTTACCCGGACGGCGAGGACGCCCGGACGGGATCCGATCTCCTCGGCCAACTCCCAGCCCTGTTCCCTGGTGAAGGCGGTGCCCCGGTTCGCCGGCCGAAACAGCACCGTCCCCACAAGGTTGGACGGGACCTCCACGGCAGCCGTGGCTCGCTCCAGGGCAGCTCTCCGACGCCGCTGCGCCTTGGTAGGGATAGTGCGCCACGGGACCAGGCTGGCCCCAGCACCAGCGTCGACGCTGTCTGCGGCGCATTGCTGCGGCGCGCCGCGGAGTTGGGCGCGCTCGCTGCCAGCAGACGAACCCCCGCCGCAGCCTGGTCTCGAGTGGCGGGATTTGGCGAGGTCGCACCCGGTTTTCTTCCGGACGCCGTCGCCACAGCAGCAACAGCAGCAGCATCAGCAGAAGGCTGGAGGTGGGCTCCATGGGGCTCGTGCTGGGCAGGCCCTGCTCCTAAGAGTGTGGAGGGAGAAGGAACAGTGACGGTGGGGGGTTTAGAGCTTCCCGCTTGGCCACCGCGATGTCCCTGTAGGTTTCCGCGTCCCTCTCCTCCTCGGACCCCGCTGAGCGTCGCCGTTTCCTGAGAACAGACTCATCCATCAGGATGCACATGCTCTCCTCGGCTGCAGGTGTCCGCGGTGAGCCCGCAGCAGCGGCATCAGGGGGAGAGGGCATCACAGCCGGTTCCCCAGGAGTAGCAATGGCGGCAGAAAGCGCAGGGGTGGCCGGAAATGGCGGGGAGGGGGGTTGCGTCTGGTGAGCAAGCGCCATGGCGTCCCTCAAGGCTAGAACGCGTGGGACCGCCGGCGACACATCCAAGGTCCCGATGACGGATTCGAGGTTCTCCGAGGTGGTGATGAGCGCCGCCGTCAGGCACCTCACCGCGTCCAGCAGATCAGCGATCTCGGCCTCCATTTGCCGAATGGTGCGGGATGAACTTGATCTGGATGGCGTTCGTCTCCGTGATCGTGAGCGTGAGCCGCCTGCCCTGCGTTGCTCATTGTCACCGCCAAACACTGGCCGCCGCTCGTTGACGGTGCCTGTGGCCTCCATGGGGAGACCCCGCAGCTCCGCGAAGCCTTAGGCTCAGCGTCCGAAGGAGCGGAGAGCTAAAAACACGTCCGCTCGCTTCGAGCGCCCGCCGAAGAATCCCCTTTCCCTAATTGACAAAGGCTATTTCTGAAGGAACAGTGAAAAAAAAAGTTGACGCTGCGGCAGCGATCGAATATCGCGCGTTAGCACACCTAACATAGGTCGCCGGTTCGAATCCCTGTCACTAGCTAGACTCTAGCTTAACTAGTAATATTATGCTACACGAAACGCGATATCGTATGCCACCACCCCGAAAACTCTCGGCAAACGGTTCAGCCGCAATTTTCATACGAAGATTAGTAAAGGCGTCGAAATGGGGGTACATAATTCACCGCTTCGAATCCCTGTCGCTAGCTAGACTCCAACCTAACTAGTACGTTTATGCTGCATGACACGCTGAATCGTATGACACCATCTGGAAAATTATGTGGCAAATTGTTGGCCGACAAATTTTACACGAATATCGGGGGTTAAGTGCTCCGAATTTGACGGAACCCAGACACAGGTATATATCCCACATCGGAATGCTTTGTCTACGTTGTTGTGCTCAAGCGTCACTCTGCCGCCTGTTACTTTATTTCATTATGTAACCACCTCGGTTACCGTGGCAACCACTGGGTTCCGATTTGCGTTATCACGCATAACGCTGAGACCCAAAACGTGACCAGCAGAGCTTCACGCTCGAAATGTTTTCGGAAACAATTTTTGAGGCATATTTTTCGAGCAGTATAATATTAATTAGAATGAGTAATGTTCTTTTATAGACTTGAAATGAACACCAAAATGCTATTTATGATTGGCCTAACATATACATTAAAGGGGCTGTGAAGGGGGCTCTAATAAAGTTGCGGCATGCCTGGGATATTGAAGCACGCCGCTTCACGAATAGTGTCCGGCAAGGATTTTTTAAATGGGCTTTGTAGAAGCTGAGTTATCTGTAGTTAAAATTTGAATTTCAGCGTCTGCGCCTTTCCCTCTCCTATCGTCAGTTTTTGCATGCTGGAATGTAGGCGCTCCTTCACCGACCCTCCTCTGGTAGCGGAGCTTCCCAACCCGCCGGAGCTAAGCGGCTTATTGGCCGCGGCCACGGTAGGTGCCTGACGTCTGAAAGAATCTAACCAATGGCCACCTCTAACCTTGTCTACGAAGATGCGGGAGATGGAGGAGGGTGCGAGCATGAAAAAGTCGCCGGGAAGGGCTCGCCAACTTTGACGCGCGATTGTGGGTCGTCTGCTGCATGTAGAAGAGTATTGGTTTGGTTTGGTTTATGGGGGTTTAACGTCCCAAAGCGACTCAGGCTGTGAGCGACGCCGTAGTGAAGGGCTCCGGAAATTTCGACCACCTGTGGTTCTTTAATGTGCACTGACATCGCACAGCACACGGGCCTCTAGGATTTCGCCTCCATCGAAATTCGACCGCTGCGTCCGGGATCGGACTCACGTCTATCGGGCCAGCAGCCGAGCGCCATAACCACTCAGCCACCGCGGCGGCTGTAGAAGATTATTATTTGGCTCCGGTTTTCATGGCAACACACTGCAGTGATTAAGTGAGTTAAAGTGCTCTCCTCGGAAGTCGTTTCAGAGCCTTTTTAAACATTGTACTGAATTTACGATGCATAGTATGAGTTTTTGCTCATTTTTCAACACTCGTACGACACTCCAATATAGCTAGTAATGTTACTTACACAAATTTGTGAAGATTACCGCATAACAATATAAAATTATACGTGGACGGGGAGGTAACCCCTTCTCATCCCAAGCCAGAAACGTTAATTAAGAAAACCATGATGAACCTAATTTTTCGCCCAACAATACCAAAGAAACACATGGCTCAAGTGCAAACACCCGCCCCAACAGCTCTCTCAAGGGCTCACCCAGAAATCTGCCCCTGCTGCTACACTTATTACGCACGACCAATATGTCAAGTCTTCGCCGTGTTAGTTGCGGGCCGACACCCGTCGCCTTGAATCGCACAGCCCGCCTTGCGCTGTGCTCTGCCGAAACACAATTGTTACGTCTGCAACAACCATTTTTGGTCCCGCTTCTCGTCGGCAGACGAATAAGAATGCACTTACAGCCAGAACTGCGTAGAAAAGCTTGATGAATTAGTACCACAATAATAAATAACAAAAAATCACGTGAAAACGCGACAACGCAAGAAGACCTAAAAAAACTATACCTCCATATACGTTTTCGATAAAGCTTCGAGCGAGGGACGAAGGCTGTCGCAGAAGTGCTCTTCTCACTCTTCTCTCCATATAGATTTAAAAGGCACCTTGTCGGGTGCGCAGCTTTCGCTCCACTCCCAACAAGTTGTGACGCAGCGCAAAGCTAACAGCGCAGCGAAAGTGCGCGGCTGACGAACACAAGAGTCCAAACGCTGGGGAAAGGCCATGACCCGTTGATCAGCCTAATCGTCCAATGCAATTTTTCGCGTCTTACACGATACGCGGCTTTTTTGAAGCCACCTGCGTCGACGAGAAGATTGGTCATGTCGAGAGGGGGCTCGAGCAGACTTTGGTCTGAGTTTTCATCAAGTTTTGCGCTGAGCATTTCTCGAATATCAGAGCGAAAGCTCTATTCCACCCGTTCAAAGCTGAAGGTCACATGGCTATGCAATTTGACCTTCAAACCAGGAGGAGCGGAGGCTTGGATATGACGTCATGCCACGTGACTTGCCACGCCTCGGCACAGCTGCGCGCGTTGAGCCGACCGCGCTCGCTCGCCTCGCAACTGTCGAATCACGTGACTCGCTGCGCCTCGCCACAGCTGAGTATGCGGAGCCGATGGCACTCTCGCAACTGCCGGAATTCGTGTGACGTGCTGTTCGCTACATAAGAGCGTCTGGCGTGTACTTACCTTCACACGGAGCCATGGATGAGCAGCCTGAGAGAACTAGTGCTTCGACGATGTATTGTCGCCATCCAAGCCAAACCACTGATATGCAATAAATTTAATCGAAGCCAAACTATATCAAACCATGCTTAACAGAGCTTTCGCTGAAGGTTCGGTAAGCCGGGATGAACCACAGCTATTTTTTTTTCCTTTTTTGCGATGACGATTGCGGCCGCAAGGCCTGTGCAAAATGTCAAAACCTGGTCAGGGTATTTTAAACTGTTGCACTTTCTTACGAATGCTTCCTCGGGCACACATCCATTTGAGCATTCTGTCTTTTATTCGTGGAATAAATGTTCCCTTTTGCTCATGGAAATGAGAACGAAAACATCCTAACAGTTAACCATGAGCTCTCCCAGCCTAACCCTCAGCATGAATGTACTGGTGACAGACGAACTATAATGTGTTTTGACATCCTATGCACCCCGAATAAACTGGAACAACTTGACGTACTCCTGTGTCGTAAACTGTTCTCAAGATCGCGAATGAGCAGCAAAACAACTTCAGGAATGCATGGGCGAGCGATGAATTTTCGTGAGAAAAGATAGGCGACTCTGGCTACGATATCGCAGTGCAATGAACTCGGATTCCTCTTTGTTTCCATCCACTCCCTCGTGGGCTGCCTCATCCAGAAGGTCCGCGGGCCACTTCGTTTTCATCGTAGACATGGAATAAAGATCCCGCCCATAAGGTCGAACAACTTCTTCTTCTTCTTCTCCTCAAGTAATCCCCTTCTTTCCCCCTCCTCCTCGTTTTCTTTTCGGAAAAAACCACCAACATCGTTTTTTTCTTCCTTGTATCCACAGTTGCTCGATTAAGGTGCAGACCGCGAGGCGACTTGTAATCATATTTTGGAGGACAAAAAGCTGGTCGAATTTTTAACCTAATGTCGGTTTCACTTTTTTATTCTAGCCTCTCTTTCAGCTTTCTCAGGCGTGCGCTGAATTTTAACAGTCGCTAATTGTCAATACACTGCAAATCAAGCGAATCACACTTCTCGCCAAGAAGAGAAAACGAAGCCGATTAAAACGAATTCGCGCGTGGCCATCGGTCCATGTAGGATTCATCTTCCTGGTCTCCGGCGCTTTCCGAACACTGCGTCAGAGGTGAAGCCGCTCTTTCAAGAACCTGCTCTGCCCGTTCTTCAAGGATGTGCCATCCGAACAGCTACTCGGAGGATGATTGCCGCGCAGGCGCTTCGCAAACCTGCAGGCGCAAAGCTTCCACCAACCCCCATGCAACGTCTTCGCTTTCTGACCGGGCATTGGTCGCCCACCCCGTCCCGGAGGTCGAGCGTATCCTTGTCCAGCTCTTACGTCGCGGCAGTCAACGCTCAGCACAGGCAGCCAATGGGGATCGCCAGCCCCAAGTTCTGCTCCGAGGACCACCGATGACGCGACAAGCTGTCTACCCAAGCACCCAGCAAAGCGCAACTGTCAATCATCCTCCGCGCGAACACCACGGTGAGTTCATCATGAACAGCCGTATTCTGGAATCTTGGCACACACTCGCAGAGCATTGTGCTTTGAATACGGCGCGAATCGCTGTTCAGCGCAAGCGTGTCCATTGAGCGAGCCTCACCACGTAAAGAAGCCGCACACTAAATGTTTGTTATATGCATACCAAATACGGAAAAGTGACGGCGCCCCTATTTCGACGCCTTACGCGCGGAGGCGAAGGCAGAGTTATGGACCAAAGTTTACACGATGCGGATTCGTCGAAAATAATTTAACCTTGTGGTGCCTCGCTACCAAGTCAGTTGGTATTTATTTCACCGCATGCAGCACGCCTGTTCTTTCATGATTGCATGCCTTTCATTGACGTTCGTTGCCTGACTACGGAGAAACATTTTTTCCCACAAACCCATATTCACCAAACTTTTGCCCCAGACTGTACGTGGATAGCCTTACATTTCTTGAGCATGGTTATTTGTCCTACTAAGCAAGGCTATTAACGAGCTTTCTCTAAAAATACAGTCTAAGTTGAGGATGAACCCAGGCCTGCAGGTCAGTCCCTCCTAAGGGCAACCTAAGCCAGGCCGATTTCAGTAAGAGCATCCAAATTGCTTCCTGACGCTTGCAAGCGACATCGAAGCACGTCCATTAATGGAACTGCATATTCGCTGATGGGTTGTCCCGGAAGAGTGTACGGGTCGAAGCAACACGAAGGGTAACACTTCATTAGCGTAAGACCAAGCATCTCTCTCAAAGTTTGAGCCTGTACACTTTAATGTTTTTCGGATTCGTTTTCTTCCAAACGCATAACCAATGCAATCATTTTATAAGTTCGAAGCGTTTCCAAGCGTTTCCATAGGTACTACTTGCACCAGTACAGCGGCTATCACCCGCTCACATAAACCACACGTGATGACGGCGCGCTGGGCTTACCAAATGGAAGTCCGACGTGGTGCCTATTGAGTAGGCCTTGCTCCCATACGTCGAGGATCAAGCCGCCAACAGCAAGATGAAAATCCTTGTTGGGCAGTGAGGTGTATAACATCCGGGTAGTGTTATTCGCTCTCTGAATCGCCCCGGGCGCAGTTCGGACGCTGGACAACAGGCAAGCTTCTCTTATGGTAGAAATGGACTCACCTCCATTTGTGCAACGTCAAGTTCTGGTCCACCGCCACTCGCCGAGCGCCTCGTCCCAGACTTCCGTTAACGGAAAATTCGTCTCTCCTGGCGGGGAAAAAGTGTAATTGCTTTTTGGAAAACTAGTCCCTCCCAGCAGACTAACTAGCCACATTTCGCAGGCAGTAATTCGTTGTAAACGTAGCGTAGATGTAGTCCTGTAACTCAATGGAGCAGACAGCACACGAAGAGATGAACACGTATATATTTCTATAATAACGGAGTAATTACTCACTGGCATCCACCCAAGTGCAGCCATGCGGCTACAAAGAAACTATACAGCTTCCACAGAAACTTCGTTGTGAAAGAAAACTTCGTCCTGGTGCCGGATTCGAACCGCGGTCCAGGACTAACTTTTCTTTAACCACGGAGTTTCTGTGGAAGCTGTATAGCTTTCTTTTTTGGCCGCATGGCTGCACTTCAATGTATGTAAATAATTACTCCGTTAGTACAAATCTACTCCATCTTAGGGAACTCCCCTGAACATTTCACCCTACACCCTTCAAGTGGTTCACGTGGCCTGTGTTGAGCGTGCATCAAGACCGGATTCATTTATTCAATCTCATTCATTCCTCTCGCATCTCCAGCCAAGATGCTCTTCGAAGACTCCAAGCCTGGCACCCAGCAGGCTAAGGTTGCCGCGGTGGAGAGGAAGAAGGATGTCACGCCGGATCCTGGCTATGAGGCAGCTGGGACAAAGCTGGGGGCGGCCAAGCCTGCAGCTAAGAAGTGCAGTGTGCAGCAGCCAGGTGCGAAGGTCGAGGGTGACTGCGGCGGGCCCTAAAGCAAACGGAGCTGCTGAGCCTCCGGCTGAAAGCAAAGGTGCCACCCCAAGAAATGCCCACAAGTGTTGTGGTTTCTGTCGCTTTTTTTTCTGCAAGTTGGTCTTTTAATTTACAGGTATACCGGCCACATTTTATGCAGTAAATGCAACTTCAAGAATGCCGTCTGTCGTCTGTTTTCTTCACCCGTGTACGTTTGCGCTAACGCTATGCATTCTCTAAATGTAATAATTTCTACGTCACGAACTGGTTCTCCAGCTCGTTATCCTCTCGTAGGATGGGCTTCTTAAACCCATACAGTGACTGCTTTTATCAGCCCTATGCGCATGCCTTCTATTATTAATCCCCGGTATTATAGCAAACAAAACGCCCGATCCTGCAATACTACAACCGCTAGAAACTTCCTCGAAGTATAAGATTTTTTTTTCGGGGCGATAGGCTCAGAGTAGAGATTTTTAGAGGCATTGCACGCGGCTCTTCATTCGTTCTTTTAGAGCGATAGCTCTGCTCCTATCATGACCCCTCCAGGGTTTCAGCGAATTTCACGTACGCCGCGCGCGCCACAGAGGAGTACGGTAGCGTACAGTGTTCTAGAAGGGGGCAGTGGGCTCACTGTCGTATCCCTGTGCCGCTCCGCCACGGCGCACTCAGCGTCGACTTCCCGCATGCCCGCCAGGGGCGCTGACGCATGTTTCACCTGAAAAACTTCTCTTGCCTCGTGTTGCGGTTGCGGTGGTGCGCTCGGTACAGCTCGGTTGGTTCGGCGTTGTCGGCGCTCGACTGCAAATACCGCCGGCGTTGTATGCGTGGCAATATCTCTCTGTGCCTGTGCTGTGCACTCTAAAAAAAAGAGGTGTAAAAAAGGGGCAACAAAGGGGTAAATTTTACCCCTTCTCGGCAGGCATGGCATAACTTTGCACCCTTCAAATACCTGCTGCGAGACGTTTAGTCTGTTTCGTGAAAGTTGCGCCTTTTTTATCCCTTTTTGTCAGTGTTGAGAACTGTGTTTTGTTTTTTATGCCAAATATGGCAGAAAAAATGCTTCCTGGGATTTCTCCTCGAGGGCGCTTTGGGTTTAGTGACCGAAATGTTGGAGGCGAAAGCAATAATGAGGCATTGTTTGCACTTGCGCAGTATCTCCATGCTAGCGGGTTCTTTTTACTGAAAAGAGCAGTTTTCTTTTTTCTTAAGAGGTAAACTTTGAAGCACGGCAGTTCTAGTTGATCAAAAAGACATCTTTTATCTATGTTGTAGTTAGAGCAAGATGTCTTATAACAAGAAAAAGCTTTGTATAGGAGCTTTGCTATTTTTTATCCTCCGAGAGTTGCTGATCATAACTTACCACTCTAGGTGTAATTTTCCCTTTAGCAACAAAACTGAAAACAATGACAATGACGAATCTTTTTTTTTATGGTGCAATGCTCAAAGAGGCACCCAGAAGAAATACATGTATGTGATGTCAGGATTGATTTCCGCACCTTCGTTTTTTAAACTTGCATGGATCAAGGTTTTTGTAATTCTTCATTTCTCAAATACGAGGTAGCACATTGTTTTACTTATAGATTTAAGAAGGTGCCGTGACCAACGTTGTTTGTAAATCACGTCTGATGAGGGCAGTTGCATGAATGCGTCCTTGAAGCAAGTTGTTCTTTAGCGGTGAGCACCCTCAGCGATGTAAAGCTGGACCCTCGGGGTAGTACGCGGGACACGTTTTTACTCCGACGAAAGCGCGCGCGGCACGGCGACGTCACGCTGGCCACAGCGAGACCCTCTACACTCCAACGGCGTTTGACCGCCGACGCGTTCGGCGGGTTCGGCGCACCTCGACCACACCAGCGTCAACTTGGAGCGTATTTCGATTTCGCTCCGAGCGCGTCAGTCTCCGCCGGCCCGGCCAGACCGGTTCCGCCTCTCGTCGAGGTGGCATTTTCCCGTTTTCCAAAAATGATGGGAACCGTCTGGAGTTCAGGTTTGCACAGATTAAGGTGAATACCCCTCTTCATTTCTGAAAAGTTACAATGGAGTGCGACTGACTCATCTCTCTTCACACTACCCCGGTTCTGGGTAGAGTAGGAAGTGAAAACCAATCTGTGAACGAGGGTGTCTGTCGGAAAGCAACTTCTTTTAAGTCAGTTTTTCTGGAATTTTGAAAGTTGAAACCGAAAATTCTTCTTCACGTGAATACAGCCTTTTAATTTCCTGCTCTGCAACAGAGGGAATGTGAGTCAATCGCCACCCATTTTATTCTTTTTATAAAAGAAGAGAGAGTGACGGCCCTTAATCTCAGTGAACCTGAAGCCCCACAGGTTACCACCAACTTTCGAAATCGAGTGTAAAGGGTGGTTCACATGCAAGCGATTCGGCGAATAGAGCGAACAGCAGCGCGGCGCTACGAAGCGTTTCGCGAGCTTTCGGTTCACATTCGTCGCCACTGCGCGTTTTCCACCGCTGCAGTGGCTAGAATTCCAGCCACAGCACACTTACAGTGAACTAGAAGTTTAACTGTTGTACAACCGCTACGAAAACCAATGTTGCTGCCAAAAGATATGCGCTTGCAACCGGTTTTGGTGCCCTGCAAACACAAAAAATCGTAATATATCAGCACAATTTTATTGTTTATTTTCATTGTTTATTTGAATAAATATAAATCTTTCGTTTTAAGCATTCAACACCACTTTATATAATTTCTTTTTTTAAGCAGCACAAACACTGGCCTATGCGCATGCTTTCTTGCACGATCCCTTTACTGGTCACGTGGAAACGCCGAGCCGTCAATGGTTGAGATGCGGTGCTGCCGCGTCGCCGCCGCGAAAATTTCCAACGGCGCCCCCGAAATACTGATAACAGACAGGGGGACAGCGTTCACGGCGGAGCTAACCCATGCCATTCTGCAGCACAGCCATACAAGTCACCGGAGAACAACTGCGTACCATCCGCAGACAAACGGGCTTACAGAACGCCTCAACAAGACCATCGCCGATATGCTTTCTATGTACGTAGACGCAGAACACAAGACATGGGACGTCATTCTTCCCTATGTGGTGTTCGCCTACAACACCGCTGTGCAAGATACCACCCAAATGACACCATTTAGTCTCGTCCACGGGAGGGAGGCCACGACCACACTCGACGCCATGCTGCCCGACGTTACCGACGAAAGTAACCTCGACGTCGCCGCCTACCTGCAGCGCGCAGAACAAGCTCGACGACTTGCCCGTGAGAGAATAAAAGACCAGCAGCGCACCGACGCCCGACGCTAGAATCTTCGAAGACGCGCAGTGCAATACAAGCCAGGCGATAGAGTTTGGGTTTGGACGCCGATTCGCCGCCGCGGACTGAGTGAAAAACTTCTGCGCCGCTATTTCGGCCCGTACAGGATTCTTCGCAGACTGGGTAATCTGGACTCTGAAGTCGTCCCTGACGGAGTTACAGCATCCCAGAGACGCCGCACACGCTCAGAAGTTGTCCACGTCGGCCGTCTGAAGCCTTACTATTCGCGCTAATGACTCTTTGTGTTTACATTATGAGTATTTATTTTGTATGCTCTGTATCTTTATGTCCGTTATCTCTGTTTTTAAGCATCGGGTCGATGCTTCTTTAAGGGGGGAGTAATGCCGCGAAGCTTGCTTCTTTTGTCTGATCTTCTTATCGCGGCAGGCACGCCGCATTATCAATTTTCTGGGACGCGAGACGCGACCAGAGTTATCTCGATTTTCCCTAGCCTCACGCAAGTGTGCTTACTATGTTCTGGAACTTTCCTTGCCGCCTTTAAAATCGAGCACGGCTAAGAGCGGCGGGCATTCTGTTAGCCGACGACCGCCGAGCACGTTCGCTGCTATCGCCGCCGCTGAGTTTTCAGAGCTGTTCTTAGTGGGCGTAAGCCGGCCTATTAAAGTATTCTCTTACGAGCTGCTCTGTGCCTTCCTCAAGACCGGACCCCAGTCGGTGCTACGTGACCCCGGCGGAGTTCCCGTCACCACCTCGTGACAATATAGAGGTTGGTTATATTCTGCGCATTTCTCTATCACCTGATTGATAGTGTGAATATGATCTATTGTGGAATATCTTTTACGAAAGCCCACCTGATAATTTGGTTGATTAAAGTCTAACGTTTCCCTGACTCTATTAGCGATTACCTTAGTAAATACTTTGTCTGCAACGGATAGTAAGCTGATCGGCCTGTAATTTTTCAAGTCCTTGGCGTCTCCCTTCTTATGAATTAAGATAATGTTTGCATTCTTCCAAGCTTCTGGTACAGTCGAGGTCATAAAGCATTGCGTATACAGGGTGGCTAGTTTTTCAAGCACGATGTCCCCTCCATCCTTCAACAGATCTGCTGCTACCTGATCTTCCCCAGCTGCTTTTCCCCTTTTCATTGCTTCTAAGGCTTTCTTTACTTCATCTTTCGTTATTGGCGGGATGACGCATTGCTGTGCACTGCTGTCTTTCTCATTAGCGCTCTGATTACATTGGTAACTGTACAGGTCTGTGTAGAACTCTTCGGCTACGTTAACTATCTTAACCATATTTTTAATGACATTGCCCTGCTTGTCTCTTAATGCATACATCTGGTTTTTACCTATGCCTAGTTTCCTCTTCACTGTTTTTAGGCTACCTCCGTTCTTTATAGCATGCTCGATTCTCTCCATATTAAACTTCCTTATGTAGGCTACCTTGCGCTTATTTATTAAATTTGATATCTCCGTTACTTCTATTCTATCGGTAGGGTTAGATGCCCTCATGTTTTGGCGTTTCTTAATCAGATCTTTCGTCACCTGAGATAGCTTCCCGGTATCCTTTCGAACTGTCCTACCGCCTACTTCTACTGAGCACTCCGTAATTATTGATGTCAGATTATCGTGCATTGAATGAACATTAAGATCATCTTCCTCAGTTAAAGCCGAATATCAGTTTTGCAGCGCTGTCCTAAACTCCTGTGCTTTCCCTCTTACGGCTAACTCGTTAATGGTCTTCCTCTTCACTAGCTTCTTCCGTTCCCTCTTCAAGTCTAAGCTAATTCTAGACCTTACCATTCTGTGGTCGCTACAACGCACCTTTCTGAGGACGGCCACATCCTGAATGATGCCAGGTTTAGCGCATATTATGAAGTCGATTTCATTTTTAATCTCACTATTGGGGCTCTTCCAGGTCCATTTCCTGTTTTCTCGTTTGCGGAAGAAGGTATTCATGATCCGTAAATTATTTCTATTCGCAAATTCGACTAATAACTATCCCCTGCTATTACTAGAGCCTATCCCATAGTCACCTACCGCGTGGTCGTCAGAATGCTTCTTGCCCACCTTCGCATTGAAGTCGCCCATCAGTACAGTGTACTGCGATTTTACTTTATTCATTGCCGATTCTACGTCCTCATAGAAACTTTCAACGGTCTAGTCATCATGGCTGGATGTGGGTGCGTAGGCCTGCACCACTTTCAGCTTGTACCTCCTATTCAGCCTAATTACTATAGCTGCTACCCTCTCATTAATACTGTAGAACTCCTCTACGTTACCAGCTATATCCTTATTAATGAGGAATCCCACACCTAGTTCTAGTCTATCCTCTAACCCGCGATAGCACAGTATGTGTCCGTCCTTTAGTACTGTATACGCCTCACCTGTCCTCCTACCTTCGCTAAGCCCTATCACATCCCATTTAATTCCCGCTAGTTCCTCAAACAGCACTGCTAGGCTAGCCTCACTAGCTAAAGTTCTAGCGTTAAACGTTCCCAGGTTCAGATTCCAATGGCGGCCTGTCCGGAGCCAGAGATTCTTAGCACCCTCCGCTGCGTCACTGGTCTGACCGCCGCCGTGGTCAGTTGCTGTGCAGCCGCTGGGGACTGAGGGCCGAGGGTTAATTGGTTTGATCATAGAAGGTTGTGGCCAAATCCTGCTCTGGTGAGAGAGTGCGTTGTCGGTTCTGGTCACCGAGATCAGGCCGCACTCCAGGCCTGGTTATGCAATTCCATCGACACGCGGATTTTTTTTTAACCCGGTGGAGAATTGCGCGGCACCAGGATTTGAGCCCCGGTCCTCTTGCACGCGAGGCGGATGTTCTACCTCTACGCCATCGCTCTCACATTACTGTGACGAAAAACGCTGCTCAACAATTCGTTTACGGATTCTGAAGTCATTATGTGTGTCCTGCGGCTGTGGCTGTGCAGATGCCCCATGCTGTTCCAACAGGAACTGCGGCAAGAGAAGGCTGTGTGAAGCTGGAAGGCTGGACATCTGGAGGGATTGGATCCACTAGGTGCAGGCTCAAGTTGTGGAGGGCAGGGCGGCACATGCATTTATCACGAGCGCAGAAGTGAAGTCTTTATCTGAAGTTTCATATCCAGGCATGGAAAGCGCCTTTTCCAAATCCCAAAAACCCTCTCTACGCTGTTTCGTGTCCTCTTCTGTGAGGTGTTGTACCTAGAAAAAAAATATTGGCTAAAATGCTACAGTGCTCAAAGCAGCAGCAATTTTCTACACAGTGCTATTGTATTTATAGCTTACCTTCTCTCTGCACTGCTCTTAGGGTCGATAAATGGAGTCATAAGGTAATGGCTACGCGCATAGCCTGAGTCTCCAAGCAGAATTCCAGGCACGGCACCATTTTCGAACCGGGCTATTGCATGGCTGTTGTCGATGATACGACTGCCACGGGCTGAGCCGGGCCAGCTGGCTACGACGTCAAAAAATTGAAGCCGAAGCCCTGTGATTGCCTGTGAAAAGATTCCCTTGTCATCAACCCTTTGAAACTATTGCAAGCCGCTCACAATGCAGGCAATCTACTCCAGTATCATAAAGTGTTACATTCACAATGTCACTGTGGCTTGATAACGCCAGTTTGTAGGCTGCTTCTCCTTGGTCGAGCTGTGAGTTGTAATGCCACAAGTGTGTGACATCTGGCTTGGTAGCAACAAAGTTGGGAAACCACAGCCGACGTCAGAGACTGCCTCTGCTGTCTGCCCATTTCCAACCCACTTCTTTGGTGAGACGCAAGCCTCAACATGTTCAATAGCAGCAAGCCGTTCTCAATACAGGCAACCTATGCCAGTATCATAATGAGTTCCATTCGCAATATCACTGTGGCTTTGTAACACCAGTTTGGAAGCTGCTTGTCCTTGGTCGAGATGTGAGTTGTAATGCCACAAGTGTGTGACGTCTCGCTTGGTAGCAACAAAGCTGGGAAACCACAGCTGACGTCAGAGACTGCCTCTGTTGTCGGCCCATTTCCAAGCCCCTTCTTTGGTGAGACGCACACCTCAACGCCGTCAATAGCAGCAAGCCGCTCTCAATACAGTAACCTACGCCAGTATCATAACGAGTTCCATTCGCGATATCACTGTGACTTTGTAACACCAGTTTGGAACCTGCTTGTCCTTGGTCGAGATGTGAGTTGTAGTGGTACCAGTGTATGTTGTTAGGCTAGCTAGTGACGTGAAGAAACTGCAGGTTAGGCTTTACAGCGGTTGCTGCTGATGGAAAAAAAGGAGTTTACTCCATCAAGCCAAATTGATAGCCCTCATAACTTGGTCACTTTCACCCGATTAGTACGGCAACAAAACATTTAAAAGTAATCACATGACAACAGCTTAAGCAGCACTATTAGTTACATTGCATGTAGTGAACTGAAATAAAGCAACTGCAATGCTTTTATTAAGTAGAAGGTTACGAAGGTAAGCTTGATGTGTTCATGCTGTTATTGTTTTTAAATGCATTTCTCTGCAACTTGATATAAAAGAACATACAGCCCAATTTTTGTAGATAAGGAAAAATAAATAATGCGAACCCAAGTGGAAACACAAAAGCCCTCTGCTAATGCTGCTAAAGCTGAGGGCTTTAGCAGAAGGCTGCTAAAAGGTAGGAGATAGAACTGAGCACATACCTGAACATTGAAGGAAAAATATCCTTTTCTGTTCCGGAACACCTCGGAGTCGTTGCCCCGGGGACTCTTTATGCGCACGTGAGTGCAATCCAAGCAGCCAGTCACTCCCGGAAACTGTCCCATTCTGTAAAATTCCTGCATTACTTGAGGGGCTTTCGTGCAGTCAGGGAGCTTTACCAGCGCCGGAAACAATCTTGCTGCGATCATAGTTGTAACGCGCCCCACGATTCGCGATACCGTTGGCTGAGATATATTTACGAGGTCTCCGCTAACGACCTGGACGGTTCCAGTGCCGTAAAAGCGCAGTGTTACTAGCACTTGCAGGAGCAGCGGCATGGGGCAGCCGCAGTTGTCGATGTTCGCTTCCAGCGGAAGCATTTCCAGCAGCTGCAGAACGGCTGGTTTCGTGAATCGGTGCCGGCCAAGGAACTCGCCGTCTCCGTATACTTCCATTGGGTTGGTGCGGTCCCTGAGCATGTGTTGTAATGCTTTTGCATATGGGCGACCATCGCGGCTTTCAATTTCCCTTGCGAGGGCGAAGAAATCAACGAACGCCGAGAAACTTTCGTGGTGGTCAGCCATTTTGGATCCCATAAGTTGCGCGTTAAGGTAGCCCGCGAGCTACTTTAGAAATGCGCCCTTACCCTTAAGTTAAGATCGCGAAAAAGTTCAGTTTAAGTTCAAGTTTGGATTCTGAAACACGTTTTGGCGCTGTTAAGTGGTGGAAGGGAGAAGATAAGTATAAGAACCGTTTCTGAATACGGGGGTTAGAGTAAAATTTTTGGAGATAGCATGGGGCGAAAATGAAAATAAGTGCGTTCAAATTTAGTTTACAGGCATTCGAAAAGTTTTCGTTCACACAAAGTTCAAAGGCGGACGCCTTGGCTTACCTCGGGGGAGTGGAGTTTCTATTGACAAATATTTTCAAAAAGAAAAAAAAATTCTGACTACTTAATTTTTCTTGCGCTAAGCAGTTAAAAGAGGCGAGATTACTACAAAAATTACTACATGCGGAACGCAGCGCCCCAAATAGCATTGCTTACAACCCTTCTAGCGTAGGGCTAAATCCTGAACGCCATCAACGACGTGGAATACCGAACCCTCAGTTGTTACTAGGATTGGCAAAGCCTGGTCTGCATTTGAGTCCAGTGCCACCAAGAGGAGTTAAGAATTTCATCTTTTCAATCGAGTAATTACATCTGCTGATCCAGGAAAAACTGAAGAGGTTTTTTATGCTCTGAACGCTCTCATGCAGCCATTGCGATTTAAGGCCTCCTTAATTGCCTCCTCCTTAACGTTTTCAGCCAACGTGGTTAAAGTGGCAATTATCTGGCCTTCTACACTCTGTTCATATAGCTAGGTAATACAGTAGCGTACACCAAAAATGCGAACATTGTGCGGGTACGAGTGACTATTGCAAGAACGCGTGCAGTCTTCTACATGACGTAAATCATAAAGTAAAATGGAACCGGCGACCACGCAAATTTCCACTGCACATAGGCTCACCAAAGTTCGCTCACGAGTGCGCGCACTGCCCTGCGGCCACAATAGCGTCTTGATAGAGTCTGGTAGTATGCCCTGCGTCCTATAGGCCGCGAGCATATCGCGACGAGCATCGGCGAAAGCGGCACAGTGAAGGAGCAGGTGTTCTAGTGTTTCCACTGCGCCACATCCTTCACACACATCACTCGTTGCGATTCCGTGACGACCCGTCGTTCTACGAGCCACACGCAGCCAATGCGCGCGCGGAGTATCATTACACGTTGTGACCGTGTAAGTGCGCGACAGCCGGTGATACTGTCGATGCGCTCACCTCCTGCGATGCGTGTGTCAGGGTGCTGCTTTCGGAGATGGTCGTGGATGGACGCACGCACGTACTCCAGCGCAAGGGGCAGATCGCTGGCAGGTAGTTGGTGCGCAGCGGTCGCGAGGTCGTCAGCTTCTTCGTTGCCGCCGATGCCGCAGTGACCGGGCACCCATTGTGCACGCACGGTACAACCTCTCTGCGCGAGGCGCTCGATGCGCGAGCGAATTTCCCGCACTAGTGGGGTACCGCGGCCGTTAGATTGCAGGCGGCTGAGGGCGGCGCAGGAGTCGCACAGCAGAGCACTCCTGGGCGGCGGAGGGCCGAAGGTGAGGAGCAGGTCCAGCCCGAGCCGGATCCCCATCAATTCCGCCGCGGTGGAGGAGCCCAGGAAGGTTGCGAGCTGCTGGCTGTGCAGCCGCAGGCCGGGAATGGTAGCCGCCGCCGCAAGGGAGCAGCTGTCGCGGGCCACTGAGCCGTCGGTGTACACGAGGAGATGGTCCTGGAGCTCCTCGTGTATGACGGCTCTGGCCAGCTGCTGCACAGCACAGAGAGGTGTGTTCCGCTTTCCCGCAATGCCGACGATCTCTCGCTGAACCTGCGAGGCAGCAGGCCAGGGCGAGCAGGAGCCGTAGGGGGTGGGCTTTTTGTCAATTGCTCATACTTGATCAGCGCCGCGCCCATTGGTGAGCGCGGGTGCGAGCGCATACGCTGCAGCAGCGAGCCGCCGTCCGGTGCGCGGTGAAGCCGGTGGATGCGATTCAGTGCCCTGCGCGCTGCTTGGAGCTCAAGTGGCCACTCTCCTGCCTCGGTCAACGTTGCGGCGCACTGCGAGTTTTTCGGCAGGCCTAGGCTCACGCGCAGGGACTCGCGGTGCTGGAGCTCGAGTTTCTTCCAGCATGGCTTGCGCACCGTGACGAGCGGCAGCGCATAGAGCACCGCCCCCAAAGCTACGACATTGTATAGCCGCAGCGCGGCTTACTAGGAGATGCCCTGGCCTCGAGCGGTGAGCTTTTGCACGGTGGCGGTGATCCTCTTCATCTGCAGACAGGCCTTGGTCGCCGCGGGGCGGAAGGAAAGGCGCCAGGCGATGTCCAGGCCAAGGTACTGCACTGATTTACTCCAAGGAATCGGAGCGCCGTCCATTGACAGTGGCGCAAGGTGTGCGCGCGTGCGCGAAATGCAGGCCATGGCCACCGATTTGTCCGCGCTCAGCGACAAACCAAGGCCGCGCAAGCTGGCATCGATTGCGGTCAAGGCTCCCTGAAGGCACCCCCGCACGCGGAACGCCTTGCCCGGTGGTCCCCGGCACCACAGAGCTATGTCGTCTGCATATTCGCAAGTTCCGTAGATGGTGGCGCCGCGCACCGGTGAGGCCGAGAAACGCCACAGAGATGATCGGCGCGAGCAGGCGCAGGCGTGTGTGCGGGAGCTAGGACTTCGCAGTTTTTTACTTTGTTCGAGCTGCGCGTCAGCGGCGTCTTAAGGCTGTTTGCGATGGAAAAAAGAAGAAAGTACAAGAGCAACAGGATGTGCTGCGTGCCCCAGTGCACAAACCGGGCAGTGTGCGGACAAACAAGTCTGCATTCTTTTCCCGCTGACGCCCGTCTGAAAAAGCTGTGGGTGATTAAGCTGTGCATCTGGAAACGTGTGACACCGCCGATGAAGGTGTGCAGTGCCCACTTTGTGGAGGACGACTTCTTTTGGAGCCGTATTGGTAAGCGATGCGCTATTCATTTCACTATTATGCAAGCACAAATCGACTGTCTAGCGCAAATATTTCTGCAGTGTGTGTGCGCAAGGAATGAGCGGGCGACAAATGCAGATCTCAGGCTGTAGAAGGGAGCTGCAACAAAATGCGTCGCTAAGCTGGGAAGTTGGCGTCAAGCTGTGCATTTGTGTAAATGCACAATCGTGAGATCTTTTCTGCCCACTAACAGCTGCTCATTTGTATGATGGTACCCGCCGCGATGGCTCAGTGGCTTTGGCGTTCGGCTCGTGATCGCAATGTCGCGGGCGAAATGCAAAAAAAAACGCCCATGTTTTCTGCGATGTGAGCTCACGTTAAATAACCCTACATAGTCTACATTAATTCAGAGTCCTCCACTACGGCAACCTCTCATTAGCTGAGCCGCTTCGCGACCTCAAAACCCACAATGCACAATGTGAGGTCACTTATGCTCATTGGTACCGTCGCGGGAATACACAAGCAGACGTGGGCACAAGTTTCTTGTTAATTTCTGCTTAAAGCGAATATCACTGTCTGAGTCACCCACTACGGTGAAATAACAGCCTGTGAAGGTGGTGCAGGGTAGCTATGATACAGTTCAGCGTAGTGTGCGATGCCGCAGTCTACCACTGTCTTTTGCTGCAGTTCTATGCACGGAGCACCCTCAATGGAAGCAATATATGGTTGTACTTAAACAGCTGTGTAATGCATCTTTTGTCAGTAATTCCTGCAGCAGTCCTAGTGAAGTGCTGCATCAGTTTGCAAAAATTAGTAGCTTGTGCAGAGTGAAGCAACTAATGATAGCATTTCTGTCTTAACAGTGCCGCACTTTCAAACCATTGTCAGAGATAAAAGGCGTAGCTGCATTGAGCTAGGAGGTAATTCATAATTTATTCTACAGATGCAAACATATGGACACCAGTTCGCAAGAGGCTCAAGAAAACGTGCAAATTCAATTGCTATGGTACATGTTGTTCTACTCTGTTTTAGTAAACATTAAGAGCATCGCTTTCATTCTTGTGATGTTCAGTATAGCATATTAGTGAAACAATGTCATTTGCTGTAGTTAATTTCTGCAGAACATTAATTGTGTGATTTGGAAAGTGTGTGCTTTTTTTCTTTGTGCTATGTGGATTTCATTTATCCTGTGCACGCCGCATTGCTTTTGTGCCTTTCTTCCCATAATATCCTTCAAGGTTAAAGCAGTGAATTTAGCACTTTTCAATTATTTTTCTTGCCTGTGACGTTAAGAAAACGTGATTGTGACGTGCTGGCTTTTGCAAACTGCCATCACACATTAACTTGTGTTCTGTTAATAATGAAGTTAAATTAAATGGAAATAAAGCTATAAATGAGATTTGTAGTTTCATGCAAAACACCTTTGAAAATTTACCCTCGAGGCAGAAAATCTTGCCGTCAATGAGTTGTAGGGCATGTGCTTTGGAATCACACAAGTGATTTCGAAACTGATCTTTTAGTGCTGTCTTGGGATACGTTTTCTGTAAGTCATACTGACAGGCTGACTGTTTTTGAAGCTGGTTATTTTTCCTTCACTGTCTATGTTGTTGTGTTTCACCCTTTGCAATTGCTGCATAAAGCGGTATGTTCCTGCTGTGTACAAGTCCAAGAAATTACGTCTCTTCTGCAATATCTTTAACCTTCCTTAAGGTAGCACTGCTTGTTTCTTTAGTGCAACAAGTAAAACAACCACAGGTTCTCTGTGCACTAGAATGAAAATGTTTATTAAAATTGCACAAAACCTGCAACGCAGTCTTCCTTCTTACAAGCTGTGCTTGTTGGCGTAGCAAATCAACCTTATACAACTTTTGTCAGCTTTGGCAGCAGATGTTTAAAATACACGAACTGCAGTTTGCGTACAAGATCATCAATGTGATGGTCACATCGCGCCACATTTACAATGAGTGACTGTACCTTAGAATACACGATGAAATGTGCCATTTCCAAGTTCAAAAGGAACATCCCAAGTTGCACTTGAGAAAAATAATTGTGAATTTTGTTTACAACGAAATTTTCACCATCTTTCTTTAAGTAGTTTAACTTCCCTTTATGGGCAATATCAATTGCTTCCCGAGTTTTTCCCAGAAGGGGACTCTTTACCTCAATCAGGATGGCAGGACAACCATTCTTGAATACAACGCCATCAGGGCTGTAGTCAAGCCAAGGGAGGAGAGGGTTCACAAGCAGCCCTAGCTTTGTTACAGCATTTGATGTCATTTTGTAATACTCTTCTAGAGCAGGTTCCTCGGAAGCTTTCAAATACCGAGTAGCCTTATTTTCTTGGAAACAATAGGCGAGCATTGCGGTCGCTTTTTGTTCCCATGACTGGTCTTCTCTGGGTAAAAAGGTGAAATATGCACGGCCCTTGCTGCCAGTTATCCGCACTTGCCGTTCTCTTTGCCACTTAGTGGTATTCTGGGAGTGGGTTTCTTTGCAGATCCTCACTGCTTGTTCTTGGGACACTTCTACATACTTCTCGTAAAACTGTTGTTCTGCTTGTGACAGATGACTGTACGAAAATCTATATATTTTAAGTTGAAATTCATCGGTGAATGCCACTTCATGGAAAAGCATCTTTATGTATGGCATCACTTTGTCAGCAGCCATGTGGCACACCATCACATGCTCTTTTAATGTTGCGGTGGCATTAGTTTCAGTGGCATCAGTTTGCCGAAACCTTCCGTGAAAGTGCAGCGCAAGTGCACTATCTGGTACTGCTGCCATGAGGCGCTGTCGTATATCGTGCAGTCTCTGCTCTGTAAGTTGCAGTTGTGGCTGCGCCTGCACATGGCACAAATTCTTCAGCTCTTGTCCTTCGTACAGCGGTTTGGATCTCAATCTTCCACACGCCCTTTCCATATCCGTGCATGTAAGATGTTCAAGGTTCTGTATGCCCGTCCTGCAGATGAACCAAGAAAAGAACACAGGTGTTACTTTGCTAGTGCTTAAAAATATATTGCTTCTCGTATTCAAAGTAGTAAGACATTTGAAGAAGGTGGTAAAAACTGTTTAAATTTAATGTTTAAAAAGTGTTTAAACTGTTTAAAATTTAAGCAGTTCAGCTCATTAACAATTTATTTCTTTGGAAAAATAAAAAAGAAAATTTCTTGCCTGTTCATAAACAGCAGCATTGCAATGATGTGCTTGCAGCGTTGTGATTTTCCTGCTTTGCATGAGCACTGGCACTGAAAAAAAAAAGAGGGGGAGATTGCACAATCAAATACTGCAACTGAGCTGCCGCGGTGGCTGAGTGGTCATGATGCTCAGCTGCTGAGCTGAAGAACGTGATTTCGATCCCGGCCGCGGCAGTCGCACTTCGCTTATGTGCGATGTCATTGCACGAATCCCAGGTAGTAGAAATCACGGAGTGCTCCACTACGGCGTCTCTGATAGCCTTGAGTCGCTTTGAGACGTTAAACCCTACAAACCAAACCAAATACTGAAACTGCTCGCAAACGTCAATGATTTTCATTCAATTTTGCGTGCATGCCTTTCTCCCCTAACGCCTCTGCAAGCGGAAACATCGTTACGGGTGCCGCGAACATGTACGCACGGTGCGAAAAACGTAGTAAATGTAGAGCACTCCAAGTGGCGTGCTGTAGAGCAAGTGAATTTAAACCATATTGCGGCACTCTTGGCTGTGCGGTTATTTCTGCTCGGCTGCGCTCGTGCGCAAATATCAGTACATACTTTAGAATTTCGCTTCATTTCACCCGCACAGCACAACTCGCGTGATCGAGAGAGAGCAATGTGCATTGCCGCTGCTGCATGCACGCGCTTTTCCCTGAGATTCGGGCCCCGCTTGAGACCGCACTGCCTATGAAACGAGATCTGGCCTCAGTTATCGCAGGGCCGTTTCACATGATGCGATTGTTGCCGCAGCGCCGTGCGATTTATGCCGCTGTGCGACAGAAATGCGTGTCGTTCTCGTCGCAGGTCCACAGCGACAGACTTTCAACAAGGTGGTCGCACTGTCGCAGCGTCGGTGCGGTCGCAGCGACGGCCACAGTAGTTAGCCTGGTTGTCTGCTTTGGAAAGGCGAAAACGTTTTACTGAACATAATAATACATCATGGCTCGATATTATTACCCATGATTACGAAATCAACGCCTGCCACGATGTTTGACATTTGTTGCAGCCGAAGAATTTTCGGCCACTGAAAGGCCGCACCGACGCTAGGGCGCTGGTGCCGACGGCACCGACTGAATTCATCGTTGTCATGTGAAACGGTGGCTGCGATTACCGTCGCAACGACAGTGCGACCGGGCCGTTTTTTTTTCATTCGCGTCGCACTATACAACAATTTGTATGCAAAATGTAAACTCACATGCCTGCAACGAGGCATCAATTCCATAAACGCACTTCACTTCGTGCGGCTTCTGCTCCACGTGCGATGTTTGCAAGCAGAGGCCTTGCACTGTCGCAGACGCAGGGGAGCAATCCTTCAGGCCACAGCAGATCAGGTGGCCGGCGTTGAGGACTTCTTCGCCTTCAATCAAGCACTGGATTCGTCTTTTCTCTTGTCCAATATGTTTCATTATGTCTCCAAGACACAATGGCCGAGTAAACGAAGGTGGCATGGTTGCTAGCGAGCGAAGAGCACAACAAAGAGACCAGCCGTACGCTGCGCTTATGGACTAGACCAGCTATGCGGCCGCACGGATCATCTCTCCGGGAGCCATATTGGATTGCCTCGCGCGCCACCTATAGCCCGTGTAACTTCCGAATATGGGCATGTACACACGTTGTCGGCCGCTCGTGGGGAGGGATGCCGGCACCACCGACGTGGCCACATAAAACAGAAATGGTGATAAGACAGAGCCCTGCGGCACGCCCATGTCCACCGGGCGAGGCTTGGAGAGCTTACCCCCTACTCGTAGGCGCATGGTGCGCCCGCTCAGGAAGCCATGAACGTATCGCAAAAGGCGCCCGCTCACACCGGCCCCCTCAAGCATCGCGAGAATTGGTGCGCGGTGAACGTTGTCCAAAGCGCCCGAGACGTCCAGTAGTAGCAGCAGCGCAACCTGGCCTGCCACCCTGGCATGCTGCAGCGCTGTAACAACGTCCGATATAGAATGAGCCGTGCACCGCATCCCACGGAAACCCGTCTGCCGCTCGTCAAAGAAATCAACCTCAGCAGCCCGCTCGTTCAGACGCTGCAGCGCCATATACTCCATGAGCTTACCTGCGCCGATGTTAATGCCACTGGCTGGTATCCGCTCAGCTCCGTATGTGGGCGCCCTGCCTTTCGTATGGGACAAACGACCGCGGTTCGCCAATCCTCCGGTAGCTCCCCGCGTTCCCACACCAGGTTGATGCGCTGCAGGAGGATCTGTCGTTGCTGCGCATTCAGGTTTCGCAGCATCTGGTAGGTCACCCCGTTCGGTCCGGGCGCAGAGCGGCGGCGGCTGCGCTGCAGCGCATTGTTGAGTTTCGCCGCGGTGAACGGCCCATCACATGGACCTTCCGAGGTGACAGGCGAGGCACTGGCGTCGCTTCTGGGGCTCTCAGGAGCAGCTATGCTAGCTGCGTTTGCGGGGCTGGGCGGCGCGAACCGATAGGCAAACCGCTCTGCCAACTCTTCAAAGCTGAGCCCGCTGGAGATTTCGAGGGCGGCCAACGGTTGACGGTTTGCCTATGGTTCGGTGAAGCGCCGCACGGTGTCAAGCAGCCTCCGCGAGCTGACATCTTCCTCCATCCTTTGGCATAGTGTGACGATTCCCCAAGGCAGCAGACGCCAAGGACACCGCAGGCGCCTTCTCAGCGGCACCCAGCTGCACGGGGAAAAAGGGAGAGGGAAAAGATAATAAACGCTCCCCCTCTTTTCAAGGAGGGGCCAGTCTGACTCCCTCCAGCAATGTGTACTGTCGTTTTACGGGGCGCTCTTCCCGCGCCCTCGTTAGGGCACGTCGGTGACCCGTTTCGGCATTCGCTTCTAAGCTCACCCCCTTACAATACTATAACAATTCTGGCGACGAGGTAAAAGTTTTCCGGCATCGCATCCTCCGGAACCATGGCGACCTACGGAGCATTAGAGCCATTCCACGGGGAAGAAGGAGCCTGGACGGAGTATTTGGAGCGAGTCAAGCTGTTCTTCGACGCCAACAGCGCTCCAGGGGAGAAGAAAAGGTCCGTGTTCCTGACATGCTGCGGGTCCAGTACCTACTCCTTACTACGAAGCCTGCTGACGCCTAAAACTACAGATCAAGTCTCTATCGACGAGATATTCTCCGTGCTTTCGGGCCACTACATTCCGAAGCCTTCCGTGGTGGTCTGCCGCTTCAGATCAAATAGTCGCTCTCGCCAACCTGAGGAGTCTGTCAGCGACTACACCGCATCACTGAAAAAGCTTTCAGCAAATTGTGAGTACGCCACCTTCCTTCCTGACATCCTGCGGGACAGTCTCGTTTGAGCCATTAATGACGCGTCAGTGCAACGACGCCTGCTTGAAGAGCCAAACCTGACGTTCGAGTCAGCAGTCAAGCTTCTAATTGCAATGGAGACGACTAAAAGAGACTCAAGCATGTTGATGCAAGCTCAGGGCATGACCGAAGCGCAGACAGTTCACAGTGCAATGAGCAAGCAAATGAAACAGACGATAAGTTGTTATCGCTGTGGAGAGCCGCACTACGCAACAGTATGCCAGCACGCCAAATCCCGGTGCAATGCATGCAGCAAGATCGGGCATCTGGCCAGAGTATGCCGCTCAAAGGCTGCCGACGCGAAGCAAAAGAACGTGTCAAGGAAGCTCAGTACGCAAAAGCAAACAAAGCAGCCAGTTCACAGCCTTGAGGACAGTGGAAATCTTCCTGAAATCCAGTCACAGGTCTACGTGACGTGGCAGATGAACAGCGAGAAAACAATTCCTCCGTTTGTAGCAGTTTTGCAAGTCGCAGGCAGTCCTCTTAGAATGGAGCTAGACATGGGGGCCAGTGTCTCCGTAATAGGGGAGACCGCATTCCAGCAGCGGTTTCCCAAGCTCTCAGTAGACCCATCAGACGTAATTCTGAAGAGTTATTGCGGAACACTGACACCCGTTAGGGGCAAGGTTACCGTTTCAGACCAGTTCGGACGAAGAGAGGCAACACTGCCTTTGTTTGTAGCTCCGGACCAGTTTGTAGCTCCGGAAACTTTCTCGGTCGAAACTGGATCAGTGCGCTTCAGCTCGACCTAAATGACGTAAGGTCCGTTGACTCACTTACGAGCGTTGACGAGCTGCTTACTTGGTACAAAGTATTTTCGGACGAACTAGGAACATTCAGATGTGTGAAACCCAAAATTGTTGTCAAGGATTGATTGTAAAACATTTTATTCGCCGGGAAGAGCTTGGCAAGAGGTCGCGTTAAGTGGTCGAGAGTACATAGCCCTCGACGACTTTGTCAGCCCACTCCACCGCCAAAACTTGCGTTCTGGGGTCAGAGCTAGCCAGCACGGTCTCCCACCGCTCGAGAGAAAGAGCTGTAACTAGATCACCCGGAGGTGGCTCTATTTTGCAGTCCCACAGGATGTGATCGTAGGTAGCACGTTGGCCACAGTGTTTGCAGTTTGGGTTGTAAAGATCTGGATAAATGTGCGCGAGGAGTGATGGGGTGCGTATCGATCTCGTCTGTAGACGACGCCACGTAACCTTTTGTTCTTTAGTAAGTCTTTTGTCTGGAGGGGGGAAAATTCTCCTCTCTAGTTTAAAATGATTGGTGAGATCATGATATGTGATCATTGAGTCCTTCGTGAAATTCAGGGAGCCAGACTCATCCACTGCCCGGTCGACGAAACCTCGGGCTTTATTGTGGGCTGCCTCGTTCCCCGGATTCCCCGAATGGGCTGGGACCCATATCAATTCGGAATAATTTGGTGAGAATTTGGTTGCGTTAAGGATTCTAAGGGAGGTGTTTGTAATTCGCCCTTTAGCGAAATTATTGATACCCATTTTAGAATCGCTGAGGATGATGCTCCCTTGGGTATGTGCTAGGGCGAGGGCTATAGCCGCCTCTTCTGCCGTTTCAGAGGATTTCGTTTTGATTGTCGCCGAGACGATGTGGTCACCATTCTCGTTCACAACCACAACTGCAAAGGCATTGGTATTTTTGTATTCTGCCGCATCTACATAAAGTGTTGCAGCGCACTGTCTGTATTTCTTATGTAAGGCTTTGGCTCGTGCTTGTCTTCTCCCCTCATGGTGTAAGGGGTGCATGTTTTTGGGGAGTGGTTTGATTAGTAGGGCCGTCCTATAGGCGCGGGGTAAGTCTACTTTAGCATCGTTATTCGTAGGTTGAAAGTTAATTCCGAGCCTGGTAAGAATACTCCTGCCAGTTCTGGAATTGGCTAATCGCGCTGTTTGAGCCATTAAATGGGCTTCTTTCAGTTCATTGTAGGTGTTATGTATTCCTAACCTCATAAGCCTTTCGGTTGAGGCATTTAGTGGGAGTCCTAACGCAGCCTTATAGGCCTGCCGTATCATGCTATCCAATTTGTCCTTTTCTGCTTTCGAAAATTTCAGATAAGGGGTGGCATAGAGTATCCTGCTCAGCGCAAAGGCCTGCACTAGGCGGCATAAATCTCTTTCCCTCACCCCTTGTCTGCGGTTAGCTATGCGGCGGAGTAATCGCGCCGTCGCTTCTACCGTGCGTTTTAGCTTAGTCAGTGTGTCAGTATTTTTTCCATTTGTTTGTAAATACAACCCCAGTATTCTCATGGTCTGTAGCTCTTTGACAGATCGTCCATTAACATAGACGTTTATTTGCGGGGGGGATGTCATGGTACGCCTACCTCTTTGTTTACGACGGATCACGAAGAGTTCCGATTTTTGCTCAGAACAAGTGAGGCCGGAATCCCATGCGCATGCCTCGATGATGTCCACTGCTGCTTGGAGTGTGTCTTCTATGTAGCCTTCGCATCCTTTGGTTACCCAAAGTGTGATGTCATCTGCATAGAACGTGTGATGTAGGTCTGGTATTTGTGCCAGTTTGGGGGGAATTTTGATGAGGGAGAGGTTAAAAAGGAAAGGGGACAGGACGGAGCCCTGTGGCGTTCCTTTACTTCCTAGTTTGATTGGGGCAGACTCTATTGTTCCGACCGTTATCACTGCTGTTCTGTTAGTGAGGAAGGATCGGATGTAGTTGTACGTCCTTTCTCCGGGGTTGACTTCTGACAAGTTTGTCAAGATGGCTTTGTGGGTGACGTTGTCGAAAGCTTTAACAAGGTCTAAACCCAATATTGCTTTCGTTCCAGTTCCCTCGTCAGCTTCAATTATGTCCTTGTTAAGCTGCAAGAGAATGTCCTGGGTAGATAGTTGGGCCCTGAATCCTCACATTGTTTCAGGTAGGAGGTTCATGTCCTCCGCATAGTTTTGGAGCCTATTGAGGATGACATGCTCCATGAGTTTGCCTAGGCATGATGTTAATGAAATTGGGCGTAGATTCTCAGTGCTGAGTTTCTTACCCGCTTTAGGAATAAAAGTGATTTTCGCGTGTTTCCACTCTGGTGGTATGTTGCCTGCATGCCATTATTTGTTCATAAGGTCTGTAACCGCCGCGATCGACGTTGCGTCTAAGTTCCTGAGAGACTTATTTGTTACTTTGTCTGGTCCTGCCGCAGATGTTGTCCGCAGTTTTCCAATTGCGTACCAGACCTCTGCGTCTGTGATGTCTGCGTCTAAATTTGGATTAGGAGTCCCCGTTGTCAAGGAAGATTCACCTCCAAAATTCTTGAAACCACGAACGATTCCTTTTGCATTGCAAGACAAAGTTGCAGAAGAATTGCAAATAATGCAACGAGAAGGGGTACTTACACCCGTCAGAACGTCTGAGTGGGCAGCCCCGATTGTTCCTGTGCTCAAGCAAGACGGCCGCTTGCGCATATGTGGCGATTTCAGAGTCACAATTAACGGTACCACAGTGCTGGAAAAATATCCTGTGCCGCGAGTCGAGGACCTCTGGGCGAAACTTTCAGGTGGCAAAAAGTTTACGAGGCTGGACCTCAAAGACGCTTACCAGCAGGTAGAACTTGACACGAGCTCACAGAAGCTAGTACCATCAGTACACCTCAGGGCCTCTTCCAGTACACCAGACTACCTTTCGGAGTAGCTTCATCGCCGGCCATATTCCAGAGAGAAATGGAAAATTTGCTACAAGACATGCGCCATGTCACCGTGTACTTTGATGACATCTTGGTAACGGGATTGGACGACGCAGATCACTTGAGCCACGTAGCCAGTGTACTACAGCTTCTACAGGAAGCAGGCATCAAGCTCAAGCTAGAGAAGTGTTCATTTCTAGCGACAGAAGTTGAGTACCTGGGCCATGTCATAAACGCAGACGGACTGAGGCCGACACCAAAGAAAATAGAAGCTGTCGTGAATGCTCCATGTCCCAAGGACGTCAAGCAACTTCAAAGCTTCCTTGGACTCATTAATTTCTACAGGCGTTTTATGCCTAACCTTTCGACAGTTCTCCGGCCCTTTAATCTGCTACTTACAAAAGAAACTCCATGGAAGTGGGCAAGCGTAGAGGAACAAGCTTTGAGAGAAAGTAAAGCTCTCCTGAATTCTGCGCCGATGCTGCGTCATTTCGATTCTTCCAAGCAAATCGTTCTCAGTTGCGACGCTTCACCGTACGGAATCGGAGCTGTTCTCGCACACCGAGATGAAACAGGGGAACGTCCCATTGCCTTCGCATCGAGAAGCCTTCTTCCAGCAGAAAAGAATTACAGTCAGCTGGACAAAGAAGCCCTTGCCTTAATTTTCGGCGTATCGAAATTTCATAAGTATCTCTGGGGCCAAGATTTTGAAGTAGTGACTGATCATAAACCACTTCTAGGACTTCTCGGACAGGGCAAGCCTATTCCCGACAGATCATCACCGAGAATGATACGCTGGGCAATTTCTCTGTCAGCGTACAAGTACACGCTTGTGTACCGCCCTGGCACCAGCATCAGCAACGCGGACGCGCTGAGCCGACTACCGCTTCCTACAGAGCCAGGCACAGTACCCAAGCCTGCTGATATCTTCATGCTTAAAAGTGCATATCCTCGACTTCTTTCACCATCCGCCATCGCCAAAGCTACAGATCGTGATCCTGTTATGTCACGCCTACGACTGGCGCTCCTTACTGGTGAATAGCTGCCAAGAGGAACTGATTGGACACTATTTCAGAAGAACCGTACAGAGATTAGTGTTCATGAGAACTGCGCCCTGCGAGGAACACGAGTCGTCGTTCCTAAAGAACTACAAGCAGAAGTTCTTGATCTTCATGAAACTCACCCAGGTGTGGAAAAGATGAAAGCAGTTGCACGGAGCCACATTTGGTGGGAAGGACTTGACAGCAGCATTGCACAGAAAGTGCAACTTTGCAAAATCTGCCAAGAACATCAGAGAATGGGACGGAAACCACAGTCTAATCCGTGGCCGTTTCCGAAGAAACCATGGTCTAAACTGCATGTAGACTTTGGTGGTTCATTTCAAGGACACTACTTTTTCGTCCTAGTCGATGCCTACTCTAAATGGGTAGAGGTGGTTCCCGTTCATGCACCTTCAGCGGACGCCACAATTCGATGCCCGCGAACCATATTTTCCACACATGGCATTCCAGACATCATTGTCTCCGACAACGGCACCGCATTCACCAGCGAGAAGTGCGCGGGAGCGGGAGCACCCGCTGCTTCTAAGCAAGCCCGGTGTCCATCGGTGCCCTCCGGGAAAAGTGCGCTGAGGGCGCGCAACGCCAGATTACGGCGCGCGATCTCCGCGCCCTGTGCGTCAGGGGGCTGGCCATGAGAAGCGGCCGCAGGCTCGGGCCGCGCTGTACAGGACGCCGGGCAGCCGTATCGCTGCTGCATAAGGAAGCGCGCGTGGCGTCTGCTGATGCTGATGTTGCTGGGCTGGGGCCGCTGTTTCAGCATGGACGACGGCTCGGACAACCTGCCTGGACATCGGTGCCATAGATGTGGCCATTAAAGTGGCCACGTGACCCTCTCGCTGCCAGTGCGGGCACGCTGGGTCAATGGCTGCGTGCCGCCCCCCGCAGTTAATGCAGCGCGGGGCTTGCTCGCGCAGGTACCAGGCTCGTGCGGCTCGCCGCAGCGCATGCATCGGGCAGGAGCACGACACACTTCAGTGGCATGCCCCCGGCTGGCGCACTTGGTAAACTGGAGCGTCCTGGGACGGCAGGGACGAACCGCGAGCCTGCGTTTGAGTATGGTGATGAACGGCGGTGGTGTCGGCGCCGCAAAACGGAGAGCGAGTGTGCTGCCCGACAGAGACGCCGATACCATCGGCACCGTTGACTCCGCCGCCGCTAGCAGCTCCTCCGCCGTCCTGCGCCCGTCCACACCGAAGACCAGGTCGGAGCTTTCGTTCTGAGGAGGAGGCACGCCACGGATGACGGCTATGGCTAGCAGGGCCTGGAGAGCATCGCTGCTCCCCGCGTTCACTGCCACCACATTCCGCCGCATGTTTACCCGGACGGCGAGGACGCCCGGACGGGATCCGATCTCCTCGGCCAACTCCCAGCCCTGTTCCCTGGTGAAGGCGGTGCCCCGGTTCGCCGGCCGAAACAGCACCGTCCCCACAAGGTTGGACGGGACCTCCACGGCAGCTGTGGCTCGCTCCAGGGCAGCTCTCCGACGCCGCTGCGCCTTGGTAGGGATGGTGCGCCACGGGACCAGGCTGGCCCCAGCACCAGCGTCGCCGCTGTCTGCGGCGCATTGCTGCGGCGCGCCGCGGAGTTGGGCGCGCTCGCTGCCAGCAGACGAACCCCCGCCGCAGCCTGGTCTCGAGCGGCGGGATTTGGCGAGGTCGCACCCGGTTTTCTTCCGGACGCCGTCGCCACAGCAGCAACAGCAGCAGCATCAGCAGAAGGCTGGAGGTGGGCTCCATGGGGCTCGTGCTGGGCAGGCCCTGCTCCTACGAGTGTGGAGGGAGAGGGAACAGTGACGGTGGGGGGTTTAGAGCTTCCCGCTTGGCCACCGCGATGTCCCTGTAGGTTTCCGCGTCCCTGTCCTCCTCGGACCCCGCTGAGCGTCGCCGTTTCCTGAGAACAGACTCATCCATCAGGGTGCACATGCTCTCCTCGGCTGCAGGTGTCCGCGGTGAGCCCGCAGCAGCGGCATCAGGAGGAGAGGGCATCACAGCCGGTTCCCCAGGAGTAGCAATGGCGGCAGAAAGCGCAGGGGTGGCCGGAAATGGCGGGGAGGGGGGTTGCGTCTGGTGAGCAAGCGCCATGGCGTCCCTCAAGGCTAGAACGCGTGGGACCGCCGGCGACACATCCAAGGTCCCGATGACGGATTCGAGGTTCTCCGAGGTGGTGATGAGCGCCGCCGTCAGGCACCTCACCGCGTCCAGCAGATCAGCGATCTCGGCCTCCATTTGCCGAATGGTGCTGGATGAACTTGATCTGGATGGCGTTCGTCTCCGTGATCGTGAGCGTGAGCCGCCTGCCCTGCGTTGCTCATTGTCACCGCCAAACACTGGCCGCCGCTCGTTGACGGTGCCTGTGGCCTCCACGGGGAGACCCCGCAGCTTCGCGAAGCCTTAGGCTCAGCGTCCGAAGGAGCGGAGAGCTAAAAACACGTCCGCTCGCTTCGAGCGCCCGCCGAAGAATCCCCTTTCCCTAACTGACAAAGGCTATTTCTGAAGGAACAGAGAAAAAAAAAAGTTGACGCTGCGGCAGCGATCGAATATCGCGCGTTAGCACACCTAACATAGGTCGCCGGTTCGAATCCCTGTCACTAGCTAGACTCTAGCTTAACTAGTAATTTTATGCTACACGAAACGCGAAATCGTATGCCACCACCCCGAAAACTCTCGGCAAACGGTTCAGCCGCAATTTTCATACGAAGATTAGTAAAGGCGTCGAAATGGGGTACATAATTCACCGCTTCGAATCCCTGTCGCTAGCTAGACTACAACCTAACTAGTACGTTTATGCTGCATGACACGCTGAATCGTATGACACCATCTGGAAAATTATGTGGCAAATTGTTGGCCGACAAATTTTACACGAATATCGGGGGTTAAGTGCTCCGAATTTGACGGAACCCAGACACAGGTATATATCCCACATCGGAATGCTTTGTCTACGTTGGTGTGCTCAAGCGTCACTCTGCCGCCTGTTACTTTATTTCATTATGTAACCACCTCGGTTACCGTGGCAACCACTGGGTTCCGATTTGCGTTATCACGCATAACGCTGAGACCCAAAACGTGACCAGCAGAGCTTCACGCTCGAAATGTTTTCAGAAACAATTTTTGAGGCATATTTTTCGAGCAGTATAATATTAATTAGAATGAGTAATGTTCTTTTATAGACTTGAAATGAACACCAAAATGCTATTTATGATTGGCCTAACATATACATTAAAGGGGCTGTGAAGGGGGCGGCATGCCTGGGATATTGAAGCACGCCGCTTCACGAATAGTGTCCAGCAAGGATTTTTTTAAATGCGCTTTGTAGAAGCTGAGTGATCTGTAGTTAAAATTTGAATTTCAGCGTCTTCGCGCCTTTCCCTCTCCTATCGTCAGTTTTTGCATGCTGGAAGGTAGGCGCTCCTTCACCGACCCTCCTCTGGTAGCGGAGCTTCCCAACCCGCCGGAGCTAAGCGGCTTATTGGCCGCGGCCACGGTAGCGGCCAGACGTCTGAAAGAATCTAACCAATGGCCACCTCTAACCTTGTCTACGAAGATGCGGGAGATGGAGGAGGGTGCGAGCATGAAAAAGTCGCCGGGAAGGGCTCGCCAACTTTGACGCGCGATTGTGGGTCGTCTGCTGCATGTAGAAGAGTATTGGTTTGGTTTGGTTTATGGGGGCTTAACGTCCCAAAGCGACTCAGGCTCTGAGCGACGCCGTAGTGAAGGGCTCCGGAAATTTCGACCACCTGTGGTTCTTTAATGTGCACTGACATCGCACAGCACACGGGCCTCTAGGATTTCGCCTCCATCGAAATTCGACCGCTGCGTCCGGGATCGGACCCACGTCTTTCGGGCCAGCAGCCGAGCGCCATAACCACTCAGCCACCGCGGCGGCTGTAGAAGATTATTATTTGGCTCCGGTTTTCATGGCAACACACTGCAGTGATTAAGTGAGTTAAAGTGCTCTCCTCGGAAGGCGTTTCAGAGCCCTTTTAAACATTGTACTGACTTTACGATGCATAGTATGAGTTTTTGCTCAATTTTCAACACTCGTACGACACTCCAATATAGCTAGTAATGTTACTTACACAAATTTGTTAAGATTACCGCATAACAATGTAAAATTATACGTGGACGGGGAGGTAACCCCTTCTCATCCCAAGCCAGAAACGTTAAGAAAACCATGATGAACCTAATTTTTCGCCCAACAATACCAAAGAAACACATGGCTCAAGTGCAAACACCCGCCCCAACAGCCCCCCTCAAGGGCTCACCCAGAAATCTGCCCCTGCTGCTACACTTATTACGCACGACCAATATGTCAAGTCTTCGCCGTGGTAGTTGCGGGCCGACACCCGTCGCCTTGAATCGCACAGCCCGCCTTGCGCTGTGCTCTGCCGAAACACAATTGTTACGTCTGCAACAACCATTTTCGTCCCGCTTCTCGTCGGCAGACGAATAAGAATGCACTTACAGCCAGAACTGCGTAGAAAAGCTTGATGAATTAGTACCACAATAATAAATAACAAAAAATCACGTGAAAACGCGACAACGCAAGAAGACCTAAAAAACTATACCTCCATATACGTTTTCGATAAAGCTTCGAGCGAGGGACGAAGGCTGTCGCAGAAGTGCTCTTCTCACTCTTCTCTCCATATAGATTTAAAAGGCACCTTGTCGGGTGCGCAGCTTTCGCTCCACTCCCAACAAGTTGTGACGCAGCGCAAAGCTAACAGCGCAGCGAAAGTGCGCGGCTGACGAACACAAGAGTCCAAACGCTGGGGAAAAGCCATGACCCGTTGATCAGCCTAATCGTCCAATGCAATTTTTCGCGTCTTACACGATACGCGGCTTTTTTGAAGCCACCTGCGTCGACGAGAAGATTGGTCATGTCGAGAGGGGGCTCGAGCAGACTTTGGTCTGAGTTTTCATCAAGTTTTGCGCTGAGCATTTCTCGAATATCAGAGCGAAAGCTCTATACCACCCGTTCAAAGCTGAAGGTCACATGGCTATGCAATTTGACCTTCAAACCAGGAGGAGCGGAGGCTTGGATATGACGTCATGCCACGTGACTTGCCACGCCTCGGCACAGCTGCGCGCGTTGAGCCGACCGCGCTCGCTCGCCTCGCAACTGTCGAATCACGTGACTCGCTGCACCTCGCCACAGCTGAGTATGCGGAGCCGATGGCACTCTCGCAACTGCCGGAATTCGCGTGACGTGCTGTTCGCTACATAAGAGCGTCTGGCGTGTACTTACATTCACACGGAGCCATGGATGAGCAGCCTGAGAGAACTAGTGCTTCGACGATGTATTGTCGCCATCCAAGCCAAACCACTGATATGCAATAAATTTAATCGAAGCCAAACTATATCAAACCATGCCTAACAGAGCTTTCGCTGAAGGTTCGGTAAGCCGGGATGAACCACAGCTATTTTTTTTCCTTTTTTGCGATGACGATTGCGGCCGCAAGGCCTGTGCAAAATGTCAAAACCTGGTCAGGGTATTTTAAACTGTTGCACTTTCTTACGAATGCTTCCTTGGGCACACATCCATTCGAGCATTCTGTCTTTTATTCGTGGAATAAATTTTCCCTTTTGCTCATGGAAATGAGAGCGAAAACTTCCTAAAAGTTAACCATGAGCTCTCCCAGCCTAACCCTCAGAATGAATGTACTGGCGACAGACGAACTATAATGTGTTTTGACATCCTATGCACCCCGAATAAACTGGAACAACTTGACGTACTCCTGTGTCGTAAACTGTTCTCAAGATCGCGAATGAGCAGCAAAACAACTTCAGGAATGCATGGGCGAGCGATGAATTTTCGTGAGAAAAGATAGGCGACTCTGGCTACGATATCGCAGTGCAATGAACTCGGATTCCTCTTTGTTTCCATCCACTCCCTCGTGGGCTGCCTCATCCAGAAGGTCCGCGGGCCACTTCGTTTTCATCGTAGGCATGGAATAATGATCCCGCCCATAAGGTCGAACAACTTTTTCTTCTTCTTCTCCTCAAGTAATCCCCTTCTTTCCCCCTCCTCCTTGTTTTCTTTTCGGAAAAAACCACCAACATCGTTTTTTTCTTCCTTGTATCCACAGTTGCTCGATTAAGGTGCAGACCGCGAGGCGACTTGTAATCATATTTTGGAGGACAAAAAGCTGGCCGAATTTTTAACCTAATGTCGGTTTCACTTTTTTATTCTAGCCTCTCTTTCAGCTTTCTCAGGCGTGCGCTGAATTTTAACAGTCGCTAATTCTCAATACACTGCAAATCAAGCGAATCACACTTCTCGCCAAGAAGAGAAAACGAAGCCGATTAAAACGAATTCGCGCGTGGCCATCGGTCCATGTAGGATTGATCATCCAGGTCTCCGGCGCTTTCCGAACACTGCGTCAGAGGTGAAGCCGCTCTTTCAAGAACCTGCTCTGCCCGTTCTTCAAGGATGTGTCATCCGAACAGCTACTCGGAGGATGATTGCCGCGCAGGCGCTTCGCAAACCTGCAGGCGCAAAGCTTCCACCAACCCCCATGCAACGTCTTCGCTTTCTGACCGGGCATTGGTCGCCCACCCCGTCCCGGAGGTCGAGCGTATCCTTGTCCAGCTCTTACGTCGCGGCAGTCAACGCTCAGCACAGGCAGCCAATGGGGATCGCCAGCCCCAAGTTCTGCTCCGAGGACCACCGATGACGCGACAAGCTGTCTACCCAAGCACCCTGCAAAGCGCAACTGTCAATCATCCTCCGCGCGAACACCACGGTGAGTTCATCATGAACAGCCGTATTCTGGAATCTTGGCACACACTCGCAGAGCATTGTGCTTTGAATACGGCGCGAATCGCTGTTCAGCGCAAGCGTGTCCATTGAGCGAGCCTCACCACGTAAAGAAGCCGCACACTAAATGTTTATTATATGCATACCAAATACGGAAAAGTGACGGCGCCCCTATACCGACGCCTTACGCGCGGAGGCGAAGGCAGAGTTATGGACCAAAGTTTACACGATGCGGATTCGTCGAAAATAATTTAACCTTGTGGTGCCTCGCTACCAAGTCAGTTGGTATTTATTTCACCGCATGCAGCACGCCTGTTCCTTCATGATTGCATGCCTTTCATTGACCTTCGTTGCCTGACTACGGAGAAACATTTTTTCCCACAAACCCATATTCACCAAACTTTTGCCCCAGACTGTACGTGGATAGCCTTACATTTCTTGAGCATGGTTATTTGTCCTACTAAGCAAGGCTATTAACGAGCTTTCTCTAAAAATACAGTCTAAGTTGAGGATGAACCCAGGCCTGCAGGTCAGTCCCTCCTGAGGGCAACCTAAGCCAGGCCGATTTCAGTACGAGCATCCAAATTGCTTCCTGACGCTTGCAAGCGACATCGAAGCACGTCCATTAATGGAACTGCATATTCGCTGATGGGTTGTCCCGGAAGAGTGTACAGGTCGAAGCAACACGAAGGGTAACACTTCATTAGCGTATGACCAAGCATCTCTCTCAAAGTTTGAGCCTGTACACTTTAATGTTTTTCGGATTCGTTTTCTTCCAAACGCATAACCAATGCAATCATTTTATAAGTTCGAAGCGTTTCCAAGCGTTTCCATTGGTACTACTTGCACCAGTACAGCGGCTATCACCCGCTCAGATAAACCACACGTGATGACGGCGCGCTGGGCTTAGCAAATGGAAGTCCGACGTGGTGCCTATTGAGTAGGCCTTGCTCCCATACGTCGAGGATCAAGCCGCCAACAGCAAGATGAAAATCCCTGTTGGGCAGTGAGGTGTATAACATCCGGGTAGGGCTATTCGCTCTCTGAATCACCCCGGGCGCAGTTCGGACGCCGGACAACAGGCAAGCTTCTCTTATGGTAGAAATGGGCTCACCTCCATTTGTGCAACGTCAAATCTGGTCCACCGCCACTCGCCGAGCGCCTCGTCCCAGACTTCCGTTAACGGAAAATTCGTCTCTCCTGGCAGGGAAAAAGTATAATTGCTTTTTAGAAAACTAGTCCCTCCCAGCAGACTAACTAGCCACATTTCGCAGGCAGTAATTCGTTGTAAACGTAGCGTAGATGTAGTCCTGTAACTCAATGGAGCAGACAGCACACGAAGAGATGAACACGTATATCTTTCTATAATAACGGAGTAATTACTCACTGGCATCCACCCAAGTGCAGCCATGCGGCTACAAAGAAACTATACAGCGTCCACAGAAACTTCGTTGTGAAGGAAAACTTCGTCCTGGTGCCGGATTCGAACCGCGGTCCAGGACTAACTTTTCTTTAACCACGGAGTTTCTGTGGAAGCTGTATAGCTTTCTTTTTTGGCCGCATGGTTGCACTTCAATGTATGTAAATAATTACTCCGTTAGTACAAATCTACTCCATCTTAGGGAACTCCCCTGAACATTTCACCCTACACCCTTCAAGTGGTTCACGTGGCCTGTGTTGAGCGTGCATCAAGACCGGATTCATTTATTCAATCTCATTCATTCCTTTCGCATCTCCAGCCAAGATGCTCTTCGAAGACTCCAAGCCTGGCACCCAGCAGGCTAAGGTTGCCGCGGTGGAGAGGAAGAAGGATGTCACGCCGGATCCTGGCTATGAGGCAGCTGGGACAAAGCTGGGGGCGGCCAAGCCTGCAGCTAAGAAGTGCAGTGTGCAGCAGCCAGGTGCGAAGGTCGAGGGTGACTGCGGCGGGCCCTAAAGCAAACGGAGCTGCTGAGCCTCCGGCTGAAAGCAAAGGTGCCACCCCAAGAAATGCCCACAAGTGTTGTGGTTTCTGTCGCTTTTTTTTCTGCAAGTTGGTCTTTTAATTTACAGGTATACCGGCCACATTTTATGCAGTAAATGCAACTTCAAGAATGCCGTCTGTCGTCTGTTTTCTTCACCCGTGTACGTTTGCGCTAACGCTATGCATTCTCTAAATGTAATAATTTCTACGTCACGAACTGGTTCTCCAGCTCGTTATCCTCTCGTAGGATGGGCTTCTTAAACCCATACAGTGACTGCTTTTATCATCCCTATGCTCATGCCTTCTATTATTAATCCCCGGTATTATAGCAAACAAAACGCCCGATCCGGCAATACTACAACCGCTAGAAACTTCCTCGAAGTGTAAGATTTTTTTTTCGGGGCGATAGGCTCAGAGTAGAGATTTTTAGAGGCATTGCACGCGGCTCTTCATTCGCTCTTTTAGAGCGATAGCTCTGCTCCTATCATGACCCCTCCGGGGTTTCAGCGAATTTCACGTACGCCGCGCGCGCCGGAGAGCAGTACGGTAGCGTACAGTGTTCTAGAAGGGGGCAGTGGGCTCACTGTCGTATCCCTGTGCCGCTCCGCCACGGCGCACTCAGCGTCGACTTCCCGCATGCCCGCCAGGGGCGCTGACGCATGTTTCACCTGAAAAACTTCTCTTGCCTCGTGTTGCGGTTGCGGTGGTGCGCTCGGTACAGCTCGGTTGGTTCGGCGTTGTCGGCGCTCGACTGCAAATACCGCCGGCGTTTTATGCGTGGCAATATCTCTCTGTGCCTGTGCTGTGCACTCTAAAAAAAAGAGGTGTAAAAATTGGGCAACAAAGGGGTAACTTCAAATTTTACCCCTTCTCGGCAGGCATGGCATAACTTTGCACCCTTCAAATACCTGCTGCGAGACGTTTAGTCTGTTTCGTGAAAGTTGCACCTTTTTGATCCCTTTTTGTCAGTGTTGAGAACTGTGTTTCGTTTTTTATGCCAAATATGGCAGAAAAAATGCTTCCTGGGATTTCTCCTAGAGGGCGCTTTGGGTTTAGTGACTGAAATGTTGGAGGCGAAAGCAATACTGAGGCATTGTTTGCACTTGCGCAGTGTCTCCATGTTAGCGGGTTCTTTTTACTGAAAAGCGCAGTTTTCTTTCTTCTTAAGAAGTAAACTTTGAAGCACGGGAGTTCTAGTTGATCAAAAAGACATCTTTTATCTATGTTGTAGTTAGAGCAAGATGTCTTATAACAAGAAAAAGCTTTGTATAGAAGCTTTGCTGTTTTTTATCCTCCGAGAATTGCTGATCATAACTTACCACTCTAGGTGTAATTTTCCCTTTAGCTACAAAACTGAAAACAATGACAATGACGAATCTTTTTTTTATGGTGCAATGCTCAAAAAGGCACCCAGAAGAAATACATGTATGTGATGTCAGGATTGATTTCCGCACCTTCGTTTTTTAAACTTGCATGGATCAAGGTTTTTGTAATTCTTCATTTCTCAAATACGAGGTAGCACATTGTTTTACTTATAGATTTAAGAAGGTGCCGTGACCAACGTTGTTTGTAAATCACGTCTGATGAGGGCAGTTGCATGAATGCGTCCTTGAAGCAAGTTGTTCTTTAGCGGTGAGCACCCTCAGCGATGTAAAGCTGGACCCTCGGGGTAGTACGCGGGACACGTTTTTACTCCGACGAAAGCGCGCGCGGCACGGCGACGTCACGCTGGCCACAGCGAGACCCTCTACACTCCAACGGCGTTTGACCGCCGACGCGTTCGGCGGGTTCGGCGCACCTCGACCACACCAGCGTCAACTTGGAGTGTATTTCGATTTCGCTCCGAGCGCGTCAGTCTCCGCCGGCCCGGCCAGACCGGTTCCGCCTCTCGTCGAGGTGGCATTTTCCCGTTTTCCAAAAATGATGGGAACCGTCTAGAGTTCAGGTTTGCACAGATTAAGGTGAATACCCCTCTTCATTTCTGAAAAGTTACAATGGAGGGCGACTGACTCATCTCTCTTCACACTACCCCGGTTCTGGGTAGAGTAGGAAGTGAAAACCAGTCTGTGAACGAGGGTTTCTGTCGGAAAGCAACTTCTTTTAAGTCAGTTTTTCTGGAATTTTGAAAGTTGAAACCGAAAATTCTTCTTCACGTGAATACAGCCTTTTAATTTCCTGCTCTGCAACAGAGGGAATGTGAGTCAATCGCCACCCATTTTATTCTTTTTTCAAAAGAAGAGAGAGGGACGGCCCTTAATCTCAGTGAACCTGGAGCCCCACAGGTTACCACCAACTTTCGAAATCGAGTGTAAAGGGTGGTTCACATGCAAGCGATTCGGCGAATAGAGCGAACAGCAGCGCGGCGCTACGAATCGTTTCGCGAGCTTTCGGTTCACATTCGTCGCCACTGCGCGTTTTCCACCGCTGCAGTGGCTAGAATTCCAGCCACAGCACACTTACAGTGAACTAGAAGTTTAACTGTTGTACAACCGCTGCGAAAAACAATGTTGCTAGCAAAAGATATGCGCTTGCAACCGGTTTTGGTGCCCTGCAAACACAAAAAATCGTAATATATCAGCACAATTTTATTGTTTATTTTCGTTGTTTATTTGAATAAATATAAATCTTTCGTTTTAAGCATTCAACACCACTTTATATATTTCTTTTTTTTAAGCAGCACAAACACTGGCCTATGCGCATGCTTTCTTGCACGTTGCCTTTACTGGTCACGTGGAAACGCCGAGCCGTCAATGGTTGAGATGCGGTGCTGCCGCGTCGCCGCTGCGAAAATTTCTAACTTGCCCGAACCTCGCCGCTCCAGCCGCTGGAGCTTCCTTCGCCACTTGAGAGAGGGTGTATGCGCCGCGGCGGCGGGATTCGCGAGCGGTTCGCTTACATGTGAAAAGAGCAGTCGCCGATGGGCACTCTGTTGCACCGTTGTACCTGTTTCGACCTGCTCCTCGCGTTCATAGCCATGCTTTGCACACAAAAGAAGAGAGAGCAAGTATTTATTGTGGATAAAGTAGATACTAGTGCTGGTACAGGAACGGAACATGTCGCCCTATAGAGTCAGTGGAAATTTTGGATTCACTGGAATATTTGGCTACTCATTCTGTCCTTTCAACAACTCCCCTCTCATACAGATAAAAAAGCCTCTTCCCTCTTCCTTTTCGAACAAGAATGCGGAAATGTGAACAAGGGTTTTCGTTTGAAATATATGTGCTATATTTCAGAGGGTTACTATAAATTCTGCAAGTTGTCAACTGACCACTTGCGGATACCAGTAAATCTTTTCCGGAAAGCTTGTTTTCCAACTAAAAGGTCTCGAACCCAAACGACACACATTCTTCTTGAGAAGTAAAACTCCGGATGGTCGCGCGCTGTCTGCGGCAGAGGCTAGGCAGGGAGAGGAAAATGCCTTCGTCGCCGTTCCGCGGTGTGTGGGTTGTTCATTGTTCGGGCTACAGGTGCAGAGGGGTGAATGGAGGAAGTTAGAGCGCCGGAAGTTAAAGCGCAGGCGCGATGAATTTTAGCGCCAGGTACAAAAAGCAGTCCAGCCAGCAATATGGCGATACGTGGAAACGTGTATAGCAAGAAGGAAAAGAGAAAGAAGGGCTTTAGGAGGAGAGAAAAATTATGAATGAGAAGTGCACCCTTGCATGCTTCTGAAAAACACCTCTCTTATTGCCAACATGCTGACTTGAAATGTCCTTGGAATGCAGCCCTTTTGAAATTTACTGGTTTTATGAAAGCTCACCTACCGAAGTTTTCCCACTGTACTCCTTTCTGGGGGTAACATACGAGTTAGTACCTGCTTACTGGCTTTGTCCTGTGTCTCGCTGCATGATTCATTAGCTTCCAGCTCCAACATCCGTAGTATTCTTCAGAATATAGTTTTCACCAACGTCCTAGAGGCCGCCACCTCTAGGGCTAGATTACGGCAGTGAAAGGCAATACGTTTTCCGTAATCCGCTTATCGCCAACCTTTTTCCGCGTATGCAGAGGAAGGTAGCCTGTGCGACCAAAAATGACTCCCTTGATGTCACGGTTTCTTAGAAAAAATAAAATGAGGCTCTTTTTTCACATGTAATTAACTGCTTTTCATTTTATTAACTCCTGCATTCTTGCAACGATTATTTCTACTAATATTGAGGCATATTTTCTTGCTTTTCATAATCTCGTCCAAGCTGATTTCAGTGGACACCACTCTACAAGGAACTACAAATCGAGAGCGTCCCCAACACATTGAGTCGCTGTTCAAGAGTATCAAAACGTAGTTCAACAAAGCTGGCCGTCGTTGCAGAAACTGCTTTCTTTTTATAAGAGTGGTGAACACGAATTAATAGTAGATCGACGCGACGCAATTTTTTTCGTTGCTGTCCATCCCGTTTGCGAGATGACTTCAGAGCGATGGATTCGGATAAGGGCAGGAGATAGAGTTCAATCGTGACATTGAGTAGCCTCCGATTTGCTGAGGACATAACTCAGGGTCTAGGGAAGAATGGGCCATGGTGTAACGCCAGTATAAGCACTGAGCACAGAAGGTTCGGAGCAAAACTAGATGAGAATAAAAGTTATTATCAACTGGCCGCGAATCGGAAAAAACTTGCACGGAAGCAGGTCCGGACCACAGGCATGGAATCGCTAGGAGAATATGAATGAGCGAGATGGAGAGCACCGACAGGCACTCTTAGGTTATGTCCAGACCTGAAACAAATCTTGCCACACATCGATCAAAAATTTCAACGTTAACGAAAAGGCTTCAAATTGAAATGTGGAAAACAAAGATGTTCATTTGAGTGTTTTAAATAACGCGTAAATCTGGACACCTTTACCAGACATACAGTATCCGCTATGCATACTTTCAGGTTCTGCACAATGGCACGCAGCTTCTTAGAACAGCCACGCATTTTTTTAGCACAGCTGCGTCAAACCTTCACTCTGAGAACGCTTTGTGGTTCGTCACGCGTAACATTGGTGCACTCTTCTGAAGCAAGGCAGCCGGAATTGAGACGGGCTCCTTAGGCACCATTATATCACGTTCAAACACGCACGGACAGTTTCCAGTATTGGCAGTGTTATTACGCGCAAGCCCGTGGGTGCGTTTTTTAACTGCATAAAATTTCGGGCTGATGTCTTTGTATTTAAAACAGCGTTTTAAACACCAGTTCTCGATTCCCCACATGCATTTTCCCAGCTGAAGCACAAGCCATGAAATAACATGGAATCAATTTTAACCCAGCAGCACCTCTCCCAACTTCGGCACACGAAGCCAGCTTCCAGGCGCCCTCTGCAATATGCTGGGCGATAACTAATTTCACATAAAAATAAATCGGAAACCTTTTTCAGCAACGATGAGCCAGACCGTCACGTAGTACTATTTTAAATGATATATTTCAGGGTACTTAAAAATGATGAGCACTTTTCTACACGTATTTTTATTACGCAGCTATATAGCATAATGTCCGAAAATGGCAATATTTGGGCCATTTCCCTGGCGCTGCTATCTTTATTGGCCGGAGCACGCTGTGAACATCGTAGGTTAATGGTGCAAAGTTGAAGCTGTTAAAAGCGCAGATTGGTAGTTTTCGCGTGGTGGAGCGTTAAAAGCCAGTTCCGTCCGTGGCTTTGTGGCGCCAGTAAATTCCGGAAGTATACCTTGGATATCGTTTCGTCGAATCACATATATATCATAGAATTCGGATATCGAACCGAACTTCATTTACTGAAACGATAGCAACTACACCAAATAAATCTATTTGCTACTTTTGTCACAAAACACAGAACGGTGGCAGATAGCCTAAGCCATGTTAGATTATTCAAGCTTATGGCAGGCTAATATGCGAAACGAAGTAAACTGAAAAACTAACTTAAGTTAGACTCGAGCTAGCTAGCTTCCACGCAGTTTCACTCGCCCACGTGATCAGTGCATATAAGCGTTGCGTTATTTGCTTTAGAACCTCGGGCCCCCTATGGCTCTGCAATTGAACTGCAGTTGTTGTAATTGCATTTAACCTGTGTTTCTCGTTTTCTGGTCCATGTTCCTTTTGTGGATGTTCAGTCGGGGACAAAAGTCTGGAGATCACATGCTCCTCAAACGAAGCCAATAGCTCTGCTATTAGCCGGCGGCTGGAGACCACACTATCAAAATTTTGTTCTTTCATCTCCACAAAAAATAAGTGCGGTCTCCAGCCGCTTGCTAATAATAGAACTATAGGCTTCGTTTCAGGAACACGTGGTCTCCAGACTTTTGTCCCCGGCTGTATGTTCTGTACATATGTGTTTCGAGGGCGGGGGGGGGGGGGGGGGGGGGGGGGGGGCGGAGTATGCATGCGTTTTGTAATAAGAATAAAATTGTCGATTAAATTTTGTTACACTGTAATTCCTCATATGACATCGAGCCGGCGCTTTCCTAGAAGTAGTACCGAGCCACCAGTGTCGCTCAATTATTCAAAAACAACATAAGCAGCGCACCGTTGCACAGAGGCAAAGTTTGAAGCAAAGAAAGGTAGGAGTCGGAGGAAGAGTGATTAATTAATAGAGGAAGTAAGCCCATCGCAGCGGCGAAGCGCTAGGACCGAAATGGCCCGCTTTCAGCACCGAGATGAAGAGAATTATGGAGACGGCGATTTTCAGAAGAAAACGGAAATACAAAATGAGCGATAGAAGCTCTAGGAAGCAGTAATGGGAGCCCTGCTGTTCGTGATTATTTTGTTGTGCTCATTAAAAAAATTATTGTGGGCTATTTTCGTGACGCATGTCATTTTCACATTTGGCTACATTTCGGCTACTTTTTCTCTCTCTTTGGCGTTTAGTGCTAGGACCCATTTGACAGCTCTGCTTGAGGCGCATCCACATGCTTAGCCGCGTGCGCCTCGGGCTGAAAATTCTCTCGGGACTATGCCACCGCCTGTGTCGCAATACAAACGCGGACTCCCTATTCTTGCCCTGTGGGTGTTGCGCAACGGAAGTGCAACCTTTTCTTTCGGAGCAACCTCGAAGCAAGTATTTTGGTTTGAAGGGGGCTTGCAAGCAAGTGTTTTTTTCTTTTTCAGGCAAACACACAGCACACGCACACTGACCCTTAACACCACAATCCCCCCCCCCCCCCCCCGCAAAAAAAAAAAAGACCGGAGCTGCTTGAGTCTCTTCGAAACACGTAAGCATGGTTTAGCCAGCCACGTGGTTTGAGTAAAGCTGCGTTTACCTGAAAAATACAATTCAGCCGAAACATGTGAAGAAAACAAGTCGTGACTCGTTTATACGACCCGACCCCCGTTGATATGGACGACTCGAATTAGGGACAATGTAAAAAAGCTAGCCGTGGCGGCAAAAAAATTTCGACATCTGACGCGAAGGCAGCCAAGGGCCTGTGCTCAGTTGCTGGCGGATTTTACTAAATCACACACACAAAATAAGTAGGCATATTTGGCGCCGTTCCTTTCTACCCTCGTGCAAAGACTGCGGGGAGGGAGCACCGATGTGCCGACATGGCCTTGAAAACAACCCGGCATGCCGGCCCGAACCGCGTTCCCTTCTCCTCTCTTTTTCTTTCGCCACGTGCGCGCGGACAGCTGCGGGCACTGCTAGAAAAAAAAGGAAGAAAATAAAAATTTTTCTCGTCACGTGACCGAAGAAGCTGGATTTTGGCGGCATTGGAAGCCGAAGCCGAAGGCAATCTTTGCCGGCGGCATGGCCTGCATGGCCGCGATAGCCGCGGTACGTTAGGATGTTGGGAACAATTCGGCGTTTGCACGGACGTTTGTCTGCTGCCTGTAGCTGCTTCGAGTCCTATCGTGTCTTTTTCCACTGTTCCCTCTGTGGCGAACGAGTTCAGTTCAGGATGCTTGCTACGAAGACGGATTTGGGTTGCAACGACTTGGCGTGTGTGACTTCGTGAGGCCACCAGCGAGGGCGGATCGAGCACGCGAGAAAAGTGGAGAGTTGCTTCCATCTTGACTGCGTCGATACATGTAAGTCATCAAGCAGTGCATGCACAAGCGTAGGAAGTGGGCTTGTTGACATGAGTTCGTCTTGAAAACAGCGCTTAAGATGGACAACACGAGCGCCTCCGTCTTTCTCGTCCCGTTTAGCAAGGCGGTCGAAATTCCCGGAGGCCTTCACTACGGCGTCTCTCATAGCCTGAGTCGCTTTGGGACGTTAAACCCCCATAAACCATGAAATGCGTATATATACAGACAATGAAAGACTTATCCAGACAAGAAAAGTTATCTGGAAGGCACGTGGGAGGTCACATAACTCAATTCCCTCTCGGATAATGTATATATGTACGCCTTTTGTTCTTCAATAAAAACCAGTGAATAGTCAGCGCTTGTTTGTGGCTGTCTTTCGTCTCGTGCCCCGTTCTTGTTGTGCTGCGAGCAAAAATGAATATTTCTCGTCCCGTCTTTCCCGCAGTTATCAAGACGAAGCTGGGTATTTTCCACGCAAGATCAAACTGCCTAAATATTTCATATTTTAAGTTTTCTTGATTCAGTAGGCGAACAGTGAATTTCGTTTTGTGAAAGTGCTAATATTTCAGAAGAAAAAAATTATAAACGATGCCGTGGCAGAGGCAGCGTTTTCAAGCACAGCTCATTTTTGCAATATTGTTATGACGTAAAAATCTAGATGTGAAAGCCATGGTGGATATATTTCTCGTGCTAAATTTACAGGTGAGAAGGAATATGTCAGGCTTATTTCCGCATTTTTGAGGAAGTTGTTTGCTGGAAAATATTTCGAAAACGAGACTATTTTCAGGAATTTTTCTCGGCACAAATATTAAGCACGTTTCCTTCAAATTTGTACAATAGATAAACATTGAGGTGCTAAAAGGGTGTCCCGGCTTTCATTGTTATATAATATAGGGAAGTGCAAGAAATATTGCCCTAAATTTGGCATTTCTAAACATAATAGTGTTTTGAAAAATATTAAAACTCTGGAAACAATTCTCGAGAAGGGGGTGAAAAAAATGTATGAAAGGACATGTTGCATTATTTTGTTTCCAACAATGTTATCCTAGCTCAATCTTGTATTTTTTCTAGCGTCAGCAGGAGCGCCTAAATAAGGGGACGGAAGCTGCAAACACGCCCTCCGCTGCTCTAAATTTTCTCCAGATCCCAACACTGAGACCTTTTCCATCAAGAGAGAGCATACCTAATACTTTTTGAGGACAGACACTGATCTGTGATCTAAGAAGGATTCGGTAGTGCCGTTATGGCCGGGTGCAGGTAACAACTTGGAGTGCAGCCCATAGGAATGCATCTAAAGAAAAGTTTTGTATGTAATTCTATTGCTGCACAGTGCACCTATGAAGCTGTGTGTGTCCCCAGGCCCTCGCTTTGTAATTTGACTGCAGGCATACTGTGGCTAATTTTCTAATTCGAGTTTGATTTAAAAATACATTTTGGTTTCTTTTTTAGCCGCTGTTAATCTATTTGGATTGGCTATGCTGGTATATCCTTGATTGGTGATAGCTATGCTGCAGTAGGCATTCGTTCAACTTATGTACAACTTTCTTTAAGCTTTTGCTTATCATAGAGCCTCCAAAATGCCTATGGTAAAAGCTATGGTACAGAATGTGGATTTGTAAAGCACCTCTGGCAAGCACATATTGGGATGTTTTTTTAAAAAAAAACATTGACTTTGATATAATGCTGTTTACTTCCGCGTTTATTTCTACTGTTTAGTTGGCTTTTTTAATGAAAGACAACCTTATAGGGCAAAATGGCATTTTTCTGGGCCAGTTGGTATGAATCCATGATTTGGGCCAGCATGAACTTTGGGACACAAACGAAGAGAGACACATGGAACACGGAACACACTGCTGACTAACAACTTTAATGAAAAGGCGCGGAACACGCGGAAATATATACAGTGGTAAAGGTGGAGAGAAGGATGGAGAGAAGGCAAAGGGCATGGCGAAAGAAGGTTGCACCAAAAGCAAATGTAACAAATCCTTAGAACAAAAGACGAAACAGCCGTTACCGGGAAAGCGAAATCACTGAGCCCCCCACAATCTTAGGCCGCGTTGCAAAACTGTGCGCACGTGATGAGAACCAAAGCATGATCGAGAATCAGTTCTCAGAGTAGTCACAGAATAAGATCTAGGCCACAACAAAGACAGTGAAAGAGCAAAAGCCGCGTCATAAAAACAAAACACGAAACAACTGAAAGAATATATGAAAGAAAACCCGCAAGAATTCACGCCAAAACAAAGCTAGAAGTTTAACATGAAGATGGACATGAGGCTGCGAAATCATGAAAGCTCCTTCGCCTACAGGTGAGACGAGGGTTGAAAAAAACAAACAACATGTCCATCTTCAAGTTAAACTTCTAGCTTTGTTTTGGCGTGAATTCTTGCGGGTTTTTCATTCATATATTCTTTCAGTTGTTTCGTGTTTTGTTTTTATGACGCGGCTTTTGCTCTTTCACTGTCTTTGTTGTGGCCTAGATCTTATCCTGTGACTACTCTGAGAACTGATTCTCGATCATGCTTTGGTTCTCATCACGTGCGCACAGTTTTGCAACGCGGCCTAAGATTGTGGGGGGCTCAGTGATTTCGCTTTCCCGGTAACGGCTGTTTCGTCTTTTGTTCTAAGGATTTGTTACATTTGCTTTTGGTGCAACCTTCTTTCGCCATGCCCTTTGCCTTCTCTCCATCCTTCTCTCCACCTTTACCACTGTATATATTTCCGCGTGTTCCGCGCCTTTTCATTAAAGTTGTTAGTCAGCAGTGTGTTCCGTGTTCCATGTGTCTCTCTTCGTTTGTGTCCCAAAGTTCATGCTGGCCCAAATCATGGAACCTTATAGGGGCACTGTGCTGTCAGAAAATTACATTGAGAACTTTTGTTTACCTGCACACAGCGATAGCAGTGCTACTGAATTCTGTTTGTTACAGATCGGTGTCAATCCACGAAAAGTATTAGGTATGCTCTCTCTTGATGGAAAAGGTATGTCTTGGGATATGGGGAAAATTTAGAGCAGCGAAGAGCGTTTGCTGCTTCCGTCCCCATCGTTTAAGCTATCTGGGTGATGCTCAAAAAACTACAATTTTAAGCTTGGATAACATTGTTGGAAACAAAATAATGCAACACGTTCTTTCATACACTTTTTTTCGTTCTAGAGGCTTGTTTTATGAGTTCTAAGAAAAATTAGAGAAAGGGTGTTTTTTCCTTTGATTTTTGAAAAACACTACTATATTCAAAAATGCCAGATTTACGGCAATACTTCTTGCACTGCCCAATTTTATGTAACAATGAAAGCTGGTGTACTTTTTTTAGCACCTCAATGGTTATTAATTGTGGAAATTGGAAATATACGTGTTATATATTTGTGGAGAAAAAAAAGAAAATAACGTCGTTTCAGACTTGTGTCGTTTTCGAAATTTTTCCAGCAAGCGACATCTTCCTCAAAATAGCGGAAATAAGCCCACATATTCCTTCTCACGTGCACATTTAGCACAAATATTATACACATCATTCTTTCATATCTAGATACTTACGTCATAGCAAATTAGCGAAATAGAGCTCTGCGTGAAAATGCTGCCTCTGCCTTGATATCGTTTATAACTTTTTTCTCTCAAATATTAGCATTTTCACAACACAAAATTCACATTTGGCCTACTGAATAATGTGCGCATAATAAGTAAAATAATTGAGAAAATTAAAAACGAAATATTTAGGCAGTTTGATCTCATGGAATCACCCAGCTGTCAGAAGCGATAAGATGTGCGTCTATAAAGTTATAAATATATGACCCTTACAGCGCAGATATTAAGCATCGACCGTACTTGCTGCCATAACCTGGAACCGAGAAAGCGTGAGTACTGCCTCTCATGTTTATTTGCCATCATGTACACTTGCAATCAGCCATGTTTTTTGTGAAGTTAAAAGTTTGTTCTTTGTTTTGTACGGTTAGTTTTACTACCGGAAACATTTTTCTTTTATTTGAACCTTATGGTTTATGCTTCTTGGGGCTTGATGTTCCAAAGTGACTCGGGCTATGAGGGACACCGTAGTGGAAGGCTCTGGAAATTTCGACCACCTCGGGTTCTTTAACGTGCACGGACATCACACAGTACACGCACACACCACTCAGCACTGAGTGCATATATATTTTTAGAAGTCTGTAAAACTAAATTCTGAACACTGCATATTAAAATTTATGCCTGATTATGCACAGTCTGTCTTTCCAAATGTGGGGCATTAGGCAAATTTAGCACCTTTTGCAGCTAAAGTAGTGCTAGCATCACTCCTCCCCACGCGGCAATTATTTGTTGTGTGTGATGTCTCAGCATGTAGTAAAAACATTCATTAGCGTAAAAGCATCTAAGTAATCATCGAGGGTAAATCTAACTGCTTTCGCTTAATTGTCGAATCAGATGTCTGATGGTACCATAATTTTCCACATGCAGTTCAATTTAAATACAGTGCTCTACACGTGGTACGTCCAAGAAATCAGGGAAATAAAGAAAGGGCTGAATAAAAGTGCACTAAGCAGTGTTTAACACTGGCAAAATTTAAGCTATGCATCTTCACGACTTTGGGTGCTAGCGTGGCTTATGCTTTTCGTAAAAAAATACAAGCGTGCTGTGGCATTAAATGCTGCAACCCCAGCTTCAACTTGCTCGCAGTGTTCTTGGCATCCAGGCTCTATCTGCTACTCTCTATTAATGTGGCCCAGGATATGATGTACACTGTTAGAACGCATTTTCAACAGGCGGAAGCATTCATTAAAGACTATTGCCTATCTGTGCTCTGTGATGCCTAGTGGGCTCAGCTGCCACGCTGTAGTATGAAAGAGAGCAGCAGCGCTTCTGGTGGCTTTCCAGAGCATAACGGGCTGCCGGAAAGGTAGATGTGCCCTCCCGGTCGAGCCACTGTAATATATTCTAGTTCACTATAATAATATCATTCTAACTGTTACAATGCTGCCTGTGAAATAAAATGCTGTGACTTCCTAGACAGTACTTCTGTGCAGTAAATTTATATGAGCAGGCCAGTTTGCATTAAATTGTTACATATTTATGGTGATAAAAAGATGGTATGCATTTTTCAGAGGATGACCTACATCATCGTGTTCATATTTAATGCAGGTCGCAAGCAGCTGGTTTTGCTGCTTGCCCTACAAGCAGTGCCACTGCCACCACTGGTCCAGGCCCTGCCCTTTTTTGCGCTTTGAAAAGCTGGGATTTCTTCAGTGAGTGCATCATTTGGAACTTTCTTACAGATTTCTGAACTTGTTAAATGTCATTAACACATTCAACACTTTGCTTTCGAAATGAGCAATGTTCAGATGTTAGTATGTGAAGACTTCTGCTTGCCGATTTATTGTAGAAGATGCCTTTGTGAAATGCTCATTGGACTACACAGCCCAGCAGTCCTTCCCTTTGGTCAGAGTGACTGAAAAATTATTGTTACTGTTGTTGCTATGTCAGCAGAATATGCATTAGAGCACAGGCTTGCGTTGCCAGCTTGAAACAGCTGATGGAAAGTTTGCAGTAGCAGTACCAGTTACTTATTCCCTGTAATTTTTTTCGGTCCTGTAATGTACTCCCATAATACTGTGGTCTGATGGAGTATATGAACTCATAGCAGTGTGAACTAATATTCTGCACATAGAGACTAAAAACAGTTTCTGTTCTGTCATTCACAGTTTATGAATATTGGATCCTTCTGCTTTTTATGCCTTTGTCATTGTGAAAATGTTCACTTAAGCATTATAGGGACACTTACAATGGATTGAAGTTTACGTGTATCAAAGTGTATGTAATTCTAAACACAACGAGACCACTCTCACCAAAAGTGAAGCTTTTGTAAACTAGCGATCACCAAACAACAAAATACAAGTGTTACCATGGCCAGCCGGGTTAGCAACTGCACGTGTCTACGGTTAATTTTTGGCAGGGATAGCAGAGGCTTTGCTACACTGTTATTCACTTGAGAATGGTCGCATACAGTCTTTGAGTGTGTATGTCAGAAACCTGAATCGACTATTTGGATCACGAGTTTGAGTTAAGCATTAGGAAATATCAAAATTCAATTACCTCAGTCCTAAATTGGTTCTGGCTGCCATACAAACATTAATGTGCCAAGAAATAGCCAGAGAGTGTACCAAGAACACTAATTAGATTCTAATTAGTATGACTTCGTAGAAGTGAGATTTATGAACCGTCATTGCACTCCAAGTGCCCTACCATCTCCAGTTTGTTGATGAAAATTCATTCAAGCTGGTCCCAGCATGCGTTATCTAAGCTAAAATAATTTTGCCAAAAAACGTTTGAGAGGTGATGTCAGTTTGAACATTTCTGAAAGGCGTGAAACCAGGCACTGCTCAATAATGATGAAAAATCCAAATTTTTAGAAAACACTGCACAAATTTTCTAATGACATTTGCACATATTCTGGTTTTTTATGATTCAGATCGTGTATATTTGGGCGGTATAAGTAATTTTAAGTTTAAATAAATTGAAAAATTTTACTATTTCGACATTTTAAAAAAATATCAACTTCCTCTCAGAATCGAGTGCTTGCCTACCTAGATTTATATTACCAATAAAAAATGTTACAGCTGATGAAACTGAATGCGTAGAAGTGAATTAAAATACTGAAGTTGCAGAAAAGTGTGTTTCGGAACATAAGTAAAAACTTTTCTTATTTCACTCTGAGGTGTTCCAAGTCAAAATACAGACGATGGCGGGTTTAGTAGAGCAATTTATTGGCTTTCATTTCGTAAGTTTTAATCGAGGTGGTTTTTGTTCAAAGCGAGAAAAAAATTTTTTAAAATCGAGCTCTCGTGCTGCAAGTTGTGCATCTCTTAACGCTTCATCGAGTAACACAGCACCTCTCATGACTCATTTATGGCCACATAACCACTTTCGTTTACCTTCACTCACTGTAGTGCATGTTTACGGCTGGAGCAAAGGCCGGTATCGCATGACATTCGGCGGGTGGTATGCGATAAGCGAGTTTATTTTCGCTTTTGAAGTTCATACGAACCCGCTATGGCATAAGGCATTTTTCGTGATAAAAAGATGGTATGCATTTTTCAGAGGATGACTTACATCATCATGCTCTTATTTAATGCAGGTTGCCAGCAGTTGGTTTTGCTGCTCGCCCTACAAGCAGTGCCACTGCCACCACTGGTCCAGGCCCTGCCCTTTTTTGCGCTTTGAAAAGCTGCAAAAGCTGGAATTTCTTCAGTGAGTGCATCATTTAGAACTTTCTTACAGATTTCTGAACATGTAAGATGTCATTAACACATTCAACAGTGTGCTTTTGAAATGAGCAATGTTCAGATGTTTGTATGTGAAGACTTGTGCTTGCACATTTATTGTAGAAGATGCCTCTGTGAAATGCTCATTGGACTACACAACTCAGCCCTCCTGCTTCCCTTTGGTCAGAGTGACTGAAAAACTTGTTTCTGTTGTCGCTGTGTCAGCAGAATAAGCATTAGAGCATGGTCTTGCATTACCAGCTTGTAACTGCTGATGGAAAGTTCGCAGTAGCAGTATCAGTTACTTATTCCCTGTAATTTTTTCGGTACTGTAATGTACACCCATAATACTGTGGTCTGATGGAGGATATGAACTCATAGCAGTGTGAACAAATTTCTGCACATAGAGACTAAAAACTGTTTGTGTTCTGTCATTCATGGTTTATGAATATTGGATTCAGCAGCTTTTTATGCCTTTGTGATTGTGAAAATGTTCACTTAAGCATTATAGGGACACTTACAATGGACTGAAGTTTACCTGTATCAAGTCTCTGTAATTCTAAACACAATGAGACCACTCTCACCAAAAGTGAAGTTTTTGTATACTAGCGATGACCAAACAACAAAATACAAGTGTTACTATGGCCAGCTGGGTTAGCAACTGCACGTGTCTACAGTTAATTTTTGGCAGGGATAGCAGAGGCTTTGCTACACTGTTATTCACTTGAGAATGGTGGCATACAGTCTTTTAGTGTGTATGTCAGAAGCTTGAATCGACTATTTGGATCACGAGTTTGAATAAAGCATTAGGAAATATCAAAATTCAATTACCTCAGTCCTAAATTGGTTCTGGCTGCCATACAAACATTAATGTGCCAAGAAAGAGCCAGAGAGTGTACCAAGAACACTAATTAGATTCTAATTAGCATAACTTGGTAGAAGTGAGATTTATGAATCGTCATTGCACTCCAAGTGCCCCACATATTGCGCTCTACCATCTCCAGTTTTTTGATGAAAATTCATTCAAGCTGGTCCCAGCATGCGTTATCTAAGCTAAAATAATTTTGCCAAAAAAAGTTTGAGAGGTGATGTCAGTTTGAACATTTCTGAAAGGCGTGAAACCAGGCACTGCTCAATAATGATGAAAAATCCAAATTTTTAGAAAACACTGCACAAATTTTCTAATGACATTTGCACATATTCTGGTTTTTGTTATGATTCAGATCGTGTATTTTTGTACGGTATAAGTAGTTTTAAGTTTAAATAAAATATAAAATTTACTATTTTGACATTTAAAAAATATCAACTTCCTCTCAGAATGGCCTTCTTGCCTACCTAGATTTCTATTACTAATAAAAGTTGTTACAGCTGATGAAACTGAATGCGTCGAAGTGAATTAAAGTACTAAAGTTGGAGAAAAGTGTTTCAGAACATAAGTAAACACTTTTTTTATTTCACCTTGAGGTGGTCGAAGTCAAAATACAGACGATGGCAGGCTTAGTAGAACAATTTATTGGCTTTCATTTCGGAAGTTTTAATTGAGGTGGTTTTTGTTCAAAGCGAGAAAAAGATTTTTAAAGTCGAGCTCTCGTGCTGCAAGTTGCGTCATCTCTTAACGCTTCATCGAGTAACACAGCACCTGTCATGACTCATTTATGGCCACATAACCACTTCAGTTTACCCTCACTCACTGTAGTGCATGTTTAGGGCTGGAGCAAAAGCAGGTATCGCATGACATTCGGCGGGTGGTATACAATATGCCAGTTTTTTTTCGCTTTTGAAGTTCGAACGAACCCGCTATGGCATAAGGCAGCCAAGAGCAGCAAAACTATGGCTTTCAGTGTGCTGTCTCGCTTGAGCCACAAGGAAGGAACGACCACCTGGCACTATCGTAACACCAGTCCTTTTAATGTCCGAATAAGATCATGGAAAGCATGTGCCCCGGAGCGCACGTGACGGTACGAAGTCCTCACCATGGCTTCTGGTAACGCGAGACACGCTGGCGCTGGCACAATCCGATTGAGTGGAGCTGCCTTGCTCTCGAGTGGTCAAACATACTGCAACCATGGCACTGGCATGCAGTCGCCTCCTTCTTGAATTCCGTATATTCTTTTTCTTGCATAGCAAGCAACGCCTTTTTGCAAATGTCAAGTCCGTGCCCAAAATGTAGTTCACCATGCATATTTTGTGCATTAAATCTCAATTACCGTGAGTTACTGCCTCCTGCCCTTCGTTTTACCTCTTGCCACATTTTTGTCCTGCGGCTCGAGACTTCGAGAAGCAAAAATGTCATGTGCTGATATGATATGCATCTCATAGGGCGAATCGCATATACACCATCTGTGCCTAAAACGTAGTCCTCACTCAGTGAAAATTATGTCCAGAAGTACAGAACACTAAGCGCCTCACTGCTTTTATCGCGGTTTTCAGTGATGCCAGTTCATTTTATACCGCTTTGTTTTCATTCAAACACTCCGCGAGGCTTTGAGAAGAACAGATGATATGTTGTGGAGTAAAATGGTTTTGCGAACACACTACATCCGCAGCGTTGCCTGTTATGTCTGTCATGTCTCTGACAACAGTGACTTAGTGTATTTGAACAAACTGAATAACAATCTCACTGGTGCAAGTGCCACCCCGGCAGCACAAAGAAAATCTTTTCCCACAATTATCAGTTCGTGTACACAATGTTCTGAGGGCTGTGCTGTGCTTTCTGTTGAAGAGGCCCAAAGAGACGACGCAGCTCGCAGCGGACGAGCTCTACTTAAAAAATTTTATTCTCGCTTTAAACAAAAATCACCTCGATTAAAGCTTCAGAAATGAAATGCAATAAATTGTTCTACTAAACTTGCCTTCGCTGGTAGTATTTCTATTTTGACAACCTCAGAGTGAATTGAACAAATTTTTATGGTCCCATACGCACTTTTCTGCAAATTCAGCATTTTATTTCACTTCGACTCATTCAGTTGCATGAGCTGTAACATTTCTTATGGGTAATAGACATCTACGGAAGCAGGATGGCTTTTTCTTAATTTCCAAAAAGGAGTTGATATTTTTATAAGTGTTATAGTGGAGTTTTTACGTTTTATTTAAATTAAAAAAAATAATTATACCGTTCAAAAATACAAGATCTGAATCATATCAAAAGCCAGAATCTTTGCAAATCTCATTAAAACATTTGTCGTGTATCGTCTAAAAATCTGGATTTTCGGTCGATCATAGAGCGATGCCGGTTTCACACGTTTTATAATTGTTCAAACTGCGCTCACCTCATGATCAAATTTTTTTGGCATCTGGCTTAGATTTCACGCAATGCAAAAATTTTACATTAATTTTTTTGAACAAATCGGATATCGTTGAAATTAACTCTGGGATGTTTGGCTTGGAATGACCCATCATTGACAGTCAAGGGATGATGTTTTGGGTGAACTGTGACTTCTTTCACACTTAGCTTTCCTGATTGTGACCAATGTTCCCACAGTGCTTCTATCTCTTGACGTTGTTATTTGCGTTTGAATTATATTTCTGCTCAGTCATAATACCAGTCAAATTTTTTCCCCAAAAAGCCCTGTGTTTCTGGTTAACCAAAGCTTTCGCACTGTTACTCTAAAGTCATCACTGTAAGGAGACACATAGTACCTTGGTTGTGACAGTGACAAGTGCGACTGACTGCAAGTGCCAGAGAATAATAAATATTGCAGTCAAAGTTACAAAAAATAAAAAGTGAGAGCAGTAACTTTGTATAGCCTGCCCTCATTGAGTACACCCAGCCTATCACATTTGCTAAAGCTTCCGCCCGGCTGCATATAGCTTAGGCCCACGTGCTTTGTACTAACATTGAACAGTAGGTCAGTGCAGGCATTATCAACTGAAGGCCTTAACCCTCGTTGAGGTGGAATTCCAAGTGTGGGCTCACTGAGCAAGAAAGTGCACTGCAAAAAATTCATCATAATTCTGATTTTTTGTGTGCTGTACAAAACTGGAGTAACACAGCACTGCAACATCAAAGTAAACTAGCTACGTGGCGGCACTAAGACGAGGTAAAACCTCTTGTGCAGTCATTTCACTGCTGATGGTGGCCCAGCCATATGCACATGTTCTTTAGTGTGGCAAGCACACCAAAAGAAGGCCGCTGATTGCCATTTGATGCTGATTTATCGTGATCTGGCTCTTCACTACCTCCTTTTTTGCAGCCTCTAGTTGGATATAATCCGAGAACGAGGAGGCAAATGCTCGTTAAAGAATGCCCTCCAACCAATGTCTTCGATCGATTCTCACAGTGTTCTGGTTAATCTCCTTAGACCTGCTAGTGTGACAACGCCATGGGGTGGCAGATGAAGCGGGATAAACCAGGGCTTAAATCAGACTAACGATGACGTCAGAAGCGGTCGGTGCCATTGGTTGAAGGGCCTTTTTTGAGAGGCATCTGCTGCTTTGTTCTTGAGTTGTTTCTGACTGTAGCATGCTCTGATGGAACTCGTATCACTTTTGTGTTTTCATGGCACACATGCTCATGCACCGTATTATATTTGCAATGCAGAAGCCCCCATTTCGCTGTCATCTTAAATGATTAAATTAAATTCTGTGTAGCTTTTGCAAGGAGGTTATGGTATATAGAGGCATCAGAAAATGCTCTTCTCGAGACAGTGCCATTGCTACATTATATAGCCCTAGTTAAGGTTTTGGTTCACACATCTAGTAGCCTCAGAGCATGAAATGGTTTTCACCTACTTGTAGCGGTTGATGCCATTTTGTGATGGAACCTTAATTTGGCACAATGATGTGGCACATGGACCTAGCTGCCTTACTTTTTCTGGAAACAAGGAATTGTGAGAACTAAATTTTTTTGCGCCGGTTTATTTCTTTCTTGTTTTCATGTAAACACTTCAGCACAGATTGTTTCATGAATGTACTGAAAAAATTCAGTACATTTAAGTTACTGTACTACAACATCTCGTCCTTTTATGCCTCTTTATGTGTTGTCAATGTATTAAGAGCGTGTGTATTTTTATCTGCTGCCCAGGTCTCTCCTGCTGTCTGGTCCTCCAGGATAAGAAATAGGTGGACTTTTGAGCTGTTTGGCTGTAACCTTATTTAAAATAAAGGTTATATGTGGTATGTTTTCTTTTCAGTTGTGAAAAATCTTGTTCTGTTATTGCACTGTGCCTAAACCAAAACACGCAACTACTACACATTATACATGCCTGCTTCTTGTGTACACATTGCACCACTACTCTGCATGATTAGAAGGCCAGACATTACATTCTGGAGAGAAATATTAACCCATAGCAGCAAAGCTTTATGCTGCGGTGAAAGTTATGCTGTCTGGAATAAAACATACTTGTTCTCAAAAATGTATCAATACTCCTAGACAGCCTAATGTCGCACTGGTATTGATGGCATAAATTTACGCTGCTGTGAAAGTAGGAGTTGACCCCTTTGGACTAAAATATAGTCTTCCTGAAAAGATGTAACTATAATCTTGGGCAGCATAAACTTACACTGCCTTTCAAGACGTTACTTTACACTAGAGAGAGTGTAACGTTTACACTGTCGTAGACTATAACATAGTCTTCATGAAAAGGTGCAACTATAGTCTTCGGCAGCGTAAACTTGCACTGCCTTTCAAGGTGTAACTTTACGCTAGAGAGAGTGTAACGTTTACACTCGTAGACTAAAACATAGTCATCCTGAAAAGGTGCAACTATAGTCTTCAGCAGCGTAAACTTGCCCTGCCTTTCAAGGTGTAACTTTACGCTAGAGAGAGTGTAACGTTTACAGTGTCGTAGACTAAAACATAGTCTTCCTGAAAAGGTGCAACTATAGTCTTCGGCAGCGTAAACTTGCACTGCCTTTCAAAGTGTAACTTTACGCTGGAGAGTGTAACATTTATACTGTCGTAGACTAAAACATAGTCTTCCTGACAAGGTGCAACTATAGTCTTCGGCAGCGTAAACTTGCACTGCCTTTTAAAGTGTAAATTTACGCTAGAGGGAGTGTAACGTTTGTACTGTTTGTTGTGGACTAAAACTTTAGTCTGGAGCAAATAGCGTAACAATACCCTCCTAAGGTGTTAGCTCAGCGACAAGTAGTTTACCTCCCAAAAAGACTAAAATCACACTCTTTTTTTAGAGTGTGCTTGGTGCTTGGCTCAATGTGCAGTATGTGTGCGCGAGAATGCCTGGCCGCCGTCGAAATTACTGTTTCGCACCCGGGTGCCGGACTGTATACAGTCGTGCGAAGGATGGACCAAAGGCGTCTTTGTTCAGCGTCCCAGATGATGAACGGCGAAAGGAGTGGGAGAGGAATCTCCACCGTGCAGATAAGAAGCTAGATGAGTCTTGTGCAGTCTGCGAGCTCCATTTTGAACCGCGTTTTGTAATCAGGGACTTCGTGCACATAATAGGCAGCAAAGAGAGGCGCATTCCGCGTGACAAGCCGCTGCTGTCGGAGGATGCCGTCCCCACGATTCTTCCGAATTTGCCGCAGTACCTTACGAAGAAGACACCGAAGCTCAGGAATAAAAGGAAGAGGTGCGAAAATGGCAATGCAGCCACGAAGAAAAAGTGCCGAAGCGCACACGACAGTGACCGTTCCGAATTTCCACTGGCTGCTCTCGGCGCTTCAGGGGTGGACTGCAGCTCGGCGCAGGAGGAAGACGTTCCATCAGAGCTTCAACACTGTTTGTCGTTTTGTTTTCGTTTAAAGACTCCTTCCAAGTACTGGAGTAGACATCAACTTCCTGACCTTAACCGAGTGCTTTATTGCACGTCGACTTACCTTGAACAAGGCGTTGTCACGTCCGAAAAAGTTGTCATGTTCGTCTGTGATAAACAGCCCGATGCTTACTGCAAGGTGTACATGAGGGGGCGCCTGATTGAGGAACGCATCCTAAAATCTCAGGAAGAAGCAGAGAACGTGTTGGAGAGCGTGGAAGCTACCGAACTTTGTGTTGGTGCACTGAATGCCAAAGATTATGATACCTGATACCTGCGAGAAAGGAGCGACTCTCGGATAACTTACTATGTGTCTGGATATGTCGCACGAAAGTGCGTAATGAAAACCAACTGCCAGGATTGCATGAATGCGTTAACCGTGTCGTCCGAAGATGAGAATCCTGGGCTTGCTGCGTTGACACTGCACAGGGATAGAGGCGGGCTTCTCTACCCACGTGGAACACTTTTTTAGTTTGTAAAAATGCTTGAAGACATGTTTACTGAATGCTTCAGCAAAAAACAACTACATGCTGATAGCATCTTGGATGTGCTTAGTCTGGTGAAAGCAAAGTGCTCGCACAAAATTGGTTGCAGTGAGCATTCAGCCGAACTCACCAAGAATGTAATAAGCTTTTGTATTACAACGCGGCTTCATTTTTTTTACAAAGGGCATTAACTCGGAAAAACATGAGAGAAGGAAAACAGTCATGCACAGGAAGATTGCGAAAACTTCCTGAGGCGAGTCTGCAGGTGCATGTTTATATCAATTTGTAAACATCTCCACTTATAAACGTTCAGCCTTCTTGAGCCTGATTTTTCTGGTCCACATTACTTCCTCGTTTCTTTGTAAATAAACATTGCATAAATGTACCTGGATTTTATCTTTCCTTTCTATATGCTGTGTCGTGTTAACTGTGAGAACGACGTCATGCATATAAATCATGAGCTTAACTCCCGAAGCAGCGATTATCTAATGTTAATTGTCGTGGAAAAAATTTTGCTTTGTAGCGCGCATTCCCGCTCCAGGCCAGCGATTACGAAAAAAAGGCAATGCTAAAATTCTGTCCAATATGACTGCTGAATTAGCGAAACCACCTTGCACATTTTAATAGCAGTAAATAAAAGAGGATCGTCCGTTGCTTCGCGCCCTGTATATGCGTTAATAGCCAGGCGCGTTCATCCGCGCCTCCGGTACAAGACATCGCCTACGCTCCGTAGATCAGCCACAGCGGAGGTAATTTTTTCTCTGTACACTGATAAGATGCACCAGAACAAGTATCGTGCATTGCATATTGTGAATGTTGCATTTCTTTCGGGAACTGCAGCAATGCGCGGTACCCGTTCTACTCCGACATGGCAGCGAGTTTCAGGTGACGCTGCGAACCGCGCCACCTGTCGGCGGCGATACGAAGTGCATCAAGCGCCGCCACCATGTGAGCGCACTACCCCCCTCTAGAGCACTGTACGGTAGCGTCATCCCAGCAGATGCGCCCGCCGTCGCGGAGAAGACGAGGGTGGTAGTTACCGCACTGTGCATGCGCGCGGAGCCGCGGAGAGCTCCGGCAGATGTGCGCTCCGTCGCCGTCGCCGCGTTGCGGAGAGGAGGAAAGAAGGCACTTCAGGTGTGCTGCGTACTCCCTCGGTGACGTCACACACATCCACTGAGTGGAGCGGGAAAGCATCTGCTGGCATCGCATGCGCAGGACATGAAAATGGGTTCTGCATAGAACGCCGGTGCACTTTGATGCGTTCAACGGAACGCAGGTTATGTTCGATGCAACGCCCGGTCGCCCACAGCCAAAGCTCCCGCCCGGGCAAGGTAATAATAAAACATTGACACCAGTGTTTTGTCTTATATCACCGGAGCTATCCCTCGGCATTCGGTTTAACAGCACTGAACCCAAGTTTTTTATGTCGTATAATTGTAGCCCGTGCATGCTAAAAAGAGCTCCGATAAAATAAAGGAGAATAAAAGAAATTCAGCAGCGCGCACGAAGTATTGCCTAGAATGTGAACCATTTGATTTGCTATAGCCTGTTCGTAAGTGGGGACATGATCACGAGGACGTTAAACAGATCTCTTGTCTCGCTTCAGTCGCTAGGAGGTAAAAAAGGCGAGGCGTCTTTCATACCCGTTTTTCTTGACATTCTTCTTCTTCTTCTCCTTCGTAAGCATGGCACATACCCACACAGGGGGATTGGCCAATGTTGAGTAGATAATCCCAATGAGGTATTTGTGCGGGGAAAATAGGCGTGAGAAGTCTGAATCAAGATAAAAATTGGAAAAGTCAAATGAATTAAAGAAATATGAATTACCAGACATAGAATCGAGCATTGTTGGACTTGCGACAAAATTTTGTATACAGCTAACAAGGTAATCGATCAGTTGCACTTAAGTAATCATGAAGGTAGCCGCAGACACTGCTTATCGGGAATCCCTTTGCGCTCGCACCGAACGAAAAATAACTGGAAGAGACAGAGGGAGTCCTAACCTCAAAAGAGGGACCTCCAAATATTGTTTTCTCTGAACTGCGAACTGCCGGAAAAAGAGGAGAAAATGATCTATTGTTTCAACTTGCCCACATGATACACAAAGGTTTGTCGCAGCGAACCCACATCTGCATAAGTAGAAATTTAAGTGAGGGATTCTGCACCGCAGAAGCGTCATTGACACCTCAAAAAGCCTTGATTTATACCACCGGATATTTCATGGGAACTTTAAGTGGTTAAAATCCACGGTATTGAGCAATGGATCACTCAGGTTGGCTGAAATATGTTGGAAGCGCTGGAAACGTCAAGTTTCTGACGGAATGAGGTGACGGACGGGATAAATTACAGGAGCGCTGAGAGCTGACCTTGCCAATAAATCAGCCACCTCGTTAAATAAACGCCCGGATGCCCAGGTACACAGACAAGGCGGATCACACGCACTGTGCGCGGAACAAAAAACCTAAGCGAACGATTGAATAGATTTTCCCGAATTTTGGAGACAGACTAGGACTGAAAGGCAGCCTGCAAGAATAAGAACCCGTGCTACATGCCTGGGAAGTTTGAGAAGAGCCAAACCAATGGCCAGAAATGCTGCGAAGAATATAGGAGTATAATCTGGGATACGAACGGAATATCTCCAAGCCAGCTCCTGCGAACATATCCCAACCGCCGCCTTCTCACAGCTGCCGGAGGCATCAGTGGCGATAACAGTATGAAGAAGAAAATTCTGTAGGTGTTAAGAAAGGAGACCATTTAGGATATTTTCGGGCATATGTTTCGCATGGGACAGGAAAATATGGTCATAATGGAAGCGGGGTCAGGCTGCGTATCTGCAACTTGTTGCAAAGAGATCAGATCAATCTGAAACGGGGCTAACAGATTCTGCGTGAACCTAACTTTCGGAAGCTGATAGCGTGGCCAATGATTAGTGAAAAACAGGTGTGGTTGGGATAGGAAAATGGGACTACTAACGCCGGGGGCCGGGTCAAAGGACCTGAGGAAAGTACGCACTGTTGGAAGTTGGAAGCGGGAAAAGAGATCGGGGATACGGGCTTCCAGATAAAGGGCAGCGTTTGAAGCTGATTTCGGGGGCCCGAGGCATAGCCGTAGGGCACGCCTTTCCAGTAAAGCTAATGGCTGCAGCTTGTAGTTTGCGCTACCAGAGAACAAGACCCAACCAAATTCCAGAATCGGTCTCTTATAAGCCTTATAGAGCAACAGTAACGTGTCACGACGCATGCCAAACTTTTTATTGCTAACACGTGTCAACCAACCCACAGCACGTTCCCATTTAATAACATTATGCTTAATATGGTGTCACCAGTGCAAACTTTGATCATTGTAACGCCTAGGTATTTAACCGACTCCACCTGCGGAATTGGAGTGGAGCGGTATTAGCGAGATGTGCAAAGGAGTGTGGTGCGGAAATACCATCACGCCACATTTGCTGACATTAAGTGATAAATTAAGTTGGTTCAACCAGACTTGAATAGCATTCAGGTATGCCAGCAAACACTATATAGTGCATGAATATCCTTTGCTGATGCGAAAAAAGCTGTATCATCTGCGTATACATAAACTGTAATGTTTGGATGAATGGGCATGTCCCGAACCAATATGTTGAAAAGCAGTAGAGACAAAACAGATCCTTGCGGCACACCTCTTGATTGAACATAGGTATTAGAACAGAAAGATCCGTCTGTACAGAGAAAAATCTATCTTTTAAAAATTCACAAATCCAAGCATAGATGTAGTGCGGTGGGTGTTGCTGAGCAAGATTGTTAATAAGGACCGTGTGTTCAACGCTGTCATAGGCTTTAGCAACATCAAGTGTCACCAAGGCCGCAACTTCTCTCTTGCGCATCGATAGTCGTATTCGGCTCTCGTGGTCCACATGCGCAGACCATATGGAACAACCACGACGAAAGCCAATCTGTGCGGAGCTGAGGCCGTTAAAGTGATGAACATGCTCTGTAAGGCGACTGTGTACTACTCTTTCTATTAGCTTTACTAAATTTGAGGTTAAAGCTATGGCCGAATATTGTCTAAATGAAATCCATTCTCTGCATTTTTCAAAAGTAAAATTATTTTCGCAATTTCCCAACTATAAGGAATCCAAGAGTTTTCCAATGACGCATTTACAATATCCAGAAGCTGAGTTGGAAGGTTTTGCGCTAAAATCTTAAACATGCCCACAGTAACCCCATCAGATCTCGGGGCAGCAGACTGCATCGAGGAAAAAATTGGAAGGAGTTCCGACACGTCCACCTCAGGATAGTCCGAGCTGGGGGTAAGAGTTTGCAAAGGTTCCGTTTTCTGCAATTGGAAACGTAAAGCCAGCCCCTGAGCGATACGTTCAAGGTGTTGCTTAGCTTCCTGCCGAGACAATACCATTGACTTTATGCGGTTGGAGGCCGCAGAGTCGTTATTCTGCGCCATGAATCTATATAGAGCCTTCTTATTCTGACGTTTAGAGAGATACGTGTTTAAATTTTGATTATAATCCTCCTTTGCTTTTTAACAGTTCTTTTGAAAGATGCAGAGTAGAACATTTAATTTATCCAATTAGCTGGGCTCTGATTATAGGAAAGGCTTTTCCATGCTGCTTTTCCAAGGCGATAAGCTTTCTCACACTCCTCCGTCCACCAAGGAGACGGCTGTCTGGCAGGGGCAGTAGCGCACACAGAGAATACAGAGCTCTCAGCAGCATCTTGCAGAAAGGAAATAGCCCGCTGAGCTCTTTCTGCTCACCCTGAGGTAACTATAGAGGGAAGCGAGGCAGATATGAATTTTTTATACGTAATGTGATTTACAAATTTCATGGTTGCACCACCTTTTTTTATAGGAGAGGCCATAATAGTAAATGTTATTTGAAAGTGGTCGCTAGATGTACCTAAGTCTACTGTTGACCATGCAGATACTCCAACCCCACGAGATGCTAATGTTAAATGTATGAGTGAACGAGAAACTCCACGCATAAAGGTTACTGCTCCGGAATTTCAGCAGCGCACTGCATTCATAGACATCCGTGACCTGAGAAGCTGGCCGCCGGAGTCAGAGCGACTACCCCAGACACTGTGGTGCGAATTAAAATCCCCTGCGATGACTGTGTTATTTGCTCCGCTCAGTAAGGTATCCAAACAGTCTGTCATGTGAACACCTACAGGAAACTAGACGTTAGCAATAGTTACTTTGGCGCATTGTGGAATGAAGATTTCAACCGCCAACAACTCAGTCAGGGAGCATATCTTTCTGCGAAATTGATGCCCGGTGACATATTTTGGTAGAGATAATAGTTATTAACCCACCACGCCTGTCATATGCGGTCTACCCTGAAAACACGGAATTTTTTCATTGAAAATGATTTAAGTGGAGAGAGCCATGTTTCTTGCAAAATCACAATATCTGGATTATGTTTATGAAAAAGCATTTCAAGATCCGTGAGAGAAGAAAGTACGGAACGAATGACAATTACATTGCAGAACTTTTAGACCCACCATGATTATTGACTGATGAAAGAAGCAGCAACAGCCTCCTTCAGCACATCAGTCTGGGGAATTCCTTTGGGGGGTCCTTTCTTTGCTTTAATTTGCGGAACAGCTGACTTCGAGGGTGAGGAAGAAGCTCGACGTTTCTGAGAAGGACAGAGCATTTCAACGTCCGTGTTACAGATATCTACGTGAGAGGCACTGCCAGGAGCGCTGTTGGCAGGCGGGACTTGGGATGTGTCAGGAGGCGACATGGAGTCACTCTTACTAGCAGCACAATTTGGCAGTGATGCAGGCGTCGCCGCTGAAACAAATGATTGAGAAGGCAGAGACAGGCCTGCAACAAGTTTCGATAAAGCCTCGGTAAAGTTGCACAGCATTCGCTCGACCACCACAGAAAGAACCTATTCTACTGAGGACACTATCGAAGTAGTCAAACTTGAGTCTATATCTGCGACAGAGCTTCGCGCACGGCTGGCATATGTATTATTCTTCCGATCCAGAAATTCATATGCATCTGCCCTCGAGCATCGCATCGCTTGAATTGTATCTAGCAGGCTTTGTTCGTCAGCCCGCTTCGGGCAGTTGGCATCATCAGCTAAGTGGTTACACTTACAGAGGCAACACTGGGGCTGATCAGAGGGGCAGCTGTCATCCAAATGCCCTTCTCCACGAACACGGCAGCGGGTCGCCGGTTTACACGCTTTACCACTGTGACCGAACCGCCAAGAGTAGGTGCATTGCAGTGGACGGGGTTGCAGAGGATCCACGCGATAGAACATTGGCCAGACTTTGAGCTCAGAAAGACAGGAGGAGCCAGCAAAAGTAGTTATAACTAATTCTGTCGCTACACGCACACCATTTAATTCTCTACTGCACCGGTAGACAGAAAGAACCCCCACACCTGCATCCTGAAACTCCTCCAGTATTTCCTGTGGGGAAGATGCTGGGTCCACTCCACGAACAATACCTTTGTATCATGCGAGCTATTCAGGTATGAATGCTTTCACCGCTAATGACTGAAAAATTTTGCACTGGAGCAGGTATGTGACGCAAGCAATGTCAGAGGACTTGAAAACAATGCCTCTACGGCCGAACGGTCGCACCTCAGAGATCTGGAAGTAGTGGGTAGTTAGAGACCTTAGCTCCTGCTGAAGAACCTTAGAGGTTTTCATCTTGATCATTCCTTCACCGATCGGTACGAGCGCCGCAAGGATGACGTCAATTCCATTTTTCCTAAAAAGGTCCAGTGGCAAGCTTTGGCTGGGCAAGTTGGCAAACCAGGCTGCCGACCCTCCGCCCGTGAAGGTCAGCGACATACCTGAGCCAAACGCTCCCTCAAGTGCACATTAACCGCGCCTACAGACTTAACCTTAGACCTGGCCAAATCCCTCATGCAGAACGACCTCACCAGAGATGAGCACGCAGGCATCACCAGTAAACCACAGGCACCACAGGAAACAGCCGTTCAGAACCTCTTTTTTTTTGTCCAACAGATGGTGTGGCAGTGCGTGTGTCCTTGTGAGGAGAACAGAGTAGCAGACATTGCTCACACTTCGGCGCCTGCGCCAACTCTCGCCGATATTCTCTCTAATGGCCATTATAAGGCGTTAACAAGCCGCGGTGTCCATGGTCGCGCAATATTATTAAAAATTCCGAAGGCTCAACGTTTCTCTTCTTTTTCCCTCCCACTTCAACTGTCGCTACCACAATCACTACCACCATGGTTTCGCAGACACTCGCTCGCGCCATTGTGTGTTCAAGCTCCTAACGGCCGGAGACCGTAGTAAGTACACAAGGCTTTCTGCGCTAGACCGCTCGAGGTTCCGCATGCCTGCTAGACCCACTCCGAACCACTCCTTTAGGACGGCGACTCGGAGCCCGGCCGCATACACCCATGCGAAAGCTGCGTACATCCTGCAGCCACTCCATGTTTGGGTTTCGATCACCTGGCGACCTGCGGTCATTGCGCTCGCACCTTTGAACTTCAAAGCCTCAACTCTTATGGGCCTAGTGTCCTGCCTGCAGGACACCGCTTTTTTTTGCAGCAGTTTATTCTTTAAAAGCTTACTCCAGCTAGCGTAAGCTGAACAGGCTCTAAAATTTTTCCCTTGGAAGGGGTGCGTTCTGCGCGCTTGGTTTTGTACGCTCTGTGCGTTTAGAGAGAGCCGCCAGTCTCTTTTTTAAGTAAGGAACAGATTCGACGCAACCGACCAAACTGATTCCTCAAGAAAAACAAATAAGATTTGCCAGTTGTCATAAGAAAATCACTGCACGTGATGAGAAATGCGATTTTAAAGTCGATCGATGTCAAGTGTTTGATACTTTACCACAGGTATTAGATGGCGCATTTCTCATTAGTATCCTACACTGCAGGATGGCTCAAATGTCAGTGCTTTAAAATATATTTCCATCATTAAGACGATGACTCCAAATTTAGATGCCAAGTAAATGTGTTATACAAAAATATATTCTATTTTTGGAATTCCTGAAGTCTCGACATATATAGATTAAGTTCATCGCGCGCCACGGAAAGAGGGCGCAAAGTTATGCATCAGCGACAGTACGATACGCTATCCACGGAGTTATTTCATACTTGTTAGTTTTTGAAGGTCATTAACCCCTTTTTGTTCCCTGAACCACACTGCCCGCTTCCGGTCTCTTAACGTTAAACCTATCATTTTTCATTCCATGGCTCGCTGCGTTGTCCTTAACCTAAGCTGAAGCCTTTTCGTTAGCCTGCACGTTTCTGCCCCGTGGATGAGTATCGGTAAGATGGACCTGTTGTGCGCTTCGCTCTTGAGGGTATTGGTAAATTATCATTCATGATCTGAGAGACCTTCAATCTGCACTCCACCCCATTCTTATCCTTCTAGTTATTTCCCTCTCACGATCCGGATCAGCTGTCACTACCTCCCATAAGTAGACGAATTCCTTTACCATTTCCACACCTCGCTACTAATTGTCAACTGCTGTTCCCTTGCTAGACTGTTGAACTTTACTCCGGTTGTTTTGCATGATAATTTTTAGACTGACCGTTCTGCTCTGTCTGCCTGATTGATCATGATTTGCAGTTCGTCTCCTGAGTGACTCAGCAGCAAGGCAAGTATTGTCGTCAGTGAATCGCGGATTAATTAGGTATTCTCCATTAATTGTTATTCCTAACTGTTCTCAATTCAGGCCTCGGAATACCTCCTGTAAACAGGCGGTGAATAGCACTGCCTAGATCGTGTCTACTTGCCTGACGCCCTTCTTTATTGGCATTTTATTGCTGACTTTATGGAGGACTACGGTAGATGTGCAGTTGCTATAGATATCTGCCAGTACTTTGACATAAGGCTCTTCTACACCCTTATTACGGAATGCCTGCATGACTGCTGAAGTTTACACTGAGTCAAATGCTTTCTCGTAACCAATGAAGGTTATATATAGGGGTTGGTTATATTCTGCGGATTTCTCCATCACCTGATTGATAGTGTTAGTATGACCTAGTGTGGAACATTCGTTACGAAAGCTTGCGTGATCATTTGGTTGATTGAAGACTGAGGTTGCCTTGACTCCATTAGCGATTGCCTTAGTAAACAGCTTGTAGGCAACAGACAGTAAGCTGATCGGTCTGTCATTTTTCAACAACTCCTTGGAGTCTCCTTTCTTATGAATCAAGACAATGTTAGAGTCCTTCAAGTTTCTTGTACGGTCGACGTCATGACGCATTGCGAATACAGGGTAGCTAGTTTTTCCAGCACAATCTCCCCTCCGTCCTTCAACAGATCTGCTGTTACCTGATCTTCACCAGCTGCTTTTCTCCTTTCCATTGCTCCAAAGGTTTTCTTTTCTTCCTCTTTCGTACTGGCGGGTGACGCATTGCTGCACGCTACTGTTACTCTCATTAACGCTCTGATTACACTGGCTAATGTATAGATTTCTGTAGAACACTTCGGCTACGTTAACTATCTTATCCATATTGCTATTGACATTGCGCTCCTGGTCTCTTAATGCACAGATCAGATTTTTACCTATGTCTACTTTCCTCTTCGTCGCTTTTAGGGTACCTTCATTTTTTTAGGGTATTCTCGATTCTCTCCGTATTAAACTTCTTTATGTCGGCTATCTTGCCTTATTTATTAACTTCAATAGCTCTAGTTCTACTCTGTCGGTAGGGTTATACGCCCTCATGCTTTGGTGTAATTCTTCATCAGATCTTTGGTCTCGTGACATAGATTGCCGGTATCCTGTCGAACCATCCTACTGGCTACTTCTAAAGCGCACTCCGTAATGATAGTAGCGACATTATCATTCATTGTTTGAACATTAAGATCGTACTTCAGCTAAAGCCAAATATCTGTTCTGCAGCGAATTATTAGAAGAGGTTGAAGCGGAAAGGCGTATTGTCATTAGAAGTAGACTGTCGCGTCACCTTTGGGCATTAAAAAGTGCCTGTCCGTTTCCTTTGTGCACGGCTTCGGCGATTCATGCGGAAGGTATATGGCGACCTGCGCGGAACCTGAATCGGGTGGCGACGCCGACCAGCACATGGGCTTGACCACCGCGGTGCAACTGCCTCCGTGGATTGTGACGACGCTGTGCGGGGTCATCTGCACCCTGACGTTCATCCTGCTGGCCATCTACTGCAGCATCCACCTGCAGGACCATCAGCCAGAACCGACGTGGGGGCACGCGGAGGTCTGCGACAGCACCGTTTGTCGCGATCTCACCTCTGCGCTGGGTACCAGCCTGTCAAGAGCAGTAAAGCCGTGTGACGACTTCTACGGCTACGTGTGCGGCTCACGAGACGGCCACCACATGGTTCGTGCAACCCGTTCTTGCTACCTAGGCTGTCGGAACTCACTTTTTGTGAGACACGCAGCTGTGAGGGCGTCCTTCTTGGGGTGTTCTCGTGACGATACCATGCCGCCGCCTTAAGATGACTGGTGAACGGTACACTTTAGGCAGCAAACAGCGCGCATACGGTGCTGAAGGACAAATACGGCAAAATTGCCCATTGCCATCGGGAAGCGTAGGATGCGTTCGACGTAATGGACGCGTACAAGTTGGCGTTCCATCCCTCTGAGTTCGTACCTTCCCACTTCGGGAGCACACGCCATAGCACTATTCTACTATGTATATTCCCTTTGGCGGAGATTTCAGCTACAGGAATAGGTTATTCATCGGCATCCATCCAAGCGGCCATCCGGCTACAAGGGAAAACTGTGAAGTTTTCTTTTTTTTATACATATATAACCTTATCGCAGCGCTTACGTGGAGAACATTGTGATCACTCCTGTAAATCATTGCTATATTTTAGTAAACGGAGACTCAGAGCTGTGCTTGTATGCATTTATGTTACCTAATTGCGCTTTGCCACGACATGAAAACGTTGTGCCATACGTAGCCACCTTTTCTATTCTTTTCGGGACGCAATAGCTCTGTAAGTGTTCGAAGCCTATGCGCAGGGTTAACAGTATCCCGAAACGCTTTATTAAGGACCCTTGCCATCACAAACACGCCTTGACGTACGTGCCGAATTATGTACCATTCCACATCTTTTGATACAGTCTGGCACTCCCATCTTTGAAAGATTACGGAAGACGACTTTGGCGTAAATAATAATTTTTTTTTCTTGCATCCAGGCTATATTGTCCGAGAATTAATGGTTTATGGGGGTTTAACGTCCCGAAGCGACTCCGGCTATGAGAGACGCCGTAGTGAAGGGCTCCGGAAATTTCTACCACCTGGGGTTCTTTAACGTGCACTGACATCGCACAGTGCACGGGCCTCTAGAATTTCACCTCCATCTAAATTCGACCGCCGCGGCCGGGATCGAGCCCGCGTCTTTCGGGCCAGCAGCCGAGCGCCGTAACCGCTCAGCCACCGCGGCGGCTCGAGAATGAATGGTGCACTGTGTTGTTCGCACACACATAATTATACTGCGCATGCAGGGTGTTCCAAGTAGCTTGCTTTTCTCCAGCATTTCTGGGAATAAAACTGATACTTCTAGAAGGGTAATTGCTTTTATTTCTATTTAGGTGTTCAAATCTACATGAACTCTAATATTTCTAAAAATGGCCATCTTCTATACACATCTGAAAAAATACAGCGCCGATTTTATTTAAATTTTCCCTGAAAAAGCCGTATGCATCATATTTATTGATCAACAATAAAGTTTTGCATTATATTGTTTGAAATTTTTATATACATAACCAAATGCAGACGATATTTCGTTCAGTTTCCATTACTTGGTATTTTCCATTAAAAACATTAACGATCTTGAATTCGGCTTCGAACTCAGTGCATGTGGTTGAATTTGAGTTAGCGCAATTACAAAATATAGGAATATGCTATATAATCACGCTTTTCGTAGCAAGCCAGAATTCCGCCTTCAAGAATATTTCAATGCAATTTGTCCTAGAATCAGATTTTTAAACGCTTACCACAAACTTTCGCAGTCTTTTGATCAAGCACAGCTACTTTATTAATACTTGTACGAAAGGTGCGCGAAATGGTATAGCTGTGCTTCGTGCTTCTGGTTCTCCAAAATACTTCATCAAAGCCCCTAAATACCAGAAATATTATGATTCTCTGATATATCGTCAGGCTAGGGCCGCCTGCTTCCTCAATAAGTGGAAGCGTTGCCGAAATGACCTGCTTCTTGGCGAAATGAATTCGCGAAGAAGCAACGCTGTTTAATGGCCTATGGGTTTTGTGCTCGCCTCGCAATATTATGGTCTTTGGTTCAGTTGCCCGCATCTCGGGAATAAATTTTTCCTTTGTTGATAACGTTATTGGTGGTTTTGTGGACCACTTTTCGTGGACGCCGTCGCCGCCGGATTTCGTTGCTAATGGGCCATATAAGGCTTTCACCTTTATAATTACTTCATTCCAGGGCACATTTTTTGGACATATCCTAAAACGCCATGTAGATACAAGTAAGGGCGTCAGTGGGCTAATCTGCGCTACTAATTCCCAGTGTAAAGAAACTCCAGCGTGCGATATTGCCTAATATTAATTGAGGCCTCTCCGGCTTCCACGTCAGCCTAAATGAAATCTTTAGCTGAGTGTGCCTTTTCACATCCAGGTACTATTATTCACATTCGAAAAAGACGCCGTCCTAGAACGCATATTGAATATTCGTGCACCTCTCACTACGAGCCAATATCTGTCCTGCAAGGGTAAATTATTATTATTTTTAATGAGGGCGATACGGTATTCTTAGAGACCTAGGGATTTCTCAAATAGGAAGTACAGCAACTGCTTCTAACGATACATTTTTTACACTGTCCTAGTTTAAAGCAGTAACAGTCAAACGACTTCCTTAACGCAATAAACAATTTTCTAACTGGTCTTGCTCGTGCGTCCTTCCCAGGGTTCCGTCCAGGATTAACTCCTCAAACGAATGGTCCGTTCCGTGAATGAGATGAACAGAAAGATTGTGACCTCGGCATCATAAAAGGAAACAGCTGTCCAGAAGGCGGCCATGGCATTTCAAGTCTGCGAAGGCCTGGTAGCCAGCAACCACAGCTCCATAGAGGTCATCAGAGGAATACTCAAAGCTGCCGGTCTCTTTGCTCCCACTGAGTGGGCCGGCCCGAAAAACATGGCGAACACCTCCTGCTTACTGCCGACCCACTGGCATTTGGCGCCTTTAGTCACGATGAAATATAGCAAAGACGCCTCTCTGCTCACGCTAGCTCCAAGCCATTGGGCGAAGAATCACTTCGGCCGGCGGTCACGCCGTCAGCTTGAAGCGGCTGACACTGAGGCGATGCGCGAGCTCTTCCTGCCGTTAGACTCCGATCGCACAACGCAGCCTCCGGGACCTTCTGGTAACATGTCTTCTGAGGAGCTCGTAGCCGTGGACGGCCAAGTCATGCAACAGCTCATAGGGGAGCTTGCTCGACCGGCAGCCAACGGCGACTACCTTCTCTTGGGTGCAGCCATGGTCGGAACTTTTGTGCCGGGAATTGACGGGCAAATGTGGCAGCAGCTCGTGTACACCTTCCTTGGCCACGATGGCCCCCTCGAGCACCATGAGTCCAGTTCAGAGTTCGTCCGAATGGGGCTGTTTCTGCCGGCGAAAATCGAAGCACCCGAGACGCAGCAGTACCTGAGGTGGTACATAATCGAGACGATGGCGCCCAACTACCATGGACCATGGGTAGCCCAGATGGCTGGCAGCGTCGACCGCGCGCTCCGGAATCAGCAGCTCAAATACCACCATGTGCTCCGGAAGCACGCGGGCTGAGCTTTCGTGGCGCCGCACGTGCGTGACTTCTTCCGCGAAGGCGTAGAGGTGGACCTGAGAACTATGTACCACGAGCTGGTGGATGCCTACGAGCATGTGCTGCAGGCGCTGCTGCCGTTCGTTCCGGCGTTCAGCTTTGGCGCGTACAAAGAACTTCACGGCATCCAAGGAAGAGGGACAGCAGCTGAAGGCGGACCTTTGTAACTGGTTGCCAAATTCAGTGACGCTTACCAGAACGACGCGTTTCAAAACTATAGCGATATGTCTACTGACGATTTTCACAACTGGCTTCAACTCAAAGCCGGCCTTGACCATTCCGAACGAGACAAGGACACTTTTGCCTATTCCCTTCAAACAAAAGTGCGACGGCCAGCGTTTCACGAGTTTGTTAACGGCGCTGAAAGCACCTGGGAAGACTTCCGCATTCTTCCTGACATGATAGCCATACCGTTCTATCATGTCGATGGCCCACTTGTCATCAAGCTTGGAGGCCTAGGATCTGTGATGTCGTCGGCACTAATGAGGCTTGTGGCAGCGAAGAGCTTCACTGATCACAAAAACTCGTCGCGGCTGGAAGAGGGCGATAGCCGTAACCGTCGTCACATCGACTTCGCCCAGCGTGTGGTGCGAGAACAGAGGAGTCCGAGGTGACAACCCGCCTTTTAGAAATTGTGTCCCTACTGCAAGTTGTCGAGGCCCGAGACTCAAGCGATCCTGTGGCCCTGGTGGACCTGCCCGAGCTGTCTGGCCCCCGGCTGCTATAAGCAGTGTGGTGCTACCTGCAGTACGGCGAGACACAAGGTCGCCGTAGGTGCAACGAAGCTCTAAAAGAGCTGTCATCGTTCGCCGATGCCTTCGGCTGTCCGACCTGGGCGCCAATGAAGAAACCGAGAAACTGCTTGGCTGCCCTCCTGGCTGCCCACTTACAGACTGACCATCGACGCGGCTAAAAGACAGGGTGATTTGTTTTGCTCCGAGCGCTAGCCAAATTAATAAATAAGGAGTCATGCCCACTGGTTATATTGCCGATTGAAGTTCTGTGCCCGACAAGCTGAGAGCCTTGGGCGAGTTAGGCGCGCAACTGGGTCATCGTACATGTGAATTCAATCCTGACCGCTTGCTGGTTGTTCATGAGAAGTATTTACGTGACATCGCCAGCCTCGTCCGGGTTCAATATTCTGTTGGCGTCGTTGCCATAGCAACCTGCGGCCGTGTGGAACTATTCAAGCGCATTTTTGGGCATGTTCAAGAACCACGTAGCTTTTAATATTGCGCTTCTTTTTCTTACAGCGGCTGGCGTTGCGAATCGGAAAAGCAATGAAAACGAAGGAAATAAAGTTGCAGTTGATGACCGGGCAGGTGCAAGGAGGTACGCTGCAAGGTCAATCGATTCGTGCGAGTGCTCCAACTGGGCAAAACGTCGATAGTGGAAGCAATGCAGAAGCGTGGTAAGAGGGACACAGGGGCAGCGCTGAAAGTAAAATTACTCCACGCGGCCAGTGAAAAATCAGTGGCATCGATTTTAGACATTTTAATACCAGCCCCGATGTATTTTTTCTGGCCAACTCTGTCACGTGGCGTACATCGGCTGCCCAGTCGAACCTCTGCGTTTTGCGCTGCATCCACGTGCAGGCGAAGCAATCAATGAAACTGAAATTAAAGTAAGAAAAAAACGTTATTTTCCGACCATGGTAAAATCAGACCGTAGCCGCTAGTTCTCGCGCAAGGCGCTGTTTCCCATCTGGCTTGTGGGTCTATGCGGCTCGGCTTCCGCGTCAAAGTTACTCCAAGGAAGCAGTTACCTGTGGTGAGCTGTCGCTTTATTTGGAACGGGATGCGCTGCTCGCGCATTTTACACAAGTGTCATACCTACTGTACGCGTTCTGCGAAGATATGAACTACGGTAGCTGCATCACTGCATCCTGACAACTTCGTCGAAGGTCAAAGGCGAGGATGGCGGCCTACCATCAGTTGCTGTCGATGCGTCAATCGGGATCTGTGTTATTGCTTGTCACTTGCATAAAGTGGCTTGAGGTCTCGGCCAGAATATGACAGCGCTTGAGAGCTTCTTGATAGGGTTTGCTTTAAAGAAACAAATGTAGAAATAGGACTGTTTAACGAAATAAATGCCACCCGGTTCTTCCAGCTGAAAGTTGTATTAGGGCAAGTCCACCTACTACAAGCTTCGGATGCAGAGAACGGAATCTGCGTGATCGTCAGGTACGTTAAAGCGGGCTCGACTTCAGTAGCGAAGTCTCACTGGGCTGCAGACAAACGCAGTATATGTATGTAGCTGTTTCCATGTCTGTGAGCACACTACTGCCAACTGAGTTCAACGTTCGTTCAGCATCTGCTTTTTTACAGCAAAAACTATGTCGCCTACAGTGCTGAGCACGCGCGCGGATGTTTTAACCCAAAATCATGCGCCTCACAACAGTCACCGTGCGAAGCAGCAAAAGGAGATGGAATGGGGAATAAACGAAGGGAACTATTTGGCCGAGTGCACAGTTGCATAATTAGTGCCGATAATCCGCAGCAGCCGGCTAGTCCGTTATTGCATACCTGCTTTCAAGGTACCTGAAAGCAAGGGACATGAAGTATCTCAGCAAAAAATTTTAAGATTTCGAAACGGGTTTCAGGTCGCGATGGCCACACAGAGGTAATGGCCTGCCTGGCGTCAAATAAATGTAGCACTCTCTGGTGCAGAGAAAATATGAGTAATGATGCAAAACGCACACCTGCATACGTTAGATGGTAGAGCATATCAACGACAAAAATGAAGCACGCGTCCCCACAAACATGCGTTCTACGCGTGCCAATAGGTGGCGGCTTGTGTGAAGAGTAGGAGCACGCACTAAGCTTGCGTGCGAGGTTAAAAAAATGAATGTGTATTAGCTCAGCTAATCCAAGATATACAAAGCGAAAGCTGTCGTCGTTCATTGTGTTCATAGGCGTTGACGTTGGCAACGTTCTAGACGCCGATGATTTTGATGAAAGGAAGGGCGCATAACTGGCTCCCTGAGTTAGTGGACGCCTCAATCATGCTTTGAGGTACGTGAAGGTGGTGAGAGAGATGTGGGCTGCATGCATTAGCGCTGACAACGGTGTGGCAGACACGCGGCACTGCTGCAATAGGCCGCCGCGTTCATTGGGTGATCAGCCTCTCGCGATAAACCATTAACTGCCACCTGTCAGGGTGGCAGGATAGGCGCGCTGCCCATCGATCCAGTGTGCGGAACGCGCTCAGCGTTACAGACGCCAAGCCGCGTCTGCTCGGCTATACCACGTGGTCAGGCAGCAGCCGCTCCGTGGCTGTAGAGCCCCGGCGGAGCGACGGCGAAGACTCGGCTCGGCGGCGAAGTCACGTGATGCGTTGCTATGGCATCCGCGCAGCAAAGACGTTCAAGGTCAAACTGCAGCTAGGCCAGTAAAGCTTTCGATTTAAAAAATATACAACTCAAGAACAAAGCGGCTTTTCCCTGTCAAACGACCCCCTTCGAGTCAATGGCATCCACTGATTCTCGTGAACCTGCTAGTGTGACAATGAAGGGAGTGGCAGATAAAAGGAGATAACCCTCCCCCTTTTAAGCGGTATTCACACGGGGGACCTCGGCGCGGATGTACGGGGAGGGGAGGCGCGCTGCGTCACCGGCCGGGCAAACTCCTCCCCCGCTCCCAAATTCAGGATTCACACGGGGCAGCGGAGAGCCACCGCGGGGGATCCTCACGCCGGTCCCTTTGTCCCCCAAGCAGGTTCATGAGAATAGGCTGACACCATTTGCACCTAAGGGGGCCCTTTGAGGAGGGGAAAGCCCCTTCTTTCATGAGTAGTATCCGACTATAGCTACACTCAGCATACAACACTGTCAGCGTACCGACGTTCGTCGGTACAATCCGTCCACGTTACGTTCATTTTCAGCCTGGGGACAAGGTATGGGTGTGGCCGCATGTACGCCGTCGAAGTCTTTCGGAAAAAACTCATGAAGCAATGCTTCGGCCCGAAAATGGTTTGTGCTCCCCGACGGAACGCGACAGCCATCACGCCATTCCCCCCGCCCTGAAATTGTGCACGTAGTCCGGCTTAAGTCGTATTACACGCTATGATTACATTAGCCCTTCCTCATTTTCCACTCCCTTTTTCTCGGTCAGCAAGACGTGCCGCGGCCGTGTGTTGTTTTGCAGCGCGAGCTACATTGGGCGACCAGCATTTCGCGGTGGCCGCGAGAGGAAAGTTGTGCGCATGCGCCGTTACCATCGCAACCGGAGAGGAGCAGCAGGTGCAGCGTGCCTTCGCCGCGGCCGCGCACCCGCTGCGCTGTCGTAGCCGCTCGTGACGTCACGCAGATGAGCAGTTGTGCGCATGCATCGATAACATTGTAACCACAGATACCCCACAGCTGCGCCACGCGCTTCGTCGCCGCCGCGCCGCACGCCGCTCTATCACCCGAACCGCGCGTCGCATGCGCAGAATTGCGTATAAAAGGCGGAGACGTAATGGGCGGCTGTATCACAACGTTTGACATGGATGCACAGAAGCAGAGTCCAGTCGCGGCTAAACGGCGGTACAGACAAGCGAAGATTAACTCTTCCGATCCTGAGGTTGTCGCCTGGCAGTTGGTTACTTAGTAAAGAGAGAATGAGCGTAAGAAGGTGAAGAGAGCAGCGGAGACACCAGAAACAGACAGAAGAACGGCTTGCCAAACGGAGATGCCAGACTTCCGAGCGTAATAGGCGGGGCATAGCCGCCGAGATGGAGCCCGATGTCTCTCATTGCTAAACATACAGTGACCAAAACAAGCTGAGACAGAAAAACGTACCTCTCGCTATGTATATCCAGGCGTAGCCGAGCTAAGCCACTGCCAATTTTTTTGCTATCAGTTTAGCATCGGGACAATACTTCTTTAGAAAGGAAGGTATATAGAGCAGCAACTGAAAGAGACAAAGACGAAGAGCGATCGTCGCGTGCCGACTACGACGTTGCTGCTGGCGGACGTGCCTGATTCTGTGTCCCCTGCCTTTGCCCGTTCTCGCCGCCCGCAGGAAGTTCCAAAGTTGTGCAGAAAGTTGGGCCAGTTGGTTATTATGCATGTAGATAACAGCGTGTGAACAGGAAAGACAGATGAGGAGCGACGAAGACAAGCGACAATTCCCAACTGAAACTTTGTTCCCCGAAGGTACACGTATTAAAAGAAAAAAATTGCAACAAAGAACAAACAAAACAAAGAAGCGTCGAAAACTGACAATCGTTAAAAAATCGAAACCACCATGCAACAGGTGTCAGAAAGCAAAGGTTAGTAGCGCCTGGCGGAGTTTATCACTGATACCCGAAAGAGGCTAAAAATTCGTATTTTCTATCAGTCAACCCCACTGATGGTTGTCAGATAGTTTTCCTAGCTCGTGCACATATGGAATAGTTCCATCCGTTCTAGAACTAATGGATCTCGGTGCCTCAAAAGAATAGACACTCTGGCGAACAAAGCTGGTCATTTTTGTAGCGAGAGCTACAATACACCAGCTCTTCGAGCCTTTAGCGTGGCACCCCTTGAGCTCCGTGGCGGCGCCGGTTGGTCGCGTGGTGAGGAGCAGCTGCTGCTGCCGGCGGCGCGGCGAAACCGAGCTGCAACAGCTGTGCGCATGCACCGTGTCGAGTTAGGGGGGGGGGGGGGGGTACAGTGGACAGGAGGAGGGGTGTTGCAGCTGCTCGGCGGAGCCGCCGGGGCAAAGATTTAGAGCGCAGGAGGGGACGAGCTGAGCTCGGCGGCTCTGAAAGAAGCCAGGGCTCGGCGTTGGAACGAATCCAAGAGGAGGCGGCGAGCCGAGGAGACGGATGAAGAGCGTGCGATACGCCTCGATAAGCAGCGTAAGAACGACGCGGCTCGAAAGGAGCGCCTAGCCGCCGATAGCCAAACCACGTCCAGGGACGAAGATGAAGAAGGAACGCCCAGCTCTCGCGTCACTCCAGGTTTAGCCAGAGCTAAACCACCGCCATTTTTTTCTCTTTTTCTCCTCATCATTGCAACTGCACGGGCCGCAGTGCTTCAGCAGAGCATTTCTACACCCGCCGGTTTAGCCGATGTACAAGGCACCACGTAACAGCGGCAACTTGTTAACAACGGCAACCCGACGCCACAAGTAACGAATGGGGCCATTTGGTTGACGCTGCACCCATTTTAGTGCGAAAGCTCTGCTGGCCTCATAACCTGTAAAATGCGGGTGTGTGGGGAAGCTCTGAAGTTAGTCGTGGTGCGAACAGAACAGCTTCGCTGGCTACAGCACGAGAGCACTAAGCCATTGTTGCCCCCGATCTTACCTCCTATTAAAATGCAACACACTCTCGCGCTATGCATTGCACAACGTCGTCTTCAACAACTTCGATCTGTGCGTAAGTCACGAAAGGAAAGGAAACACGCTTTCAATCGCACTTCCAGGTACGCGCCGTTAGTGTCCATTTGCAAAATCCTGCTTCCGCACAGTTTTTTTTTTGGTTAGCAAAGCTGAACCACCAGCATTTTTTTCCTTTTTGTTCTTCCAATATAATCCCGCCGGCTTCGTGCCTAGGAACATATTCTGGCCAATTTTCCAGGAGCGGGAAAGACGAGATCAATGAATTCGAGAACGGATGGAAGCCGTTCACATCCGCGTGAGCAAGGAAAATTGCACCATACAACCTTCAGTGTGGTTGACTGACAGGGAACACGAATTCTGAGCCTCTTGTTCCGGGTATCAATGACAAATCGTGTTTTTCACTTCTGTTCCTTGTTTTCTTACACCTGCTGCTTGGCAGTTGCAATATTTTGACGATTGTCATTTTTCTATGTTTTTTTTCGGTTTTTTGTTTCGACGTTTCCTATTGATATGTTTCGTCGTGCTTTATGCCTGTCTTTCGCCTTCCCACACTGTTGTCTACTCATGCGTATTAATTCGCTGACGTTGCCGCAAAACGTCGAAAGCGGCTAAGCACTTCGCGGCGCGACTGGGCCAGCCTGAAGACCGCGTTACGTTGTGTGCAAACAAGCTCTCAGCGTCGAGGTAGACTGAAATACTTACTTTGCTACCACATCACCAACACCCAGACTCCACTCTATTAAGACATTAAACGCGAATCTTCTCGTTATACTTTGCTCATTCGGGCATTTGCGAGATACCCAGGACTTTGACGAAAGTGGTTTGAACTGAGCTTTCTTTTTTCACCTTTCAATATAACTACGCCCCTTTGTTCCATGTGCAGAATAAGAGAAAGTTACGGAGTTTATGCGCACACTTGTTTGTTAGCAAATGAAAACGAATAAGCGCATGTGCTGTGCCATACACTCTCAGATGTTCGTGAAAAGGCAGGAAACGTCGCTTTTCACACTATTGCAAAAACAAAAAGGCGCACGGCTGGCGGCTTTTATGTTTACCCACATTGGCGATCACATTGAGCGTCGGTTTTCTAGATGAACAAAAATGCCTATAAAGATGGCCAGTACAAAATGAACTTGGAAAAGGGAAATAAATGAAGCCTTCTTGTGGATTTCGTTTCTGATTGTTAGCGCTTAAAAACAAGGCAGCACTGATCGAAAAGTAGTCGTCCAAAGGCAAAAATGCGGCCCATGTTGATTGCGTTCTGGATAGTGCTATTGTGTGCCTTGAGTATCTGTCACGAAAATCGGCCAGGCTCTGAAAACAAGGAAGAAGCCGGTGATAACCAGGACAACCCAATAAATCCAGGAAGACAGAGCGGAGAGGATAACAGTGACCCCAAAGATAACGAAGAACCAGATGATCCCACCAAAAATAACGGAACGAAACCTGAATATGGACAACAACCAGAGGATCCCACCAAAAATAATGGAAAGAAACCTGAAGGTAGACAACAACCAGAGGATCCCACCAAAAATAATGTAACGAAACCTGAAGATGGACAACAACCAGAGGATCCCACCAAAAATAATAAAACGAAACCTGAAGATGGACAACCACCAGATGATTCTACCAAAAATAATAAAACGAAACCTGAAGATGGACAACCGCCAGATGATTCCACCACAAATAATAAAACGAAACCCGACGACGGACCATCTACCACGTTAGTATTCTTTTATATCACCGCTTTTAGATAGAAGCGTTGCTTGAGTTAAAACATTACGTTTGCCAGATAGTGCACGCGGCACTTTAAAGGTATTAACTCAACAGAGGTCACCCTTGAAACTGATGCATAGTCATGCAGTTACCGTAAAGCTGTAACCATGGTCTACCATTCCGCAATAATTAACAAGTTGTTACAATGCTCGGGTTTGCAGTGTGCGAGTGCTGCTTCCTCTCAGTGGCAAATTTAAGCCATCAAACTACAACACTAGGGCACGGACAGTAAGGAAATTATTTTCAGAGAAGGCATTCTGTGACTGACTGAAGAGAGCAGCATGCAGTCTTGGCTTTCTAGCTACACGGAGTCATGTACATTGTGTAAATATAAGTATTATATCGGACGCTAGACTATATGTTTTTTGGCGAGGCTCTCGTGCGCCAAGGCGCGAGCAATGCGAGACTTGACTGCTTAACATATCATGTTCTACATGAAACAGTGTAACGGGACGTTCCTGCATCCATCGCTATGGTTGAGGGTGACTCTGGTCAACAGTCTCAAAATTAGGTTACAAACAACACAAACACTTTCGAAAGTAGAAGATTGGACAGCTACTGTCGTAGCTCACTCAGTTGGTAGAGCATCGCACGCGACTAGCTGATGTCGTGGGTTCGGTTCCCACCTGCTGCATGAGGTCGTTTTTTTCTTCTTTTACATTCTAATCAATTATCTTTCGGGTAAAAGTTGGTTACACATCTAAGTTACAATTTATCGAGGCCATAAATTTTATTTTAAAAAATGAAAACGTTACCCTATGTGTTCCTCGGCTTCAGCGTTTGTTCGCTTTCTTCACACATTAGCATGCGCATGTCAGCGGCAGCATGCACCGGCCAAAGTGTCGATAATCTGCTGCACGTCTTTCAAGCGCTACGGCTTTAGCGTACGTAACATGAATGGTCTCCTAGTTTTTCTTTTCTGCAGACCACTGCAGTGGCCGAACGCTTCAGTTGCGTGAATTGAATAACGCTCATGCGCCCGTAAATAATTTGATGCATCTCTTCGCGTTGTTCGTCTTCCCTCTTCGTGTCCTCTTCATAGTTTTTGGAAGAGTGCCTTTTTTCATCTTCGTTTTTTTTTCATACATTTTCAAAGGTTAATGGATTCTCACCTACCAAAGCAGTACTGCCTCACTCAGCGCTGAGAGCGCGATAGTCGGTATCACTTTGCAGGAAAATAACGCTCCTGCGCTCTGCTGGCTACGGATTTCAAACAACAGCGGTTCAGGTAGTGGGATTTTTATTGCACTATAACTCCTTGACCCCAGAAAAATGCCATACACGCGAATAATCCTAGAATCATCATCAACAGCAACAGCACCAGCGTAACTGTGTGCACTGCAAGACAATGACCTCCTTCATACATGGCCCCTGCGCTGTTCCGCATAGCCACCTTATCTCTGAAAACTTTCTAATCTCACCCGCCCAACTGACTTTCTTCCACTCATTGCTCACCTTCCGTTGGACCCATTCCACTAATCTAAGGGCCCATCGGTTATCTTGCCTTCGCTTTACATGTCCTGCCCATACCCACTTTTTCTTGATCTCCACTATGATATCATTATCTCGCGTTTCTTTCCTGAACAGTTCTGCTGTTTTCCTGTCTCTTAACATTACCCCCACAGTTTTTCTTTCCACAGCTCACTGCGCTGTCTTTAGGTTATTTTTGAACCTTTTCATAAGCCTCCATGTTTCCGCCCCATAGGTGAGTGCTGGAAAAATACAACTGTTGCATACATTTTTCGTGCGGGAGAGCGGTGCGCAGCTATTCATGGCCTGAGACTGTCTGCCAAATACACACCGCCCCATCGTTAATCTCCTAGCTATTTCAGTCTCGTGGCATAGGTCAGTGGTCACTACCTGCCCTAAGTAGATGCATTCCCTGATGACAATGATACATAATGCTTCGCTCTTTAATGCAAACTGCTGTTTCCTTCCGATATTGCTGAACATTACTTCAGTTTTCTGCACATTAGTTTCTAGACCGACCGTCCGGATTTGCCTGTCTCAATCCACAACCATGCAATGCCGTACATTGCCTGAGTTACTTAGCACGTGCAGTGTCATCGGCAAATCAAAGATAACTAAGGTATTCTTCTTTGACATTTTTTTTTCTTCAAGCCCTCCCAAACCAGTTGTCTGAATACATCATGTAACCACGTTGTGCATAGTACTGCAGAGATCGTGTGCTCCTGCCTGATTGGGTATTTGTCACTTTCTCTGTTGTGGACTGGGGTAGCTATGTAGTCACCGCAGACATTTACTAGTACGTTTACATGTGCCTATCCTACACGATTGTTCCGCAATACCCGCATGACAGATGAGGTCAAGTGATGCCAAATGTGCTTTTAATTCTAATACCAATTACCCTATTAAATACATTAAAGCCAATGGTCAGTAGGTTTTGTGTTTATGGGGGCTTAACGTCCCAAAGCGAATGACGCTATGAGGGACGCCGTAGTGCAGGGCTCCGTGCACTGACATCGCACAGTGCACGGGCCTCTAGCATTTCGCCTCCGTCGAAATGAGACCGCCACGGCTGGGATCGAACCCGCGTTTTTCGGAGGCGCGGAGGGTAGAGTGAACCGGCTTCGTTCGTTGCTTTGCACCATCGACGTAGCGCAAGCGCAGCGCCTCGTGCAGCGCACTGCGCTCAGTCGCGCTCAAGCTCGCGTTTGCGATGGTTGCTCCCCGTCCCTCGACAAGTGATAACGGTGCGACAGGCAGGCGTGCTTGGCGCACCGAACTGCGGCGGCTAAGGCTACAGCGGCAGTGGAAGGACAAGACGTCAGGACTCAGCAGTATTGATTTATTTATTTATGACACTAAGGGTGCCGCACGGCATAAAAGCATGAAGTCTGGTTACGTATAAAAAGTCTCATAATCTTCGGGCGTAAATGTTTTTCGTTAGCCACAAGTGGAAATTGGAGTCATTGTTTGAAGACAGGCCTGCCTCTTGAAGAACACGAGCGCGCGCCAGCGAAGTTCCTCGGCATGTCCCCAGTATGTGGTGCACAGTAGTGTCGGCAGCGGGTGCTTCGCAGTGAGGGAATTTTTTGGCCTCACTTTGTCACTGGTGGCGACTGCAGGCGTAGGGGCCACTCCGACCCGCAGCCGCCTCAGAGAGACCTCCTCCACCCGTGATAGGTTGTGGGGAAGGGGGTAGGTACACTGTGGAATAACAGCACGTGTACGCTGCCTGAAGGAGGTTGAAGATGTTAAATGTGTCAGAAGTGGATCTGGTGGCAAAGAGGCATGGGGAGTTTGTGGGACATCCGTTAATCGAGATATCATGTCAGGTGCGATGTTATGGATATCTGTGTTAGCTTGAACCCAGTGGATGAGTATAGGCACCTGGTAAGATTGACAAGCAGCATGTATGGCCTGAGAAATCCGAGAAGTACCGCGGACTTTGTTTAAATGCTTCAGAGCTTCTTGTTAATAAGTAAATAGGTGCATCTGCTTATAAGGAGGGTCATCAGGTAAAACTGGTATGGCATTAAAATCGTTTGCAGTCCCAAGGGAAGAGATGATGAAGTGTCAGTACAGTAGGTTTGGCGGCTGTAGAGTTGAAGGTGTGTCGGGCTTATAAAAGCAGGTGATCCCCCCGTTGGGGCTATGGCGACATCTGTGTAAAGGATACAGCCATCAGGTTGCGTAGAAAAAGTTGGTGGTAACGGCGGAGAGGAGAACTCTGTCTTCTTATGACGAACAGGCTTGTTTGACTTGATGTGACAATAGTCCCATGGAGATAGGATAGGCTCGAACATCAGACGAAGAGAAACTTTCCGTGCTCTATTGGTTTGTCGCTGCGTAATTAAATCTTCCAGTGTGCTAAGCTGCGCATACTCCTGCAGTAGACAAATAGGGGTTGCCCGGGGTCGGCCAGTAATGACTCCCATGGCTTCGTGGTTGAGTGCTTCAAGTGTGGACCACTGTCGTTTCGTAAGTTGTTGAAATTGAGCCTGGTATAAGAGCCGGCGTTGAAAACCAGCACGAACAATTCGGCGAGCTGTATCTGAGCGGGCACCTCCAGAGCGATTGGCTATTCTGCGAATGAGGCCAAGTGTGTTTATAGCACTCTTGCGCATAGCTGACAATCGAGCCGTGCCTTTGCCTGAAGCATGAACGTGCAGACCCAGAACATTCGTATGTTCCACTTCAGGAAGTGGTTCATTGTCAATAGTAAGGACGAGCGGAGTGGCTTTGAAAATACAGCGGCCAGCTTTATTGCCCACGTGGACATAGCAGGATTTAGAGAGGTTTAGGGAGAGGCCAATGTTGGCAAGAAAGTTCTGAAGAAAACTGAGGACATTTTGCAGGCAGTCTTGCTGCGCCTTAGCGGAGCGGTTTGTGTACCAGAGAGCGATGTCATCTGCATATGCTAGAACTTGAACATTAGGAAGGGTGGAGAAACTGTGTGTGAGAGGAATGAATGCGATGTTAAATAGAGTTGGGGCTAAAAGTGAGCCCTGCGGTACTCCGCTATTAGAAATGAATCGTCCTGTGCGTTTACCATTAATGCGGATAGCAAATGTCCGCTGTGAAAGAATTGCTCGACATAGCTTGCTAAGGCATGCCAAGTGATGACATAGGGTTGAGAATGGCTACGTGGAGAATGTTGCCGTAGGCCTTCGTGATATCTGTTGCTAGGACTGTGCGAACGAGCCGGCTGTGAGGTGAACGACATAGTAAGTCGTTGGCAAAGTGGTCAAGACCATACTAGGCTCCATATCCTGGTCGGAAACCAATTTGGGAAGACGAATATTTCTGATGATGGTCGAGCCACCAGGATAGTCGAGTGGCAAGCAGTTTCTCATACAGCTTGCAAATAGTTGGGGTAAGAGAAATCGGTCGTAGGGCCCCAAGAGTTCTGGATGATTTTCCGGGCTTTGGTATCGCAACTACCACTGAACATTTCCAATCGGATGGCATTTCACTGGATGCCCAGATTTCGTTAAAAATTCTGAGAAGTGAAGTGAATGCTTCACTGTCCAGATTCCGGAATAGGGCATAAGGTACACCGTCATGACCATGCAGGTGCAGTGTTAGGGCGGATGTCTTCAATGGCAGCTATAAGCTCAGCCATGGTGAACGAGCATGTATCTTATCCTCTGCTTCATGTTTGGGCCTTACTGGAGCAGGTGCAGGGGAGCAGTCATAATTCGGAAAGAACTGAAGGGCCGCTTGCGAATTGAATTCATCTGGAGAAAGACGAAGGGCAAGGCGAATACGCAAGACTTAGTCTTTGACGGATGGCTTACGTTCCATAGAATGACATACACACCACAATGGCGGTTGCCGACAGGAGTATTGAGCTGAGAACACCACTCTGTCGAGGGCTTGTGCAGAAGGCGTTTAAAATACTTAAGGGCTTCAGCGCTGACTCTATGAAGTTCCGTTCGTGAATTCTGGACTCAGCAGTACGAGTGGCCGAAGTTGAGCCTTGGACCAGGGCGGAGCGGAAAAGACGCGATGGTCCAGTGGTGCGAGCAGCAGATTAAAAGCAAATACGTAAAAACATGAGCCGCAAGCGCAGGCGAAACGGTTGACACCCTGCAGTAGCAGATTCGTCACATAACATTGACTATCGCCCGTCAACTTTCCTAGCCTAGTCTCCCCACAGTACGTCAACAGACATGCCGTTACCTAATTCTCACCAGCCGCTTTCCCCATTTGCATTGCTTCCGAAGCTTTTTTTACCTACTCTTTCGTTTCCGGTGGAACATCCAATTTCGTCACATCACTGCCTTCATCATTAGCGTCCTGCTGTATAGATCTCTGCAGAAGAATTTCTCGACTGCGTTACTTATCTTAGGCATATTTCAATGATACTGCTCTCCTGGCATCTTAGTGCATACATCTGATTTTCGCCTATGCTTAGCTTTCTCTTGACTACGTTTAGTATGCCTCCGTTTTTTAGAGCATATGCTCTGTTTTCTCCATATTATTCTTCCTTGTATCAGTTGCCTTGCGTTTATTGATTACCTTTGATAATTCTGCCAGTTCAATGTTATCTAAGGGTTTAAAGGCTTTCATACTCTGGCGTTTCTGAATCATATTTTTCGTATCGTGAGAGAGCTTGCCAGTATCCTGTCTAGCTACGCTACCACCTAATTTTATTGCACACTCCGTGATGATAACGGGGGAGAATATCATGAATGCTTGAACACTAAGGTCGTCGTCCTCAACCAAAGCGGAATATCTGCTCTGCAACGAGATCGTGAATTCCCGAATTTTTCCTCTTACCGCTAACTCGTTGACGTGCTTCTTTTTTGCGAGGTTCCTCCGTTCCCCGTGAACCTATAGGCTAATTCCAGACCTCATCATCCTGCGGTCACTATATCTCATCTATCCGCGCATCTCCACATCCTGTACGATGCCACGGTGCGCACACAAAATGAAGTCTATTCCTTTTTTTTCTTGTCTCATCATTCGGGCTCTTCCAGGGTCACTTCCGGTTCTCCCATTTGCGTGAGAAGGTATTCATGATCAGTAAACTATTGCAGTCTGCAGATTCACCACTAAGGCGTGTGCAGTCTTCAACTTGTATCTCTTATTAAGCTTAATTACGTTAACTGCCACCATATCGTTAATTATGTAGAATTGTTCTATGTTGCCTGCCATATCCTCAAAAATTACGGAGAACACTTGACTACTTACGTGTTTTGAATGCGAAAGTATTTTCTCATTGTGGGTGGTGGGGGGGGGGGGGGGAGCGCTGTTGGAAGGTTCATTAAAGATTCCTTCCTTTTTAATGGCACGCCTACTAATTAGCATACAGTCGTAACTTACCCAACAATTCTTAACGAAAGCATATTTGAGCGGTAACCTGTTTATGAACGCAATTTTTTTCATATAATGCAAGATTTCACTACAACAGTCAAATGTCAGCAGATCACCTGACGGCAGTCTTGATTTTTTTCTATTAACGTTTCTGCTGTCGTCAAAATCGTTCCCCGTTGGTTTTCTAAGCAGTCTTAAATCTTCTATGCGATCAATGGAAATATTTTGAAAAATATTTTGCTACGTATCAGATGGATGGACCATTACCTTCAATATTTCTATAACAGTATAGTACAAATTCCAAATTTTCAAAATTTTTGTCTGGGAAAGTTGGACATGGGAAACCCGTGCACTAGGTGCAAGTTAATTCGCCAAGAAGCAAAGCGGTTTTGTGGCATGCTCGCCTAGCAATCTGGAGGTCCCTGGTACGATTACGCGCAGCTTCGGCAGAGATTCTGTTCTGCTTTACTGCAGAAGTCACTATCTTATTGTCTACTGCTGACGTCATACGAGAGTATGGGGACGTCACTGTGTTTTTCGAACCACCCTGACGATCAGCGCCGTCGGGTTTCGTTGCCGATGAGCCATCTCCTGTCAGACCTCGCATACATTATAACTCACATTTCTCTTGCACGGAACTCTTCATAACCGCTTCACTTCTTCAGCGGAAGTGCGAATGGAAGTAGGACAGTACTCACAGGGAGCCCATGTAGTCCGCTTTTAAAGGACTGTGCAAAAATAGCCTTCCATTTGGGCTGGTTCGCATAAACCAGATTTCTGCTCCCAGCGGCTTCCGAGTCTCTCGTGCTTTTCCATGCGGTCTCTTGCAACTTTGATTTAAATAGGCACTCTGTCATACTTGTGTTCAACTAAATATGCGCCATAAAACGTTGCATATTTGTGTAGGCCCAGAGGTCCGTTTCGGAGAGCATGGAGAAAACTAAGAGAAGAGTTGTTGGACCTAGGGCTGCATACTTTTCTTTGTTCATTCAAGGAGCCACCGAGGCTCTAAATATGTATTCGGATTAACGCTGACTGGACGAACTTTTGCTCGGGTCTCACGACGATATAATGCTTTGGCATTAATAAATAATAAGAGAACAAAGCTTAGGGACCCCCCACTCGCACTGCGTGCTGTGGCCTTCGGGCGTGTACTTGAGATGGCTTTAGAATAGGGGCCCGGCCACATCGGAATTAGGTTAGCCGCTGCCAGCGCCATTTCGGCTGAAAAGAGAAACGCTAAATTCGAAATCTCACAAATTCAATTTTATTGACGCTTTTCATTGCTCCAGCATAAGCAAAGATTAGTAATAAACTTTTAAAAATGGCTTATTTGTTTTAATTCAGTAGTTTGTAACCTCTTTTTTAACCGATCAACACTGATCCGTTTGAACATCCTGCGCGCTCTCACGTCGTATCTCCATGGTGAAGGAATAACGCGCACTCGCTAATCCTAGGAGCTGTCTGAATCCCGAAGCAATCTTAAAATTTACGGGATTTTTTTAGTGCAATTTGTGAGGCGGGTGTCTTCGGAAAAATGAAGATCTTCGTGCCCAATTAATCACCCGCGGACGCGCGACAAAGTGAAACGGCAGCGACGAAATGGTATAGTGAGGCGAGCCGCCCCCGCTTCGCCCGACGCTGCCCTCTTGCCCGACCCCATTTGAGTTCTGCTCATGCGCACTGGCGCCCCGCTATTCCCATATACCACCACCGATAGGGTCAAACTATTCTACAACTCTCTATTACTTGGGAACATCAATAGAAGCTCTCGACTGTCCGCTAAACCACGATAGCTTAGTTAGTGCCCGCCCTCTAACGCTGTTTATGATTCATCCGTTCTCCTAACCTCATTAAGCATTACGACATCCCATTTAATACCCGCTAGCTCCTCAAACAGCACTGCTAGACTAGCCTCACTGGATAACGTTCTAGCGTCAAACGTTCCAAGGTTCAGTTTCCAGTGGCTGCCTGTACGGATCCAGAGATTCTTAGCACCGTTCGCGGCGTCACATGTCTGACCACCGCCTTAGTCAGTTTAAACTGTCTGGCCGGGCGTTAATTAGTGCATTCATATAGGAGGTGGTAGAGAAGTACTACACCAGGGACACCAAACCCTGTTCTTGTGAGATGCTGCGTTGTCAGCTGCAGTCGTAAGGGTCACGCCGCACACCAGGCCTAGTTACTCAATTTCATCAACACGAAATTTTATTTTGCCCAGTGGAGAATTACGCGACATCGCAATTCGAACCGTGGTCATCTTGCACGCGAGGCGTATGCTCTACATCTGCGTCATCGCTGCATCCTTCTCAGAATAGGGCCTTAGAATAGGGTGCCCGAAATTAGGGGCACCTATCAATTTTTGATACAGCGGTGTGGACGTAGGTAGTGAGAAGCAAGTTATAGAAGAGAGGCTGACCATGCCTGGATTGTGTTGGTCACTCGCAACGCACTCTAACAAAAAGGGGACATTTTAATAATACATTAAGCGAGATTCTAATTTATCTAACAATGTATTATTGGTCATCTTATGCAATAATTTACATGCCTTATTATATGCTTAATAAATCGTCACAACAGGCAACTTTTTCGTTATTATTGGCAGTAAGCTGTTTGGCGCTCCTCTTGGCTAAAAGAAATAGCTTATTTGGCCGTCCCTCTCTTTATTGCGCTTTATATACACGGAGAGCAAACTAAGAAATCGTCGCTAAGTGTGCCAACAGTGAAGTCGGCATACTATATTAAAAATCTGTTTCAAGATCGCTAAAAAATTCTCATACTGACAGAACGTAGGTTCAGATAAGCGAGAGCTGCCTTGCCTATTCATTTCCCCGCTAACAAAATATACGTTGCTTCGGCATCGACAATGATGATGGAGCGAGCATATTTTCCCTCCGCGGGCTCCGCAATATTCCCCGACGATATCGGCTTTACCTACGCACACTGCTTCTCAAGTTTAAGGCCTGGGTTGGCCTCCAGCCCACAATACCATGCGCTATTTTTTTTTCTCCCGTGTGCAATGGGGACCCGCTATACTTTTGGCTCACCGAAAAGATTCAATTCACTACGTCCTAAAATACTGTTTTATATCCTCCGGACTTCACACCTGTGCAGACCAAAATGTTATGAACGGTAGCATTCTAATAAAATATGTCAACACTCAGGCTCAGCTCAATTGTAGTCGGCATAGCGTTGCAATTACAAAACTTTTGGCTCTACACTTTGTATCTTTGCCCTGTAGTTATTAACAGTGAACTTGGTGAAACACTAATTATGTATAGTGCACAACCAATTTTTTTTCTGTGAAATTATAAGTAACGTGTTTCTTCATTTTCATGGTCTGCAGACCTTGCATTCTGCAGATAGCGGGAAATGATATTCGTACTCAAATAAAATACTGCGAAAAGCATAAACTAAGAGGGGAGAGGACAAACACGGGCGCTGTCTCGCATATTAAAACTTTATTAAACGACAGAGCACATTTCTAACGCGGAGGAACGCACATGCGGGAAGAGTGGGTCGTAAACCAAAAAACCACCACCGGACGGGTGCTCACGGAAAATACCAAATCAAAAATGCAGAATCCCTATCATAAAGCTGAAGGGAGGGGCAGCTGATCCATTCAAGCCAACTTCTCCAGATATGAAATACCTCAGAAACTTTCCGTGTTAACTTATCAAGATGACAAAATAAAATCTGAGCGTCATGGAACAGACGGTAACACATTTATTTTTTTCCTTTTTACTCTTATTTCCTTCCTTCTGTCTACATAAGGCGCAATGTGCTGACAGGTACAATCTTGCCAACACTCTGAGACAAAAAACGTTCTCGCAGCCGCACATTGACGCACCGGCCCATCTGGCCACCTTAATTCCGACCACACGACAATTGCACCTTATAAACAACTCCTACCTTACAAGGTACATAGCCTGTCCTGTGCCTAACATCACATTCGGTGGGTCATGCTTGAGGAGTTGAGGGGGTGAAGTGTCGAGCAAGCAAGGACTTGCGTGTGTTTGTGTCGGGCAAAAAAGTTTTTTTTTTTTCACTTCCTAAAGTGAGCTGTTCTGGCAGAAAGCTGAAGCTTTGTGGAAAAAAAAATTATACGTTCTCAGCGAAAAGTTGCGAGGTTAAACACATGGCACGAGGACTGCTGCTGGGTTTCGGACAAGAGCGGTTGGCTGACAAGGTTAGAAAAGCGCACTTGGGCAAACTAAGGGTGTTCTTTACTATAAAGACTCATAAGCAAGAAATGCCATTCCTTGCAATTGTGTCAGAAAGGAGCACTTGGCAAAATAAGGTTTCGGCGTATTTATAGCGGTATTTGTCAGGTCTGTCCATTGAAAACCCGTTCAGGTTAAGAAACTCGGGGGAGCTCGCTGAGTTCCAAATGCTTCAAGAGCCGGTGGGCTCTGACACCTTCAGTGTCAATGTGATGGATATGTTTATTCCCTCTCCCATTCCACCATAACGAGCCACGTAAGGAATTCCATTAAGGTGGAAAATGATGAAGTTGCCTTTCGCAATAAGTGTGGTATTTCAGTTGAAGTTTTTCTTGAAGTTCCCGATTTTTACGTCGCTTCAACATTTGTGAAGGGACAGAATAGTCTTTACGTCTGCGTAGGCTCGGGGGTGGCTCCTATCCTGAGTGACATTTTCGCAGCCTGCATGCACTTAAACATTGAGTGAAAGGGCTCGCCCTACAAATGTTTAGGTACGCAGACGATTACTTGGTGCTTGTAAGGTCTGCAGACCAACCGGTGGCCATGGGTGAGGTGGTGAAGGTGTTCAAGGAGCAGGCATGGGATTAGAGTTCGCTGTTGTGCAGGGATTGTGCAGTTTCCTGATATACGTATCGAGGTGAGGCACAGCACGCTTGCTGGGCGCACCACCCAAAGTCAAGAAAACCTGTCCTGAACTTCACAGCGGCGCATTCGAAGACGGTGAAGAGGGAAATTGGGGTCTCATACTTTAAGTCGGCGCTCACGAGGTCTTTCCGCCATCAGATGTGCTCTGCCTTTGCTATTCAGTGTGAAAGGTTAGCGAAAGCCGACTATCCACAAGGGCTCGTTGCTTCTGTAAGCGAAGGCTTGCTAAAAAGCCTCAAGAAGAGCGATGTGAACACGCCGGGTGAGGATAGGTCGCTAAGGCAGAAGCCTGCTGTCATTCCGTGCCTAAATAAGATGTCTCATGGCCTGAAGAATGTGAGCGCGAGGTACAGAATACGCGTGGCTTTCTCGACACCGAACAAGGTTGGGGGAGTCTACCCTATCCTGGAGCGGTGGATGGAAACAACCCCTCAAGCACGACCCATCGGACGCGGTGGCAGGCATAGGACAGGCTATGTGCCTAGTAAGATAGGGGTTGTTTACAAGGTGCAATTGTCGTGCGGTTGCAGTTAAAGCGGCCCGACAGGTCGGCGCGTCGATGTGCCGCTGCAAGAGCATTTTTTGTCTTTGGGTGTCCCGGCAAGCTCGCATCTGTCAGCATATTGTGGCACATGTGTACAGAAGGAAGGAAATAAGAGTAAACAGAAAAATAAGTGAGTGTTTAAGCCGCTGTTCTATGATGGTCAGATTTCATTTTTTCACCATAAGATAAGAAGGGAAGTTTCTGAAGCCTTTCATATCTCGAGAGGTTGGGTAGAATGGGTGAGCCGTCCCTCCGTTCAGTTGTATGGTAGAGAATCTGCATTTTTGTCTTGGCATTATCGATGAACACCGGTTGGTTTACGCTCCCGTCTTTCCACATTCGCATACCTCGAGATTATAAATCTGCTACTGTAGTTTAATAAACTTTTCTTTTGTGAGAGAGCGCCACGTTCGTCCTCTCCTCTCTTCGCTCTGATTTACTTCCGGACGAATATTTTCCAACTGGCCTAGTTCACCACCCTAATCGGAAATTAGTATGCGCAAGGCCTGCGTTTCTATTTCGCACTATGGCCAAAGCTTCTTTATTTCCCCATGTCCAGTGCTTCCAAATTACCGGAACTGCAGTTAGGGGCACCTTTTTATGTCCACACGGCATGATAAAGTAAAGAAGTTGTTCTCGTTGCAGTGACACGAACAAGACTCAGTGCGCAGATACTGAATGCGATCAAAGCTGCAAAGAAAAACACAAGAACAGAACAGACTTGAAGCACGTGGCCGGACACTGCAGGGAAAAGAGTTGCGTTTGCACCCAAGTCATCCGTGAGTCTCTTTTCTGTCGCCTTTATAGTCTAGCGGACATCAAGGGCAGGCGTATCTGCCGCCAAGTAGAGTATCAGTTTCGGTCGCCGCGACGTTTGGCAAGAAGGAATACGCGCAGGCAAAAATTGTAAGCGTAAGACATTGTGTCGTTCTCCACCCACGTTTTGCATGCAGCGGAGATTCGGAGGCACGACGTGCGGATATGCACGATGGCATCACTGGCATGCTCACGGTTGTGTAAGCTGCAATGTCACGCTGCAACACGGTGTCAAAAGCGTAGTCCTTGGCTGAGCTACGGGACTTAGGCGCCGAAAATGGAACCCAGCTGTACAAAAAGTGGGCTGGCAAATAACCAAGCAGGGATTAGAAAAGTATGGTGCAAATAGAGATGAATGTCGAACATTTGGCAATTTTCACGATCTAGGGGTGACGCTTCTGTCTATAATGTATGGCACCCGAAAAAAGGACTGCTACTGCGGTAGCCCAGACCATTTTTTTTATTGATTGCACAGGTATCTAGCACTGTTTTCCTTGTTGCGATCGTATTTTGTTACGCACTCTGCTCTCCAGGGTGCGAAAAATAATCAGCCAAAGGAAAGCAAGAAATAGGCGCTTTTAATTGCTTAGAGCAGAAAGTTGGGCGAGTTGGTCAATATGCCTGGAGAAAAAAGCAACGTGAAGTTGCTTTGAGATTTGTATTTTCATCGCGACAGTTTTCTTGGTCAGGCACTTCCTTTGCCGGATTTATAACGCCTTTAAGACAGCGCAAGGATAACGTAGATTTGAAGAGGTGCATATGGCACTAATATACATTTACCTTGAGAATATTGGTGTAATTGGGGAAGGCCCTCAGGTTTTCACCTACCATCCCCACGTCCGCCTTTAATTCAGCCAGTGTGCTGTGCGATGTCAGTGCACGTTAAAGATCCCCAGGTGGTCGAAAGTATTCCGGGGCCGTCCACTGCTGCACCTCTTCCTTTCTTCTTTCACTCCCTCCTTTATTCCTTTCCTTACGGCGCGCTTCAGGTGTCCGCCGATATGTGAGACTACTGCGCTGTTTCCTTTCCCCAAAAAAACCAACCGCCCCTTTTGGCTTTTTACTTTTTATATTCATTGGCAACTTTGTTTTTAGCCGTGTTCTCCTTCACTTACACTTGTTACTTTTTATGAAATTCAGCTTCTAACAAAGCAACAAGTCTAAGTGAAGAACAACACAGCTAAAAACTGTCAAGAAATGCAATGGGCCAAAAGGACCGAAATATTTTTTTTATTCATCATATACTGCAGGTCCTTACAACTACCTCTAGCAGGAGGGGCAAGAAGAATAAAAATGAATTAATCCGTAACAATTTAATATCAATATAATTAATAGAGCATAATATGTAACGATGTCAAAAATTAATTACAACGAGACATGTTCCACAGTAATATGAAAAAATTCACACAAATGCAAAACACGACTATGAGAAGAAAATAATCAATTCGTCAATAGATTAAATGGTCATCATCACATCAGAATGCAGCTTGTTCCATTCCTTAGTTGCGCGTGGATAAAAAATGTGCTTAAAGGCGTTTATTACGGCATGACACTGAGTAAGAAATTGGGCATGATGATGTCTCTTCAGTCGAGTAGTAAGGAGCATAACATAAGGTCAAGGACTCATAAAAAGTTTGTCTCTGAAAAGCCTCTGAATTTTTCTTCGTGTTTGCAATAGTGATATGGAATCAGTAGCCCGACACCTTGATACGATGAAACTTACGGCTCTTCGATAAATAGACTCCTCTGCCCCAAGGATCCTAGACCGTAAAAACATACTCTAGTTTTCGTCTTATGAGGCTGTAGTATGCTAAACTTTTTACCCTTGAAGGAACGTTTTCCAGCTTGTGGCGAAGAAAACCTAATTTTAGGAGGAAGACGTGCAAATGTTGGCAATCTGACTGTTCCAGCATATACCTTTAGGTATGTTAACACCGATACATTTATATTCACTAGCTTCTACAAGGACATGCGAGAAAAGAAAATGATCTATGGAAAGGGTTGCGCAAGTTCTTTGCTGGAAATTTTCATAAGTTTGGAAGTTTTTTTTTTCGGCAGTAAATTGCAAACCCCCACTGCCACACCATGTGTCAATCTTCTAGAGGTTAAAATTAACGAAAACTTGAGCACTAGGGCTGTTGATTTTGTTAAACAAAATGCAATCATCTGCAAAAACAGTCTAGTTTGAACTGGTTCAGTTATAACACTAACGATTTCATTTATATATATATATGTCAGAAATAACGACGGCCTAGATCCCCTCCCTGTGGAACGCCTGAAGTAACTGGTAACTGTCTACGTCAACAAACTTTATACGGTTGGCAAGATATGACGCAACCCACGTAACTACAAACTTAGGAAGACCAATTATTTCAAGCGTATATATTAATTTAGGATGTGACACAACATCGAATGCTTTTCAGAAATCTAAAAATATAGCATCGGCCTCTTCTCAGTAATTAATGACTGTTGAAACGGAGGACGTGGGGCTGAAAGGTTGAAATGTGAGCGATTTCCCCGATCTCAATAAGATTCTCAACGAAAGCACTCACAATCTCACCAACCAAGAATCTTTTGATTTTTTGATCTTGTCTCGTCGCCTATAGCAACAGCGAGGTCACGTTAAGCTAAAAAAAAACATCCACTACTGGAAGTCGAACCTGCGGCGGCGCGAACAGATCAGCATCGCAGGCCGCTGCGCGTGAACATGTTAAACTGCAACACACTGTTCTTCGTCCAGTACTACTGCTACGAAACTAATATTCGCGCTTCGAGCTATGCAGCGGTAGTGCCAGAGATGTGCGCTGCCTGCGTTGGCGTGGACAACGTTGCGCAAGAAACACGGCACTAGAACAATACGCGATGGCGTTGACGGAAAAGACATCATTAATATTAACTATTGTTGTGAAAATAATAAACGTTTTCTCATTTTTATCTAATGTAGTAATTAGCGTGAATAATTTGCAAATGTTTAGTAATTAAAAAAAAACGAAATGGTTGCCTAGGAGGCCTGCCTTAATTTTATGGCGTAACCTCACTTTGAATGCATTATTTTTTAAGCAGGAAAACAGCCGAAAATACGCATAACAAGCCTTTTGTTGATCGTTTGAAAGCGTTAGCAGCCAAGCGTTCGTTATATCCGAGGCTGACGCGCTAAGTTTTCTGTATCCGAGGTGTTACACTTACGTTCATAATAATCGAGGTCAACACTCTAAATTCGTTGCATCCGATCGTGTCTCGAATCCGATTAAGATCGTGTCGTGCCTGGAATCCAGACACGAAAGTTCGTTACATCCGAGGTTAGCCCACGAAAGGTTCTTTTATCCGGTGTGTTCGTAACATCCGAGGTAGTATACGAACTTCATATCGGGAGCATAAGTTCAACCGTAGCCCGCTGGGCAGGTTGCCACCTGCCAGTGGCTACTGATAGACGCCATTTTCGCTTGCACAGAACCGTCTTCATTAAAAATTTTTTTTCCTGCGCAATTAGAATAAAAGGTAGACAAATTTGATGCGTTGAAAATTTACCTTTCCACACGCTCCAGTATGAAGGTCGTTTTATTCTGCTTGTTAAACATTTTTCGTTAAACTGCGAAAGATAGTTACAGTAGCATTGTCTGGCCAGGAATTAAGCTGCATCGTTCAAAGCTAATTGTGGATATTAAGTAACTATATAGTAGTATATTCTAATTAATCTGATTAAACTATTCTAATGAATCTTCAACATTCAGATAAAGAATCGTGTAGTTCCGAACAAGTTCCAACAATTAACAATTGGAGAGTACGAAAAGCGACATATAACAAGGATATCTATCTTCCGATCTATTCCTGTTGAGCGCCGTAAGCTCGCATCGAAAAAAAAAACATGCGTTGACCGCCACTTTTTCGACACACGAGTAGCACGCGTGCCACCAGCGCTTTAATAATGTCCAATTATCGTTTCTCCTCGACAGACAAAACTTTGTGTACAGGTTCTTGAATGGTTCGGCATTTGATTGCAACTCTTCACCAGCTGAGGTTCTTTTCTATGGTGTGAGCGCGAATATTCCCGTCTTGAATAGCGAATCGAATATCCTCCTATTCCATTCGCTGAACGGTTAAAACAGCGCATGTTCAAAATTTCTCGAAATGAATCGAATCCCTCTTCGAGCTTTCAAATAATTTTCGAATAACTGTCTAGGCGTTTGAATAAGGCACGCCAGTTTTTTTTCGACGACTGCTTCACAAACAGAGCCCACTCCAACGCCGCGCAGCATGCTGCCCCTATTGTTCAATGCGGGAAGGGCGGTCCATTCGTGTGGTAGCGTTGATAATGTTCATATACAGAGTGTTCTGTAGGGTTAGACGCCCTCATGCTTTGTCGTTTCTTAATGAGGTCTTTCGTGTCCTGGGGTAGCTTGCCGGTATCCTGTCGAACCATCCTACCACCTACTTCTACGGCACACTCAGTAATGATAGCAGTGAGATATTGTTTCAACTTTACGATTGTCTTCCTCAGTAAAAGCCTAATATCTGTTGTGTAGCGAAATCCTGAATTCCTCTACTTCCCTCTCGTTAATGGGCTTCCGCTTCACCAGTTTCTTCTGTTCCCTCTTGAAATCTAGGCTAATTCGACACCTTACCATTCTGTGGTCGCTACAACGCACCTTTCCGAGGACCTCCTCATCCTGCACGATGCCGGGATGAGCGCATAGTATGAAGTCTATTTCATTATTAGTCTCACCAATGGCGCTCTTCCAGGTCCACTTTCTGTTCACTCATTTACGTAAGAAGGCATTCATGATCTGTAAATTATTTCTCTCTGCGAACTCTACTAATAACTTTCCCCTGTTATAACAAGAACCTATCCCATAGTCGCCTGCCGTCCTATTTTATCCTATCCTACCCTATCATATTAAAGATTATTCTATTTTGTACAATTTTAGCAACGCTCATGTGTCCTGAGATATGCACGTGTCTAAATTTTCATCCCTATTTGTATAATTAAGCATACCATATCACGGCGCTCGGCATGAAGCTCCTCCCTGATGTAACGCAGCTGATGTGTATGGGGCTTCGACTGACAAGATTGTGGAGTTACAGGCGACTGTTATAAATTTTCGCTCTAGGCCAGCAGTGTGGAGTCACTGCACTTGACCGCATGCGCATTCCAATGCGGCACCACGTCTTGTCATCCTCTCTACCTAAAATAAAGCAGCGATCGCCCAGCCCCGCCGGCACTGTGATTCTTCGGTTTTGCTGGCCAAAAATGAAAAGTTACGAGCGTCGCTTGCAACTCCACATTTTTGTCAAGCGGAGCGCCATATGCAACAGCTGCACCACATCGGGGAGAGCCTCATAATGAGTGCCGCGGTCTCGTATGCGTAATTAGACGTATTAGGCTGACATTTTAGACGTGCATATCTTACGGTACAGGCGCGACTAAAATCGTACAACGTTAATAGCCTTTGAATGCCACTGCCTCTGCATTTTGTGTATAAACACACACGCTAACTACAGTGAATAACAACTAAACTATTAACTATTATGGTAATACTCAAGTTGCGGTGACCAATTTTCTCACTGTTTGCGTCCACCTGACCGGGTAGCCCATTGACAATAAGGAGTTTTATGTACTGCTCATTGCTGCTCGCATACCCCTAACTTTTTTGGTTAAAAAATCATGGTTTTTCCCCGGCATTCTTCATTAAAACAAACTCTGAACGATAAAAGCATCGCATGTACAATCTTTAAAAAGATTTGTGCAAACCATTATACAGTTTCCTACATTCCTGAGATATAATCCTGGTTGTGTTTTTTTTTTTAATACGATCGACTACATTTTGACGTATTCATTACCAAGTCTAAAGGATCTTATCGCTCTCAGTGATATCTCGGATGATTTTCAACGCACTCTTATCAACCACAGGGCGTTTATTAAACGTCGGAGCACAGCCGCAGTGGCCACTGCAGAGATTGCACGGGTGGCCGCGTATAGGTGGCCACCCCTGCACTGACCTCTGTGCACTGTTGGGATGCTCTCTTAGCCTATGGTTTAAACACCTACCGACATCTTTTCGCTTGTTAGAGGGATCACGTAGACAGCTCTCACCGCGCATGCCACAGTTTATACTTACTTGTGAGTGCTCGCCTACACGCAGGAGTAGCATTGACACTGCTGAAAAGCGTCGATCACTTGTCGGCCACTGAGAAAGCACCCTAACGCTTGTCTTTTTCCCGATCTTCTCCAGCATGGGTGATACGTTGTGAAGGCACGGAAGTGCGCCATTTCTAGTGTTTACTCTCGCCCCTTTTTGTCTTCAGCTTGCCTCGGTAGCTTTTGTCTTATTCACTTACACTTGCCACTTTATTCGAATTTTCGTTCAGATAAATCAACCCCTTGTGCTTCCTTTCTGTTGTCTTTTTCCTGGTTACTTGGTAACACGTGATGGCAGTGAGCATGCAGTGTCTGTGCTTTTTGTTTCGTTGCTTCCGCCCTTTCTGATCTCCTATATATTACAGTGAGAGCTTTATATGCGAAACCTTACAGTGAGAGCTGTATATGGAACCTCCCACGACTTCCGACAGCATGCGAGGATGAGGGCGGAAGCTGGGAAGGGAGTGGAACTTCCAGCAGCCGTGCGCTCTGATCTCCTAGCATGTGTTGGGCACTCCGTGATGTCGGGTGAGAAAAACCACAGTCGAAGCTGAAAGGAGAGGCCGGAGCCTCGATTCTTATAGCACAGAGATGGCATTCGCATATGTCACGCGATACCGCGAAAAGCTGCGTAGCGCGCACGCGGAGCGTAGCTGTCGCCGAATTAAGCTCATTGTCTGATATGACGTAAACGTCGTCAGTTTGCTTTCTGGTGAAATAAAATATGTTAAATCAATGTTTTCTTGTGTGCCGCCGTTCTGCGTTATTAGTCTTTTTGCGTGTGTTGTACTGGCCCAACCTTTTACCGTTGCTCTTACTCTCATGATTACACAGAAAATTTCGCTACTCAGTGTTCGTGCTTGAAACGTGCTCAGTCAGAGTCGTCTGCCCTGAGCGCTCCTCGATAAATAGTCAAAAGCTTCTCGTGCTTACTTGAACTAGAGCTCCGCAATAAGTGTATTTTTGGGGGTAGGTTTCTTGCCTTGCCAAGCCTGCGTGCTCATGGCACGTGTCTGGACATGGGAAAAGAATATGTGCCATTCCCAAGCTGAACTGAATGAGTCGTAGCAAGTGACTGAACGCTGACCGTCAGTCACATAACTCTCTAGGCGAACGCAAGATACTAGCGTAACTAACTTCACCGGGCAGCAGCGCAGCCATCTCAAAAATTCAGCAAGCAAGGCTTTTGGAACCCACGCGTCACCATGAATGGCCACTTTTTTGTTCATTTTTCGCACTTCGCGATACTGAATTTGCTGTAACAGTCTTTGCACTGTGTTGTTTTTTTCTTTTGCCATCGACCCGCTTGCCCGTTAACTGCGATGGAGCTACTGAAGGTGCAAGTCTGAAACCAATGATTAAGTTGATACTGATACGCGGATAAGTCTTCTATACTTATACAAGGATAAGTTATGCAGGTTGTTTCACCTACGCCTTCCAAAATGTTTAAGAATAGGCTTTTCGATTTGGAAGAGCGTTTTTTTTTTCAATTTTTGCTATTTCAACGAGATACGTGCACTGGAGAGGTTGCTTTGTCTGCAAGCTTCTCGAAAACCATCGATGTATTTTGAAACGGTGTAGCCTAAATTTACTGAGTCACAGCGCCAACAGTAACCGCGTTCTTGTAATTATAAAACTGGTATGGAAATTACTTACGGTAGGTACATGCCTCTGAATAACTAAGGAGCTTAACAGTAATAGTTAAAAAGTTAACTATTCAATATTGCTTAACCAGCCTGCTAGTTAGCACGTCATAGCTGCATTCTGATTTACTACACCACTGACAATGCTATGCCGAAAAAAAGCCCTATTCTAAAGAATTGTTGAAAATCTTAGGTGAAACACCCTGTATACCGTTCAGGGAGTCGGTGGCATGCTATCTCGTCTCGATTAAAAACATATGAGTGCGTCACTTTGGCCTCCGTAAAATTTCACCTTACCACAGCTACAATAATATTGCAACGTCGGCACTGGCGATATCACGAAACGACATTCTACTCAGTTATACCACAGGCTCCTAGCTGCAGTGGCCCTGTGGCTGCGGCGTGAACTGTTCTTAGCTCTCTCCTCAATTGTGTGCAGTGGGCGCCAGCGTCGACAAGCCCACCTATAGTAGTTGCAGCATCCACTCTAAAATATCAATTCCAATACGTCTCCATTTCTGCGCGCTTACAAGCCAGATGGTGCTGGATTATTCGCATTGTTAGCTCGTAACCGTCCTGTGATCTTTTTTTTCTTTGTTTCTAGCGCCATGTGCACATTCTAAAACAAAATACGCCATTCACTCATTTCTCGCATACTTACGTGACAAGACCTTGTGTTTTGATGCAACAATTTTCAACCATTTTGAAATTTTGCACAGGCACATAAATAACCGTTGGCTTTTGTATTTCAAACCTCACCAGGTGGCTTTTTTGAAACCCTCGTGACTATATAGACTGCAAAACCAAAAATTCAAAAAGGAATTGCCAAGAGTCACCTGAAAGTGTTAAGATTTTGAAGGCACTGTCTTACACACACCATGTTAACATCCTGTCAGTGTATTTATGTGCGCGTGAGTTCTACGTGAGAGCAATTTACTTCACCTTCATTACCCTCATCCGGAGTATCATGCGAGTGGATTACCAGGCTGACGTCTGCAGTGGTGGTTGAAGAGTGCATCTTGTTCCTCCTCTGTTTTTCCGTAATTTAGAGTACAGTCTCAACTTAAATGTTAAAAAAATTGGCTCGTTGCAAAGGTGGAATTTTATCAGCCGTTTACAAGTTTTATGAGAAAAAGATACGGGAGATTGGCGTGAGTGGAAACAAAGGAGGTTGGAGGACAATCTATTTTCATTGACACAGTGTATAGAAATTGCGGAAAAGGAACATAGGCCCTTATTGCTAGCATTTCTGGATATTAGGGGAGCCTATGACAACGTTACTCAGGAGCATTTGTGGGACATATTGGGCACATTGGATGTGGAAAATGCAGTAATTAATCTTTTAAAAGATATATATAGAGGTAACAGAGTGCTCATAAAATGGGAAAAAAATGTATCAGGGCCTGTAGAGATACAGCGGGGGCTTAGACAAGGATGTCCTCTGTCCCCTTTGTTGTTCATGTTGTACCTGCAAGGTTTGGAGGCCAAGCTAGAGGGGAGCGGACTAGGTTTCAACCTATCTTTTTTCATGCAAGGGGAATTGATTAAACAGACATTACCGGGACTAATATATGCGGACGATATAGTGATAATGGCTGACAATAAGGAAGACCTGCAGAAGTTGTTAGACATATGCAGTACAGAGGGAGATAGATTAGGCTTCAAGTATAGTAATGAAAAATCTGCAGTCATGACATTTAATGAAGAGGGCGGCGAGCATAGAATACAGGAGTTCGTGCTAAAAGTAGTGAATGAGTACAAGTATCTTGGGGTGTGGATAAATAACAGTGTTGAGTATCTGACAGAGCATGAAAAATATGTAATGAATAAAGCTAGTAGGAATGCAGCTGTCATGAAAAATAGGGCACTGTGGAATTACAATAGGTATGAGGTGGTAAGAGGGATCTGGAAAGGGGTGATGGTCCCTAGCCTGACCTTCGGGAATGCGGTCCTGTGTATGAGGCCAGATGTTCAAGCAAGGCTGGAGATTAGGCAACGGGGAGTAGGGAGGTTAGCTTTGGGAGCACATGGCAATACACCAAATCAGGGGGTACAAGGTGATATGGGATGGGCGTCTTTCGAGAGCAGAGAGGCTAGCAGTAAGATAGCATTTGAGGAACGATTGAGAAGGATGGAGGAAAAGCGGTGGGCTAGGAAAGTTTTCAGATACCTGTATATAAAGAATGTTGACACGAAATGGAGAAAGCGAACTAGAAAATTGACAAGCAAATATCTGGACAGCAGTAAGGGGGCAAATCGGCAATTATCGGTTAAGAAAAAGGTTAAAGGAACAGAGAGAGCTTTGTGGAAAACAGGGATGCTGACGAAATCGGCACTAGAAACATACCGGACCTTTAAACAGGACATTGTCAAAGAAAATATCTATGATAATTGTAGGGGAAGTTCTTTGTTGTTTGAGGCCAGGACTGGAGTTTTGCGGAATAAGACGTATAGAGTCAGGTACCAGGAGATAGACACTTTGTGCATTGCGTGCGGAGAGGAGGAGGAAACAGCTGAACACTTGATACTTTTCTGTAAAGGGCTTCACCCTACAGTGGAAGGCAGCGGGGCTGACTTACCCAAGGCATTGGGGTTTAGGGATAGTGAAGGGAAAGTGGATTTTAAGAGGTTAGAAGTAACCAAGCGAAGGTTATCTGATTGGTGGCTAAAAGCAAGACAGGAGTAAAATTTCACAAGACATGGCTAGGTGGCTTGAGCACCGCCCGATGTAAAGGGTTCAGCCGTATCCATCCATCCATCCATCCATCCATCCATCCATCCATCCATCCATCCATTGTGCTTCATGTCGTGCCAGACACAAATCAGTACTTATCCGTCCTCATCGCCTACGTCACATCGTCTACGTCAAGGCACCTTAAATGTCATGTACGAGAGACGAGACATTTAAGCATCTCGAACCCTTAGTCCAAAACCAAGCCATCAAAATCACGACAAAGAAAGGCATAGCCCTTGAGCCGCGTTCAGTGAATTTCAACATGGCAAGTGTAGACGTAAGGGAGAGACGCGTCCTGTTGCAGCGAAAGGGAACGATGACTGGCAGAGTGTTTCATGTTGCCATCATGAAGCTCAGCGTACCGGTAATAAACACTTTCAGCTGTCTGAAGGTGCTCAAGAAATGGATCCATGAGTCTGAGTCCACTGCTGGAAGTGAAGACACAGCTGAGCTGAGTACAATGAGTCAAACAGGCCGCCTCAAGACTGCAAGCGCCGCTACCATACAACGACGTTGCCACACTTGACACTTGACACCACGACAGCTGAAGAACGTCAAGCTCTACTAGAGCCCCTCAGCCAGCCCCGAGAGTGCTTCGCAGCCAACAATGATAAGGTAGGGTGCACCAACCTCGTCGAGATGGACATAGTACTGAAAGAGGGAAGCATATCGGTTTCTTCTAAGCCCTACCCTACAAGCAGAAAAGGAAGCGTAACACCGGGAACTCACAACGGTAAAGCAATCAACGAGTTCTCAGCGCCAAGGGATATTCACGAAGCCAAGAGGCTTCTCAGACTCATCATACTCACCAGCTTCTTCAGACGCTTTGTCCTGCGCTGCGAGGCGCTGAGCAAGCCACTGAGTTGGTTAATTCGAAAAGGAGAAGTATTTCGCTGTGGCAGAGATCAAGCAGGCGCCTTTCAGACCCTAAGCAGCGAGCTAACATTGCGTCCACTGCTGCGGCTCTACAGTGCGAAAGCGAGAAGTTCACACTGACGCCTGTGCTGACGTGTTAGCGGGAATTCTTCTGCAAGCAGATGATACCAATGTGCTGTACCCCGTCCGCTACGTCAGCAAGAGGACCAGCCCAGCTGAAAGGTTCTCCCATTCGAGCAAGTTGGAGCTGCTAGCCATCGTATGGACCGTCGAGAGTCTGCGACCCTTCTCAATTGGCATCGGGCTCGCCTTTGTGACCGATTGTCATGCACTCGTCTACCTAAATGCCACGGAGACATTAAAGCCGCAGATAGCGAGATGGTTTGGCATTCTTCAGGAGTATAACTTGGACTACGCCACCAACCGGGATCGAAAATGTAACGCGTTGAAGCAGCGAGTCACACTGCAATTGAAGACCCAAGCGACCCTGGGAATTACGCCATCGCCAACAAACTGGGCATATGGCTGACGGTCAGCTTGCAGGACCAACTTTGATAATTCATAGGTCAGGCGAAGAAATTCATCTGATCACTACACCGCTACCCCTCGCGAGAAGTCATGCGATCGTACTGCAGAACAACGTGGTCTTGCAAAGAACGTCGTGCTGAAGAAAGGACGACCGTTTCGTGAAACGTAGGCAAATGGCAAAAAACGTTGTTGTAGGTATACGTAGGCAAATGGCAAAAAACGTTGTAGGTATTCCAGAATCAATGAGCCTCTGTACTATGTTTCAGTACCTGGAAGGCCGTTTCGGGATTTATCGGCCAACAGCTATGGTCAGCGAAACACAATGGTTACTGGGGGCCCGCAGATACATTCGTGAGCTGTACAGACAATGTATTGGGTGCCTTATCTGCAAAGGGCCAAGGGGTAAAGAAAGGAAACTTCTGCACCCGGTTCCCCTTGGGCAACGACCGTTCGACACCACTCATGCCGATCCCCTGAGCCCAGTTGTGAGGATCAAGAAAGGAAACAAATACTTCCTAGTCACTGTGAAAAGCTTAACCGAGTGCGTGAAACTTTTCCCTTCACGACACACTTCGGCAAAAAGTTTTATCAAGTCTTTCGGAAAATTCACCCTGAGTCACAGTCAACCGAACCATTGTTTCGACCAACATGACAACCACGGAAAAAACAAGGATGTTTTTTGAAGCCAGAACGGACGAAGGTTAGCGAGCACGCGCAGCGGGAAGAGCGGAGTCGTGCGGCAACCCTGGATAGAAAGACGGAACACCCCTGGGGATGAATACGAAGCAGATGCAAGATGGGCTTCTCACTGCAGTCACGCTTATAAACACTCTCAATTTAACCTCGTCAATCATTCATTATTTTAAAGAGCAAAACGGCATCCTGCTGTTATTTCGTGCCCCCACAGAAACACCGCCTCAACACTGAAGATGACAGCAATCACGGGTTCTCGCCCTCAGACCTACACAGGGATACCCCGCGTGCCCCGGGCCTCTCGCTCATTCGTCGCTGCGTCTCACCCACCACACGTAGTAATTCCAAATTCTCATGAAATTGTTTCGTGTTCCCACGGATGTTGCTCAAACCATACAGGAATCGAGCATTGACTCTCACTTTAATCTTGTAAATGCTCTCTAGATTTGAGGCAACTTCATACCTGTGTTGTGCTAAACGGTCCTCCTGTCTTGCTTTCCCGAAAAGGGACTCAATCGCATCGAGTGAGTGAGTGAGTGAGTGAGTGAGTGAGTGAGTGAGTGAGTGAGTGAGTGAGTGAGTGAGTGAGTGAGTGAGTGAGTGAGTGAGTGAGTGAGTGAGTGAGTGAGTGAGTGAGTGAGTGAGTGAGTGAGTGAGTGAGTGAGTGAGTGAGTGAGTGAGTGAGTGAGTGAGTGAGAACGTCGCTTCGTACTTCATCGCTGTCATCAGATGCAGCCTGCCAGGGACGTTATATCAGATGTATTGTTCCTGCATTTTACAGGGAAAGCTGTTCAGGGCACACTTCCTGGTTTTGCGTCGTCGTCGGCGTAGCGCACCAGGTGTAAGGCATCACGCTGATTGATCAAAATGTAGTAACGTCACGTATGACGTCATGACGATGCGGCCTACTGATTGGTCCCAATAGTGACATCACGCATGACGCAATGATGATGCGGCACACTGATTTGTCGTAACTGAGCGGCGTCACGACAACGCGAGACTGCTGATTAGCAATGATGTTATTGTATTCCATACCTCTGAGTATGAATGGATGGACAATGATGATGATTGACCTTTAACGGCTATACGGCAGTCTGGCCAGAGAGAGCCACAGCACAAGGTGTTCTTTGTCTACAGGAGGCGGGGTCAAAGACCCATTTTGCAAGGATTTCAACCCTGACAAGCCGAGCGCCGGGCCATTGTCAGCTGGTGGGTGGGTACCTGGTGGCACTGGCGATTCAACTTGCATGCTCCGCATACGAGGCGAATTCTCAACCTACTTGGCTATCGCAAGATGGATGGATAAACGGCCGTGCGTGACCCTGGGTGTTTCGCACCCACAGTTACTAAACACTCCGACTAGCATCGCCATCATTCGCACAAAGCCAGCGGTCGCTGAAATTCGCTTTACTGCAAGGGTAGATGTCCTGCCATTTTTTTTCTTTCTCTTCCACACCGCAGTATGCCAGAAAGAGAAGTGTGAAGAGGCCTGCAAGGCCAAGCACTCCGACAAGAAGAACCTCACATCGGAGTGCCAGGAGTACGTCTGTCGCTGCACATGGGCAACGAGTGAGTAGACACGTCGTGGACTCGAACCATATCTTCTTGCCCTACCCCATTGCGACCGTTGTTAATGCGCGTTACGGTGTGAGAGCGGGAGGCACAGTAACGGACATTCCGCTGTATTGTGCGCATAGTACAATCAGCGTCAAATAAAACGTGAAGAAAACAATTGAAACGCAAACTGCAAAACTGAGAGTTATTACAATAGGGAGTCAGCGATTAATTTTCGCGTCGAAGACTTCAAGACTACTCATTGAAGGTGTTAAGAGGCCACCCCTATATTTCCTCTCAAACCCCTAAGAGTTTTGATTGTTTGTAAGTCACGTTTCAACTCTTTTGTCAGTGTTTCATTTCACGTTTATGGTTCCTGCGCTTAGCAGCGGAGATCCTGATTTCATGCCGCTTGGCACTACACCTGGCACGAGGTTGACAGGGAACAGCCAACAGTGCGAGCACTTTCAGTGCCCACTGTAGACCATCTATTCACTGTAGTATTACGAATGCGACGAACGCTCCGCTTCCTACATGTTCCCATGTACCGCTCATCGGAAATATGGCATGCACAGGTATGGTGACGCTATTTGGTTCCAAGCAAAAAGTACCAACAGTTGGAGTTCATTAGAAATAGAAATCATTCATTCGCTGAAAAAGTGCGTAATCAGGTTTAGTATATTTGGGCGTCCCCAAAGCTGAAAACCGCAAGGTTGCCGCCTAACGGAAATATTGGACACAAGTGGCATTAAAAAAACAGGCAGCGCTGGAATTTATACTCATTGGCAATATTACAAGTTGTACAGCAGGATTATGAAGCAGCGGGTTCTAATCATGCAACACTTTGACACCACGTATTGTGTACTCTCACTCTGCCTGTGTGTTTTATGTGCGCTGGAAAGATGAGTCATAATATTACAAACCACCAACTAGACCAGCTGTTTACGCTTAGTCTAAACGTGCGTCCGTCAAAATCAAGGTCTGTGTCCAATCTTCAGTGGAAACCCTAAATGTGGAGTTAATCCCAAATAAGGGAGTAATTACTAATTAGCATCCACTCAGTGGTAGCCCGGCGGCTACAAGGTAAGGTATACAGCTTTCACAGAAACTTTGTAGCTATATAAAAACTCGCCTCAGTCCAGGGATCGAACATGCGACCACCCCTTATCCAGGGTAGTCGCTCTACAAGCTAAGCTTACCGCCTAGGCTAGCAGATGGTAGGGCTAGACCGAACTAATCAACAACTCGAAGTTCAAGCAAGAGAATACAGCGCAGAGTAGACCGTAGACAAGAAGAAACGAACTACACGAGTGCTGTGAAAGACGAATAGATTTCTTTTGTGGCCGTATGGCTTTGAGTGGGCGTATGCTAATGAGTAATTCCTCCCTTAATTCAATATTCAAATTATCAAATTGGTTAGGCAATCAGAGTAGTAATCAGGAAAACATCCTCATCTAAAGACAAAATTACGAGCAAATACTCATTTGAATAGGTTTCATCAGATCTTAATCATTACGCTGGCGCAGAATAGTCACAGCCAATGCTGCGGTGCTGATCGATGTCAACCTGCCCTTCATAAGACGTTCACCCTGAATTGTTCAGCTTCTGCTTCGTATTCGGTTTTCCTTCAACGCTTACAAGTTCGCTTAGTTCGAGGGTAGCTTTCGATATTGCCCAAGAACCTAGAGCTGCGATTTATGAAACCTCACCGAGCGAAGCACCATCGGCTTTGAGTGCACTTCGAAATGGCCATGCAGCAGCGCGCGATTAATGGAAATAGCGCTGCAAAAGCAAGAGCTACCGCCGCAAAGTGCTACGATTGCTGTGACTGCTACCACTGTAGTGCGCCCGGGAGGTATTTGTGACCCGTTCTTCTCTTCAGCGTGCAGCAAGTGACCGTGTCCACCTGAATTCTAGCGCAAGCTCGTTCTCCACTTTTTACAAATGAGTGACAAGAACTGGGAGGGTGCTTTCCATGGAGGCATGGTTGCATGAAGGAAAAAGGGGGGGGGGGGGGGGGGGGGGGGGGGCCTCGTCAGTGTGGTACAAAACTCAAGAATCTTTGTCTCCTTTTTTCCCTCAGAATGCACGCCCGAAGTTTGCGAAAAGCTCTGCAAAGAAAAGTATTCCACAAAAACTGGCCTCCAGTGGTCATGCAGTGATTTCTACTGTATCTGCTCCTGGCAGAAAGGTGGGGAACAGTCTGTTTCAATATTGAACTCACGCGCTTCGCTTTCAGTTTGCGCCTCCTTACTTACAATTGCAAGCGGTTCATTTTGTTTGGCACAGCAGTGCCTGGCAGAGTGCTCACTGCCTTACCGCACATTATTCTCGATATACGCGCCGCTCCCATGCAATCGAGCACCGAAATGAATCTTGGGGCTGCAGATAATTGGACTCTGTAGACGCCACTTTAGACATGAAATGATTCGGGTCATTTTGGCACGCTGGCGTCATGTGCGAAGCTTCGGCGCTCGTAAATGTCGCGCTTGATTCGCAAAGTTAAGACAAAATATCCGTGCTAGTTAATTTTTGCCCACTTTGAATAAACTGAGGTATTCCTCACAAATGAGAAAACAGGCATGGTACGTGGGGTACGCAGACCAAATGTGACGTGGCTTTGCGGCGCCTGCATGCACTGCGGGATTTGATGCTATATCACGTGGCTTTCGTTAAACTGACGGAAGCCGTCAGCTAGGTATATGTCGTGCGAATGATTCGTACCAGGTGTCGGCCGGGAAGTTGCACGGAGAGCAAAACAGGGGACCTCACTTATCACATGCGCTTATACTGCATCCTTGCGTGCCCTAGTTTATGACATTCGTATAATGATTAATGTGGTGAACATTTTCTTCGCCACATGACTGGTTGCCCTTAGTTCCGGACATATGCTGTCCAGTTTGTCCATTTCCACAGACCACGCTGCTTTTCCTACTGTCTGGAGTTATTTTCTAGCCTCTTTTTTTTTAGAAATAACTATCCCATCAGACTCATAGTTACACGGAGCGACAGTTGAACGGAGTTAGCAACAGGCCCGCCCTAGATGTGAGGTAGGGGTCATTGCCATCCTTGCCAGCTCATAAATCCTGTGAAAACTAGGACAATAAGCAGGAAAACAGAGCGCAAGACCTTTCTCGATCGTTTGCTTTGTAACGCCACAATTGTGAAAGCCGTAGCTTTGCTTTGGCGGGTGGCGCGACGAGACTCTGAATTAGCGCGATTCAGTTTTGTTGCGTATTAGAGGCTATGCTTAAATTACCTATATGCCTGTCTTTTATTTTTGTAGAAAAGCGCCTGAACTTAAATTTCAATTTTGCTTTTTTTTTCTGTTTCACTGTTCTCTTTGTTCCCATTTGTTTCCTCTGGGACCGTAGATGCAGCGAGCTAAGGATGAGGAGGCAAACCCAGACAGAGATCACACGAGAGGAAAACCATACGAGCTACTATTGCGAACCTGTCGACACAGAACTGAAGAGCCGTCACTTAGCACATTGTTCGAACTGATTCCACTACGCAAAACACACTAAACGTAACAACACATATTGGTTCCCGCTATCTGAGCAGCACGTGGCCGCCAATGCAAAATTGCAGCTTAATTAATAACAATAAACACAGAAAACGCAGCGTTGGGTTTTCATTTTCTGCGTGTAAAATATTTAGAATAAGGTAAAATAAAACGTTGCAATTCTAAAATAAAACCTTTCTGTGACGAAAAGGTTTCCTTCTCTTCTTTCCACATTTCTCTTTTCCCTACTAGCTTTTTTTTAGCTAGTGCGTGCAGCTGCGTGTGTTTGGCTATTGGGCGCGAGGGCCAACACTGGAGCGAACGGTGCTAGCTTCGATCTTGCGCCGCAAGGGGGGATCACGTGACTGCTCTAGCGGCGGGAGCAAAAGGGCGCTGGACAGAGGTTCTGCGTATTAAACAACACAGGTCGCGTTTTTGCCTATTTTTCTGTGTTAGCGAGATCGTGCGTTGCACATTGTGATCATGTATCATCGTGGTAACATCGTTACATTATTATGCTTATATCGCGGTGGTTTACTAGTGCCCTAATGCCAGACGTGCGCGACTCTGCTAGGTGCAAGCTTCGAATTTGATCCGAAACGTGGGAAGCTTCGAGAATCACGATTATTTAGGCCGAGGTTAAGCAAAAAAAAAAGGGATTCACGCTGTTGTGTGGGCAGCCAGCAGTTCAGGGAGCAGGATGCGTTCATGGAGTTGATAAACTGCTCACTAAGTAGAAGGCGACGCCGAAAGAGCTGGCTGAAACACACCTCCACAATTTAAGCATTTACATATTGTGTTGTGTCGTCCTCGACGTACTCTGCTGAAATAGTTCAAGGAAGCAGTCAAACAGCGCCGCATCCGTCGGCACAAACCGAAACCGACTGGCCAGAATTTGATAATTTGTGCTGCATCGGTATCACAGTGTTCTGCACAACTCCACACCTTGAACGTAGAATTTCCCTTTTTACCGGCATTTAATGACCTGTTGACGGCTCACGTCTGACCAGGGCTGGGCAAAATACTGAAAGGGAACAGCCCCTTCCCTCCATGGTCGGGACGGTCCCCTCTCTGCATTGTCACGCTAGCATGGTCTTGAGAATCGGCCGACGCCATTGGCTGGAAGGAGCTTCTTTGGCGAGGAAAAGCCGCTTCGTTCTTGAGTTGAATCCGACTATAGCGTCTTGCTCCTCCAAAACGAAAGGAATGCGCCAGCTGATGCATTTGACGCTGCCGGCGCTGATGGCCCCATCGGCCCGCGTGTGGAAAATGTGCGTGACCTTTATCGTGGTTAAAACGCAAACAAAAAAAACTTTCGTAAGCTTCTAAGCATGAAAGCAAAAGTCTTCCATTTCTGTTGGCAACCACCGCAGTTTTAAGCAAGGGTGAAAGGGTGTTGTTTCTATCACACCGGTGAGCCTGTGCCTTCTGTCATCGAGTGTGCATAACCGCAACATATACGTCATCTCCCAAATATCGAACGTAAGAAAAAAGAACACTGACCGGGCCAACGGTACTGACATCGTCTCTTCCTATTTCTTCCATTTTATTTTATCAATGTGCTACCTCCTGAGCGGTCGCCTCCGGCCCAAAGTCTGACTCACAGCAGCCTCAAAATCGGCGGCAGCTTCCCTTTTGAATATCGGGAATCGTTAAAATACAATATACTATTACGAGGTTAGTTGAGCAGCAGGAACGATAGGCCGTACACAGAAGACACACGCGCAAACCAGGTCACTCAAGCACCAGCCCCGCCGCGGTGGCTCAGTGGTTAGGGCGCTCGACTATTGATCCGGAGTTTCCGGATTCGAACCCGACCGCGGCGGCTGCGTTTTTATGGAGGAAAAACGCTAAGGCGCCCGTGTGCTGTGCGATGTCAGTGCACGTTAAAGATCCCCAGGTGGTCAACATTATTCCGGAGCCCACCACTACGGCACCTCTTCTTCCTTTCTTCTTTCACTCCCTCCTTTATCCCTTCCCTTACGGCGCGGTTCAGGTGTCCAACGATATATGAGACAGATACTGCGCCATTTCCTTTCCCCAAAAAAACCAATTCTTAAGCACCAGCTGCAGCGTCCTTAATTGTCGTCATAGACTGCCCAGCGACAGAACAACGTCCTCTTCGCTTCGCGACTGTGTACCGTAACACTACCCCCCCCCCTCCACCCCACGGGAGAAGGCACAGTCCCGGTGCGGCCTAGGGGGGTGGGTGCGAGTGGTAGGGTTTAATACGGGCGACGTGCACAAGCTGTGTGGAGGAGGCCACGGAATGAGAGTGGGGGTGCAGCGTGGTGAGTTCGTAGGTCACATCGCTCAGTTGCCTCAAGATGCGGTACGGACCGATGTAACGAGGCAGGAGCTTCTCACACAGACCCACACGGCGTGCAGTGAGCCCGAGAAGTACCAGGGAGCCGGGAAGGGGAGACCGTGTACCGTAGTGTTGTCCATAACGGCGGCAATGCATGCGCTGAATGACGGCTCCGGAGTGTTATACCAGTGCTAAACGGGTACGTTCGAATGGCATGAGTGGAATGACATTCGCGACTTCGAGTGGCATTCAGACTAGACGGACTCCCGCGCTGCTACGTGATAATTTCCAAACGCATTCGAAAGCTTCAACGTTCGCTCGCTGTACTGCAGTGGCACTGCTGCCATCGAGTTTCGCTTTTATCCGTTCGCTAGTTTTCAGTATGGACAACGACGCGACGACGACGTCGGAGTTCACCGCGGTTACACTAAGCCGAACACGACACCAGCACCACCATAAGCGGCATATCATTGAAGTATGACGCATTTTTTAGGGCAACAAATCCGACAAATTCGATCGGCGGACGGTCGCCTTTCACATGCTCGGTAGATTGGCGGCTGAGCGAAAACTTCACAGTTATGAGGCCACCGCATGAATATATCCGCGCTTGGTTCTACTTTATTCGTATTAGAAATAAGCGAAACGAGCGGCGACCTTTCGCATGCGCACATTCCAACCGTCACAAGCGATAAACGCTTGCCAATTAATTCTTAAATTTTAGTCGACGACGATTCTCTCCCGCGACGAGTAGGCCTACCGAGTCCGCATGGCTCGTGTGTGCGATTTCAGCGGTTGCAGAGAGCTATAATTCAACCGTTTTAGTGAATGCAAATGGCGATCGAGTGTAGTGTTGACAACACGGACTTGATACCGACTACAGCCGAGCCTACTTGCAATATCCGCAGATTAACAAACGCTCGCTTATTACGAACGAATGCGGTGCTATCATGAAAATATGCATTAGGGCAATGGCAATTCGTCACAGAAACAACAAGCAACTTTGGCCGCAGCACTTGGTTATTGCGAACGAGGAGGGGTCTTAAACTTTCCTCGTCCGAAGTTGAAGAGAACGCGCTTCCATCTAACGCGGGGATCGAAGAACTTCTCATAGCCCTCGCGACACCATCCCGGAACATGTCGACCCAAAATAGCAAGAAAAAGGCGGCATTGAAACAGCAAGTAACCGCTAGACAAGCGCGCGCCAATGGCATAAAAGGGCAATCATTGCCTGCGTGTTCGCCAGCACAGCATATCACCCCAAGTGGAAGAAGCGCTGTGGGCGCGAGACAGGAGCATCGTTCAAAGGTTTATGATTTACGGGTGTTTAACGACCCAAAATGACTCAGGATATGAGGGACGCCATAGTGAAGGGCTCCGAAAATTTCGACCACCTGCGGTTCTCTAACCTGCACTGACATCGCACAGTACACGGCCCTCTAACATCTCGCCTCCATCGAAATTCGACCGCCGCGGCAGGGATCGGCGGTCGAATTTCGATGGAGGCCAAGCGCGCCTCCACGGCCACCGCAGCGAAGCTACAGCTTATGGTCTTGGATCACCTAACATCGCTTTCAGAAGTTTGAATGCCTTTTTGGCCATGCTGGTCACGTGGTATGCGTCGCCTACCCAGTCGGCTGCATCTTTTTGTGCTACTAACACATGTTTTTTTTTTCGAAGCGATGTTTATTGCCTCAGGGCATAAAAACTATGAAGTGACAGATGAGTAAGATGCTTAAATAAATGAAAAAAGGCCGGCTGATTTGATGAAATCAAGAAGCGAACGATGATATGGACTCTGTGTCCAGGCAATATAGCAATCCGGATTGTCCTGCGAGAGTCCCACTGCCGCCAGGTGCCGAATTCTCGTCGGCTTCAGCGCCGGGCAGTCCCACAACAGGTGGTGGATATCCGCCTCACAGTCTCTGTTCTTGCAGACTGGACACCCGGGGCGGGGATATAAATCTTTGAAATCTGGCCACTTGCGTGTCACAGATGGAGTTAGGGCAACCCCGATCCGTATCCTCCAAAGCACAACCTCCTCTGCACGGGTAAGACCACAGGGGAGGGTTACCGCAAACGGAGGAATTAGAGCCCGTGTGCGGCGCCGGAGGTGTTCCTTTCTTGTTAAAAGGAGGGTGGTGTCATCCAGAGTGAGGACTCGAGGCAAAGACGAGGCTGGAGTCGAAAGGCGGGTCGCAGAATCTGCGCGGCTTTGTGCGCTCAGGAGGTCACGCGGGACCCACTCAATACGGATTTGCTGCGGAATGCGTGCCGATAGACGATGGATGTCTTGGAAGATTTCTGGGGTGTGATTGACTCGTCGTAGTAGGCGTGTGACGTGAAGTGCGTCGGTGCGAATGACAATGCGGGCCGTGGGTAGCATGGGAACGGTGGCCACAGAGCAAAGTGCCTCTTGAACCGCAAGCATCTCTGCACAGAAGGAGGAAAGAGGTTCTGAGAGGCGAAACCTTGACGTTTTGTTCAGGGCAGGCTTGCAAGGACAGTAAACTGCCGTTGTTGTTTCGCAGGCCTGGATGCTTGCGTCCACGTACATAACGATGGAGCCATGCAGCAGATTGGCGTCTTGCTGTGTAATTCGGTCGCGTAACGACGATGCCGCGCGGGTAGATGATGGCCGACGTAGATCAGTTGGCTTGTTGTCGCTTAGCTGCACAAAACGCCAGGGAGGAAGAACTGGCGGGGGCGGCTGTAGAATTGAGTGTGATGAAGCATATGCCCTGAGTGCACACGTTGTGTGTGTAAGGCTTGACTTTAGGCGGCGAGCATCGCGTCGTTGCTGCACCAGCTCATCTAGTGTATTCAGCTGCGCATGTTCTTGGAGCGCCACGATCGGGGTAATGCGGGGAAGGCAAGTGATGACCCTCATTGCCTCTCGATTAACAGCTTCTAGACGATCCCATTTAGCTCTCGTCAAATGCTGGAATTGGGCCTGGTAAACGAGGCGCGGTTGCACAACCGCCCGCACCAACTGTCGTGCAACATGAGAGCGGGCTCCGCCTGTTTTAGGAGCAATGCGTCTAATTAGACCTAACACCTGAATTGCTTGCTTTTTAGCCCGAGAAAGCCAAGCAATACCTGTTCCTGACTCGTGTATTGTCAAGCCCAAGATGTTTACGGTCGAACTTTCTTGAATTGGAGTTCCGGATAGATGGAGACGAATTGGTGTTGCAGCCAATTTACGGCGCCCCCAGCGGTTGGCGACTGACACGAACGTGGTTTTGCTCACTGAAAGCTGCAGACCAATTGAAGAAGTAAAAGTCGATGTAGTATCTATGGCGGATTGTAGGCCTGCTGCTTGAGTCATCAGGTCGTTGTGAGTGCTCCACACCGTTAATCATCAGCATACAATAAGAACTTAATCTCAGAGACATCATGTAAGCGCCAAGCAAGGGGGATAAAAGCAATATTAAATAATGTTCGTGATAACACCGATCCCTTGGGAACGCCGCGAAGAGGCACAAATGATCCGACGGCCTCACTACCGAGGCGTATGGCAGAGTGTCGGCCTTCAAGGAAGGATTTACCAAAATTGAGCACTCTAACGGGGAAATGCAGCATGTCAAGCGATTCCAGGATGGCAGCACGACTGATATTATCGTACGCCTTTTCAACGTCCATGGCCAGTACAGTACGTACATTGTGGCTGCGAGTTGAGGCCAGAACTGCTGACGCCAAGACAACCAGTCCATCTTCTGTACCTATGGACGTACGAAAGCCAATTTGGGCAGGATGCTAGAAACCATGGTGCTCAAGCCACCACGACAGTCGTGTGACAAGCATTTTTTTCGGTAAGCTTGCATAATGTTGGCGTAAGCGATATAGGCGGGAAATTTCCGAGGTCTGTCAGCGGCTTCCCCGGCTTTGGTATGGGGATCACAATAGCCGATTTCCAGGTTTCTGGTACGACGCCTTCTCTCCATACCTTGTTAATGGTGGCGAGGAGTTGAGGCAGTACAGCGGAACTTAAGTTCTTGTAAACCTCGTACGGAATGGAGTCCGGACCGGGCGCAGTCTTCCGACGGGCCTCGTCTATTGCTGCAAGCAACTCGGGCGTTCAAAATGGGCTTGCAATTCCCTCGGCGTCGGATGTAGATGGGAGCCAAGGGGGCTCCTATGACCCTTGGAGGCAACACATTATACTTGGGGAAAAACTTCCGCGCTGCCTCTCTGGCAAAATCATCCGGAGCTAAGTTAGCTGCGAAACATGCGTGGTCGCTGCATCAGGACGACGGGGATCATGTTCCATTGCACGAAACGTTCGCCAGAGAGCAGCATTCGATGACTTTGTCGAGAACTGCTCACACTACGCATGCCACTGCCGTCGCGAGAGATCGCGTTCATATCTGCGAGTCTTGGCAGTAAGGTAATTCAGCCTTGTCCGTGCTTGCGCAGAAGTCGGGTCTCGGGAAGCTGCCATCTCCGCTTGTCGGCGAGCAGCCCACAGGTTAAGCAGACCCACATCCGGCGCCGGCCGATTCACGTCCGTCCAGGTGACAGCAGTAGCCTTCTTATTCAGCGCAGTTTGTATGCAGTCTACAAGTAGTGTAGATGATTGCAGAGAGAGACCTTCGACGGTGGTGTGAAACGTGTCCCAATTGACCACAGAACACCTACGGCGTAATCGACGGGCCCTTGATGGATGAAGACCGATGACGATATGATGGTGGTAACTACCCCAGCAGTCTGGCTCCAGGTGCCGCGATGGAGTCCCGGGTCCTGACCACCACGTAAGGTCCGGAGCATATGTTTGACTGCGAGCATGGCGCACAGTCCGCGTTCCTGAATCTGGATGGTTGAGTAAAACAGAGCATACGCGTATACGCCCCGCACACGCCTACCACGGGGGCTTGAAGTGGGGTACCCCCAGTCCGGATGAGGGGCGTTAAAGTCACCCCCGACTAAAACAGGCCACCCTGGGTGCTGTCGTCGTAGAGTAAGTTAATAACCACCCCAAATTAATGCGGGAGGGAGCTCCACATGTAGTCAGCGTCAGGCAGAAGACAGTTGAGATGATACATTCTGTGCCACGAGGGCTACTATTTCTTCCCTGCATGGGCCTGGGAACGATAGCTGAAGCTCACAAAAACACACTTGACCAAGCACATGTTAGTTTGTGACAACGCGTCGTTGATACATAGCCGGCCAGATGTTTCCTACAATGACAACGTTCCTGCAGACGACATCTCATATCAGCGTGCTCTGACGAAGCCTTTGTACGCAAAGTACGCCAACTTCCCTACCGCTAGGAATCGGATTAATGTGGCCGACCTGCCACCAGCTGCCGTGGACGCCTCGACCGCGATTTGTTATATTTCGTGCCTGAAGTTTATAGTTGGCAGCAAGCGTCTCGCAGAGAACATGACCGCCCCGGAGAAGCTGAAAACAGCCACGGTAGTGTATACGATTAGAACAAGTAGACGTGTATAACGTACTGTTTTAAGTAATAAACTCAAGTTTTGGCGAACTGTTGCTTTTGGCTTAATACGAAGAGTCCACTTCCTACAAACATCGGATATAACGAACGGTATCCACAAGACGGTCAGGTTCCTTGTAAGTGGGCTCGACTGCATCCGACGTTCATAGTAAGTGGGCCCTCCGTACAACAGCCAAAAATATTGTCTGCCTAAACTGACTTTATTTCATTAAAAAATGCGTATGTGCGTCTACTTGTTGAAAGCAGACTCTACAGCGGTGCTTTCCAGGCTCTCCAGGGCGGTCATCTCCTTGCTGAAAGCTTTGCAGCCAACAATCAATTTTAGGGACGGAGCAAAATAACTAATCGTGGTTGAAGCGCCCGCCCACGGTATCTGGTGGCATGTCGGCCGCATTAATCAGATACCTAACAGCAGGGGAGTGCTCGTACTTGGCGTTCAACAGCTTCATCAGAGCACGCGGGTCTACAGTGTTGTGGTCCGCAGGAACGTAGTCATGTGAGGAAACATCTGGCCAGCAATGTATCAACGGCGCTTTGCCGCAAATCTACATGCGTCTGATCACGTGTGTTTTTGAGAGCTTCAGCTATCTTTGCTAGGCCCATGCAGCGACAAAAGTATAGCGCAGCGCTCGTGGCACAGAATGTGTCAGCTGCACTGTCCGCTGTGTGAAGCTGACTGTGCAGGCGACGCATATCGTATGCCCAGCAAGACATTAAAAGGCTTGTGAAACCGCTGCTGTTGATCCATGACCATGGACAGAAGTTATGCTTCCCACGATGCCTCTGTGTCGTACCCATCGCGCTTCTTCCCCGCGGATGCTTTTGCCCAGCCGGTTAAACCGCAGGCAGTGATTGCCCTCGCCGGCCACCGGCGAGCGCTTGCCCGGTGGTTACTTACTTCCAGTGGCGCCCTTTTAATGCATTTTTGGGTCGGCAGGTTCTTTCAAAAGCGGTGCCGCGAGGGCTGAGAAACGCTCTTAAATCTCCGCGCTTGCTGCAATCGCGAGCTCTTCAACTTCGGGCGGCCTTTACAGCGCAACCTCCTTGGCTATAACCTAGTGGTGGGGCCAGGGTTGTTCGTGGTATCTTAGATGAATTTCCACTGCCCTAATGCACATTTTGACGCTAGCACTGCACTGGCTCGTAGTAAGCGAGCGTTTGTTATATCTACGGCCATTTTAAGTGGGCTGGACTGTACAATGAACGGAATTCGCGTGAGCGACAGGTTTGTTATAACAGGACTTGACTATTTGTTAAAAGGCTATTTCTTGAGCTGCCCCACAAACTGCCAAAAGTCACAGACGACACCATCGCTGTAGCGCAAAACTATTCGTTCTGACAAGTGCGCATGCATAGGTAAGCATTTATTTATTCCCGGAGCCGAGTCTTGGCCATCGTTCGCCATAAGGCGCACAAAGATTCGATGCGTCTCGGGAGTTACTTGCAGGACATGACTGCTCGGCTTCATCGTGGAGCGCCGCTGAAAACAAAAATTCAGTGCGAGGAGGAGAGTGGACAGCAACGAGAGGGCTATGGCGAGGGAGGGAAAAGCTTACCACAACTGGTTTTCCCGTCCGTCTGCGTCGTCGTCCACTTTCGCCTAGTGTCCCCATATATGCTCGTATACAGGAACACTGAACTTAAACCGCGAAGAGGGGGAACCTGAAAGAGCTCTAAGCCACGAAAAAAAAAAAGAAGTCGCAGAGAGCCCCGCGGTCCTCCGATTGTTGTAAACCGAACCCCGCTTCCGACGCGCGCGCGAGCGCCCGTGCGCAGGCGCGGATATCTGACATGCGCAGATATCTGCGCCCCGCCCGCGCGTCGCGCATCGCGCATGCGCAGACAAGCTCCAGCGCACGACCGTGCGCCTAGGATGTGTCCATCGACTTCGGGCTTAAGAATGGGCTTCTTCGATTATCAGTCCCGGACTCGCCCCAGACCCACCATGACGCCAGCCTGACGCTCGTTTCTCTCAGGTAGGGCGCGAAGTTCCGTCCACCAGTCCGCAACCTGTCGGAAGCGCGCTAGATTTCCTTCGTCCGGCTCACCGTGCACTTTCGGAGCTGCCGGGACCCACACGAACCAGCAGCTAGCAGACGACGCTTCCAGAGAAGCTAGCAGACGACATACGCATTTGGCGCCTCCTCTGCTCGAATTTACGCCCGCTTTCGCTCACATTTCTCCTTTGTTTATATGTAGACGGTTGCATGACATGGCTGCCGAAATAATTTTGCTTGACGGAGTCGAGGTGCTAGCGCACACTGAGCTTGGTACGGACGGCATGTCGTCTTAGGATTGACTGTGTATGTCACTAATGGTACGTAGTGCTTTGCATGCGCTTGCCATAGTACCCACTTCAAAGTACCATGCCATAGTACTAAGTACTATGTCGGAATTACCAGCTGTAGCATCACATTTTGCAGGTGGCATTCGACTGCGGGTTGCCTTTCGCGAACAGGAAACTGCACCCGTTGGCTCAGAGAGCGCCGACTTTCGCGAGCAGGAAAAAGAAGTCGTTGGCTCAAACAGTAGCTTAGATGAGCTTTGGCAGAAACATGAGACTTTGATGCTCATCCAGATCTACAATTAAATCACAGACTTCCTGGAAGGCAACTGAAGACGAGGAAACAAATGTAGAAAATTCTGGTGGCGAGGATTAACGACCTTCTCGAAGGCTGCCTAACGCAAAGCCAAATAGGAAACAAGTGGCATACGCTTGAAAGGGGAATATAAGCGAGTGCGGGAGCGCAACTCTCGATCTGGAAATGACCATCCGTCATGCGAGTTAAAGAGTGAGCCTACTGTCACACACGTAGGTGTGTGAGCAGAAGGCACATTACAAACGCGTCTCCAAAATTCTCGTTGTCGGATTCCCCAGAGTCGGAACTATCAAATTCCAGCAAGTGGTGTGCCGCGAAAAGCGCCAAATTTTCGACAGCCTTCGCGCCGCTCTTCGCTCTGCGCAGACTGCCCGCGGACTGCCGGAAGTGATCATGATGTAGCTTCCTGCTTGACAGGAAACCGGGAACTGCCCGATAACTATCAGAGCTCGGTAAATCAAAGAATCTCAATAATAGATACGTTTAGCACAGCGCGTACGGCTATCGCTACCGCGCCCCGATACAAAAACTGCGCAGATCACTCCCAGGGGGCCACTATCCTATGCGCGGTTCCGACGTAGCGCGCGCGGCACGGTGACGTCAAGTTGACAAAACGCGACCGTCTACACCCCAGCGGATCCCAACCTCCAGCGTGCTCGGCGGCTTCAGGCTGCTGTACGATCGTTTTTTTTTTTTTTTAGGCGAAAGCTTTACTACAGCCAGCGAGCCATTTCGGCTCGTTGCCCACGAACGACCTTGAGCCGCCGACGCCTAGTAACACCGCAGCCGCGCTCCAAAAGATGGCGCCGCCGTCGACGCCGCTGCCGTCGCCGCTCGCTCCACCAGATGTGCTCCGCTGGGGTAGAGGGAGAGGAGGTGTCACCTCGCGGGGGTATATATATGCGCTTCGCCTAAGTGTATTGTAGTCGTTATAGGCCGATTCAAACGACGGTCAGATCGCCCGTGGCCCGCTCATCACGTGTTCATGCGCCACTAAAAACTGGCCTGCGATCCGATGACGTCAAGCGGATGCGATGAACCAAAAGAGCAGACGACGCGCTTGGTGTACCACTGTTCAAAAGCACTGTTCAAAAGCACTGCCGGGATTGTAAGTGTAAACCCATATTTCGGAAAGCTAAAATTCTTGGGCGTGGAAGAGATCGGATGGAAAGAGAGATTATTGAAGCATATCACATCAGAAAAGCAGGTGGTCAGTGTGTCAGGACCGCTTCCTTGTCTCTTCTTGATAATGAAATGGCGTTTTTGAATCATTGCGGTTGATTGCCACGAGGCGATAGTAGCGCTGTACTTAAGCTTGGTATTCTCAATAAAAATCAGTTGGAAGTGCAGCATTCGTCCTGTCGTATGTGTGTCTTTTTCGTCCCCGTTTTTTCGTGCTGCTTCGTTTTCTCAAGATGTACCACTGCTGCCAGATTATTTTAAAATGTTAGGCAACGCTGGTTTTTCCTCCCGACCCATGACTGCGATTGAAGGGTGCTGCCCTTTGTCCAATTCCTCAATGGCCTGGGCAGTCCTGCTGGCCCAGTCGATCGCTTTCTCATGGTAGCGAACGCAGTGCAGCTTGTCAAAACAGCGCGCCAGCTCAACGTCACTCAGTGAAAGGCGGCAGCCGAAACATTGACAAGAGCGGTGGTTGCCAGAGCTAGCGCGCGCATTTTCTCGGGCCGCCGCTAATAAACGCGAGGGGAGAGGCACTTGAACCTCCTTGGTTGTCCAATCCGCGGGCCGACAGCATGCCTCCCAATTTGGTGACGCACGAGCACGTGATTCGCGGGCCGCGGGCGAACGGTCCGTCGTGTGAATCGGCCTTACGGAGAGCGCGAAAGAGACGCAACGACAGAACGAAGCGAGAAAGAGACAACGCGCTCAAGAGACGCCAGAAGAGCGCGCCGCACGACTCGAGAAGAGTCGTAACGAAGATGCGGCAAAATGAAGTCGTGCCATGTCCCGGAGTGACTCTTCAACTGCGGAAGAGACCGGTTTGAGTTCTCGAGAGCGTCGGAATGAGACGCTGAGTAGACGACGTGCCGAGGAAATGAAGCTTTCGCGATTCAACTAGGGCTAACCATAGCTAAGCAACAGCCTTTATTTCGCATGCGCACACGTTTTTGCGACCATGCGCACGGGCGCATGAGGGCGCGTTGCGGATGAGGTGCTTTACGATCAAGTTTGCTGTATGCATGCCACTCAGCGGACGACTCCGGCGTTCTGATTGGCGCTCTCGTCAGTGCCGCCCGTGCGGCTGCAAAGGCATGTGCCGTTGCAAACACGAAGATATCTTGCCGTGCGAATATGCACGCATATTTATTGTGACTTACCCGTGACATGTTAAGCTGTGCGATTTTTCGTAGCAGATAAAACCGCGATCGGCTGCGATAGCCATGAATCTCGGCGCGGCCGATTCTGACGTCCGCGAACGAAGTCGCAACAAACTTTGAAACACCGCAGGCGAGGTTCTAAAAAGCGTCGCTGGAAACGAATAATGTTTGCGCTATTTCTACTTCCCAGGGTGAAAAAATGCGTCGCACCGCGATCGTGACACAACTCATTCGAACGCTAGTCGGCTAGATTCCGCTGAAGACCACGCATATATGCACTGTTCTAACTACGATCTTCATTTTTGCCTCCTGATACTTGAAGAGTGCCCCATTGAAAGTTGCGCTACACCCTAACATGCATTAACGATTTCAGAACGACGACGCGATTCGTATCGCGAATTCTTGGAGCCAAGGATACGGGACTAGAACAAGTTATAGGTTAGCAGTACATATTCGATCGTTTGTAATTATAACAGGCAACTTCACATAGCTGAGATCAGGCACAGGTTCCATCATCAGTTATTCAAATTGGCACACTGCAGTCTTTTTACATGTATTTTAATTGCATTTATTTTGTAGCTTTTTCATTAACCCATGCACACTTTAGTTGCCTCCTATAAACGTTGGTTGTCACTGTCCAGTAAACAGGCCTCTTCGCTGTCTCCCCACTTAACTGTTATTACCAGAGAGACATATCTATTCATCGATATAAGAAGTGCGTGTCTGAATTGTGCGTGTATTAAAAATTCTCTATTTTAGCACACTGCTGTCGAATACGAACCCAAATACACGACAAAATTAGGACATTCCCAGAAATTTGGAATATGTAAAATCAGTTGTAACTGCAGCAGCTGTGCATTTCACAGAAGAGTGACCGTGCAACAATACTGATTTCTCTCTGCAATGTTATTCGGTCCGTTAGAAAAGCCAAAATTGAAATAACACAGTCTGGTGACAAAGGGGCCAAGCCATCTATCACTGCGCTGGAATGCAAAGCTTTGTTTTTTGCACAGTGACAGTGGGCGACCAGTTTTATTTTAGCAGTCATTCCTTAGCTCATATTGCATTCCTTTGCTCAGAGCCAGTCAATGGTGACACATGCAGAAACAAGCTGGCATGTTGTCTGTACAACTTCAAAAAATTCTGAGAGTGCCCATGTGAATGAAAACAAAGTGGTTGCTTGGCACTTAGTAAAAGGCCATAATGCCTTTTACCTTCAGTGTAAACATAACATGATGTGGGAGTTGGTAAACTGGCTTACATCTGGACGGTTCCTGTTTGAGGTTGGGAAAGAATACTTCATATATTCAGGGAAACAGGATGCACTAACCATGCATAGTGGTTCTCTCAAGCAGAATTTGTAGAAATGTATTTACAAGGTGAAAGCTGTGTTGTTGCAAAATACAACGAAATAAAAAATAAGCATACAAGTTTGCATAGGCCATACATGCATACATCCTCTCATAAAGCTTTACAGTAATTTTTAAGACTTTTTTATCAGCCAAAAGAAAATGAGGAATCGTAACAGTGATTCTGGTTCCCAAAACAGGAGATAAAAGTCAGCATTGTCTGCACCACTTGTCATGTATAAAATTTTGAAACATGCTAGCTGTTGTCATTAGCAACATCTTCTGCAAAGTAAAGCTTATTACATTGCCAGTTTGGTTTTAAAACTGCCAAAGTTCCCTTCAGGCATACCTTATGTTAAAATGACTTATACCCCTGTCACACGGACACTGTAAGGGTACTTTGAACTAATGCTCCATCACTCTAAGGACGAACGCGCGCTGCCACACGGACGCGCCAAAGGACACCTAGCTCAAAGGAGCTTCGAAACAAAGCAGCTCGAGTTCGTCCTTCGAGGCTTCAAGGGAGTACTCTCTCTCCCAGCGAGTTAACAGCATAAATAAATTGAGAAAAGAAACGTTCAAATTTCGTTTTATAAATTCACTTCATAAGATTAGTGGTGTTTTAAAATATAAGATCATTTGTTTTGTGGCAGTCTCACCACGCCATACTCTCATTCCAGATATACTAGCGAGTTGGGCTCAGTGTGGCCAGCACTGCGATGTTATGCTCTGTACTTGGAAAATCATGTCATTATTGCAGTTAAAATTGCTTTGCTTTAACATAATAAGGTTATAAAACTAATTTACTAAAAAAATGTGACATTTCTGTATTTACATGTGCAGTGAGGTTTGCAATTTTAATAACGCTTTTCGCCGATGAGGGCGCTAAAAACTTCTTGCGAAGGTCGTTCCGCGACCGTGTAGCACGGACGAACTCCCTTGAAGTAGTTCTCATTTGGGCGCGTAAAGGAGCATTAGTTCAAAGTGCCTTTAGAGTGCCCGTGTGACAGAGGTATTAGTCGTTAACCTAACGGCTTAAAGATATTTGCCTAGGCTATGCCTACATTTCGGCTTCATAGCAGGAAGTTTATCTGAGTTTAAACCGTCTTAGAAGGGCTGCATGTATTGGGAAAACAGATGCTCTTGTTTTGTGGCCTTCTTTTTCAAAATAATGCACCAAAATGATAATCCTCCTTAGGACATGATATGAAAACTCGCGTTACTAATGTGAGGAGAACAACACATCTATGAATAAATTAATATTGAGTACAGGTTTGTGCCTTTCCGTGCATTTCACTGCCGTCAATGTAAGAAAATCACATTCAGCCACAAAATTCACAGCAATTGTAATCTGACTGCATTCATGACAATGAAACTGTATGTGAAATTTAGCTTTATTATAGAGGATAAGGAGGCACCCTTTTATAAACACTGTAAATGCTGGCTCCATAACATACCTGGGGCCAGATTACGCAACTGTGACAAATTCTGTCAAAAGTTATTCACAGTGACGTCAAAATTACGAAACAATGAGACGTCACCACGTGACGCAACGAGGAATCAGCCAATTACAGCAGGGCGGCGCCCCGAGAGCATTAGAGGGGCCGTCTGCTAAATTTTTTGTAAAGGAAATAAGAAATAAACAACAATGAAAATAGCTAATATTTTATTCTGCCAAAACTTTGTGTTTAAATGACGAAAATATTAAGCAAAACAAAAAGTGTTCCAAGTTGTGCTAAAAAATTGGCCGGTGGGTAACTTTTGCTGCCGCGGGGATGCATGCGCTGACGGCGGTAAAATGTCAAGCCGCTTTGCACGAAAGCAGCCGATTCTACGCCGTGTTAATTCTTTGTTACGCGGCGTCTGAAGTCAAGCTACTGTGCGGTTGACCTAAGTGCGCAGAAAAATTTGAACGAATGCAGTGAAGGCTACGTGCCTACCGAGCGAACTTGCAAGAAGCGCTTGGTACGAAATCGACGAAGACAACTTGTTGAAGTGTGTTTTTCACCTCTTTCGATCGATGAAAAAAATGCCAAAAGGTGAGGCGTTGCAGTATGTGGTGTGTGGTTGTGTTTCTTTTCTCTTGTGAAACAGAAGACGACCACGAAGTGCGATTTGCTGGGAAAAATAAAGTGGTTTGCCAGCGTAAGCGTATTTTATTTATATATCTGTGGCACAGAGGTGACCGCAGAAACCCACCCCTTCTGCGCGCTAAGTTAGCAGATTGCCTGCAATACCTGCCGCACGCATTTGCTCACGGTCGGTTGTGCGATGCCGACGTGCTAGTCGCTACCAACGCCAGCCTGAAAGCCGCCCATGGCAAAGAACCGCAGTGCACACAGCACCTGCCGCCGCACCGACAGCACGCTCGCACGCAAACCTCCCAGTTCATCGGTGAAGTCTGCGCCAGCCACTCCACAGTCTGCTTCTCCAGTCGAAAAAGGCGTCGAAATATCTCGTCCGGCAAGTGAAACGTGTCTTCGTGCGCCCTTCTTCGCCGTTGCTCGCGCCAGCGCAGCCGCCTCAGTAGTATCGTCGCGTACACCGCCGCCATTTTATGTCACAAAGGCAAGGGTCAAATTGACGGCCGCGAAACTGTGACAAAAAACTGTCAAATAGCGGCTGCATAATTGGTGTGCAACGTCGCCACTTCTGCCACATCCGTGACGTAATCTGCAGTCACCCATGACGCAAAAAAGCAAAATGGCCACCGGCCACGACCGACCAATAGGAGCGAGGCTTCTTGACACCTTTGTGACAAGTTTTTGACAATTATCCTAATTGACAGTTGTGTAATCTGGCCCCTGGCTGGCCATTTCAGATAAAGATAAGGATCAAATGGCACACGCACCTAGCACTTCAATCACACCACATAATGGGAGTCTCTGTGTAGCGTCGCTTGACATAGGGTAGGATACAAGCACAAAGAAAATACTGACACAAATCAGCTCGTAATGGAGACGGCCCTGGCTGAAAGTAATAACTATTAATGCAGTCCTATTAACATTGGTAAATAGGTCATTCCCGAGCACGCAGACGGTTGTTCTAGAGAGTTGGAATATTGATATTGATAGTGGGATGTCAGGTAGTTACACGTAGTGATCGAACGCTCCGCGAGTTCTACCTTGAACGATTAATAACTGGACGCCCCACTCCAGTTGTAGCCAACACAGTGCTGTGCGCGTGTGTTTTAATTCCTCCAACATGAACTAATCACGCGCACAACCTGGACACATTTCTTATTGTGTAAATAGTTTGTACATATTACTTCTCCCCCTATCCTCTCTTCCTGTCCCCCCTCATCTTTCATTTAATTTCTCAATTCTGCCTGATATCCTTCATTTCCGCTGCCCCAGCTCAGGTGCTTCAGTATCGATGGCAGATTCCGGGGCTAGCAAAAATATTTTCCTTCTTTTTTACTATTATTTCAATAAAAAACCACTACCACCAGACCATACAGCAATAAATGAAGACATGTTAAATTAAACAGTGGAAGGAAACAAGGCAGCAATGCGGGCTAGTTGGTTGTACATTTGATGGAAATAACGCGCTACACGCGCACAAAAACCGACAACTGAAACGACGAACACAGGAGAAGCGCGCGCTAAAAACTAAGATTTATTCTGGTGCGAGGGCACAAGAATACATTTCTTGCACATGCTCAGAACAATCAATTAATTGCCACCGACTGTGTCGCATGCTCCTTCGTTTCTTGATTATATCTTAATCCTCACTTCATAACAACACCGAGGGTGTGCTTACGCACACGTCTTTACCGATCCCCCATATCAAAGGATTCTTTTACTTCCCTTTCTTTCTTGTTCCTTGCACGAGCTAAAATTGTAGTCCGTTCAAAGTAAGGTGAAGTTTGTGATTCGCAAAATGGGGGGGGGGGGGGGGAGGGGGGGGGGGGGCTTGTCCTGTGCCCGTCGTTTCAGTTGTCGGTTTTTGTCAATGTGTAGCACTTTATTCCCATCAAGTGAAAGGAAGGTCATTAATGAATGTAAGAAAAAGGGAAGGGCCAAGTACAATACTTTTGGTGTTGTCCAAGATTTCAAAAAAAAAGAAAGGCAGGATGAGCAAGAGTTAGCATGGGACAACTGCTTTTAGCTGGCTAGGATCACTTAAATCCCGTTCAGAACTGTGCGATGCAAGGTACTATTCTATAAAGGATTTTATCGTATGCTTTCCCAAAAAGACTAAGGTGCAAGTGTATGTCACGAAGAACGAAGAGTTTGCTATGACAGGAATGCTTTTCAAAAAGCGTACCCATCTGGAGGGAACAATTCAATGGTCCACAACAATTTCGCAGTGTGAAAGTATATAGTGTTTTTCACGATTAGGAACCCATGCTATTCATAGAAATGGTGCAATTATTTTGTGCTTCTGAGTTGTTACAATATCAGAACTAAAAAATTTACCACATTCTGCTATATGCAGCCATGCCTCTTTAATATCCACCGTATAATATGATGGCTTGAATTATGGACAGTTATTTGGGGATGAAACCTTATCAAAGCACGCATGCCTTGCTAACATGGAAACTTGCTGTTTGGACAAATTACAGGGTTTAAATGCACAAAGCCACTTGGTACCCGCATATTTTTGTCATGTAATATGGACTTCATTGCGAATGTCTGAACTGTGGAAACCATATACTATAGCATAGCGCAAGGACTGTTACAATTGTTTGGCGACATATATAGACTAAATCATGTGACTGTTGCACCCTGGAATTGCCCTCATACCACTTGCTGCATAGCGTGCGGTTTTTATTAAACGTTGAACTGCCAGGCATGCCGACTCTCTTCGCTTGCACTTTCTGACTCACAAAGCACTTATCTTTCTGGTGTTAGAATCACTGGCACTGAAAGGCTCGGCGACTCATTCCCTCGGGCACTTTGTTCACTGCGCAAATTAATTAATTAAGCCCCTCGCTACAAGTATAACCTTTTTGTTATAATCTCGCAGAGCCCACAGCAAGAAGAAAAATCTACTTGAGTTAAAGCATGTCGGGAACTAGGAAAACTTAGGACAGGTGCAAAGCAGGGAATCTGCAAAATACAATCCAAGCAGTAAGGAAATGGGTTGATATTAAATTAAATGGGATCTCAACCTCGACGGGTCGATGGCTGCACCGGCACTGTAGGACTTTCAGGAACGTCTCAACGTCAGTATTGCAGCGCCACCCACAGTGCAATAGCGCATAGCACATTTTGAAAAATCAAAATAAACCTTGTTAACGTGGTTTGGCAAAATAGACAAATATGGCCCCGTCACAACCACACGACAAATATGAACAGATGTGTGTCCGCAGAAACCTATAGCTGAGCATTCTGTAAGGTGCAAACAAGCATCTGCATTCAAGCAAACAAATTTAGGAATGCAGCAAATGCAAAGGCTATGGAAGCATTCTACATTTCTGAAAAATACATTCTCATAAGCCCACCATAGCCTTCATTCAGCAGGCAAATAAGCTGCCGCGGTGGCTCAGTGGTTACGGCGCTCGGCTGCTGGCCCGAAAGACGCGGGTTCGATCCCGACCGCGGCGGTCTAATTTCGATGGAGGCGAAATTCTAGAGGCCCGTGTACTGTTCGATGTCAGTGCACGTTAAGGAACCCCAGGTGGTCGAAATTTCCGGAGCCCTTCACTACGGCGTCCCTCATAGCCTGAGTCGCTTTGGGACGTTGAACCCCGATAAACCATAAACAGTTTATATTCGGAACCAAAGTGTTCATATTAATAAGGCACAACTGTATATGGGTTGCTTGCTTTGAGAAGCTTGAGCATCTGCTGTGATATTTCTACTTTTTTTTGCATCACACAAAATGAAATGCTCATGACAAAGAACTGCACTAGTCAGCACATATTAGAGACTTGTGCATTGTAAAACACCAGTGAATGAGTTGCGACAGTGGTTTTTGTTCATACATAAGTGTTCCTGATTGGTGATAACATGTTACAACCTAAACTTAACACTGCTGCTTTCGCTCCGACCATGATCACATGCAAGGAAAGTTATATTCAGTAAATTTGACACGCAAATATTTATTGCAGATATGGGCCCACGCAGCCGGCAGGAAATAAAAAAGACGCTCGAGATGTGAGAGCTGCCATGCACACCGATGTTTTCACACAAATTACACAGCGCCGCCAGCAAGCCATCGTAATTTGACCACTCATAGTCGCAAATTGCACTTCATGGAGCGCAATGCCGCAGAATGCTGGCAACGCTTCTGTAGTCCCGGCAAAAAACAGCTCAACGGCCGTGTAGCCGAGGTCGTTTCGCCTACGCAAAACACAAGTTTGATAATGGTCTCGTCGCACTTGCTGCGGTTGTCTAACACAGTACACACAAACTATGATCGATATCGGTGATGGATACGCCGCAGCACAACGACTTGTGCTCGCGATCACTACAACCGCTGCAACGAATGCGACCAGCTGAAGAGCTCGAAGTTCGTTTCGTCACGTCGCACTCGCGGCAGTTCTCAAACTCAGTACACACGCGTGCACCTGAACAAGGATCTGCTTTGCAGCTCTAAATTCATTTCAGCATTCGGAAAACAAGGCGTGCGTAGTGAGCGTTTCAAACGCCATATATTTTATTATTTATTTATTTATTTAATGCTTATTTACGTAATAAATTTTATATAATTAGTTTTTACTTCTCAATGTTCAAAGGTTGATGCAAACTGTCACGTTGTGGTGACAACACTCCAGCAGTCAGGAAGGCAACGAAAAGGCTTGCAAAAGAAACTGTTTAAAGGGGGATTCCCGCCCACTAAGAACTGAATTACTCGGCGGCGGCAATAGTCAAGCGCACTGTGTGGTCATCAAACTGAATGCATGCTGTTCTTGGCCGCGCTCAATTTAAAGCTGGCAAGGAACCTTCGTGATAAGGAACTAAAAGCAGCTACAACAATCTGAAAAAATGTCGAAGCATTTGCACGTGGACACGATCAAAGGAGATAAGTCTGGGTGCATCTAGCATTACAAAACAAAATGATAAAGCCGTGTGCCGGCGGTTTTGAATGCGAACGATAAACGGTGCAAAGATTCACGGCAATATAAAGCGAACTGAAATGGGCAGCTTTATATATGTGCGCACGACGAGTGATCAATTGGTTTAAAAAGTTTGTGCATAGTTTGTTTAGATTCTGGTAATCATGATCATGCACACGGGTCAGAAAGTCGACTTTTGTTGGGACATGACTGGTTTAGGTTACTCATATACGAAATGCTTTACAACTGGCTACGAAGCCAAGTAGCTCAGCTCCACTGTGCTTTGCATTATAAGACTCCTAGAACTGAAGTGTTTCAATTTTCAGATATCTGATCCAAGTGCATGCAATTGAAGACTGGGTGGGGGGGGGGGGGGGGGGGCGCTGCCCCCTCTGGAAAAATGTTGGCGGGGGGGGGGGGGGGGCTAACTTGACCCCCTCCCCCTTGTTCCGGGGTCCCTGGCTTTGAAGCTTGCTGTACGTACAGGAAATTCACCCTGGGGAGCTGCTTCTCGCTGCTGTTCGCGAAGATCCTCGCGCGAATAAAGAACACTTGTAACTATCACAAACGGCTCCAAATAAACACTTCGCAACACCGGCACTGTTACACATTTGCGTAAACAGGGTAGGTTTGAAGGCCGCTTGGTCAACTCGGTGTAGATGGTGACAAAACATGGGGGAAACTGCCGCTTGCCGCTGTTGCGCACGGTGAAGCTCGAAGTCGCTGTCAACACTCTTAATAGTTACATGCGGCCAATATTATGTGTTCCTTGGCACAGCTACCACCTACTAGCAGTGTTGTCGCGCGTTACTTATTTCGGTAACGTACTCTTTACTATTTCGGAACTGTAACGGGTAACACGCGTGCGTTAATATCTTTCCGGAGTTCCCGGGTTCGAACCCGACCGCGGCGGCTGCGTTTTTATGGAGGCAAAACGCTAAGGTGCCCGTGTGCTGTGCAATGTCAGAGCACGTTAAAGATCCCCAGGTGGTCGAAACTACTCCGGAGGCCTCCACTACGGCACTTCTCTCTTCCTTTCTTCTTTCACTCCCTCCTTTATCCCTTCCTTACTGCGCGGTTCAGGCGTCCAACGATATATGAGACAGATACTGCGCCATCTCCTTTCCCCAAAAATCAATTATTATTAATATTATTATTATTATTATTATTAGTAGTAGTAGTAGTAGTAGTAGTAGTAGTAGTAGTAGTAGTAGTAGTAGTAGTAGTAGTAGTAGTAGTAGTAGTAGTAACGTGAGGTGTCGAGTTAATAGTTACTTTTTGCTCCAATTGTGATTCTCTCTGCCACCTTTTTTAGCAAAAAAAAAAGCGCAGAGCACCTAAAGTGATGTTGTAAATAAACAAATTGTACAGGTGCTCTCGACGACCCTTGTTGCGACTCGCACGCATGCCAGAAAACACCTGCCCTTGGCAACGCACCCACATAAAAAGAAAGACAGAATAGCAATAAAGCACGAAACGCGTGCACGAACACGCATTCACACACTTACCTTCACCAACTTCCCCTTCCCAAAGCACTCACACACGCAACTGTCTAAAGAGCATGCGGAGCATTATGGAACATCACATTTTTCAGAATTACCTTAAATTTGTTGAGAGTTCAGCGATATTTTCTTTGTGAAGTTAGAATTGAAGAAATATTATTTTGTGTTTAATGTCACATTCAGAAAATGGCTTCACCCTGTGCCACAGAGTTAGAAGCCATCACATGTAACTCTACAGGCAACTTTAGGCAACTATAACATTGCTAAGCTCCTGCACATTTGTGCAAAGTATTCTCGTTAAGTCAGGATTTTCGTAAAATCTTGTTTAGGCTGGAAGTTTTATGTGGAATGTGAGTTTTATAAAATTTTAAACGTAAGTTAAGGCGAAGACTAATTAAAATTAATGGCCATGAAGTAATGGCAAAGTAACGTCCGGTACTTTTTTCGGTAACGGTAACGCGTTACTTTTTTTAGCGTAACGAGTAACGCATTTAGTTACTTTTTTCGGTAACACCTTCAACACTGCCTACTAGGCCTGGTTTCTCACTCCGCTTCGCGGGCGCCCATCTTACACAGGTAAAATTGAGGACGCACGGCCTGGCACGTCACGGGACAGCAGCCAGCAGCTGTGACGCGACCATCATGTCGTGCGTCCGAAAGTTGAAGTTGACCAATTGGTGCGCCCGGGTGGAAGCGATCATGCGCTCCATTGTTCGGCACATGCGCACAGTCGCAAGGACGCGAGTGCATGGGCAAAAAAAAAAAACAACGATCGTACAGCGGCCTTTCAAGAGGATGCGAACACTGCTTGAACGGATGCTGGCTATACTCCAGATGGATTCTTTGTCACACAGATGCTGACTCAAAAAGAATTACAGGAATCGATGCATAGGAACGGGAGTTATTCAATGAAGAAATTTCAAAATACAAGCAAAAAAAATGCTGCCCTCAACTCGATTTTCGCCCGGCTTCCCATTCCCATTTCGCTCTCCCAATGACGACGCCGGGAGGGACCAACCATAAAAGCCTATCTGAGCACGTCGAGGAAGTTTGCACGCCATGGTTGCCTAATCGCTGTATAACCCGTTCTTGCCAAGGCTGGTAGCGTCGTTTTCATGGTTACAACAAACACATGAACGCCCAGTTGACCCGGCGATGCTTCATCGTCACGTCGACGGCGCCGAAGGGAGCACTGATCAGTGAAGTTCCCTAGCTTATGGTTCCGAACTCGAGCGCGGGATACTGCGACCAGAGGCCGTCAATACTTTAACTGGTCATGAAGCTTCGCCGTCACGCTATGGGAGAGCTTTGTGCGCTGCCAGCGGCGGCCGCCCTGCGGCGCTGTGTGTAGCCGGTAGGCCTCGGCGAGGCGAGAACGAAGGCGGCAGCTGCTGTCAGTGCGAAGTAGCGTGGCATGTGAGCTCGCAGTTTTCGTCTTCTGCCTGTGCTGTGTCTCATAAAATGTGCCCTTGGTGTGCCTGAAAGTCAGGTCAGGATGCCGTGTACGTGTTGCGTACCGGGATGCCGCTCCGGGTACAGGGGAAATTAAGACAAAGTGCCGATGTACTGTCTGCCCACTGACAGCGACCGACATGAAAGATTGAAGTGCGCCATACCACGCCAAGAAGCTTCTGGCTTCAGTTTCGACACCCCGCATGTGCGTGTCTGTGAAAAGCTCTTCGATGCGAGTGACATTGTGCATGCCATTGTGCAGTGGCATTGTCATTGGGTAGTTGATGGCGTGGTTGTGACGTCGCAGCGTTAAGTGCCAAAACTTTCGCCGGATGCCGCGCCGACGATTTTTGAAGGCCTCCCTGCGTATTTGTCAAATCCGAAAAAGTGCAGAACTCACTCGCCTCGACAGCCTAAGCGTCGCCGGGAGCCGTCAGCTGACCTGGAGAGCTCCGGCGCTGCACCGACGATGTGCTCGAGTTCGACGGGCGCAGATGCAACGGTGACTGGCACAGGTAATGAAAGTAGACATGCGTGTGTCTTGCTGATTGCGTTCTGATTGCATGTCCGGCACACGGGAGATCTATGAGCGAAATTTTCATTTTTTCTTTTACGTAGGCCCTGAGGCGAACGGAAGCGCACGTGTAGACGCTGCATCTCAAACGGAGGGAGCTTTATGCAGCTCCTCGCAGCTTAAAAAATTGGAGGCACACATCCGTTGCTTGGAGCAACGACTTCAGCGCTGCCAACTGAAGCTCGCCAGGAAGACTGCTCAAGAGGCGAAACACCGAAAAACTTGTTTCTTGCAGGAACATATTGACTGCAAGAAAGCGCCTTCTCCAACTCATGTATGTTACGCGTCTTTGTTTCGTGGCAAGCTTATATCCAATTTTTCATTGCATATAAGCAACATTACTGCAAGTTTTGTATGTTTCAGGTCGACACACTGGCCGTGCTCTTCGATGATATTCTTTTAGAGACTGCTGACTGCATTGAAGGTAACAGTGGCACAATACAGTCCATGTCACCTAAGGAGGGCATTCTAGATCATCTTGCTGGCTACGTGGTCAAGAAGTTTGCAACGATGGCTTCCTCGTGCTGTGTCCAAACCCTAAAGAGTTCAACTCGGAAGCCAATTGATTTGACATCAATAAGATCAAAAGGCTATCTACAGGTGCCTTCAGACCACTTGCATGGCCTCTTTAATATAGTAGAAGGCTATGTGGAGGAGTTCAGAGTAGAGAAAATTGCATGCCATAATCTCTACATGAATATTATTGAAAGCATATTGCATGACAACAGAATTCCCTCCGCTAGCGTGGGCTGCCCATCACAATTTGCGGCAAGCACTGCAGAAGTTGTTGATTTCTCTCTGAGATGCCGACTGCATTTCTTCACGAGAGAAAAAAGCAGAGTCCAGGGAATCATCGCGGCGTTCTTGTCCGGCCAGTGGAGGGAAAAAGTTGAGTTCAACATGGTTAAACGGTTCCGTGTTATGTAGCTCTTTCACGCCTCTGCAAAATAAAAAGATTTGTGTGATTCTTTGCTTTAAAAATAGTTGTCCTGTTCTCATGAATAAAACTGTTGTCCCCAATTTCTTCAGCTACGACGTTGGAAACGGTTCTGACCTAGTTCACCTTATCAATGATGGTCTCCGCCAAGAAGAAGAATTACTTGATTGTACTGATAAATTATCAATAACAGCTGCAATACAAAATAGAATAAAAGCAGAATTAAAACCACAAAATACTGAATGAGCAACCTTAAAGGCAGATGTAGCACGAAGGCGCTGGCAATTTAAAAAAAACAAGAAAATCATATGAAACAGCACTCGGTCTTAATTGCTTATTCCGGAATTTGCATCACTGCTTCATTCATACTGATTGTAGTTACGAAGACAATAAATTCAATAAAAGGGAAAATAAATATTTACAAGTAAGCGTCTATATAGAAAATAGCGGACAGGCGTGGTCGCGAGTTGTAACCATAGCACTTTGCGGAGGTAATAAGGCCGGTCCGAGTCTTTAAAGCGTCTTGGTTCGGCTACAGAAATTTTCAAGAAATGCTTTAGGAAAAAAATGTTTTAACAACATTGTATATTGCATTGCATAAAAAACATGCTCTTATTGTCATCGAGACTCGTTCTAAAACTAGATTTAATACTAAGTCCCTTTAATAATCGTTTGCCCAAATTTCCTTCAAGCAGCGCGAGCACTGCCACCAGACATATACCTGTCTCCACGCAAGCAGGAATAGCAAGGGGCGCCTGCGCCCATTGCCGGGGCATGCATGCGCACTGCGCCTCGCACCTTGAACGGCGAACGGACGCGCCAGCCCCGCTCCATCTGACCGGCATGTGGTCATCTCTGTCTCTTAAATACTAGCCAGCACATACCATGCTGGCGCCTGTCTTATTTGTTTTTGTAATAGGGACTCGTATTTCGCGAGTGAGGCCCGCTGGCTTGCTGCGCAATCGGTTGCGTCCGAGTTTGCCGAGTGTTACCGGGCTTGCCGGCCGCCAGTGCACCGATAAACAGTTTTATTTTTGTCTGTGCCTTCATCTGCCCGGACACACATCCTCTTCACAGTAGTATCACTCCGGATATGTATTTATTCGCATTTTTCAGTTCCGTCGTCGGCCGCAGAGCGCCAGCGCCGGATTCACTCTGATGCCCCCCAGAATGACAAGGACGCCCCTAGCGGCCACTCTTGTCCCTATATCAAACTTTCGGGGGTTTCATGACCAGTAAAAGTATTGAGTTACTCTGGTATAGCGCGTATCGCTACTGCTTACCGCGTACCATGGCCTCTACTAGGAACTCGCTGATTGGTCACGGCGAGCAAGGCGCGCGCGCTGTTGAGGGGAACGTGGCGTCATCTGGCGCCGCCGCCCGGTAATCCTCCACAAGCCGACAATGTGGACTGCTAATTCTGCAACGAATGGCTTTTTTCTTTGCATCTTTCCTTGGGACCGAAACGAACGCTTTTAGACCGCAATGGCTCGATCGGATCGGTGCCGCAAAGGTGTTCTCAGATGCATGGAGGGCAGCCATAAGTGCTGTGCGCTAGGCCGTAGGATGTGTACAGAGAGGCGCAAAGTCCTTCCGAGCAAAAAAAAAATTGCCAGAGCCTCTGGTGGTGTATTTTTGTTTTACTTGCTTTACAGCGCTTTTATCTAAGGCGAACAAGTTGGTTTCGTTGCTGTAATATAAAACGAAAAAATTGACAAAAGTATGTCTATTTATTAACACAATTTGCAGTATATTTACTGTTTGTCCAATCATTCTGCTCCCGCCCAGTGATGCCATATCCTCTGCTAAAAACTGCCACTGTATGGTGACACCGTCAACGCCATGAATTTGTTTTTGCGAGCTAATTAAAATATTAAAAACTGGAGTATACGCGGTTCGACCGATGCTAATAGCATCGCTATAACACATTCTATGCAACCAACAGGCAAAACAATGCACTGATTGTGTTTCGGGGCCCCTTTAACAGCACGCAAGCCTGCCGCGTTGGGACCAATCAACGCGCGTGTGGGGTGGGGCGCGGTAAGCACTCTGCTAAAAGTATATCATGATGTCATACGGCTACATTCCCATGATCTCGTAAAAGCCAGAAATGAATGTGGCGGCGACACCAATTGCGCCCCACTGCATCCAGTAGACATTCTCGAAAGGCTCCGTGCCGTCCGAGGGACGGCGGGCATCATGCTGGCCGTGCACGTTGTCGCCCCGCGTAATGAAAAGCGAAATAGGTCTGCACGATTTACTCTGGTCATCCCGTGGCGTGGAGGCCACGCCAGGAAGAGCGCGCACGGAGCGACACGAATACGGCGCTGCACCGGCTCACGTGCAGAAAAGGAAACCTGCTTCTGGAGCTGTTGCCGCGGCACAGATAACACGCGGAGCCCGAGAGTTTTGGCTCGTAAGAAAATGCGGAGCCTTGGCGCAGACTTCTCGAAGATTACTCGCAATTGGTCGTAATGCCGCATCACTGAGGTCAAAGTCAAGCCGAATAGAAAATACATCCGGTATGTGCTACCGTCGCACTAGGCAAGCGTGGAGACTGAGATTCCTAACCTGTCTTCCTTCTACACATAATCTAGCACAAAGTCTATTGATCCGGATTTTAGCACCCACAGCTGTTTGTCATTGTTCAGAAGCCATAGGTGCAATCGAATGTTCGCACGAGTAATATAAAAGCCAAAGCGTATGTACAGGGTGATCCACTCTTACCGTGAACACGCGAGTATGCGGCCGCACTCTTCGGAACGCCAGTGTGTCCCGGCTGCGCATGAAAGGGAAGTGGCAGACGACGCCACAGAACTCCTTTCCGTATGTACAGGGTGATCCACTACCGTGAACACGCTAGTATGCGGCCGCACTCTTTGGAGCGCCATTATCTGTCCCGGCTGCGCAGAAAGTGAAGTGGCAGGCGCCGCCAAAGAACTCCTTTGCGTATGTACAGGGTGATCCACTCTTACCGTGAAAACGCAAGTATGCGGCCGCACTCTTTGGAGCGCCAGTATCTGTACCGGCTGCGCAGAAAGTGAAGTGGCATACGCCGCCAAAGAACTCCTTTGCGTATGTACAGGGTGATCCACTCTTACCGTGAACACGCGAGTATGCGGCCGCACTCTTTGGAGCGCCAGTATCTGTCCCGGCTGCGCAGAAAGTGAAGTGGCAGACGCCGCCAAAGAACTCCTTTGCGTATGTACAGGGTGATCCACTCTTACCGTGAACACACAAGTATGCGGCCGCACTCTTTGGAGCGCCAGTATCTGTCCCGGCTGCGCAGAAAGTGAAGTGGCAGACGACGCCACAAAACTTTTCGCACATCGCAACCAGCTGCCTACGAAGCCACCGCATATTTTGTATCATCGTCATCAGCCCGACTACACCCACTGCAGGGCAAAGGCCTCTTCCATGTCTCTCCAAATAACCCTGTCCTTTGCCAGTTGGGCCCACCCTACGCCTGCAAACTTTTAACCTCATCTGCTCACCTAACCTTCTGCGGCCCCCTGCTACGGTTGCCTTCTCTTGGAATCCACTCCGTCACCCTCAAGGACCAAGGGTTATTTTGCATTCGCATTACATGCCCTGCCCAAGCCCATTTCTTCCTGTTGATTTCGTCTAGGATGTCATTAACCTGCGTTTGTTCCCTCACCCACTCTGCCCGCTTCCGGTCTCTTACATTACACCTATCATTTTTCTTTCCATGGCAGTAAATTAAAATAAATTACTTTTCTGGGCAATTTGTAAAGTAATTCAGTACATTTCTGGGCTGGTAAATTAGTAATATAATGAATTTACTTTGAATATGTAATTTCGCGGCAAAGTAATTACTAATGAAATTACTTCTCAATAATGAGTCCGTGCTCCTTGTATCGGCCGTGCTTTGGCCGCGAGTTTGCTGGGTTTAGCGTCTGCAAAGCAAGAAAAACGCACGGCCAGCAACAGCCAGCATTCCAGCGAAGCCGCGTACGTTCACACTTCCAGCCCTGCGTACAGTCGCACATAAAGACGCGCCGCAGCACAACCACGAGAGCTCCATCACCATGACACGCCGTATTGCACCTATATGCATAGGCGCAGTGCGAGTGCTTGTGCGAGTACTTCCCCTCTGAACTGCTTCGTATAATTGACATTTCTCCTCACTGACAAGTCTCAACTGATATCTAAGTTGGGTACGTGTTTAGGGAAAACTTCTGTGGCAGGATTTGAAGCCCCGTTTTTTATTCAAAGGCAACATACGCGACAAGAAGTCTAAGCACGCCAACGTGCCTTCAGAAAAGTTGTAGTAGTAGAAGTAAGTGCTTCTTAAAAAATAATAATAAAAATGGAAGTTAAAAGATTTTTGCTAACCCCGGCATCTGCCATCACTGTGGCGGCGGCACCTGAGCTGGGCAGCGGAAATAAAGGATAGCAGGCAGTTTGAAGAAGTGAAGTGAAAGAGGTGAGGGGACAGCAAGAAAGGACACAGGGAGTGGTCATATATACACTATTTACAAAGGGCCTTCAGAAAACTGCAGAATTGGCAGCTTGTCTGCGCCCCTTTCCTGGAGTATGAGCCTCAACAAGCAGCGGATGCAAATTCTTGAGGGTGGCACCATATCAGGCGTGCGACCTCATCAACGTCAACCAAGCGGCTGTTCAATAGACTAGCACTACATTTCACCAAAGAGGGGCAAGATTTCTGGCACTCACTTTGAAGATCATGGGTAGCGGAAACAAAAAACCTCAAAATTTTGTGCGTGTTATGACCAATGCGCCGCTTATGCGTTAAACTAGAAAGTAGTGTAAAAGTAATTTTCATTACTTCCGGGACGTAATTCGAATATCATTACTTCTTGAGAGCAGAAATTTTTAATCCAATTCTTTTTGCGAGATTTCTATGAAAGTATAGTAATATAATTCGCAGCCTTTGTCCGTAAAGTCCCGAGACTGAGTCAATTAAAAAAATGCGTTTAACACTGAAATCATCTGTGCAGCACCCCTTCGAAATAGTCTCCCTTGCAGTTGATACGCAGCTTCCAACGTTTCTTGACGCCTTGGAAACAGTTGGAAAACGCTTCTTTTGGCAAGGCTGTCAGCTCGTTTGTCGTGGCGTCTTGAATGGCCTCCACGCTCTCCATGCAGCGACCTTTTAGGGCTCTCTTCACACGAGGAAACAGGAAAAAAATCGCATGAAGAGAGGTCAGGCGAGTATGGCGGATCGTTAAGTACAGTAGTGCTGTGCTTGCCAAGAAATTTTGCCACGCTAAGAGCAGTGTGAGGCCTTGCGTTATCGTGGAGAAGGCTCCATTGTCCAGATGCCCATAAGTCGGGGCGACGGCGTCGCAGTCCATCACGCATGTGTTGGAGCACGCGGATATAAAACTCCTGATTCACCGGCTGCCCTTGAGGGACGAACCCGTGGTGTACGAAACCTCTGGCGTCGAAAAAGCGTCAGCATAGTCTTTGTTTTGGTCTTTTGTCGCCGCACCTTTCTCGATGCAGGAGAGCTTGTGAACCACCATTCGGCGCTCTGCCTCTTTTTTTGAGGATCGTACTGAAAACACCATCAGTGATGCTCTCGACGAATGCAGCATCCTTCTCTGCCTCCGAGAGCAAATCAGCGTTCACTGATTCCCGCGTGTCCTTCTGGTCCTGTGTGAGGGAGTGCGGCACAAGTCTGACATTCAGCTTTCGTTTCCCCAAGTTCTCGAGCAAAATTTGGTGGCGTGTTGTCTTACTAATGTCGAGAGCATCTAATAGCATGCGGACTGTAATGGTGCGTTCTTGCTGTACGATTTCCCTGAATCGAGAAACGTTGTTTTCATTCCGTGAAGTTGAAGGGCGCCCCTGCCTTTTGTCGTCATCCACCGACGTTCTCCCCGAAACGAACCTCTTGGTCACTCGAAAACTCGCGACCGCGATAATTTCTCGCTGTCGTAAGCGTCACGAAGGAATTCATACGTCTGTGTGGCTGTCTCGCCAAGCTTCACACAGAATTTTATTTTTACACGCTGTTCGAGGTGGACGTCCATCTCTCCACATTCACTCACAGTAGAATGCGCAGACAAGTGACAACGTATTTTTCTACATATAGTACCATCTAGCGACTGCCACAAGAATTAACATAAATAGCTCAGGTTGGCCCGAAAAGATGGCGCTACACATACGTACCAACTAGTGTTCCTGTATATGCTCCCGCAGGGAGCAGAGTTGCGCGAAGGTCCGCCATCATGTTCCTTTCTGTGCGGGAAAGCCACCGCTCGTGCATACAGGGGCTGCGTTCATGGGGTCGCTGTGAAGAGCGCTTGGGCTTGTTTTTTATGCGAAGCATACTAGCCGCACAACCGAGCTCTTCCTTGCTGCGCCGCGCGCGGCCGCGTAGCTACCTACCACTTGACCTACATCGGCGCACCACGTGATATGACGTCACAACAGCTGTGAAAGCTGGGGCTCAACTCGTGCGCTCGCTTGCGGACGCGCAGCCTCCGCCGGTGGCCTAACTCCCGCCCCTACCGCTAGGAGATACTGACGTCACGCAATTGTATAAAAGGCGACGCACTCGTTGAGTCAGTTGAGCAGCGAGATGTCGGTCACGGAGAGGGCGGCTCGCCAGACCGCAAAGCGCAAGTTACAAAGAGCCACGGAAACGGGCGAAGAACGAGAAGTACGGCTTGCCAAGCGACGTATGCTTCGCATCCTAGGCTTAACCATAAGCTAAGCCAGGCCATTTTTTATTAGCGTTACAAATTGCACTCCATCGCAATTTATTTAACGTATAACGCCAAAAACTAATTGTGATTTGTCGAGGGTATACATAGAGCATGAAAAAAAATCGCTAAAGGTTAACAGCAAATTGTAGTCATGACAAATTAACGATAACTACTAGAAACGGCCTGCGAGTTTCTTTTTTTTGGAACAAGCAATTTCAGATGAACAAGCAGTCCCGTTCCGGACGGGACAGTGTCTGTACCGTCCTGTCTTCCTCTGTGCGCGTCTTGAGAAAGAAAATAGAGTATTGCGATGAATTACTTTTCTCACAACAAGCACCGCCGCGTGTTCTGTGCGAGTTATGCACCGAAAATATAAAAACGCATCTCCCTAGAACCAAATTAAAATGATTCTGCAGCTTGTTACAGGCAAGCAGACTAAAGCAACACCAATGCGTTGAACAGGCGAGTCTGACTTAACGAAAAAATTTCAAACTTAATTGCTTGTGTAACACATTTTACAAAATGTACCCCGTTGCTAAATGCAGTTAAATGACGAATCTTTAAAGGACCTTGAAAGTACTCTTTCTCGTTGATATTATGAGTTTATCTAATTTTTTAAAAAGAATTATCTTTTCATCTCAGTTATTAAGTTATATTTCGTCGCGATTAACGCGGCCCATCCTTAAAAGCCACTCTAATCGCCGACGCACTTCGGCCTCCGAACTTCCAAATGGCAGTCCGTAAAACGCTTTGCCGTCCAAAGTGCCGTTGCTACTGTTTGGCGCACTGCACGCAGTCATAGCTCATGACTGTGTGGCTCAATACCACAGCAGAGTGAGTGAGTGAGTAAGAACTTTATTTTCCACCGATGTAGGAGACCCCCTACTCCCCATCCCCGGCACGCAGGCCTGGAGAACGGGGGCCGGGGTCTCCGCGACTAAAGACAGGCGAAGCGACAGTGTTTCTTCGCGGCTTTAGCCGCCAGGCGGATGGCTTGCTGCTGGTGGGCGAGGGACTCGCTTCGCAGCATCAGTTCCCAGGCTTCTCTACTTCTTATGTTCTCCTTGGCGCCCGGGGAACCAGGGCATTGCCAGATTATGTGGTCTAAAGTACCCCTCTTTCCACATGTCGCGCATTTATCGTCGGCTCTTTCCTCCACTTGCGTGTGGTAGAGCCAGACGGGGTTCGGGAAGTTCCCAGCTTGCAGGCGCCGCCATGCGACTGCATCCCTGTTTGTTAGCGCTCGGTCCGGTGGTGGCAGGGACCGTCTACCAAGTCTATAGTGCTCTATGATCTCTGTATGTCTGCAGCCTCTCGTCCATCCCTTCGCAACCAGGCGGCTCTGCGGCTGCCCGGAAGTAGAGTGCTCGGGCTAGCTCGTGCGCCGCCTCGTTGCCGGGGACGGATTCGTGCGCGGGGGTCCAAATTATTCGAACTCGTCTATCGAGTTTTCCCTTTTCCAAGATTTTGACTGCCTCCTTCGAGACCCTCCCTTTTCCAAAGTTCCAGACAGTTGTTTTGCTGTCGCTAATGATCGTACTGGCTTCCGTGCCAACGCAAGCGAGCGCTATTGCAACTTCTTCGGCCGTGTCTATGTTTGGACTTCTAACGGAAGCGGCGGCGACGGGTACGCCGCGGCCGTCAACGACCGCAGCCACCGCCGCCCCCAACTTTCCGCTAGCCGCGTCCACGTAGGCGACTCCTTTCGGCCCTATTTTGTCCGCGTTTTTGCGAGAGTCTCGGCCCTCTTCCGTCTCCTCTCCCCGTTGTATGTGGGGTGCATGTTTTTAGGTAGCGGGGGCACTGTTATGTGTTCGCGGCATCCTCGTGGAATGTCCGCGTGTTGGCATGTCCCCCTGTCTGACTGCAGCCCCACCCAGCCAAGGATGGTTCTGCCCGTGGTAGATTTGCTTAATCTTTCCTGTTGTGCCATGCGCACAGCCTCCGCTAGCTCCGTCCAATTATTGTGCACACCCATTTCGAGGAGGCGTTCAGTAGAGGTCGAGATGGGGAGTCCCAGAGCCCTCTTCACGCATCGTCTGATGAGTGCGTCTATTTTCTGCTTTTCGTCCGATCTGATGTTTAGGAATGGTGTGGCGTAGCATATGCGGCTAGTGATGTAAGCCTGCATTAGTTTCAGGAGGCTTCGTTCTTTAAGGCCTCGACCCTTGAGTGCGATTCTCCTGAACAGACCCATGACTTGCGTGGCGTACGCACTCAATTTCTTTATCGTTGTATCATTGTACCCGTCCGCTTGTAGAAATAGCCCCAGGATCCTAATCTGCTCGACTTTTGGCACTGTTTGGCCCTCTACTGTTATGTTGATGTTTATCTGGCGTTTGTGCCTGAGCGCCTTCGGATTGTAGATAAAGAGCTCCGATTTTTGGGGAGCGCACGAGAGGCCCCTTTCAGCCGCATAGGACACTACGGTGTCTGCTGCCGTTTGTAAGCGCTCCTCGATGTTCGCGTCGCTGCCCTGGGTGACCCATAGGTTGACGTCGTCCGCGTACATGCTGAATTTCAAGTTTTCCACTTTTCTCAATTCTGCCGGGAGATTTCGCATGGCAACATTAAAGAGGAATGGGGACAGCACTGAACCCTGCGGCGTACCCCTACTACGTAGTTTGACGGTGGGGGATTCAATTTCCTGAAACCTTATTTTTATCGTTCTAACCGACAGGAAGTCCTTTATGTAGCCGTACGTTTTGTTTCCGACCCCCAGCTCTCGGAGGCCAGAGAGGATTGCCGCGTGTTTTACGTTATCGAAGGCCTTCGTCAGGTCGAGACCTAATATTACCCTCGCGTCCTTGGTGCTATTTTCTATGATGTCGTGTCTCAAGCGGAGCATTACATCTTGTGTGCACAGGCCGGGTCGGAACCCTACCATTTCGTGCGGCCACAGATCGTTGAGCTCCATGAAACGCGTTAGGCGCGTTTGGACTACCCGTTCCATCAATTTCCCAATACAGGATGTTAGAGAGATTGGCCGTAAGTTTTCTAGCTTACGGGGTTTGCCCGGCTTCGGTATTAAAATCCCGTTTGCCGTCTTCCACTGTTGTGGGAGGCGGCCTCTGTCCCATACGATGTTCATGTATTTGGTGATCATGCGGATGGAATTATCGTCCAAGTTTCGGAGGACCTTGTTTGTAATGCCATCTGGACCAGGGGCCGACTTTGTTTTAGGCCTAATATTTCGGCGCGAACCTCCGCTTCCGTGATCGGCGCGTCTAGGGCCTCGTTTGGGGGTCCTTCGTACTCCGGCAGGAGTGAGGTTTTTGTATCTCCTATGTACATATTAATTAATTTTGCCATGAGTTCTCTGTCCGAGCCCTCAAACGTGTGCCTGGCTTTCGTAAGTCTTATGCCCGATTGGGTTTTCGAATTATCAGGGTCAAGCAGGTGTCTGAGTAGACTCCACGTATTAGCTAGACTCATGTTCCCTTCCATCTCGTCACATCTATTGCACCAATTTTGTTCGCAGAGTTCTGCTGCGTAATCCTCAATCTCTTTGTTGTGCCTTGCTATCCTTCTTCTAAGGTTCCTGTTCCATCTTTGTGACCGGAGGCATTTCTCCATGCCGCATTTCGCTTCCCACATGTGAAGGAGTTTGCTATCAACCGTCGCTGGCGCATCGTCTTCTCGCAGGGTCGTGGTTGCCCTCTCGACTTGTTGCTTAAGTTCCTCCGCCCATTGCTCTATGTTTTGGATATCGCCTTCCGATTCACCATTTTCTCTAATTTGCCTGAACATGTCCCAATCAGTGATCTTGGGTTTTTTGAGGCGACGTGTTTTGACGCCCTTGCTGAGGGTGAGAGCCAGAATAAAGTGGTCGCTGCCTAAATTTTGAGCCGTGTTTTTCCAGGCCGCGTCTCTCGTGTTTTTCCCAAGGGTGAGATCCGGGGTGGTGTCTGCACAGACGCTGTTTCCCACTCTAGACGGGCAGTTAGGGTCCGTCAGGAGGGTGAGGCCAAGTTCGTGTATGTCCTCCCATAGTTGTCTGCCCTTGGGATCGTGTCTATTGTAGCCCCATTCTTGGTGGGCGGCATTGAAGTCCCCTAAGATTATGAGTGTGTTGTTTCCAGCTGCTCTAATCGCCTTGCGGAAGAGGGCGCGGAAACGTGCCTTTCTTTGCTGGGGGGTGCTGTACACGTTTAAGATGAAGAGACTAGCCTTGTCTTTGCGACCGGTGATAATTTCTACTAATACGGCTTCGATATCCCGTGAGTTGACCTCATGCTCGACTACCGCTATATGTCTTTTAACTAGCGTGGAGACGCGAGATTTTTCTCCTCGGTCACTGTGGAACGCTTGATATCCCGATAATTTTGGTGGTCCCTTTCCCGTTTCCTGAAGGGCTATAGCTAAAGGTTTTTCTTCAATCTGCTCTAAGTGCTGCTGCAAGAGCGCTCGCTTTCGTTGGAAACCGCGGCAATTCCACTGCCACACCAGAGTGTTTTCATTTTTGCTGCGCCTGTCCATTTTGCTGTATTTGAGTAACCGTCTTTCCTAATGTAGTTAGCCTCTTCGTTGAAGGCGTTCTGCACGGCAGTGAATTGCGCGAGTTGCGTCTGTATTTGATTCATTGCACCCATTAGTTGGGTGAGGAGGGTCTCGATTCTTTCGAATCTTGCTTCGTACTTAGCATCTCTAGCCTCTAGTTTCTTTTCTACTCTACTTTCGAGTGCCACCAGCGGGTCCGTCTCATCCCCTTTGCGTTTTTGCGGGGGTGGCCTGATTGTTTCAGTAGTCATTTTCTCCCCTTCGTTGTCCCTCGGCTCGGGGCGCGCGATTACTGCCTTCGCAGGCGGGAGAGAGGGCGTCTGTTTCTGTGCCTGTTTTTGGGGTGCCGATTGGTTCCTCGGTGGAGAAGGAGGGGTACCCTTTCCCATTTTTAGATTTTGGATCTCTGCAGTGAGCGTGCGGAGCATGCTCTTGAGTTCTTGATTCTCTTTTTCTAGCTTTTCGATTATCTCATCTGCCTCTCTATTTGCCTGGGGACTGCTGGCTGTGAAGCTTACCGATTTTCGATCTCCACTCGAACCGCGTCTGCTTGCAGGTGGCCCCCATGGCGCCTTGGGGTCCCGTGTGAAGCGCCCGGGACTGCTGGCCGTGGAGGAGAAGGCAGCCGAGGTTCCCGAGCTAGAGCGCCTTCGCCCTGAGCTGGATCGGCTCCTGGTACCGGAGCTCGAGCGGCGGCGCATGGAGTTGGCGGTTGCTCTTTCCTCCAGCCTTGGGAAGTCTCCCTCCTTGGCTGTGAAATGGTTGTAGTCCTTGCTATTGGATCTGGATCTTCTTCCCGGTGTTCGGGATTCTTCGTCACCCTTCTTGGCTCTCGAGCGGCCCTGGCGTTCGCCGGCCCGTGGTGTATCGGTCATTTTTTGTTGGTCCTGCTGGTCCAGCTTCCTCTCCCATTGTCTCTTTTTGGAGATATATGGGGCCCTATATATTTCCCGGCAGCGTTTGTCGCCGAGAAGGTGTCCTTTTCCGCAGAGCTGACATTTCGGCTCGCATTGGTGGTCATCTTTAGGGTTTTCTATGCCGCACCCCCGGCACTTCCTATTCGTCGGGTCCGGGCAGACGTCTTCTCGATGTCCCATGCGGCCGCACGCGAGGCAGACCTCATACTTCTTCTTGTATAAGACGCATCTTTGTGCGAAGGGAGATAGATATACCCAGCGCGGCACCTTTTGGTCCTCGAATAGGATCAGTATTGACTTAGAGGCCGCTCCCAGTCTTCGAACGCCAAGTACTGTAGGGTTTTCCTTTCTCCTGCGTATACGCTCCAGGAGCTCTTCATTGGAGTAGTGCAGTGGGACGTCGTGCACAACTCCCTTGCCGCAGTCTTCAGGCATGGTGGGGTACGCCGTTACCTCGATGTTTTCGTTGTCGTAAAGGACGGTGCGTAAAATCGAGTATCTTCTTCCACGCTCTTCGCTGGTTGTGGCGATTAGTATGGATTGTTGTTTTACGTTTGCCGAGAAGATGTCGTCCTCAGCGTCCTTAGGCTCGATGCCGGCGGCGCGGGCAATTGATTCTGCGAGCTCGATCATTCCTCCTTTTATAAGGCGGTTGACTCCGCCTCGGGGGCGTATTGTTATTTTCTCGGCGTCCTTGGGCATCCGCACTGCTTGTCTTTCCACTGACTTTGCCGCCAGTCTCCTTCCGATGGCGGCCTTATGTCCTGTAGTCTGCCGCTCCTCCCCATCCCTGGTAGCGGCCCGGCTTTCATCTCCGAGGGGCACCACGCGGCCCTTTTTCTTGGTGAACCACGTCCCTGTCTTCAGTTCTACAGGGTCGATGGTTTCCCCTTCCACACATTCCATCGAGCTATTCATGTTCCTTTGCGGCAAACGCCGCCGAGAATGTCTCTCCTCTGCTGGGCCTACGAGTAGGCCTAGCGATTAGGCCTAACAATCCTGCGTGGCCGCCGAGAAATAGGCAGATCGCGTGCCTACCTTCGAGAGTTGCGATCCCCCTAGACTCCTTGTCACGCTGATAGTTGATTCCAACGATGATTTGTGCACTGACGGTCCAAACTTGGGCTAGAGCGGCCGTGTTCGACGGAGCTCATCGAACATGCGTCCGCTCGCTCCGGCTGCCTGGCGTCGAATCCTACCACAGCAGAACACCAAACCTCACGCCACAGGTGTCCACGGGAAATGTGTGGAATGTAGCCGACAGAGTGGGCTCACGTGGGGCGTCGAGCTGACGAGGGTTCGCTCGGCACTACGCCTGTGAAGTCAGTTTTCCCGAAGGAAATTTGAACACCTGACGTCACGAAAACCATGTAACCGCCTCTCGGCGAATGGTATTCGGAGCGGCGAGGAAAAACAGATGCGCAACTCTGTTCCCTGCGGGAGCATATACAGGAACACTAGGTCTCCTCGATTTGGCTGCCCTTTCGGCACTAGTTCACAAAAGTGCCGTGTCAGTGTAGTGCCAGTTCTTGCGGCGCGAGTGTAGCCCGACACTAGTGCTGTCGGTGCAGCGGCGAAATCGAGTGCAGAAGTGCAGAAACTTTCGTCTGCTGCGGCCATGTACGTGTTGGTGTTTGTCGCGTGTTTTCACATATGCGCGAGATTGTGCTAGCTGCATTGCACGCTGTGTATTTGCTCGAAGTGGCACATCTCGTGGAGCGAATATAAAATTTGTTAATTCCAAAGGTGGTGAAGAATTTGACACCGTTCTTTCTGTTGCGTTGTGCAAAGTGGCGCAGGCCGCGGTCGACCGTCACTGATTCAACGGGTACTTTGAAGAGGCAACAATTAATTAGACAGGTTATTCAGAGTACCGCTCGAGCCGATCTTTTACAGTCGATACGCGTGATCCAGGCTGCTTCCGTTCTATCGAAAAGTGACTGCGGTTGTCCGCCAAGAGTTACCTGATCTATATTTGAACTCAACTCAATCGCGTTCACTTTCGGCGGACGGTGACGGCGACGTGACTGTCAGAGGCTAACTGGCAGGCGAAGGTGTGGGCTGACGCGGTGACCTCAAGCCCAGTCGCTGTCGTAAGCGGAGGTACCGACGTCGCAGCGAGTCACAAACGTTGCGATCGCCCACGTATTATAAAACATCTCTCAATCTGCCTCTTTATGGAAGCGCTCCATCGTGCTGCGTCTATAATAATTGCACACAAAAGAGAAATGGTGTAAGCTACGTGCGAGGCTGGACACAAAGACGAGAACACATACGCAGTACTACGTGCGCCATGAGAGCCAGTCGCTTACGCGCGTACACAGACACGCGCGCATACACACACGTACGCGCACTATCATTTCAGCTGTTTGGTGCGGGCCCGGCGCAGATGCCGCGTCTCTCACGGGTAGGCGGCCCTCTCAACCATGGTCTCAACGCAACTCACTAAAACAAGCATAGCCACCGTAGCATGGCCGCGGAGCCGTCTGCTACGGAGCGCGCCGAGCTCCTTGCACTACTTGCACGAGAAGAGAACTCGCCGGGAGGCTAGTGCAGGAGTGCAGAAGAACTCGTGCAGCACGAGGCCAAATCGAGTGCCGAAGTGCAGGTGGCACTAGCTGCACTGTCAAATCGAGTGCGAGAGTGCCGCAGTAACGGAACTGGAACAGAAAGTGCAGCCAAATCGAGGAGACCTACTAGTACCAACTAGGGGGCCTGGATAACCCGCTCGCCTCCGCTTTCAGGGTGGAGGCACCCTTTGTACTACCCCGCGCCGCCGTTTCCCCCTCGAAGCGGCATGTTGAGTCTCACGCGTCAGTTGCGTGCAGTGCGCTATGCGTCTGGCACGGTTTCTGTGCGGTCGCGTGGCGACTGTATTAATGCTACTGATCTGGAAATAAACAGTACATACTTGTTTCACTCGTGGTAGTATTGTTTTGGCAGTTTTGAGCGTATTTTATGCATGATGCATTCGCTCTGACTACACGACAAACGAAAAGTTATGACGGACTGCTGTGTTTTTAAGTCAACGGCTGCGCTTTAAAACGACAGAAGTTATTTGGTTTTCCTTGATAGGATATTGACTATATTGGGGTCATCGAATTCCATATAATTATGCTGCCTTTGTTGTTTTGAACGTAAAGACTTTTCCCAAGGCCCCAAGTTTCCCTTGTATACAAGCAGCGCGGAGCATGCATGTCCTGCCAAATATATTTTTGCGTAGTCAACATTCGCTTTCCAACATTTTCTGAAGTGCCTTTGTCTTGTTGCTGCACCGTATGTGAAAAACTCCACGTAATAATGTCAAATTTCTCTTCCAAGTAATCTGTCACCTCACTGATCTGGAGTAGAAAGCTGAGAACACGCCTGAAGACAAATGGTCATATTTTCTGAACAGCTTTCCTTAGTGGCTTGTACCGCAACAAAACAATGCAAATGGTTGCGTTTCCCTTTGGATGGTGTTGACTACACGTAGACTGATGATGCGATGCGATGACATCTTCCTAATCCGTAGTTATTAAGTCGCTTTTTTCGAGGACAAATTTTACTAAACAATTTCTGTTTCCTTTCAAAACATGAAGAAAAATCATCAAAAGCGACTGAAGCAAAAAGATGCCTCACAAAATCAGCCCCCGATAACTATTTATTTTCAATACCATTGTCCCTGCCAGGGTGAACTAAGAAACAGGAGCCGGAGCAACAAAGAAAAAATTGAAAATTGGTTTTTGAGGAAAGGAAATGGCGCAGTAATTTCCTCACATATCTGCCGTAAGCGAAGGGAGGAATGTGGGAGCAAAAGAAGAGAGAAAGAGGTGCCGTAGTGGAGGCCTCCCCAACAATTTCGACCACCTGGAGACGTTTAACATTCACTGGCATCACACAGCACACGGGCGCCTTTGCGTCTCGCCCATCCCTGCTGCTGCTGTCATGGAAAGAGGGAAAAAAAGTAATCTATAGGATATGGTTGCGCAGAAACACACGTGACGAATTTTACTGACGTTGCTGCGTGAGGGCAATGAAAAGAGCCTTTTTCCTCCAGTTGTGGTTTCTTTAAAAGTGATACGAAAAGGAAGGAAAATAAACCGTTACTGGAGACAAAAAGCCGCCTTGCGTTCGCGTCACGCAGGCACGGCTTCTTTCTTACTGACGCCAGAAGATAGGTTTGGCGCCAGGATATTCGTAGTGAGCTGGCGCAAAGAAGGAGAGAGGAGAGCCTTCGTGGCATTAAGTTAAAACAAATAATAAACTGAACAAAAAGCTGCGACGAGAGCTTCACATACTGGCTTTCCCGCAAGAGCGCGTAAATAATGCGGCCGCCTTATTGCGAAACGCCTTTGTAATCAAGATGTGAAGACAAAGCCGCTCGGCAACTTTCGATGTGTCCTGGCAGGTTTTAGCACTCGCCTTTCAGATGATGATGATGATAACAACTTTTATATTCCACCAGATAAGGAGGCCCCCTGCTCCCCAGCCCCGGCACGCTGGCCTAGAGGACGGGGGCGGGGACCTCCGCGATCACAAGCAGGCAAAGAGGTCTTGACTCTTCGCGGCTTCTGTCGCCAGGCGGATGGCTTGTTGCTGTTGAGCAGAGACCTCGCTCCGCAGCAGGGCTTCCCAGGCTTCTCTACAATTTATGTTTGCTTTAGCACCTGGGGAGCTAGCGCATTCCCAGATTATGTGGTCGAGGGTCCCTCTCTCCCCACAGTGCTTGCACTTATCGTTTTTTCTATCACCAGTCTGAATATGATAAGCCCAGACCATGGTTTACGAAGTTCCCAGCTTGAAGGCGCCGCCATCCGACTGCTTCCCTATTGTTTAGATTTTTGTCCGGTGGTGGCACCAGTCTCCTGCATAACCTATAATTTTCAACAATCTCCGTGTAATTTTGCGGACGCTCGTCCATATCCGACAGTCGGGCGGCTCCACAGCCACCCGGAAGTAGAGAGCTCGGGCTAACTCGTGGGCCGCCTCGTTGCTAGGAACGGAGGCGTGCGCGGGGGTCCAAATTAGACTGATTTTTCTGTTGAGGCGTCTACCGGCCAGAATCCTTGTCGCTTCCGGCGTGATCCTACCCTTTCCAAAATTCCAGATGGCTGTTTTGCTATCGCTGATTATGAAATTGGCTTCCGTTCCAACGCAAGCGAGCGCTATCGCAACTTCTTCCGCCGTTTCCGTGTTTCGGCTTCTAATGGTGGCAGCCGATACGGGGGCACCTCGGTCGTCGACCACCGAGGCGACCGCTGCACCCGACTTGCCACTTGCCGCGTCCACGTATGCAACCGACTTCCTGTCCATCGAATCGAAGCGTCTGATTAGTGCTTCTGCTCTCTTCTCCCTCCTCTCCGTGTTGAATATGGGATGCATGTTACGAGGGTGGGGGGAAATGATTAGATTTGCTCGGCAGTCCTGCGGGATGCTCGATTTGCCTCGTAGTCCCCTATCTGCTTGCAGGCCTACCATTTCGAGGATAGCTCTGCCCGTGGTCGTTCCGCTTAATCTTTCGAGCTGCGAAATTCTGACAGCCTCCGCTATTTCGTCCCAGGTATTGTGCACTCCCATAGAGAGGAGCTCCTCTGTGGGGGTAGCTAATTGGTAAGCCCAGGGCCCTCTTTCTGCACCGCCGAATGAGTGAGTCTAATTTCCTCCTCTCCTCCGACCTGATGTTTAAGTAAGGTGTGACATAGCTCACGCGGCTTATTACGTATGCTTGGGTTAGTTTAAGCAAGCTTCTTTCCTTCAGACCTCGTCCTTTCAGCGCGACCCTTCTAAAAATGCCAAGGGCTTGGGTGGCAAATCCCTCTAGCTTTTTGATTGCCCCATCATTATATCCATTCTTCTGAATGAATAGTTTTAAGATTCTGATTTTATCTACCTCGGGAACTGGTTTCCCCTCTACTTTAATGTTAAATTCCCAGCTGCACTTGCATCGGAGCGATGTTGGGTTATAGACGAGTAATTCCGATTGTGTGCTGTGCGATGTCAGTGCACGTTAAAGATCCCCAGCTGGTCGAAATTATTCCGGAGCCCTCCACTACGGCACCTCCTCCTTCCTTTCTTCTTTCACTCCCTCCTTTATCCCTTCCCTTACGGCGCGGTTCAGGTGTCCAACGATATATGAGACAGATACTGCGCCATTTCCTTTCCCCCAAAACCAATTATTATTATTATTATTATTATTATTATTATTATTATTATTATTATTATTATTATTATTATTATTATTATTATTATTATTATTATTATTATTATTATTATTATTATTATTATTGTTATTATTGCGGAGAGCATGAGAGACCCCTACTGGCAGCATAGCCCACGACAGCGTCCGCCGCCGCCTGCAGGCGTTCCTCGATGCTAGCATCGCTCCCCTGGTTAATCCAGAGGTTGATGTCATCCGCATACATACTGAAGTTTAGCCCCTCTATGCTCCTGTATGCACCGCAGTCATGGCCTAGTGGTCTGGGCGTCCGCCTCGGCTGCGGGAGGTGGTTGGTTCGAAACCCACCGCCGGACACCCACCGGTAAAAATGGGTACAAGCCACCCTCGGCCCGGCGCCTGGCTTCTTCAGGGGTGTGTGCTTGGAGGAGGCTCCGCAAACCCCGCTGCGCCCCTTCGGGGGCAAACCCAGTTTCGAACAACTCAGCCTGCAAAGGTGGTTCGTGTCTCACTCCCCGGTGAAGAGTTCGACTCAAGACTCGTACGCTCTAACCAGCGTCAGGTTCAAACACTATGGTCCTTCGTCAGAAGCGGTTCAGAGTATCACTACGGTCATGGGCTAGTCCGGCTTTTCGGCTGTCCGACTTTGTGAGAAAAAAAAAGGCCACAAATGGGCTTCTACCGCACGAGGCGGATTTAACGTTGTTCACTGCGGAACTTATCGCTGATCCATCAGAGCAACTGTATACCGCAGCGGTGGCCAAGTGGTTGAGCATCCGCCTCGCATGCGGGAGGTGCGGGGCTCGATCCCCAGTGCCGCCGGGTACCCACCGGTTTTTACTGGTGTGGAGAACCTGTTTCCCCCCTCCATTTCGATGCGGCCCATCTTCATCGTCGGCCGTCGGGACGGACAGCCCCCGGCTGGGCGAGGAGGGAAGTCTCCCTCATGAGGGAAAGGGAACGGCGACGGGAGCGCCACCTCGTAGGTTACGCGGAATTCTGCGGAACCGGAGAGAGGCTCTTCGGGATCCGGCAAGCGTCACGAGCGGTTGGAGCCGAATGCTCCCGTCACCTTCCGCGGCAGGCGCACGGGCATCCGTTGTGCCTTGCCGCTGGACTTCTGGTTCCAGGCAGCGAAGCGAGTGCAGCGAACGCGCGCTCTGGACGCCTTCCCCAGCAAATGATAGGGAATGGCTTTGCCTCACGAATGGGGCGCGCACGGGAGAACCCGGCCGCCATTATCGGCGCATACAAACGTTCGCCGCCGATACCTCCGAAGTCGCGCCCCTGCCCCAGCCGGTAAGTCGGAAGACCTTACGTAGCCTTCTATTTCCGAGAAATGCCTCGTTGATGTTTTGTAGCTAGCTGGGACGCTCTGTGTATTGATTGCAACTGTAATAAATAGCATGAGTGTTAACGTTTTGTCGTCCCTTCCCTTTGTCCCTCGAGCACGAACCCCATCCGCGGTCAGCGAGCGGGAACGCTGCAACCGCGGAGTGGGAGTGCGGGGTGGAGGGCGGAAGGCTGTCCGCCGGCGTATTTCCACAATGGGTACAAGATTTCCCCCGGCCTGGTGCTCGGCTCTTCTGGGTGAGATGCTTGGGAAAAGGGTCTTGACCACGGAGCATGCATGTCCTGCCAAATATAATATTTTTGCGTAGTCAACATTCACTTTCCCACATGTTCTGTAGTGTTGTTGTCTTGTTGCTGCACCGTGTGGGAAAAACTCCACGTAATAATGTCAAATTTCTCTTCCAAGTAATCTGTCACCTCACTGCTCTGGAGTAGAAAGCTGAGGACACGTCTGAAGACAAATGGTCATATTTTCTGAACAGCTTTCCTTAGTGGCTCGTACCGCAAAAAAACAATGCCAATGGTTGCGTTTCAATTTGGATGGTGTTGACTACACGTTAAAGATGCGATGCAATGGCATCTTCCTAATTCGTAGTGATTAAGTCGCTTTATTCGAGGACAAATTTTACTAAACAATTTCTTTTTTCTTTCAAAACGTGAAGAAAAATCACCAAAATTAAGCGACTGAAGCAAAAAGAGGCCTCACAAAATCAGCCCCCGATAACTATTTATTTTCAATACCATTGTCCCTGCCAGGGTAAACTAAGAAACAGGAGCCGGAGCAACAAAGAAAAATTGAAAATTGGTTTTTGAGGAAAGGAAATGGCGCAGTAATTTCCTCACATATCTGCCGTAAGCGAAGGGAGGAATGTGGGAGCAAAAGAAGAGAGAAAGAGGTGCCGTAGTGGAGGGCTCGGGAATAATTTCTACCACCTGGGGATGCTTAACATTCACTGACATTGCACAGCACACGGCGCCTTTGCGTTTCGCCCATCCCTGCTGCTGCTGTCATCGAAAGAGGCAAAAAGTAATCTTAGGATACGGGTTGCCCAGAAACACGCGTGACGAATTTCACTAACGTGGCTGCGTGAGGGTAATGAAAAGAGCCTTTTTTTTCCCATTTGTGGTTTCTTTAAAAATGATACGAAAAGGATGGAAAATAAACCTGGGGAAAACATCCGCCTTGGGTTCGCGTCACGCAGCCACGGCTTCTTTGCTTACTGACGCACAGATGGGTTTGTCGCCAGGATATTCGTAGTGAGCTGGCGCAAAGAAGGAGAGAAGAGAGCCTTCGTGGGCGCGGCGGAAGCTCAAGGAATATGCGTCTTACAAGCCCCTTCTTGTTTCTTATCCAGGCCGTGCACTTCATCGCTGTGAAGCTTTCACCAGGCGAAATATGCTTCGGTTTTCCTGTCGAAGCGACGGAGCATCACGTTTTCTTGACCAACCAGTCAGCGGAAAACACCTGCGAAACTGAAAATCCGGACCTGCCCGCCTGGAATCTACCACACGCTGATTATCACCAGCCACCATCGTCTACGTCACCAGCTCCGACGGGTATAAAGACGGACCTGCGGTGCAGCCTTGTCAGTGGGCGCGGCGGAAGCTCAAGGAATATGCGTCTTACAAGCCCCTTCTTGTTTCTTATCCAGGCCGTGCACTTCATCGCTGTGAAGCTTTCACCAAGCGAAATATGCTTCGGTTTTCCTGTCGAAGCGACCGAGCATCACGTTTTCTTGACCAACCAGTCAGCGGAAAACACCTGCGGAACTGAAAATCCGGACCTGCCCGCCTGGAATCTACCACACGCTGATTATCACCAGCCACCATCGTCTACGTCACCAGCTCCGACGGGTATAAAGACGGACCTGCGGTGCAGCCTTGTCAGTGGGCGCGGCGGAAGCTCAAGGAATATGCGTCTTACAAGCCCCTTCTTGTTTCTTATCCAGGTGAGGGACAAGCGTCCTGTCCACGTTTACCATAGCGATGATGCCTTTCTTTTGCTTCTGCCGTGCCCACGGCCCCTGAGCGTAGTGCTTTTGGCGACTTACCATTGTTTCGTGGACTTGCTTTGTTCTTGTGGTGACGTCGAACTTAATCCTGGACCTGGCACTGAAACTATGTTTACACAAATTCTGGCTGAACTGAATGTCCTAAAGCAAACCACGCAGTCAGTACACCAACAACTTGGCGAAACAAATAACAGGATAGCTGCTATCGAAGAAAAACTGGACGGATTGACTTCTACTGTTACATCTTATTCACAGAGAGTCGACGAGATGCAAAAAACTGTGGAAACTTTGCTTCGTAAGGTTGACGACTTAGAAAACAGAAGCAGGAGAAATAATCTAATTGTCTACGGTGTGCCAGAAAATAATGAAGAGCAGCACGAGGACCTAGAGGCAATTGTGTCTGAAAAAATTCTCAACGACATACTGAAGGTGCCTAATGTAGCTATTCACAGACTTGGAAAACCTGCGGAAAAGAAATGCCGCCCACTAATCTTTAAACTGTTGAACGAAAGGGACAAGGGAAGGATCCTTCAAAATTGCAGCAAGCTAAAAAACACGAAATACGTCATCTCGGAAGACTTTTCGCCACGGGTTCAGTCGATACGTAAGAAGCTTTGGAACAGCGCCCAACAGCAAAAAGCAAATGGTGCGAAGGTCGGGCTCTTTTTTGACAAGATAAAGATCAACGGAAAACTGTTCCGATGGGACGAAACTCTCGAGGAAAGAGTGCCCGTAAATGATCTCTGACCAGTCTGTTCGGACGCTCGCAAATATCACAGACATGCGCAGACTGTGAAGTTACCCACCCAATGCCTCAAAGTCCGCCCCACTGCGGGCCCTTTTTCTTTGTTGAACATTAATGCCAGAAGCATATGGAATAAATGCGATGACTTAGAAGGTCTTCTTATCACACACGACGCTGACATCACAATCATAACCGAGACTTGGTTGAACGAAGCTATTCCTGATTCAGAAGTAATACCCAACACTCATGAGATAGTACGGCACGACCGTAGCAGACGGGGAGGGGGCGTAGCCATAGCTATAAAAAAGGGATTAGATTACACAGTTATTCCTCATAATACAGGCATCGAAATGGTTTGGATATTGCTTCGGTTTAACAATTTGAACATTTTTATTGGTTCTGTGTATAGACCCCCGGATGCAGACGTCTCGGTTCTAGAACGACTGCACGAATTTGTGTTAGAACATGGTAAAAAATATGCTTATGTAATGATGTGTGGTGACTTTAATTTACCAAAAATCAACTGGGAACTTCTGCGTACTGTAGCTTCATGTCAACATTCTGATCTTTTGCTTGATATCGCCTTTGCAATTAATTTAAAGCAGGTCGTGCAGGGGCCGACACGTACTGCATCAGGTTCAAGCTCCCTTCTAGACCTTGTGTTTGTTACCGATTCTATTGAAAAACTTGGCTTCTCCGTTGAAATCATACCAGGCATTTCTGATCACAAAGCTGTACTCTTCAAAAGTAACATGATGCGACCGCCTGTCCCTGAGTTAAGAAAACCATTTCTTGACTTCAACAATGCCCTAGACGAAAGTATCTTAGATTTATTGGAACAAGACTACGATGAATTCGTTGAGAAACACGCGGCTGGTCTCATGAAAGTTAATGACCTATGGGTGCACTTCAAGTTTATTGTACACAAATGTATCACAAGATACGTGCCGACTAAACTTAGAAAAATGAATCGCAGTAGTCCCTGGATTACTCGCTAACTGCTCCAGCTCAAGCGACGTATCAAGCGTCTAGGATCCAAGCGATTTAAAACAGGGCACACTTCCCTACAGTCACTACGCACAGAGTTGCGCATGAAAATTAAACAGTCTAAGTACACTTTTTTTAACGTTAAAATGCATAACTTTCTCACCACAGACCCACAAAAATTTTGGATACACTTAACAAAGAAGAAGGATACAGTTAGTAAAATTCGTTTGAATAACAGAGAAAGTAAGGATCCTTACGACATTGCATCAGCTTTCAATAATTACTTTTCTTCAGTGTTTTCTACTGACAGTAGGCAGGAGCCTGAATTTCAATCCACGTGCCTTATCTTACCAGACCTGCAAATATCTGTCGAAGGAGTTTTTTCAGCTCTACTCAGTTTAGACAAAAAGAAGTCTCCTGGGCCCGATGGCATTCCAAATGCGTTTCTCTCCCGCTACGCAGAATGGTGCGCGAAATATCTTGTCATCATTTACAATGAAAGTCTTCTAAATTCAGAAGTTCCGGCTGACTGGAAGACTGCAAAGGTCATCCCTATCCACAAATCGGGTGACAAACTTTGTCTAAACAACTACAGGCCAGTTTCACTCCTTTGTACCTCGGGTAAGGTTATGGAGCATTTCATTTTCAAGCACTTGATTTCTTTTCTAGAAAGTAATAACTTCTTTTCTAGTAACCAGCATGGGTTTCGGCGTGGCCTGTCCACCGTAACACAACTAATTCACACAACCAATGATCTTTTGGCATGCATTGATAAGGGTGGGCAAGTAGATGCAATATTTCTCGACTTCGCGAAGGCCTTTGATCGCGTTTCGCACCGTAATCTAATAATAAAGCTCAAACATCTATTACAAAATCAGCGTCTTGTTCAATGGCTAGATTCCTACCTCTCTGAACGGCACCAGTACGTTCAGATCTCAGGTTCCAATTCTGTGCCAGCTCCAGTTCTCTCAGGAGTACCCCAGGGCTCTGTTCTCGGTCCACTATTGTTCCTTATTTACTTAAACGACTTAAACTTCGACTCCCCTGTACGGTGCCGTTTTTTCGCTGACAACTGCGTTGTATATCTGCCTATTCAAAATGCGGAGGATCAACATGTGCTGAATGACTACCTTTCAGAGGTCTCAAGGTGGTGCCTAGTCTGGCAAATGTCACTAAACACGTCTAAGTGCTCAAAAATGACATTTACGCGTAAAAAGTGCGCTCTTAATTACACATACACAATAAACGGTGCAGCTGTCTCCCCCGTAAACGAATACAAATACTTGGGGGTTGTATTCAATAGCAACTTGAGTTGGAGTTCGCACATCGGGCATATAGTCTCAAAGGCGTCCAACAGGCTTTGGCTGTTAAGAAATCGTCTAAAGCACTGCACATCTAAAACTAAATTAGCAGCTTACACTGCACTCGTACGGCCATTACTGGAATACGCAGATGTGGTTTGGGATCCGCACACCCAAGTAGATGTACAGCGCAATGAAGGCGTTCAAAGGAAGGCGCTTAGATTTATCTACAACGCATATGGAAGGCACGTTTCGGTTACTAATCTATTGAGGGAATCTGAACTGCCGACACTTCAATCTCGTCGCAAGTTGCACCGACTAAAAATGTTGCATGGGATTGTTAATAACTTAACAAACATTCATTTTGAGACCTACATGGCATACAACACTTCACGACCAACGCGCAATAAACACAATTTGACAATCATGGTGCCACGGTGCCGAACGAAAGCGTATCAGTTTTCTTTTTTTCCAAGAACGATATTGGAATGGAACGGGCTTCCGTGTTACGTGGTCCGTTTGACAGACCAGAAGTCTTTTTTATCTGCTGTCATATCGTCATTTTAAGCGCAGTGTATTCGTTCATGCTGTTTTGTTTGCTTTCTTTTGTATTTTAGGTAACCGAGTGCATTTAACTTTGCTCTTTGTCTTTCTATAAAACCCTGTGTGTTAGCTTTTGCTTCTTTATCCGCATTTTTACTTGCTTTGTTTTGTCGCGATGTACGATGTATCCTTGTACCGCTCCTGCCTTGGCCACCAAATGGAGGCTGGCAGTATTGAATAAAAAAATAAATAAAAAATAAAAAAATTAAGATAAACAAAAAATAATCTGAACAAAAAGCTGCGACGAGAGCTACACATACCCGCAAGAGCGCATAAATAATACAGCTGCATTATTGCGAAACGCCTTTGTGATCTGGTTGTGCAGCCAAAGCCGATCGGCAACTTTCGATGTGTCCTGGCAGGTTTTAGCACTCGCCTTTCAGCTTTCTTTGCCTACGTCATCAGTGCAAGCGCTTGTGGTCTGGTGGTCAAAACATGCGACTTTGACAGCTTGCTGCAGAACGTGCGATATGTACCGAGGCGGCTGTTATCGGGAGAAGAAATACCGCGACGCGTAACGGCGACGACTTGCTTCGCAAGAAGAAGGGCGGCGGAGAACGCACAGAACTCGCAGAACCCAGGCGAAAACGGGCCACGCCCGTTTGCTTCAAGTGAGCTCGTAGTGTGCGTGATGTAGCATTCAGAGACCAAGGTATGAGGGTCTGTTGTTTTACAGGGTGTGCTGCCCGCACTATTGAAATGCACCGGCTATTTGGCTTTGCTCGTGACAGCGCGCGCCGAAAAAATTGCCAATCGCGGGTCAAACAAGACTGCCTCAACAACAGTACACCTTAAATTATGAGAGGTAACGCATGCGAAACGCTTGTTTTCCAGAACAATTTCTGCTTGGGACGGAGGAATAATGCACAACTTATCTTTGCATCCTCATAATTATTTAAATTAGCAGCCATGAAACGCACCTTCTCGCATTGATTTCATGGCGAACGAAAAGCTGCCTGAATGGCAGCCTTTGGCCAATATGCAACTGCAGCTCGAAATAAGTAATCCTGATTGTTGGAAATGTAATTCAAATGTAGAGTATTCGGGCCAAAAGGTTGCACTGGAATATGCTACGCAAGTTGTAAGAAAGCTGTTATGAAGGATCACTGCGCAGTATAAACGCTACAGAAGAGAGCCAACACGCATGAGTGCGCCAATGACTGTTCCAAAGGCGCCGACTTTATCGGCAGGTTAGCTGCGAAAGATAGTGTACTTTAGAGTAACTACCTCTGATTCACTGTTTAAACTATTTCTGGTACCACTCTGTCAAGGTAGAACACCACATTTCCTGAATTCCACGTGGCAGATGCAGTTTCCTCTTCGAAACGGCACGCCGCCGCATTGCGCTCAATGCAACTGAACGGGATCCGAGAGTGAGACCCGCATGACAGCAGCAGCTTGGATGGGCGAAACGCAAAGGCGCCCGTGTGCTGTGCAATGTCACTGAACGTTAAACGTCCCCAGGTGGTCGAAATTGTTGGGGAGGCCTCCACTACGGCACCTCTTTCTCTCTTCTTTTGCTCCCACATTCCTCCCTTCGCTTACGGCAGATATGTGAGGAAATTACTGCGCCATTTCCTTTCCTCAAAAACCAATTTTCAATTTTTTCCTTTGTTGCTCCGGCTCCTGTTTCTTAGTTCACCCTGGCAGGGACAATGGTATTGAAAATAAATAGTTATCGGGGGCTGATTTTGTGAGGCCTCTTTTTGCTTCAGTCGCTTAATTTTGGTGATTTTCCTTCACGTTTTGAAAGGAAAAAGAAATTGTTTAGTAAAATTTGACCTCGAATAAAGCGACTTATAATAATAATGATTGGTTTTTGGGGAAAGGAAATTGCGCAGTATCTGTCCGACTTAATCACTACGAATTAGGAAGATGCCATCGCATCGCATCTTTAGTCTACGTGTAGTCAACACCATCCAAAGGGAAACGCAACCATTTGCATTGTTTTGTTGCGGTACAAGCCACTAAGGAAAGCTGTTCAGAAAATATGACCATTTGTCTTCAGGCGTGTTCTCAGCTTTCTACTCCAGATCAGTGAGGTGACAGATTACTTGGAAGAGAAATTTGACATTATTACGTGGAGTTTTTCACATACGGTGCAGCAACAAGACAAAGGCACTACAGAAAATGTGGGAAAGTGAATGTTGACTACGCAAAAATATATTTGGCAGGACATGCATGCTCCGCGCTGCTTGTATACAAGGGAAACTTGGGGCCTTGGGAAAAGTCTTTACGTTCAAAACAACAAAGGCAGAATAATTATATGGAATTCGATGACCCCAATATAGTCAATATCCTATCAAGGAAAACCAAATAACTTCTGTCGTTTTAAAGCGCAGCCGTTGACTTAAAAACACAGCAGTCCGTCATAACTTTTCGTTTGTCGTGTAGTCAGAGCGAATGCATCATGCATAAAATACGCTCAAAACTGCCAAAACACTACTACCACGAGTGAAACAAGTATGTACTGTCTATTTCCAGATCAGTAGCATTATTACAGTCGCCACGCGACCGCACAGAAACCGTGCCAGACGCATAGCGCACTGCACGCAACTGACGCGTGAGACTCAACATGCCGCTTCGAGGGGGAAACGGCGGCGCGGGGTAGTACTAATGGTATCCCCACCCTGAAAGCGGAGGCGAGCGGGCATCCAGGATGGATGGATGGATGGGTGGATGGATGGATGGATGGATGGAGCGTCCCCTTTGAAACGGGGCAATGGTTTTTGCCACTATGCTCAGTTTTTTTTTTCCTTTTTTTGTTTAACTCTGCTGTAAGTTAATAAAATTCGCCATTTTCTTTAAAATACGTCTTCCTACACTTTAAAACTTATGTCACCTCTCTGCTTTTGTGCCACCAATCATCCAATCGCGTTTTGCTAATTTCCACCGCAGATTTGTTTACATGACTATTGTTATCTCTAAACCCTTATGCCTTAGGAAGTGTGACTGTGCCTGCATCGACATCGGGATGGATACCATCACATTTTAGGATGAGATGTTCTATTGTTTCTACAGATTTACCACACACAGCACACGTGTCATATTCTTCGTTTAATTTCTTTTTCTAGCTGCGCGTTCTATGGGTAAGACACCCTGACCTAGCTTCAAAGAGGAGGGCACTGCCTCTTGAGTTATAAAACGTTTCCTTCCTGATCTGCCTTTTCCAGCATCGATATAGTTCTACACTAGGCTTCTTTTCCATTGAATCTATCCAATTTTCACCTTCGGCGTTTTTAACCTGTCGTTTAATGCTCTTTCTTTCTCCTTCCTCGTCTCTGGAAAACTTACTGGCCAGCTTTCTAGTTCGTTTCCGCCACTGTGTGTCAACGCTCTTTCTCTACAGGTATTTAAATACCTTGGCTGCCCACCTGTTATCATGCAATTTCCTCAGGTGTTCTTCGTATAGTACTTTACTCTGAGCTTCCCGTGCTTCGACCGTTGCCCAGCCCATATCCCCCTGTACTGCCTGTAGCTGTGCCTGATTGCCAGCGCCATCTATGGTAGAAAACCAAAAACTCAAGCGCTGACTACAGCGCTGCTTTCGCCACGCTTTCTTGCACACGCGCTGCATTGCACGTGCACTCGCTCGCGCTGTCGCGATGTATCGCGCGCATTGCAGCTTCAAGAACGTTGACATTGACGCGCACTTTCGCAAGACAAACGTACAAGCCGATTAGTAAATTCTGATCTGTGGAACAAACGATCGACGAGGCCTTATTCGACTGCCAAGCAAGCCTCCCAAGTCATTAACGTCGTGTACCTATGGGTAAGCCCACTGTTTATTATACTCTCGAAATATGCAAACTGCAGTAAGAACAGACCCACTCGTTCGCGGTTGTTCTTCAGAGCGCCCATGCGCGTTCGACACAGCCGCACATCGAAACAAGTGGCATACGCGCGGTAGGACCTGGAGATATTGCCAGGTATTGTTCAGCGTCGTCTGCCACTTTCATGCGCATCCAGCACAGCGCGTGGCCGCATACTCGCGGAGAATAGCAGGGCAGAATAAATTCGGCACATATTTAAACGTCAGGTTCACATGCGACTGTGCAGCTCGTCGCAGCGAAGATTTCCAACTTGAAATCTGGCCGCCCACCGCCGGGACGATTCTACAGCTTTTTTTTCCGCCCCGCGGTGGAAGTGTTTGCTATCATTTTCGCTTGCATATTTGAATGGAATTGGCTGTTTAGGGCAGGAAATTGCGCAGTGTCTTGTCTCGCATATCGGTGACTCAGGTGTCCGCCGATATGTGAGACAGATACTGCGCCTTTTCCTTTCCCAAACAGTCAATTCAATTCAAACAGACTTAAGACTGCTTACGAGCGAGAAGCCCGCCCGCCCGCTCACTTTGAAAACGCGTTCTCCGCGCCACGCAGCTGGAAATTCTACGTCTGCATGGCTCTATGTAGCTGCCGCACTGCGGCGCGCGACGCGATAGTCATTGAGTTTACTGCCCGTATATGCAGAACTACTCTCCCTCTACGTATGCCATACTTATGTGCCCCTACCCTGGGACGGCAGCTCCTGCCCACCGGTAGGAGTCTTCGTGCTCCCAAGCAACCTCACACGCCCACTTCATCGCTACCTGCTGTTGAAAATTAAAATTGCTTTTTGGGGAAAGGAAATGGCCCGCCGCAGTGGCTCAGTGGTAAGGGCGCTCGGCTACTGATGTGGAGTTTCAGGGTTCGAACCCGACCGCGGCGGCTGCGTTTCGATGTAGGCGAAACGCTAAGGCGCCCGTGTGCTGTGCGATGTCTGTGCACGTTGAAGATCCCCAGGTGGTCGAAATTATTCCAGATCCCTCCACTACGCCACCTCTTTCACTCCCTCCTTTATTCCTTCCTTTAACGCGCGGTTCAGGTGTCCGCCGTTATGCGAGACAAATACTGCGCCATTTTCTTTCCCAAAAAAAAATTTTTTTGAAACGAAATGGCGCAGTACCCGTCTCACATGATCGGCGGACCCTTGAACCGCGCCGTAAGGAAATGGATAAAGGGAGTGAAAGACAAAATGAAGTGGTGTCGTAGTGGAAGGCTTCGAAATAATTTCGACCACCTGGAGATCTTTAACGTGCACCGACATCGCACAGCACACGGGCGTCTTAGCGTTTCGCCTCTATCGAAACGCTGCCGCCGCGGTCGGGTTCGAACCCGAGAACTCCGGATCAGCAGCCGAGCGCCATAACCACCGAGCCACCACAGACTGCTGTCGGTAAATTCGTTTTGGGGAAACGAAATGGCGCAGCATCTCTCGCATATTGGGGGACACCTGAACCGCGCCATAATTGAAGGGATAAATAGGGACTAAGAGAAGAGGTGCCTAGTGGAGCGCTCCGGAATAATTTCGAGCACCTGGGTATCTTTAACGCGCAGACATCGCACAGCACACGGGCGCCGTAGCGCTTAGCCTAACCGAGTGTCTTAACCACTGAGCCACCGCGGTGGGTGCCCACCTGCTGTTGCATTAATGCTTTACGGGTACGATCAGCACGGGTTCGCTCGAGCACGCACACCATACACAGACTGGCGTTCGCTAAGTTGAGCAAGGCTTACGCCTCAAAAAATCTGAACTGATTAACCTTGACTGCCCATGTGACATGCTCCGCCCCCTGGGACATAACCCGAGGCAGATGGAACCTCGAACTAGGCGTACTGCTCCTACAATTTGCAGCTTTTCAATAGCTTTACACTCGCAAGACCTGTGGTGCAAATGTGGTGTTCCGTGCGAGTGGTACCGAACCATAGGAGCGACATCTACATCGCAGCATCACAATGCTTCATATTTCCGCTTTGTTTCGGCTGCACCTCTTCGGTCATCGCGAAGAGCGCATCGCGCAACTCGTCCGTCGCACGTGGTGGTGGTGATAACTTTAATAGACACAGGGGAGTTTAGGACACGCAGGTCTTTGGGCCCCCGCACGGCCCCACTGCACTCAAACGTTCATGTCCTGGAAGCTCATAACGCTGGCAGCCCGGGCCCCCGCACGGACCCACTGCACTCAAACGTTCATGCCCCGGAGGCTCATGACGCTGGCAGTCTGGCCTATGGCAATGTCTTGCTTGGCTGGGTCCTCGGTGGTGATGGTAAAAATTAATTATGTACAAGGAGGTGTTTGGGCCCAGGCCCTATGACCCAGGTCCTCACAAATCTAGGTAGAGCTCCTGTTCCGGAGCCCCAATTGCGTCTAGCGCCGCTCGCGCCCTGGCCACCAAGGTCCGTTGGGACTGTAGGTCATGGCAGCTGAGAAGCGCCACCTCCCAGACCTCCCTAGAAAGGTGGGAGATGAAGGATTGGGAAGGGTGGGGATTGGAAGGGCAGGCCCAGACCATATGGAAAACGTCCGAGAACGTCGCTCGGCAGAGCCTGCAGCCACCATCAAATTCTGAATTGAAGTGTTTCAACACTGCCGGGTACAGCATTGTATTTGTAAAAATTTTGAGAAGCCGTTCGTCTGCTCTCCGGAGACCCTTAAAGGGTTCCGGAAAGCGACGATGACTGTTCTTATAATATGTAGTGATGTCTTTGAATGTAATTAGAGATTGGGTAGGCTCGGTGTAGGCTTCCTGAGCAAGTGTGAGTGCCCGGGGAGAGAGCGCGCAGGCCGCCTGATCGGCTAACTCATTGCCCTGGAGTCCCTGGTGGCCGGGAGCCCAGATGAGGTTACGGTTTGGAGGGTCGCTGGACCGACAGAAATTTTGTAGGATGCGCCAGGCGAGAGGAGGTATCTAACCCAGCTCATAGTTTCGACAGGCCCCCTTCGAGTCCGTAATGATGTGTTTCACTTGTGGGAGGGAGAGTGCGAGCGCAATCGCGATTTCCTCCGCGTGTGTTGCGCTGTAGACGCGGAAAGTGAGTCCTGCCACTGTGGTGGTGTCGTGGACCACTGCTGCGGTGAACCACCCCCCACGGTGGGGACCGGCAATGTCCACGTAGTAGACGTGTTGTTGTCGACCATAATGTCGCTCCGGTGCTTCCGCACGCGCCTGGCGACGGCCATTGTGGTCAGAGTGTGACATGTTGCGGGGAATGGGTCGGACCCTGAGGGCGCGTCCCCGGGTTCTGTCGCTCGTACCCGTTCCTCAAAGGTGATGGTGCGTTGGATGTGGAGTCGGTCAAGAATGCGGCGACCAGATGGCGTTTGTGATAGGTGCGTATATTGGTTGACGAGATGGGCGTCTCGGAGTTCTCGATAGGTGTTGACCACCCCCAGGTCCAACAAACGCTGGTTGGATGTGGTAATGGGAAGGTCAAGAGCCCGTTTGATGACTTTGCGGTGCGTGACCTCGAGTTGGTCCTCGTCGTGTTTGCGCATGTGAAGGTAGTGGGTTGAGTAGAGAATTCTACTCGTTACAAAGGCATATGCCAGCCGCAAGGCATCTTTGCTTCGTAACCACCCACGCTTGTTGGAGACTCGGCAGACTTTCTAACATATTAGACCTGATACTAACGTCACATACAGAAAACTTGATATCACTCTTGAATCTGCCGGGTATCAGTGAACCCTCAGTAATACACGCCGCGTTTCTCAACCACTTACCGCACCCCAAAAAAATAACTAAAACAATCACACTTTATGACAAAGGAGACTATGAAAGCATCAACAGTGAACTTGATGCGTTCCAAATCTGGTTTCTAACCAATTTTCATGATCGCACTCCTGAAACTAATTGGCTACTGTTCAAAAACAAAATGCACGCTCTAACTGAAAAATTTATACCTACCATCACAGTAACTGAACGCCATGAATCACCTTGGTTCAATTCCGTGCTAAAACACATGAATAACAAAAAGAAAAGACTTCCAAACCACCAAAAAAACCAATAACCCAATCACGTGGAAAAATTATTACGAAGCAGAAAGATCCTATAACCCACAAGTATACAAAACTAAACACTCAATTTTTTTCTTCTAGTCTACCCGACATGATTCGTACAAACCCACGTCAATTCTGGAAGTGTATCAATCCTAACCCCATCGTAAATGTAACACTGTGTGACGATGATAATAATTCAATTGAAGATCATGACTTTGCGGAAGTTTTGAATTTATCATTCAGCTAAGTTTTCACTCACGAACCGGATAAAAAAATTACCCGATTTCCCTTCCTTTAACTTTCCACCTATGCCGGACTTGAGCTTCGAACCTGAAGGTAGTGTCAAATTAATCGACTCTTTAAAATTAACCTCTTCAGCTGGTGTTGACGGAATTAATACTAAAGTGTTAAAAAATACAAAACAGGCCACTAGCGCCATATTGTCTCATATATTTCAGCAATCCCTTTCATCAGCCATCATACCCCATGACTGGAAAGTAGAGAAGGTCATCCCAGCCCCCCAAAAAGGGTCATCTCGCCATAATTATCGACTAATATTTATCCCATGCATCACTTCTAAACTAATGGAACATATAATTTTCTCTCAAATTATAAAATGTCTAGTGTCCGTCAACTTTTTCCACCCTAACCAGCATGGCTTTCTAAAAGGTTTATCTTGTGAAACCCAATTAGCCCTCTTTATTAACGACCTTGGCTCTAGCATTGACCTTAACATTCCTATTGACGCCCTCTTCCTCGATTTTGCGAAAGCTTTTGACAAAGTTCCTCACAAGCGACTATTCCTAAAAAATTTCACGTCTCAATCTTAACGAACATGTTTTTAATTGGATATGCAGCTTTCTCACTCATCGGCAGCAGTTTGTTTTTGTTAATAAATGTTCATCTTCTTATTCCGCTGTTATATCTGGGGTACCTCTGGGGAACGTCTTGGGCCCCCTTCTTTTTCTCATATATATTAATGATTTGCCTGCTAACATATGTTCTAACATTCGCATATTCGCTGATGATTGCGTTATCTACCGGCCTATTACTAAGAGCGATGACATTTTGCTTCCTCAGTCTGACATTCAGCACGTACTAACCTGGTGTAATACATGGCTAATGTCCTTAAATGTGAAAAAAACATCTCTGCTATCATTCCACCGACGTCATTCACAACCATCTTCAAGATATCTAATCGGGAATGCCGAAATCGCTTCAGTATTAACTTACATGTATTTAGGCATCCATTTGACACCTGATCTAAATTGGTTTTTTCATGTATCTCAGATTACTAACGAGGCAAATCGCGTTCTTGGTTACTTTCGACGATCCCGGCGACTAGCACCCCCATCAGTGAAATCCCTTGCTTACTTAACACTTATCCGTCCCAAATTAGAATATGCATGCGCGATCTGGGACCCTCGTCAAAATAACCTTTCCACTACTCTCGAATCTGTACAGAATCGCTCAGCTCGTTTCATTTTCTCTGCCTATTCTTATCATGTAAGTGTAACTTAACTAAAACGCAATGCTCATCTCACAACTTTAGCGAACCGCCGAATAATTTCCAGACTGTGTCTGTTTCATAAATTCTATCATCATCCACATCTCAACTCAATTATCAGGCCCTCACATCGCATCTCCAATCGCACAAACCACGGGAAGACAGTCTACCCTCGCCCTGCCCGCACCTCTGAGCATCTGCCATCATTTTTAGTTCATACAGCAAGGTACTGGAATGACCTGCCAAACGCCATCGTTGATCAGATCGACTCATCGTCATTCAGATCTTCCATAGAAGAAATGTACTGCTGAAATTCCACCCCCTCATGTAATACCCCTTCAATGGGGCCTTTGAGGTACTAATAAATAAATAAATTCATGCGGAGTTTTGCGAGTGTTGTGTCCGGTCTGCGTTGTTGGTGAATAAAGAGAGCGAGGATGCAAATCTCCTTGGCCTCTCTAACCGGACCCGAAGGGAGTGTGAGCTGAATTGAAGTGTCGTCCCGAGGAGAGGGTCGAATGTGGACAAATTCTGATTTGGTGGGAGCACACCGCAGACCACAGTATGCAGCGTAAGTGTCCGCTGCCTGTTGTAGGCAGGTCTCCATGTGTCCGAGATTGCCTTTTGTTGCCCAGATAGAGATATCATCCGCATATAGGGCATATCAGATGCCGGGCATGGAGCCTAATTTTGCGGGAAGGTCTTTCATTGCGAAGTTGAACAGGAGGGGAGATAAAACCACACCCTGTGGTGTACCCCGGGATCCGATGGTATAGGGTCTATGTTCCTTGTCTTGAATTCGAATGTATACCTGTCGGCCCGTTAGAAATTGCCAGATGTACCGGTATGTTTTCTGGCCACAGTTGGTATCTTGGAAATGGTTGAGTATTACGTTGTTTCACATTACCAAAGGCTCCTTTCAAATCCAAGGCCAGGACTACCTTGTCATTGTGAGGGAGTTCTTGGAGCTCTAATATGTCATGATGGAGTTGTAGAAGGATGTCTTGTGCGGATTTCTGTGGTCGGAAACCAAACATAGTGTCTGCAAAAGAGTGATGTGCTTCGAGGTAAATGGACAACCTGTCTCGAACCATAGTCACCATTAGTGTGCCGACACAAGATGTGAGGGAGATAGGGCGCAGGTGCTCCACATCAATTGGCTTGCCTGCCGTAGGAATAAACGTCACTAAGGATGTTTTCCAATCCGGGGGGAGAGGAATCTCTCAAAGTCAGATATGGTTGATGAATTCAAGGAGGGTACGATAGGCTGCATCCGGAAGGTTCTCCAGAAGCTTGACGGTAACCCTGTCCCGGCCCGGTGCTGTACCGCGTTTCATTTTGGCTAGGGCCTCCTTCAAATCATGGAGCTTGAAGGGGGTGTCCAGCTCCAGATTTGTTTGCCCTATGTACGAGCATTAAGAAAGGCGAGGGTCCATCGTGGTACAGAGCTATCTGTCACACAATGTTCGGGTCAGTTGTGTTGTAGTACCGAGAAAGTTATGCATTGTACGTTGGAGGTGCCGCGCCGTTTGCGCACGCGTTTGAGGTCAATAAGTGCACGAAACATACGCCAGGTGTTGCGGACATCTGGCGCGCCGCAGTGTTGCATCGATCCACCCAGTTAGTGTCGGCTAACTGAGCGGCATAGTCGGCAGCCTTGTGGGTGAGTTCAAGAATCCGTTGTTTGAGTTTCTTGTGTTTCTGCTTTTTCCATCGTTTGCTGAGACTGCGGCGGCCTCCTAAAGATGGAGAAGATGGTTGTCTACTTAGGGGATGGAATCAGTGAGCTGAATGCATTGTTCGTTTTTGCGGAGAGTTGTCATTAGAGAGGTCACCCATTCTTGATATCCCGAGCGAACAATGTCTACAGAGGGTAGTGTCGAGCGGAACTTGTCCAATCGGTAATATGTGCTTGCGTTGTGCGGCGTTTAAGGGGCCGTGTGTAAATGGTCGTATTAATGATGCATTGGTAACTGCCAAGGGTGTCTTGGGTGTTAAGCCAGTCGGCGTGGCAAGTATTGCGGGTAAGGGTCAAATCTGGGCATGTATCCCTGGGTACTGAGTTGCCCATGCGAGTGGGGTTGGCCGGATCGGTATGGAGGGTTACACCGAGAGTTGAAATTAGTTCCGCCAATTTTCTGCCTCGGGGTTCCTACCTAAGGTAGCCCCATTGCCGACATGAAGCGTTGAAATCTACGAGTAGGGGGTCGCGTCCAGCCACGCGCATTGCTTCTGTAAAGAGCTTAGAAAAAGTTACGTCTTTAAGTTTTGGGGGCAGTATATTGTCACGTGGTGGTGACGTTGAAGAACACAGTAGCAATACTGTGGAAGACAAAACTAACTTTTATTGGGCAAACCTGTGCCCACAAAAGAGGCTACACTTACAGCACAACGGTAGCGGCGAGCACGGTTGGCGATCGTCGAAAATCTGATCCGCGGGTCAAGCGCGTCGGCTGTTATATAGCAGTAGTCGAATGTTCCAGACTAATTGTTGGGACCCGCGTGCCTTCCACAAAGTTCTACACCATTCGCGTCGGGCGATGAAATCAGATAACATAAGGTTCGGCTACAACAGACAGCAAATAGAAGCATCGATGACTTGCCAGAAACTTCGGATAGATGCAGGCGCGTCCCGCGCTGTGCGATAACACTTGTTAGGCGGTGAAACATGGTCGCCCGATAAAGATAAGTACACGTGTCACGTGTCAATATGCACATGAATCGAGGGGTCTATGCTCCGCAAAGCTATGACCGTGACCATGACAGGAGTATTCGGGGGTCGATGGGAGGGTGGTCTATTGTGCTGTGTAGTCTGTGAACTAGGATGCAGGTTTGTGTCCCGCTCTGGAAAGTCTGATTAGTGAGTTTGGTGTTGGCTCCGGGCTCCTGAAGGGCGACCAGGGCCACGAGCAACTCAAAGATTTCAAGGTAAAGGCGAAAGTGGGCTCGCTTCTGCCAGTCCTTGAAACCCCTGCAATTCCACTGGGTTACTGTGAAGGGATGCGTTTGTGTCGATGCTCGCGATCTAGGATTGGGGGCCACGATCAGAGGTTGAGGGGGTGAAGGATGCTGCTGTGCTAAAGAGGTTCGATCCACTGCAGCCCGAAGCCGTGCGGATGGCGCATTCCTCGTTATCGGAATCGTCAATACGACGAGAGAGTTTTGTGGGGCGTGTGGGAACCCTACGGGGTCCTGCACGTTTAGAGAGACGTGGATGTTCGCGAATCTATTTCTGGGTTAAGACTGAACCGAGCGCGTGATGCGGGCAGTTATGCTATTCATCTGGGCAGCAATGGCAGCATTTGTCATTTATAAGTTGAAGAAGCTGTGCAGCAATGTTTTCGATAGCGGCCACTCGGGCCTCCAGCGCATGAGGGTGCGCTTCAGTCGGTGGCAAGAGTACCCGTTCAGTTATGTTATCGCCGTCCTCCGTAAGGGAGGGCATAGGGGAAGAGTTTTGAGTGGCCAGAGCGTTAAGTATGGCTTCGAGCTTTTCATTCCGTGCAAGAAGAGCAAGCTCTCGTTTAAGTTCAGCCTCGAGGGGCGAAAGGGAGTTAGAGGAGGAGAGGACGGGGAAAAACTGGGAGGCCACTCGATTTGCCCAACTGCCCACCCGGCTCCCGCTGGGGTGCGCGATCGACGACGCCTTTTTGCTGACGTGGCCCGGACGCTGGGTTCCCGGTGCCGGCGCTTGATGGCACGGCCTTGGGTTGTGATGATACCAATTGCTGGCGTCGCTTGTCGTTGTCTTGCTTGGAGGTGTTGGCGCGATCCCCTCGTTACGCGTCCTGATTAGCACCGCCGGGTGGCGCGTTCGCCACCTTGTCCGAGCGTCTTGGTGGTGGTGGCCCGCTTAGCGGGCCCGCCGAGTGAAGCTTTCGGAATTTGCCTTTATATTCACGGGAGCTGGCGAGGTGACTAAACCCGCAAACAAGGCAGTTTGGCTTGCAGTCGTGCGGCGCCATTCCCTCTTCAGTGGCGCCGACAGTGATGTGATTGGCTGGAGCCATTTTGGAGCTGAGAAACAGGCTTTTGGAGCAGCTCAAGGCTCATTGCGAAGTGGTAAAATTGATTTCGCGAGAAGTAAAATAAGTAAAATAAATAAGGAGGAAGCCTTTCGGAACAAAAAGGTGCGGGCAAAATGCGAAAACATCCGTGTACTCTGATTTAGATGCACATTAAAGAACCCCAGGTGGTCCAAATTATTCCGGGGTCCCCCACTACGGCGTGCCTTATAATCAGACCGTGGTTTTGGCAATAATTTTATTCAATTAGAGGCAATTGTGCAACATCATATGTTGACCCAAATAACAAATTTTAGAACTAACTTCAGCATCATTTAATTTGTTATGTGACCAAGTATAGATCAGCGCTGTGTTATAGCCGCCAAGCCCCTGTAGGACAGCAGTTATGAATGAACAACTAGCAAGTCACTGGAACTTTTATTTAAAAATGACTAGAATGTAAATGACAAGCTTACAGAAAAACGATGAAAAACAAAAATCACTGAATGCAGATCACAAGCTTACAGAAAAAATGAAAAAAACTATCAACAGTTCTAAACATATATGCACTGACCAATAATTATGTACATGTAACGACAGCGCAACTTCTAGGCTTCTTGGCCTATCAAAAAGCAGTGGACTTGTTCTGTGCCCTTTTCTGTAAGCAACATCATTCACTCTTTAACTGCAAAATACTGCCTAGTTGGCTGCCTTAGAAGACATTTTGTCAAGAGCAGCTGAAGGTATTGTTTTTCTTTCAGCAAGCAAGGCCTTTCAACATCGCCAAAATTCGTGTTTATGCCGTTGTTTATGGGCAGCTCTGCATTCACCAACATTGTCTTTGCTGTTTCTACTTCCAGCGGGAGGTTTTGTCAGCATCACTTGGCGTCATCTTGGGAACATTGGCACGCTGCCGTTCAGCAGCCTGCTCTTCTTCAGCTAGCAAACGTTCTCTGTACCTTTTGCTTGCCCCTCGTCTGCTCTGACATCAGGCGTAACATCAAAGCTAGACCAAAGCGTTTGTCATATGAAACGTTCCTTATGCCATTTACGGTCTGAATAGTAAATCTAGGCCTTTCATTAAGTTTCCGACGGTTCACACTAAACCCCCTTTCCATGTCTGCATTTCCGTGTGCAATGCAAAGCAACGCTTTGACAATATTCCTCAACAGAGGGTACTTGACTCTATTGTCAGGCTTCTCATCAAAAATGGTCTGCCAGTGCTTTTCAACAGAAATGGATGCATCTGATTCAATGTGCCGCAGCCGCAGCAGGTTGTATTCGTCCATCAAAGCAGAGATGACACGCGGCTGTATAATTTGTGAAAGCCCAGAAGCTAGTTGTCTGAGATCACTGCATGAGGATTCCTTTTCCATCGACTCTGGCTTCAGGAAGCGTAGACTTCAGCAATAAATTACCGAATGGCAGTCGTGACGCGAGGTACTCTGTGCACTTGATATAAAACGTTCTGGCACACAGCCCAAATGCTCTTTTGTCCGCTGCTTCCCAAGATGATATTTCCCGCTCAGTGTCTTCTCCAATCTCCACTTCAGCTTTCAGTTCCGGGAGACTCGGCCTGCCGTAGTGCCAAATCTGTGCCCTTCTTAGAGCTATACGCCACTCTAGTCATGAAACGTCCACACAGCTTAAAAACTAAAACCACCATTTCACTATAAAGCAGATGAACCAAAGGTTCGCTCTTTTGAAAGAGACAAAAAATCGGTGAAAATATCTGCAGCATTCTTCATGAACAGGAGCTTCGCATAAAATTATGTCTGAAAATGATTTGCTCAGGCGTTGACGCAGTTGTCCACCCAAACGACAAGCTTAATCAGACATAACACTTCTGATCGCTGGAAACTGCTCAATGAGGCGATCTACTGCAGGCCTTAACGTAAGCCATCTGGAGCTCAAATGACGTAAGAAAACTGCTCGGCGGTTGAAGCACTTCTTGCTGGGCCTTAATCGAAGCTCTCTGTGCAGCAGTTTTGAAAAAGTAATATACGTCCACGACTGCTGCCTCAATTTCTGAACCAAAAGCATCTAGGCCATGGCTGAATGCATTATCAACTTTGTGGAGGCAGCATTCACCTACATCTTGGGTTTGGGTGCAGTTCCTTCAGTTTCTTTTTCACAGTAGGCCTATCACTAAAGAAACAAATGAAGTTGCTCTGCGGAAGATCCTGTCTTGCCTTTCTTGTATCACTGTGAAGGATATCAGCCGTAGCCGAGCCTAACCTGAAAGACTAAAGATGTTCCACAACCACGTTTTGTAATGCATGAAAAGTACCTCACCATCACATCTAGTTGCTGTCAACGTTGCTCCGGCAATGGCGTATCATCCAATGCAATTGAGTAGAATACATTTGGTCTGTTTAGTTCGTCAATTACAAGTTTTCTAATGTAAGGCCCAAGACCATCAGACACCATGTCGGAGGCTTTGGTTAGTTTGCAGGAAAACTGTTTAGAAATTTCTGACTCGGGGAACGTTCTCGGAAACAGAGACGTGGCTGTATCCGCGCAGAAGGGAACGTTGAGAGTAATCCCCAGAACGAAGAGTCTGCAGACACCACACGGTCGCCTGAGAGTGTCGATGAACTCTGCGAGAAGTCCAAATACGTCTGACAGGTCTTCGGCGTTTTCAGTACACCTGCAGAATCACGATGCTTCTTTATGGTCCCAATGTGCCTATTGCTTGTAGCGTGTCGCTTTATCGCTGCAACACCATGCTGTGTGCATTTAATGGTGTGATTGCAGACAATGCAGAATCCACTGCCATCAATGCCTTGGCGACACCAAGATATGGTGTCGCCAATTTGGTGTCAGGTGGAACGACCTGAGAGTTTAGTATCACGGCACATACATGCATTTGACATGCTAGAAGAATCAATTTTAGCACCAGGCAAGACAACTCCCCAAAAATGCTTTAAAAACGATTGTATCACCACTCCATCACAAGGCATCACTATACCAGTGCACAGCTTTTTCATAACGCTTTACAGTCAGCGATCGAAAATTCGGAGGGCAGATTTTTCGGACATGCTTGATCATTCGGACTTTTTCATGGCACCGCGACATGGCCCATAGAGCCAATGTATAAGAGCGCCTGAAATTTCGGACGCACCGCAACTGACTGCTCGATTTTTCGGACCTCGTTCACACTCGCCGCCAATACCCAAGCCGCCATATAATGTGTACAGTGGAACCTCATTACTTCAAACTGCAGGAGAGATCGAAAACTTGATCAAATAAAACGAAAATCAAGTTTAAAGGGGGTCTCTTGCGACACTGCATGGTTTCGAATTAGTATGATTTTTGAACGTCTTCCACCGCACGAACTTTTTTAAAAGCAGTCAGAGATCGAGGAACTCATCTATGCCGAGTCTCGTTTCGGCTTCACGGAGACGACGAGCGCAGGATATAGTGGTGCATTTGAAAGCGAGGTCAGCGTACCCGCGGCAAAACGCACCGCAAGTGACTTTTCCATCGTACATCACTGGCGTTTCGATGACAGGCATGACGCCCCTCATTATACGCAGGCCACCGCAGAGTGCATATCGCCGAATACGGTGCCGATTTTGGCTCTAGTCGCTAGGCCTAATGACGGAGGCCAACGCCGACGGAGCGCTTGCTTCGGGCGTTTCTCAGTGCCAGTGCCGCTGGGCCCTGCTCTACGTTTCCGTAGAGCGGCGGCGACGGAGCCCCGCCCCACAAAAAACATGCCAGTCACAGCGCGAGCTCACCTCACGTGACCCACGGCTTGCTTGCTGCGAGCGAGAGATGGCGCTGGCGAGCGTCGCGGCTTCCCTGTCATTGCTTCGGCGGCGGCGATGAGCCGGTGCATGGGTGCGCGGGCGCAAAAAAAGAATCCTTTTTTTTTCTTTTCGCCGTCGGGAGATGCGCGGGTCTTGCGCCCCGAAAAGCGCCCGCTGCCAGGGAACAGACAGCGGTTTATGGTTTATTTCATTTGGCAATATACGAGGCGTTCCAGGTAAACGAGTCTCCGATGAGTTTTGTGTTTGCGCTGGGCGCGGTATATAGGATAAGCGAATTTGCATTTGGTTGCGCTCAAGTAGTACCACTGTTATGTATTGGGATTTCTCGCGCTATCTTTTAGAGCCTGAAGAAAAATTACTCGGACGGTACCTTGCTGCGAACAAGGAGTTATTTAAAAAGCGAGACAGTTTAAACTAATAAATCGACTGTGCAGTGCGAAAAAGAAAGTAAGCAGAGTTTAATAATGGTTATACTAAAGGTCAAGAGAAAGCATTTTGGCAATGTCCCGGACCAGATTTTGAGGTCGTCGTCGTGTCGGGCACGTTCACTTGTGGTTGCACGCTCAATATGGTTGGACGCTCAGGTATGGTTGGTCCAAATCGGCCGAGGTCAAATTTAGACTGCCATCGTATCGAGCACATTGAAATTAGCCTGAAAATAGATTTTGGTCAAAATCAATGAAGGTCAAATTTCGTGGGTGGGATGGGCAACATTTCGGAAACGACCCGGGTCTAATTTGGAGACACCATCGCATTGGCCATAGTCAAAATATGCTTGTCATCTGACTTAGTTGTTGCTATGAAATCGCTAAGTCCAAAGGTCACTTCGATGTCATACGCATGCCGGACTGAAACTCGTTTTGCCTTGAATAGATATACTGCAGAGTATGCCACACGACCCTCAGCAGTAATGAACCGATTTTACGCGCTTAGGATACTCCTTCAATTGTTAAAAACGTGGTTACATTTACCTGGACACCTGTTCTATTTACACGAAGAAAAACGTAGGGCAAAAATTCATCCCTTTACTCAACGAAAGCTAGTTCGAGCACATGCATACAGTAAATATACAACTGTAAAATAAAAGCATTTGCGATAGACATGGTTGCATATCGGAAAATGCATTAAAACACAGGAACGTCGGGTATCGAATGTTGCTAGCACGAGTTTGTCCAAACTCGTGCATTCATCGGCGACATGCATAGGGCAGCACAGCCAGGCAGAGCTCGTGAAAGCGGTCACCGCCCATCGTCTGTGCACGTGTCGCGCGGCGAAATCGCCATTAAGAGCTTTATAGTGTGCAACACAACTGACCACTTCTTCCAGCATAATACCAATAAGTTCGTGATTTTTTTCGGTGAAGTTTGATTTTCCGGACTGCCCGATTTTTCGGTCAGTTTCGCGGTCCTTAGAGGGTCCGAAAAATCGTCGGCTGTATTAATAAAATTCCGCTAACTCACCTTTAAGCTTCGAAGGCGCCATTTCAATGATGAGTTGTGCCGCAGCATTCCAAGCACGTCCTTGTCCGACAGTTCGACTTGCCCTACACACGCGCTCACGTTTCTTTGGTTTACGCGCGAAGTGTGCAATGGCGATGAAGATCGATGTCGACGTGAGGATTGATGTCGCTCACAATTGTGGGGCGCATGGACGTTTCGACCTCGAGATATTAGCTTCGCTTTCGTAATGTGAAAATGCGCGTTTGGCGCAGAATAGCAAAAATGTAGCAGGTTTTGCCTTTCGGCGCACATTGGCTCAGCTATCACATCACTGCCGCAGACATTTTGGCCGCATAGGCCACAGCGTTCGCATACTGCAGCCGGACAGACGTCGACTCGATAGCCCAGTTCACCACACCGGTAGCAGGCTGGGATTGTACGTTTGTAGTCATGAGCTGGGGCAAGCTCGCAGTTGTGCACGAAACGGGGGACAGTGGAGCCCCCAAAAGTGAGCACGGCTACGTTGGTGGTTCCCAGCTTGCGGATGGCTACAAGTTCACCACCACGCCACTGGATTTTGGGTGGAAGTGATTCACTAGTTTCACGGTTCTGCAGCCCCACGACACGCATCACTAGTCAGTTTCCCATGTCCACGCATGGCAATGGATTGTCTGTGAGCAGGCGTCGGACCACCTCTTGCGTGCCACACATCACTAGGTTCTGTTCCCAACTAGGGCAGATAGTTAGGGAGTTGAGTGAGCGTAATGAGTGAGGGCAGCGCCAAACTCACCGGCTTAGAAAGCTGTTTTTAGAGACCGTCGTTGTAAGCTTGACCACTACGGCATAGTGCCCGGGTTGCATGCGCACAGATGGTTTCGGCACCCACGAAGATGCCGGTGTCTTGTTTCTTCGTAGGCGTCGTAGAGCGAGATTCTCCCCTTTCGGTGAGAAGTGTGGAGGCTGAAGCCGTGGCCCCACTCTTGCCTTGTTGGCGACGGCGTCGCTGCATAACTTGGAACGCGGCCTCTAGCGAAGGTGAAAGTGCTTCCGCTGGGGCCGCAAGGTGACTTGCGGGGATATTTCGGTGGCCATGTTGTCACAGGTGCGCCGAGCGTGCTCCGCTGCCAGCGTACGTGGAGCTGGAGCCGTTAGGCTTAGCTCCGTGTCCACAGCATACGAAGAAACACTCGTAAATTGGCGAAAATTCGGCCCACCTGGATGTCTCCGGATGCCGGATAGGTTTACACTTGTAATGAGCTCATTGGTTTGGGAATCGCAGCAATATTTTCCGCGGCTCCCGCCTAAAGTTGGCGGAGCCGGTGCGCTGCCCGTCCAACGCGCCACGACACCGCGTCAGTGCATTGTTCGGAGTTCTGTTCATGTGACCACGTAGCGTATTACAGCTGCATTAAAACCGTGCATTGCTTAAACACTGAGCTGATATGAAGTATATTGGTTGTATTTTAAGGCGGACGTTTGCAGAAAACAGATTTTTCATTATGCTTGTCCATTCTGGTCTAGGTTAAACGAATTTCTAGCCACGTGATTGCTAAATAGCGACATGAATGGCAAGAATTTCACAATTATACCTGCATTTCTCGAATGTAATGCGCAAAGCGGATAAATAACCGCAAACGCTTCTTGGAAAACTGTCGTCTGCTGATTCGATCACTGCATTTTTTCCCGCTAGTCAAAAACATATTTTGAGCGCCATTTTCAACTATATTACTCAAATTACAGTTGTTTGAAGCTTCAAACAGTATATATGTGACCAACGCACGGTGCATGTAGGCTATATTAGGACCCAATTAAGCCTGCAGCTGAGCCCACATTACTGAGCACCGAAGAGAATTTCTTCGTGCGAAAATGTAGACAAGTGGTAAAACTTTTCTGTTTATCTAAACAAGCAGAAAATCACGAGTCGAATTTGTAGGCTCAAGGATTTTGATCTTTCTGGCTTGTTTGATGCAGCCCAACATTAAAAACTTGATTTTGATCTTTGCTGTAATTGGCAAGTGCAGTTAGTGTCACCAGTGTTACAAACTACTGATTTTCTTTTCAATTGTGTCGTTGTAAGATCAGCGGCCAATCAATATACGTAACGTATTTATGCGGGTAAGGGCCGCATCCGTGCGGGTGCCAAATATAGCGCCAGGCTGTCAGGGTTATTAGAGTTGCTTCTTTCCGCTGTCAGGTGAGTGCCAAAAGAACAAGTGAACGCGCTAAAAATCAGTTCAAAGTGTTTGTCGCACTTTACTATGCGCAGTTCGCAAGTTTCAATGGAGTTTTTGCGACACATGCGAACTGGCGATTCCATGCTATCGATAAAAATTTATTTCGAGCCTGTAATGAAGCCAAACTTAAGCATATGATCTTAACCAAAAATTTACTGTCGCTTATCTAGACTAAAAATCACACGCAAGGTGCCACGTCAAGCCGCCGTCGGCGCCATCACCGCCTCGTCCGCCATGTCGTACAGTCGCCGCGCCACCTATGGGCTCCGTGCGCTGCAGTTTGGCGCGCGCGAGTGGCGCCACCTGGTTAACAGCGGTGGCCAAAGGCGGACGCAGCCAACGCAGCTCTCTGGTTCAGTTTGCAGTGAGCGAGGCGAGCGGTGAGGTGTTTCGTCCGAAGGCGAAAACAAACTTGGATAATTATGGGTGCTCTACCTACTGCTGTGGTTACCCAATGTCATAACAGCTACAAAAACACTGCAGTCAAGGTACCGAATATATTTAAACGCTTTTCTTGGAGGAGGAAAAACTTTATTTATATTTCATATTAAAATATGTTATTAGCGGTCGCGGGCTGTCTTCATCTTCCGATGAGTTATTGCAGCCCGTCTTAACAGGGTTGGGGCCCCTGGTCCAGGGCTCCACTGAGGTATGCCGCCAGGTAGGCTCTCCGCACCAATCCGCGCTGGACGGCCGGGTCCTCGCTGGAGAGCATCCCCTCCCATTGTTCCGCACTCGGGTTTTTGTTTATTGCAGCTAGATCCTTGTTTTTCTGACACACCCACGTTATGTGCATTAACGTGGGTTTTTCTCCACACCACGGACATTTGCTGCTGTATTGCGTGGGGAAGATTTTACTTAAGGTATTTAGATTGGGGAAAGTCGCCGTTTGCAGCAGCCTCCAGCCTACTGCATCTTTTTGGTGTAGGCTGTTATGGGGTGGCGGATATTTGAGTCGCGTTCCCCTGTGATAGTTTAGAATGTCTGAGTAGCTCAGGGGTACCGGGTCTGCTGCTGGGTTGTCGAGGTCAGTTTGAGTGGAGGCTCGGTTTGTGTGCTCTCCAGCAATCCTATCTACCTCTACGTTCCCGGCGATCCCGGTGTGTCCTGGTACCCACATGATTATGTGTTCCAGTTGTTGTTCCTCGGTTTGCGGCATTTTGGCCGATTTAAGGATATGTAGAGCTTTCCGTCCTATTTTGTCATTCATGTATTTTCGGCATGCTGCTTGCGAGTCTGTTAATATTGTTAGAGACCTTCGGATACGGTAGCCCTCCGCCGCCGCCAGGGCGATGGCAGCCTCTTCGGCTTCCTCGGCCGCACAATTCTTGAATGATGCGCTGGCTATTTCCCTGTGTGCAGAGTTTATTGCCATTGCTACCATTCTGTTTCTGATTTCTCGAGAATCTCTCGGGTACAGCAGCCGCGTCTGTGTACAGTGTTTTCTTTTTCGGCTAGGATTTGTTGAACGTATTTTGCCCTAGCTTCTCTGCGTCCTTTATGCAGGTTTGGATCCATGTTTTTAGGTATCGGGGCCATCCTGAGTGTGTTCCGATATTCGTCAGGTATCCGCTCTGTTCAGTGTTTCTTGCAGCGCACCTTCGTAGCCACACCTATTTAGGAGCGCTATACCAGCTTTGGTTTGATTTAGCCTTTGTAGCTGCGCCGCAAGTTGGGCTTCTCTCAGCTCTTCAAAGGTGTTATGCAAACCCAGGGCTAAGAGTTTCTCTGTTGAGGTTGCTTGCGGTAGGTGGAGCGCTAACTTATATGCTTTCCTTATTATTGTGTCTGCCTGAAGTATTTCTCCCTTAGTGCAGTTGTAGTATGCGAGGCTGTATGTTATTCTGCTTACTACGAGGCTTCTGACGAGTGTTAAAGTGTCATTTTCCCGCAGGCCGTGCCTCCTTCTGGAGACCCTGGTTATCATGCGCGCCACTTGCGTCGCAGAGGCTTTGATTAATTTTAGGGTTTGTGTGCATCTTTGGTTCGATTGGATCCACATTCCCAATATTCTAATGATCGTTTTTTCCGGAATCGGTTGTCCTTCTAGATAGACGTTTATCCTTAGTTCCTCCTCCGGTACTGTCTTATTTTGTCTGCTTCTCCAGATTCTTAAGAGCTCTGATTTTTCTGTTGAGCAGGCAAGGCCTCTATCTCTGACATAGTTCTCTACGCATGTGGCTGCTTCCTGTAACTTTCCCTCTTTCTCACCGAGCGAGCCCTTCGTGACCCACACTGTGATGTCGTCGGCATATATTGCGTGTCGTACGCCTTCTACATTTTCCAACTGTTTTGCTAAGCCAATCATCAAGATGTTGAAGAGGATTGGGGATATTACTGATCCCTGCGGCGTTCCTTTATTGGGCGTGTGGAAACGCTCGGAGCGAATTTCACCCAGTCCTATCATTGCTGTGCGGTTTGTTAGAAATGCCTTGACATACCCGTATATTTTCTTGCCGCAATCCAAGTTGCTGAGGCCTGTTAGTATTGCCTTATGGCTGACGTTGTCGAACGCCCCTTTAATGTCTAGCGCCATGATTACGTGCTCTCCTCGTCTCTGGACGTCGGTTAAAACCTCGTCTCTAATTTGGAGTAGTACGTCTTGCGTTGATAACTTGCTTCTAAGGCCAAACATGCTATGTGGGTATAGCTCGTTGTCTTCCATATGGTCTTGTAGGCGTCTCGTTATTATCCTTTCATATAGTTTGCCAAGGCACGATGTAAGGGATATCGGTCTGAGATTTTCGACCTGCAACTTTTTCCCTGGTTTTGGGATCATTACTATCTCCGCGTGTTTCCAGTCATCCGGGACAGTCTCATTGTCCCATAGCTTATTTAGGTATTCTGTTAATTCCTCGACCATCCCGTCACTTAGGTTGCGGATGATTGCGTTATTGATTTTGTCTGCTCCCGCAGCCGTGTTTCTGGTCGAGCTTCTTATGGCCGCGTAGACTTCCTCCCTTGTTATTGGCCTGTCTAACTCAAGATTTTCTTGTCCTTGGTAATGGCCCGTGTAGGCTGCTCGGTTGTCGTCTCCGAAACATTTATACTTGACTTGTTTTATGAGCTCCGAGTCCGGTCCCTGGAACTGATGGACCAGTCTATGTATGGCCTTGTTGTTTTCGCTTTTCATTTTCGTTGGGTCCAGGAGAGCTTTCAGTATGTGCCATGTTTTGGCTGTACTCAGTGTTCCGCTAAGGGAATTGCTGAACTGCTGCCAATTTGTTCTAGCCAACTGTTCAGCGTAGGCCTCCGCTTTCTTTGTTATTTCTGCTATTTTGATTTTGAGTTTCCTATTGCACCTGTCTTTTCCACAGTTTGGTTAGGCCTCTGCGTGCTTCCCATAATTTGAGGAGCCTGGAGTCTACCTCGGGTGTCTGCTCTGTTCTGTCTATTTCCTTGGTGTATTTGTGTTGCTTCTCTTTGAGCATGCTCCCCCATGCCTCAATTGAGTCTATGCTCTCGCGCTGGCTCTCTTTGCATGCCTCTCTGAGCGCGTCCCAGTCCGTTATTTTCGTGGTTCCAATTCGGCGTTGAAGTTTTGCCGATGTGATTTGCGTGCCAATAATGTAGTGATCGCTCCCTAAATTTTCAAAGAGGTTTTCCCATGTCGCCCGTCCTGTTCTTTTGACGTAGGTTAAGTCTGGGCAGGTGTCCATGCTGACGCTGTTCCCGGTTCTGGTGGGGGTGCTGGGGTCTGTCACTAGCTGACATCCCAATACCTCCGCCGCTTCCTTTGTGTTTGCCCTTTTTGTCAGATACCTTGTACCCTCAGCTTGGGTCCTTGGCATTGAAATCTCCCACCACAACTAGTTTGTTTCCTTGCGCTAGTCTGCTAACACCGTGAGAGTTCTTGGAATTTTGCAGTTTTCTGCTTCGGGGAGCTGTAGATGTTGACCACGAAGGTGCTGCTACCCTGCCTTTTCTTCTTTGGAATAATTTCGGTAATGACGTGTTCCACGTCCGTGTCGGCTATGCTGTCGTGTGCTATAGCGACTAGGTGTTTGGCAATGAGTGTTGCTGTTTTGTTGCCCTCCGGGTTAACGTAGCATGTGTAGCCCTGGAATGACGGTGTGATGTTTGTTTCTTGTAGCGCTACTACGTCGGGTGGTGTTAAATGCGTGTTTATATATTGTTGTAATAGCCCCTTCTTCTTATACCCTCTGCAATTCCATTGCCAGATTTCTAAGATATCATTGTTTTGGCTGCGTTTGGTTGCGCCGGCCATGATTAATTTTCTAGGTTGCTCGTTTCCTGAATTGGGCGGCGGACGTTGAATTTGTCCTTGACGCCTTCTGATAGTTTTTGCTTGCGCTGGTTGCGGACTTCTGTCCCTATCATCTCTACGCGCTGTTCCATTATTTGTAACTTGTCTTACTTCTGCCATAAATTTGGTGAGGTCGTCTTGGCCTCCTAATTTTGATGTTTCTGGCTGACTATGCAGCTGCTGTTGCAGTTTAAGAGAAGGGCTACATGTCCCTTGGCCTCTAATCAGACCCGCAAGCTCTTCAATCTTTTTGCTTTGCTCTTCTATTAATTTGCGGCTGGCCTCTAATTGCTGCCTGAGTTGCCTGTTATCTTTCTCTAGTTGTTTCTCCCTTTTGCTAGGGTTATTCTTTTGGTCGTTACTGTTATTATTACCAGAGTGCGGAGACGGAACTGGAAGGGCCTGCTCCCCAGCTCACCTTGGTGCCTCCGCCCTGGTGGGTTTGCCCTTGCTTGTTTTGTTGCTGCTGCCCTTTCTTGATGGCCGGGGTCAGCGGCAGGAAGGACCGTGATCTTCTCCGCGACCGGCTCCGTGAGCGGCTCCCGGACTGGTCTCGCGGCCCCCGGGTCCGGCTCCGAGATCGGCTCCTGGAGCGGTTCGAGTCTCGTTCGGAGCTGAACCATCTCGGGTGGTGCTGCTGCTTTGGCTGTTCTTTCCATTTGCTGTTGTTGTTTCTGTAGGCCGGGCCTCGCAGTTCTCTTGTTTTAAGGCGCTGTTGGCAGTTCCTGGCTCCGGTGGCGTGGTCGCCTCCGCAGTTCAGGCACTTTGGTTGGCATGTGTGTCCCTCCGGCGGATTCTGTGCTCCGCATTGCCTGCAGGTCTTGACGTTTGGTGTCGGGCACACGTCCGACCTGTGTCCCTGTTGATGGCATACGTAGCAGACCTGCCTTGTGGGACGGTACGGGTAGCATGTCAGCTCGCCCCCGCAGTAGATTACTTGTTTTGGGATGTAGGGGCCGTCGAAGGTAATGACGGCTGTCTGTGACTTCCCCAACATCCTGGCTCCGAGGATCGTAACTCCTTGGGACCGCAGTCGTAGCTTCGCTTTAAGAAATTCTTCCCATGTTCCGGCGTCGATCCCGTGGACCACCGCTCTCTTGGTCTTCTGGTACCGCTACGTAGGCGTTTACTGCGTAGTTATGGCCTTCCACGTTCAGGGTGGTTATTCCTCTGATCATTCTGGGGACGTCTTTTGGAGTGCTCGCTATGATGATGTTAGAGCCTGGCCTGTCTTATAATGAAGTCCAAGTCCTTACACTGGTTCTTGCACGCTTGTACTATGGCTTGGGCCACTCTGTACCCCTGGAGCGTTCTGACCGGTAGGCCGTTTTTTGGTCTGAGAATCCTTGCATCGCCTCTCGAGAGTGGCGGGGCCCTGCGCCGCGGCTGCCGCGCCGCTTCCCTTTCTCCTGTTATTCGCGCCTGTAGCTGGCGTGGCTGACGTCACGCCACCTGTCGCTGCACCGCCGGCTGCGCTACTCTGCCTTGCGTCATCCGCCGGCGCCATCTTGCCATTGTTCTGCCCGAGTGGGGCTCCGTCTTTCAAAATGGCGGCTTGCCGTAAACCGCGCTTGTGAGCCTGTTTTTGCCGTCGGGATTGGTATAAAGTCCAATCTAATTCACTTTTTGGCTGTTCGTGCAGTCCGCCCGAAGCGTCCTGCATGCTGGTGTCCCCGCGCTCGCCGGTCCCCGATGCCTCGGAGTGATTGTCGAGGTGATCCGCCTCCATGTCCTCATGAACTTTTGGCGAAATGTGGGCCATTTGGCTGGGGGTGGGTCCGAAATCGGTATTTTCAATAGCGGGTATTGTGCTAGCTCCCGTAGCTACCGTGGGGATGACTTCCACGTTTGCGGGTGCCGGGCAGGCGCCGGCCCCGTGCTAGGCCTAACGGTGCGTTCTCTGCTGTGGCGTCTTTCAGAACGCGATAAAAACCTGAAAAATTGGCCTACCGGTCCGAAAGTGGTATCCTCGTCGTCCTGCCCTTGGGGGGTCTTCGGTCCAACCAACGGTTGATGGCTTGATCAGCTTTTGCGGTCTCGGTGGGTCAAAATCTGCGGAGCCAATGCGGCGCACGTCCGCACCCTCCGCCTCGAAGCGTTCCTCCTCGCTTTTCTTGGACATCGTGCATGCTAGCTCATGCACAGAGGGTATGCTGGAAATGAGTGCACTGTGGAATTAAATTCATGAGAGTGAACTGGGAAAGGGTTTACATTGACTGGGGTGTTTCGAACGTGACATCATTGGTAGGAGCTGCTTTATGTCTTTATGTAGAGCGAAGGAATGCGTTCAGTCAGTCACAGGAATTGGTCTACGGTGAAGTTCTTGGAGCTAGCATCTGAAGTTTGTCTTAGTTTGTTATGCTCATCTGTGGTTCAGCGTTTTGTTTCGTTTTTTTCGTGCGTGTGTATGCAGTGGGAGCGACGTCGTACTTCTGGGACTGCTTATGTCGTTTTTCACATTGTTTCACCTAAGCTTTTGTGTATTTATTTGCATCATTTTATTTCCTTCACTGGTTTAAAATTTTGTATCTTTATTTGTTGCATTTATGAGATCTAAAATCCTGTTCTACACGAATAAAAAGAAAAATAGAGTGGTTCAAATTTCTCTCTACGTATATATTTCTCGGATTTCACATCACTAAACCCGTAGTTTCGGGAATTAATCTTTATTTTAATTAGGTTCATCGTCCCAATGCAACAAAGACTATAACGGGCGCCATAGTAGGAGGTTCTAGATAATTGCAACCACTTGGAGTTCTTTAACATGCACTGACATCGCGCAGTACGCGGGCCTCTAGAATTTTGCCTTCACCGAAATGTGACCGCCGCAACCAGGATCGAACATGTCATTTGGGTCAGCAGCTGAGCACCATAACCACTGAGCCACCGCGGCGGCCTTTCTATAGTTAAGTATTTACCAAAAGAGCAATACGACCAAAATAATTCATGTAATTGGTGTCTTCATGAAATTCCTGAAATGAAAGTCCTGTGGAAGATACTTAGGAAGAAACCCATCGTCTTTTTGTATGCTTAGAGCTATGCTTCTCCGAGAGGAATACACAAAGTGTCGATCCTGCAGGATGTAGAGCACTATCATCCGGAAACAAAGGAGGTTGGAGGACAATCTATTTTCATTGACACAGTGTATAGAAATTGCGGAAAAGGAACATAGGCCCTTATTGCTAGCATTTCTGGATATTAGGGGAGCCTATGACGTTACTCAGGAGCATTTGTGGGACATATTGGGCACATTGGATGAGGAAAATGGAGTAATTAATCTTTTAAAAAATATATAGAGAGAGGTAACAGAGTGCTCATAAAATGGGAAAAAATGTATCAGGGCCTGTAGAGATACAGCGGGGGCTTAGACAAGGATGTCCTCTGTCCCCTTTGTTGTTCATGTTGTACCTGCAAGGTTTGGAAGCCAAGCTAGAGGGGAGCGGACTAGGCTTCAACCTCTTTTTTCAAGCAAGGGGAATTGATTAACCAGACATTACCGGGACTAATATACACGGACGACATAGTGATAATGGCTGACAACAAGGAAGACCTGCAGAAGTTGTTAGACATATGCAGTACAGAGGGAGATAGGTTAGGCTTCAAGTATAGTAAGGAAAAATTTGCAGTCATGATATTTAATGAAGAGGGCGGCGAGCATATAATACAAGAGTTCGTGCTAAAAGTAGTGAATGAGTAAAAGTATCTTGGGGTGTGGATAAATAAGTGTTGAGTATCTGACAGAGCATGAAAAATATGTAATGAATAAAGCTAGTAGGAATGCAGCTGTCATGAAAAATAGGGCACTGTGGAATTACAATAGGTATGAGTTGGTAAGAGGGATCTGGAAAGGGGTGATGGTCCCTAGCTTGACCTTCGATAATGCGGTCCTGTGTATGAGGTCAGATGTTCCAAGGCTAGAAATTAAACAATGGGGAGTAGGGAGGTTAGCTTAGGGAGCACATGGCAATACACCAAATTAGGGGGTACAGGGTGATATGGGATGGGCGTCTTTCGAGAGCAGAGAGGCTAGCAGTAAGATAGCATTTGAGGAACGATTGAGAAAGATGGAGGAAAAGCAGTGGGCTAGGAAAGTTTTCAGATACCTGTATATAGACAATGTTGACACGAAATGGAGAAAGCGAACTAGAAAATTGACAAGCAAATATCTGGACAGCAGTAAGGGGGCAAATCAGCAATTATCGGCTAAGAAAAAGGTTAAAGAAACAGAGAGAGCTCTCTGGAAAACAGGGATGCTGACGAAATCGGCACTAGAAACATACCGGACCTTTAAACAGGAAATTGTCAAAGAAAATATCTATGATAAATGTAGGGGAAGTTCTTTGTTGTTTGAGGCCAGGACTGGAGTTTTGCGGACTAAGACGTATAGAGTCAGGTACCAGGAGAGACACTTTGTGCATTGCGTGCGGAGAGGAGGAAACGGCTGAACACTTGATATTTTCTGTCAAGGGCATTACATTACAGTGGAAAGCAGCGGGGCTGACTTTAGGGATAGTGAAGGGAAAGTGGATTTTAAGAGGTTAGAAGTAACCAAGCGAAGGTGATCTGATTGGCGGCTAAAAGCAAGACAGGAGTAAAATTTCAGAAGACATGGGTGCAGCCTTATCCATCCATCCTGCTGGCGCCACCATACCAGCGCACGGAGCCCATAGGAGTTGAAATGACCGAATAGCGCGAGCGTATGCAAGGGGAGGGCAAGGTGCGTTTGGAGCTGCCTCCCAAGTGTCGTGGGTAGAGCTGACGCGCGGCTTTGCAGGCCTGCGTCAGTTCCGGATTGAATGCATGCGCTCCCGCCAGAACCCTATACCCGAGGCCGCCCGTGTCCGTTTTAGAGGGGACCCCAGCTGGCTCTAGGGTGCGAGCGCCACTAGTATAGCGCGCTAGTATAGCACAGCAGCTGCTCCGGTAACGCCCACTGCCAGCCGGTGCCTACCGCAGCTTCCGACGGCTGCATCATGCCTGGCACTGCACAAGCAGCATCAGTAGCGTCACTGTTCGATCCACGTAGTAGCATAATAGGAAATTTAAATTAGCCCCGATGGGCTTCTCGCGATAAATACCGCATTAGGAAACTGGCTAACGGGGAATGGGCCGCGGTACTAAAGCGCGAAGTCTGGGAGTCGATCGACACTGCCACTCAATGTACTACTTAATAGCATGCAAGTTACTGCGTTCATTCACCTGAACATCAGCATAGTACGCTTATAACTGCGCAAGGAAAAAAAGCACGTATGTAGCTGCGCACGCATTTAATAGACAGTTTTAGCTGTGCGTACGCAACGGCTTAGCGTACGCAAGGAGTTTGCGGGGACAGTAGTGCGCATGCGCAGAACGCAAGCCCTGCGTCTTGCGTGCGCACGCTAGCCAGCGGACTTTGCGTTGCGTGGCTTGCGTACGCTTCGACAAGAAGGCGGCGCCCTGCTCGCCCGCTTCGGAATAAATACGTCGCCGCTGGATTCTCCGACGCAATATCTCGCTCAAATGGTAGCGGTTCGCTTTTATTTCGCCTACTCTTGCCCACACGCAGCGGTATACGCGATAACTGGCCCGTTTTTCAGATTTGGCGATTTTCAAGCTCCTAGGCCTAACTATATGCAGTGTTTTCCTCGTAGGTAGCAACCACACCTGGCGAAGCAGTTTTCTGGCTTTTAGCCAGTTCTCACATTTTCTTCGTTTTGCATAGTTTTCCTTCTTGACACAAAAAAAGGCTCACAATACAGTCACACTAGTTATCAGTAATCACGGATGAAATTTTCAGCAACCGAGGGGGTTGTCACTAGATGGCGCTACGTGCGCCTGACGGACGCTACGGCTCGGCCAGCTAAAACTATACTTCGCAGCGGACAGCGAAACGCACGCAGCGCGTACGCACAGCTAAAACTGTCGAATACCTTGAGCCGGTGTGCACGGGGCCCCCGCCGGCAGGTTCACTCAACTCGCCCCCAAGGAATGCGTTCTTTTGTTAATAGCACAGGATGCTTTGATGGCACGTTTTATGGCATTTGATATTTACTTGAAAGTTGACGGACGTAATTATTTGATTAGAGTAGAAAGAAATCTGGTGTTCATGCGCGGCCACGTTGGCGTGGTTAGAATAGCGTACCTTAAGTGTGCTAAAAGCCACATGCTTTTTCATTGCATAATGCATGTGTCATGATGCAGTCCATGACGGCGAATCTTTTTTGGAAAGCAGCCGCAGACGTGCTACTAACAGACGTATCGAGATTGAGGGGGCGCGGCAATGAAGTGTTTTCGTTATTTATGCACGTGATAAGACTTAAATTTGGTGCAAATATGAAATTGCTATGCTACTGAATACCTAGCTGGTGCAGTTCCTGCGTAATTTACACCCTCGTCAAATCACCGCAAGGACTTTAGTACTAAAGTGAGCAATTTTTTATGCCAGCACGTTCACAAAGCCCTGTTCTGCATATGACTATTACTTTTTAGTTGCACTTATGCATGCAAATTTACGCGAAAACGTTTACAAACAAAAAACGAACATAATACTGCACGTGTAGGAAAAAATCGATATAAATTACACTAAACGTCCCCGGAATCGAGACTCCGAGAAACAGAATCGTTCTATTTTTCATGCGTTACGAAATTACGGTGCGAGGGATGCCAATTCCAGAAAATATGAAAGGTCAGAAAACACCCTATAATTAACTTTTATTTCCTAGTTTTTGGCCTCTTCGCTTGCGCTTTGGTCAAAGAAATTACCTCACAATTTTAGACGACCACGCATGTCAAAGTACGTTATATATTTATACTGAATATTAAGCTGCAATTTTTCGTCGCGGAACAGAACACCCCAGGCCTAAGAAAGTATATCCTGAAATCAAAAATTTTCACCAAATCGACCAGTTTGACAAGGGAAGTCGGCCTGGCTGGTGCGTGATCCTGCGGATAATAACAGCGCTTAAGCGGGACACCTAGAGGAGAATGGAGACACGACGCTGTACCCCCCTCTTCGCATACCACACCTAGGTATACGCATGTCGGCGGACTGAGCGCACGTCTGCTCCGCCGAAAGAACGCCAGCACATCCTCTCACTACCGTCGCTAAGTATAATCATTCTGCCTAGAGCAGTGTCAAAAACTTCCGACTTTATTGAATGCCTAGCGAAGAAATGACGCCAGAAACGCCTAGTTTACTACGGACCATATACAACACAGTGGCGAACTAGTTCTCTAACACCCCGCACGTGGCCGACGCGAGCTGGTGTACTTCAAGAAATTACTAAGCTTGTAAACATCAACCATTGCAGTGATTCGCAGAAACTGAAAACGCGCGTACAAGTCTTGAAAACCCCCGCTCAACACCTCTCCGCGACGACACTCCCTGGCCTTTTGCCTACCACGAGCCCGCTAGCGACTGCAGCGCCACCTCGTTTGTTTACAAACATGCAGGTCTATACATCGCCTTCCCTTCCAAAGATCGCATGTTCGCGTAACTTACCTTTTGTAAAAGTAAGCAGAACGCCGCCGAAGATCCTCAGCTTCAATACAACTGATGGTACACCAGTACACTATTTCAATCACCCCACCAGACACAAAACATTGGGTGAAAAGCATTTATTCGGGACGCCAAAACGTCTCAACCACAGCCTTTCCCACAACCATAATCCATGACTTTTCGCCACTGCTCACCAGTTTTATGTCATGTTCAAACCACCGCGTAAGAACAGGGCATAACCCACACTGCTGCTATACTCCATCTCGAAATGGTTCCCAGCGGAGCGGAAGCTACGAACGCGAGTAGTTTCTGGAAAGCACACCGTGGACGCTACCCACTGCTCGCACCTTCGCGAGTGCGCTCGACAGGTAGTTAAGCCAGCTGCATGCGAGGCCCACGGAGCGCTTTGGAAAGGTGTGTATGGGCCAACGAAGGTGCCCTACCCACCTGACCGGCCGCCTAACCGCAGTGCAACATCCTGAAGGTACAGTCGAACCCAATCGCGAAATACTTGGCTATATAGATAATTCGATATCAAAAAAGGGGCTAGAGAACTGATTGGTTCATGCGGTTGGACGTGTCTTGGGCTATGAGGGACGCCATAGTGGAATGCGACAGCCGCGGATTGGATGGAACCCGCGTCTTACGAGTCAGCAGCCGAGCACCGTAACCACAGCGGCATCGCAATTCTATAACTTGCTCACGGGCCTCTCGCACACTGCCTAGTAGTAAAGGGCATGCTGCAGGGGTTAATTTCCATCACAAAAATTTACAGGCCCTATTCCTTTGCAAAATGCATCAAGGTGCCATGTTTTGAGGCGAGTGACTCCGTAGCCAACAGTAGACACATCGTACATTGTTACTGAAATTACCCAGAATTTACCCAGATACAACCACTACCCATCATGACGTCGAAAACTACTAACAATACACCTACCCTTCCTTCCTCTATAACGCACTTACACAGCGCTTGCGCTGAAAGCAAATGCAGAAGGCGCCACAGCCTACCAGTCCACGCGCGAAAAGCGATCACAGGAGCAGTAAGTGCTCCCTGCAGGGACACGGCTTGTAGTTGGACATATCACACTGCGAAAATACTTCGGTAATCAGCGCCATTTACCTGCACTTTTACACGTACAAGGTCCCTGAATGTGAAATGGAACGAGAACACACGGGCTCCGCGTTTCGCACAGCAGCGCCGCCGACAGCCAGCGAATAAGCGGAAAGAGCAGCCGGCCGTGCTTTGCGCGTATGCGCTTGCCGCAATTTTCACCTCCAATGCTTCCAGCAGTGCAGAGGCCACACCATCCGATGTTCTTTTACATTTCAAGAGAACTTTCGCGTAACGCATCGCAAGGAATCTAAGGAGTCTCAATGAGCTGGAAAATGTGTGCTCCCGCGTGCCCGCACCTCCACGATCGACACCGAAGTGCATGCGTGCAAAGTATGCTAGGCCACAATTTTTTGAGCATGTATGGAGAGATTTATCATAGCAGACGTACTAGCGTACACGTACACAATTGCCGGGCGCCAGCTTAGCATGCGAAGTGGCCCCACCTGGCCGCATGCGTGCCACTGCGCACGCGCAGCCGACACCCGGTAAACCGGTATTCTACACTATTACGTCTCTGGTATGATTAATCTAATATAGCAAATACATAAGACTCATCCTGCAGAGCGATTAATGCAAGGCATATGCGGCAGCAGACGTACCACATCACAGAGGATTGTGCCAGCTTTCATACCAGAGTTCACGGCACAGCTGCTAAAGTTCCCACCACAGGTCAGCTGAAAGCGAAGATGAACACTATATCCACTTCGACAGCAAAGCAAGCGTGTATCCAAACCCCACAAAAGAAAACGTAGTGCAAACGACACCCAGAAGTTAGTACAAATGCCCACCAAGTAATATGAAGACTTAAAATGCGCCACGATTGGTTATAGGGTACACCCTTAGATTTAAAAAGAATATGGAAGCACAATTGTTTTCATGACCATCTCCCCTTACACTAGGCATTAGATATTATGGCTGAAGTTACATTTAATAAGATGCCACATAGCACAAAGATGCTCGAAAAGTGCACGGCAACATCAAATCAATGTTATCTTAAATCAGGGTCTAAGGAGACCACCTGCCAGGCCAGCATTCTTTCTACAGTGGTTTTTACTCCAATCACAAATAGGCTTAAATAAAACGGAGAGGAGGCAACAAGATTTTGCAACATGCTGCACATGTAAATAGTCTACCACTGGTTTCACTGACCGATATTATCAAGCGCCCCTACTCCTATAGCAGAGGGTAATTACTGGGATAAACAAGAATCCATGGGAAAATATTAAGCAAATGCACTGGCTGCATAAACACACGTGCTCATAACACACTTTCCGCACTGCAGAAGTTACATGGAATGCTATTCAAAGCCATTGTGCTGCCCTCTTCTGAATGCCATCAAGATACTGGTCCTTGTGAACAATTACTGAAAATGCAGCACCTGTTCAAAATATCAGGCATGTCCATCTGCCGCGTTACAGTAACGATGTCCACTTAAGAGTAATTAACAGATAAAAAGATCACAGCCCTATTCCTCACATGCACATACAATATGGCAAGCCACAAATAGCCAAGTCAGAAAACTTTTCCAGACAAAAAAAAGCGAAAAAATGAAACTTCAAATGGAGTATCGAAGTGAACCAAAAATTGTGCACAGAGGGAACTGCCATAGAAATTCGGACCTAACACACTCTTCAATGTTACGTCAAAATGCTTAGCACAGAATTTATGGCCACTCTGCACCCAGCATGCACAAAGTAAGTAACCATTATTTGTCAGGGTCACTCGAACAGCTTTCTTTGCAAAAATATTTAAGAGCACATAAAACCTGCGCTCACAGCTGGTGGTGCAAATGACTTCAAAACGCCACATCAGTCTTGAGGTCCGGCACGCAGATCCACTGCATAGCCACCTACTAGTGCCTTCTTCATGGCTTGAGACAGGCTCCAACTGTTGGCAATCTTCAGCCCAAGAATCGGAGCTCACGAATTTGGGAAGCCAGCTTGAACATACCTTGGTGCACTTCAAAAGCCGCTATATCTCTCAAAGTAGATCGTATAGACATGTGTACTCCAATCAAGCAACATCGATTAAGGCACTCATCATCCCCATCATGATTACTCCCAAGTCAAACCCCTGCCATATTAAATTAATTCAGTTCAAAGCTTCACACTTAAGAACGGAACGCAGAAACTGAAGAGAAGAGGAAAGCCAGGATAAGCAATAGTCAGACTCTGACTAAAAAAATGCATCTACATATCGCCCACTTATGCGCAAAAGAGGCACTGCAAAGCCTAGTCAGTAAAATGGCACAAATTACGGAGGCTTGAAACCAACAAATTTTAAGATGCACAACCATACTGCATCTAGCAAAAGAGGACAACCACCAACATCCTTGCAAGTACAACTGACAAGCTATGATGAAGGAATACGCCAGATCAGTAACTTTTTTTCAAGCACAATTCTGTAGCTCCAGAAATTTTTCTAAAGCACAGCTCGTGCCATGTCATGCCCGCCGCCACTGCACGGCACCCTTTCTCCAGTGACGCTGCCGGCTATGTGGCAGCTTACTGCAAGCCGCCAGAGAGCCTGCACTGTCTGCAACATTCCCGACTGTAGGCCTATAGAACGAATACGATTCCTTCCCATGGCATCAGCATTTCCACGTGGCAAATGTTCAAAATGCACTGCGCTTGAAACAGTTACAGCAACTCAAAGGCAAGAGATGCAAACAGAAACCTCCAATAATACTAGGTCTCCACTAGACCTACACAGTGTGCCCAGGGCTTGCCTAAGAGCAATAGTAATAGAATGCCAAACTTGCAAGTAGCGCATGCCTGTCAGAATAAACACCACAATTACCCTCATGGAAATAAAAACAAGGAGCACACAAATGAAGCAAACAATATGTAAAAGATGCGAGCATGAACCTAAGCAGAGAACTCTGGTCATCTTTGCTGCAGATATGCATGTGTCAGAAGTGAAATCCACACGCCTGCACTGAAGCTGGCAACACAATAAAAAGGCAGCAAAAATTTCATCACCCATTATTAGGCTGTATTGCGCACACATACCTAACAGGCATTTGTTAACTGGTTCCCTGGCCTTTAGACTAAGCAATTTCATACCAGCTACATTTCGGCATTTCTTGACCCCCAGTCACACTGTTGGGAAGAGGCAGTGTTCCTGCAGCAAATAATGCAGCGCTGGAATTACAAAAATGGAGTTTTACGATACACCAGCTCCTCTTTCAAGCACATTCGGTGCAGGCATAAACTCTCTCAACCTAAATATTCTTCAAATGTCAGTTCAACATTTCTTAAATGTGCAGCATTGGTTAAAACGTTGACAGCATCTCAAGGTCTACGAAGCACTATTTGCCTTACGCGAGCACCCGAACACTCCATACAAAATTAGGCTGCAGACACCTCACCACAAACCTCAATATAATTAAACACCTCACGATATATCAAGGCACATGGACCAGAAACACTCCCAACTGCATATTCTTTCCAAGGAAATCTCCCTCTTGAACGCAAGCGCAACTGTCTGTTACCCACTGAGCAAAGGTGTCAAGACTCCACTCCACCAATCAGACCTGCCAGATTAGCCTCGTTACAAATTCAATCTATCAAGTTGTGCACAGGAAAAGATGCAAAACCCCACTCAGTGAAACAGATTCCTCAAACTACAGCATATTTCCATGCAGCCCAAATACACTGACCTCCATGCACCCAGCTGCTCAAACTTTTATCAAAGCCACTAGCAATGCACCCTGCTCTTCCTCGAAGCACCCATATAACACACAGGTCTCCCTACTGTACTGCTCTAGAAAACACAGAATTCCACACTATGATGTATTCGAAACTAACAAGTATCAAATGTAAAAAAAAAGACATACCTGGGCATAACTGTTGTACAGGGAGTCGTCGCAGTTCAAATCAGGCGAGCATCATTCTTTTGTGTTGCCGCAGAGGGAAAAAAATAAAAACCCTACTTTCCCGACTCCCATGCACTTGGTGCCTCCTAAGGATGGCTCCTAAAATGGCAGACATGACCAGCACTTTGCGCATCTTGATGCAATCATCACCAGAACAGTACTGCCATGAACATGACACTTCCTCAGGCTGCTGGTTCCTGCATTATCACTGCCCCTACCATAACACAATGGCCAAAGTGTGGCGACGCTATTATTGCAGAATAACCAACACTGCTGCCTGAACACCCAAAAAAGTTAATGCATGTTCCTCTATACTGTCGAGACACCTCTTCCAAATCCTCACTGTACTCATCACTGGATTGGTAAAACCTTGAAGGGACACTAAAGGGAAAGAACCAAGCTAGGCAAGACTTCTTCGGACAGATCATTCTTCAGGAACAGCACCATTTTTTTTTTCTGCACAGAAAGCTGGTGCGTTGAAAAAACCACAAACGAAAGTCTAAAAAAAACTCGCGCAATATTCAAACAGCCCAAGAAAAATAAGCAGTTACACAATTTCTCCAATGAAGCTCACAAAGCAATCAAAGGTGCCACTTCCGAAGGGCAGAAATTGGGCCGGAAACCAGAACTAGCCCACCCGCCACCTCAGCCCCAACCCCCATCTCTAAAGATGCACTCCTCTGCATACTGTGCACGTGTACGCTAAAAATACACTCTGCGGTTGCAAAAGACATTAACGAAAGCAGCCGCAGACCGAACTGCTGGTCGCGCTCACGCACATAATTATACATCGGCGACGAACAAGCGTGCGGCCTTTGATGCATTGCGTCCAGCCTTGTACACAAACTTCAAGGGCTGCTCAAAAAAATCTCGCCATCAACCTCACTCAAACAGCAGTGTGCTCTCGATTACCCCGTTTGCTAATATCTATGCAGTACAATCACAGACAGGTCTGCGATTGACTCCGCTATGGTTGCAGAGATTTCTACATTCGTGAATTGCTTTTTGTGGGGTGCAAATTGGAAAAAAATCTGGTATGTTCTGCCTAATATAGCTTGCCACCTGCTGGCTATAGCAAGCTGCAGAGAATGCACGCATAATCTGGATGAAAGACTTATCAACTGTATGCATGTGGTACTTCAGAGATATGTGGAATTTCTCAAAGTATACCCACCTTTCCAATGTGCTAAAAGTTGTGAAACATTTTTACATCACGATGCTCACATTAAAAAATGGCAAGCATGCCGGCATTTGCATTATGGCATACCGAAACACAAAAGAAGCACTCACTGTGCAATTAAGAAAACCTGCAGCCTGCCCAAACTAGCAGATTCAACAGCTGAAATGCTACCAAAGCCACTTCACGGACTGAACAGCGAATGCTTCTAAAAGCTTGGAGTTCTAACTTGAAGTTATGAAAGACGACATGCAGCCCAAGCACACGGAATGTGAGGGGGAAAATGCTGTGCCAAAATTTAAGCAAAGCCTTTCAGTCGTTTGCTTATCACAGTTTTAATCAAGAGACCGAATTCTTGGTTACGCTCAAAGCATTGCATCCCTCATCTTTAAACATTAATTGCCCATTGAGATGAAACAGCGTTCCAAGAGAAAGTACACGTCACGGCTGCAGTGGAGATGTCACATGTGCGCTTTCTGGCTTGTAACTACAACATAATATTAGCCCATCAGACAAGCTTAATTATTAATAAACCCACTAGTGGAGATGTCACATGTACTACACTTGTGCGCTTTCTGGCTTGTAACTACATAATATTAGCCCATCAGACAAGCTTAATTATTCCCCTTTAGTGTCCCTTTAAGTAAACCAGTGTTATTTCCACGTACCCCTAATCATGCAATGCGCAGACGTTCATGTACAGCAATAATCACAAAAATTCTTGCAATTGCTAGTCAAGAAAAGCTTTAAGAATTCCCGACTTACTCCTAGTGTATAACCAGTGCATGCCTAGCTGGCTCAACATCTAGCGACGATAGTACAAATCAAATGTCACCGCACAAATCCATTCGCTGCAATTACTGCTGAAACTAGCAAGCACAGCTACTGCAATAAAACCACATTTAAGAACAAATTAAAAACAAAGGAACAGTCGAAATGGTATCCAGCCTTACAGCTCATCACGCATAGGAAAAAAAAGTAGTACTGACAAAACAAGCTTTTATACGGTATCAGTTAGGCCCTACATATTCATTTCGATCTGTTTTGGGACTGCCATCCACATCGGCAAGAAGATAGGCGGCGAAAAATTCTCAGCGAAACTACATGTCAAACGTTATGAGGCTAAAAAGGGGGTGGCCGCAAGACTGCAAGCTTCAAAATCACGAGAAATTGCAAAAGAAAGAACAGAATTCAAGTTAGCAAGAAAGTTCCCGTCACGAAAGCATCAAGAAAAAGCCCTAGCCAGAATTTGATTGAACCCACGCAAAAATTGCAATAACCATCTCTAATCTTGGTGCTTCAACCAATGCACTGCATTGCTGCGAGAAAAAACAAAGCACTGCATGTCATTCAGAACAGGGCCAGGAATGAGAGCCATCAAAGCATATTCACGGAAAGCATATAAATTGCACTAATACTTTTAGGACCTGCTGCATTGAATGATGATAAAAACACTGCAATGTAAAAATCAATTGCATCAAAAGAGCATCAATCACGTTAGCAGCAATGGCACGCCAGCGAGGGGAAAAAGTGATCTGGTCACAGATGGTAGAGCAGTGGCCCAGGAAGGGTACGTATCACCTGATTGTGCTATTTTGCGAGGGTTCCTTGCGAAGGAGAAGAGTGAATGGCACCCCCTAGAACATAAAGACGGGAAAATGTGAATGCAAACTGCATCAAAACGAGAAGAGCAAAGTGCTTGCCATGAAGAAGAGCATCCAATGGAGTTCATCAGGTCCCATTAACAACCCACCCCATCCACTAGAGTATATTCCTGCCCCCTTACCACTCATCGCACAAACCACGACCTAGGCTAAGCATCGCCTTCATGTACCCCGACATCCACATACAATGCCTTTTGCTCATTACGTCACAAAGCACGCTTAATTGGAAGCCTTCAAATTCTCAAAGCATAGTAGCACCACCCAACATCGCACGCATCATGTTCATCGTGGATAAGCCTCAACTCCCACTTACTTTGACGGCCGATGCCTGATATGCAAAACTGTTCCCACCCCCCGTCAGCGGTACACAACACACAAGCACACACCATGTTGCAGCACAGAGAAAAAAAAGCACTTCTCACACAAGTTTATTCCACAGAGTACAAAAATGGGGACAGGATCAAAAGGGGGGAAAATAAGAAACCCCAATGGCCTTTATAGTAACACAGTGGCAGAGAAATAATGCATGATGGCGCAGAGAGACTATGAACTGTACAATAAAATTGAACAATGGCCCAAAATAGGGAAGGGAAGGCAAAACACTGTGTTGCCTTAGGAGAGTTACTTAGCGATTGGTGAACTGTGTAAAAGAAAATGAAATGCCTGATGTGTTTAGTGCTCACGATTCCTGTCCACAGTCACACTTCCGCCGCCCCTAGACAACGTGAAAGGAAAGGAAGCCACAATTATTTGCCCTGCGAAGAACAGCATGTCGGAATGTGTCTGCTCCTGTGGTGCCCGCTATGTGCCTGCCTGCTCTCTTGCGCCCACTGCTGTGTTTGTTTTCGACAGCGAGAGAAGTGAAATCAAATGAGGCCATTGGAGGTGTGCACTAAGGAATTATGGTGAACAGCACAATCCAGCAGTAGACCTTGAGTGCAAAAATTTCTCAAAGCCCATATGTATATTTTTTTTGTTCCTTTTTCTCCTGAAGGGCCTGCTTTCTGCAACTCCCCAGTGAACACTCCCCCAGCATGATCAAGATCATCAACGGGACCAAGGGCAAGTAGGCAAGAGGGTAGTAGTAGTAGTAGATCAACTGCTAGGGCAGACAGCTCAAAATCTGCAAGAGACACGAGGGGGGAGAAAAAAAGACAACACAACACACAAGGTGGCCTGAGTGATTGCCCTTTGCACACATGGCATTCAAGGAGAAAAAGAAAAAAAAAGGAAAAATAGCCTCAACTCACCTTCGCCCCAACATGCCACCCTGTTTCATGACGCTACATTAAAGTGACTCCTCAACCGTACTGCGTTCCTCCAGCATGCACCAATAATTGAGCTGAACTACAGGCACTAAAATCATGCGCAGCAGCTCAAATTGCCTAACACAGCACTCAGTCTCAGCAGCTCTCATGACAAGCCACAAAGTGCAAAAACCCCATGTTGTCAAGGGCAAGAAAACATCTCCATACCTAACTGATATGAATAGCACAAATTGTAAATAATGGGGTTTAACGTACAAAATCAACACAGTGGTTAATCGGCACACCATAGTGGAGGGCTGCAGATTAGTTTAGACCACCCAGGGTTCTGTAACCGCACTTTCCTTGCCATTCAAGCCACCTAGCAAATGCAGAGCTATCAATCCTATCTCAATGCATTACAATGGTTATTCCCATAAACATTATATGACTTATGAACTACATACAGAAAGTTCGCAAGTCATGGAATAAGTGATTAAAATTGCAACTAATTACAGATGAGCCCTCTTGCAGTGAGTCAGAAGCTCAGGCTGCACTACACAAGGCACCCTGCAGAGCTGCCGAGGCTCGAGTGTGCAGTGGTTGCATACAAGAGTATTGGAGGGGCGCACTCACCATCGCCAATTAGGCAGCTACTGGGGCGCACCCCCATAGCTGGGATAGCTGTATCCCGGGTACTGCGCGGTGGCGGCAGCAGCTCCCCCAGGAGGCGCCCCATATGAGGGCTGTGCGGCAGGCGGTGCCCCTGCAGGGGGCCCTTGCTGCCCAGAATAGGGGTAGCCCTGTGCAGGAGGAGGAGCACCGGCACCGCTCGGCTGCCCTGGAGCTGCACCCGCTGCCTGGCCCGGCTGCTGCTGCCCACCAGGACCAGCACTGCCCGGAGTGAACGCACCCTGCTGGCCCTGAAAACAACCCCCCTGTCAAGTTACTTTGCAAGAACAGTGCGCCCCTGCCCACGCCCTGATAGACAAGTCATGGGATATTCCAGCACACCTGAGAGGAAGAGGGTCTTAAAATCAAGCGTGTTATCGCAATCCAATATTGTTTTTGGTCACAAAATTTTGGCTAGTTGCACGTAGGGACAGTGTGCACTGCTAGTGGTGCAGCCATCAGAGTGGGGGCACAAAACGGCCACGCCAGCCTTGCTCACAGCAGCTGTTTTCCGGCCAACAAGCTCACAACCTCTTGGTATTTGTGCTTTCCGGGTATTCGTATTTATTTGGGCATAGCATGGATGCTACTTCACCTGCTATTACCTTAAATGTTGGCTGCAACAACGAGACAAAGGATCCAGCCTGCGCGTTAGTGTCAATTTTCATTGCAACTTGCCTGCAATGTCACTAAGGAAGATCTAGAGTAACAGTCTGTAGCATATTAAATGTGTCCTGGTTGCGGCTGTCTGAGCAGAGTTCTTGTTTTCGTCGAAGTGAGTAAAACTTTACATATGCTTACGGATGGTAGGCATTCGAACATCCTTGGGACACCGCCGGGACAAAGTTTGTGCTGCTGACAATGGACTATCCATCCAAATAATATACGTGGGATAAAATACTTCTCAATGACAAAGCATGCCTGGAGTCTAAGCTAAATCCAACACTTTCCCGTCGTGGTATTGCCCGCTTCTGTATTTTGCATTGCTCAGTCTCTCTCAGCAGACAGAATAGCAAGGCTTTTTCCCCAAGTACCTCTGCAACCTGTCGTGCAGCAAGTCTTCGGCATCGCAGGTTAGTGCGTCACATGCACTGGACTTGTTTGTGAATGAAGGCATGAGAATGGCTGCAGCACACCGCCGGCATCACATCCTCCCTGTAGTATCGCAGCTGCACAGACGCTCGCTCATGTTGTTGCCCCGAGAGGACTCCCAGCACCGATTTGTGGAAGACACGGTCGACATATGAAGCCCTCCGAAGCATTACGGAGAAAGTTTCACGACTATGCAAGCATTGAAGGACTATTATTTTATTAAAAAAGTCGCAGTGATGCTGTGCGCAGATTCCAAGTATGTTATTAAATTTTATGTACCGTATTTACACGATTGTAAGTTGACGCGAATGTAGGTCGACCCCCCAATCGCATGTCCGAAAAAAAACACCGGAGGAGCGCTTCAAAAACGAAAATTTATTGCATAGATGGGCTATTCATCCTCGCTTGAGTCATCTTCAGTGGTACTGCTGTCGTCGTCGTCGTCGCCGCCGCTGCGATCCCACAGCACATCGTCCTCCATGCAAAGCCCGCACTTCCTAAATGACCGCATCACGACATCGCGTGGAACGGCCGCCCAAGCGGAAATCACCCACCCGCACACAGCCGCCAGGGAGGCTCTCCTCACGCGCCCCGTTGGCGTAACTTCCCGCCCTTCTACCGCCAGCCACTCGTACTCACGCCGGAGCAAGTCCTTGAATGGCTTGTTAATGCCAACGTCTATCGGCTGCAGCTGCCCCGTCAGACCACCGGGAATCACCAGCATATCTGTATCTTTTTTCGGAGCTCTGCTTCACTTTCGCGGTAAGCTGGCCGCGAAATGAGTCCAGCACGAGGAGGTTCGGATTGCGATTTTTTAGGGATGCCCCTGGCCTCAAAAGCCACACCCAACGGTACCAATCAATAACTAAGTCGTCCGTTTTAAAGCCTTTTTCGTTAACTCGCACAATCACACCTTTCGGGAATATTTCCTTCGGCATATTTTTTCTTTTTAAGACGATGTACGGTCGGAGCTTTGTGCCATCTGCCAAGCATGATAGCATAACAGTGAACCGAAGTTTCTCGTTTCCTGTCGTGAGAAGCTTCACCTCGCGAGGTCCCCTCACGCTCACTGTTGTGTTGCTCTTCATGTCGAAGTAGACGGGAGTCTGGTCCGCATTGCCGATTTGGCCGAGCAGGTATCGCCGCGAGTCGCGGAGCTTAAGGTAGTGCCTATGGAAGGCGAGAACTTTCTCCTCATAAGCAGCAGGCAGCTTCTGGCATACACTAGTACGCCGACGAAGAGAGAAGCCAGCCCTCTTCATAAATTTCAAAGCCCAAGCCCTGCTGGTTTTGAAGTTTGTTCAGAGTATTTCAGCTTCCGCAGCAAAGACCCGGCCTTGTTGCGTGATCATTTCGTATGTCACTGGAAGGGACCGATCATGTATTTCGGTGACATACGCTGCAAGCTTGACCTCCAGCTCCAGAAAGCGTCCAGACTTCGGCCCGCGGAAACCTCTTCGCTTGGAGTCGCAATAGAAAATTTTGTCCCACTGCTTCCCGCCACTCCCGCACCAACCGTTCATAAACGTCGAACTTGCGGCCCACCGCGCAGTTGTTGGTTTCTTCGGCGTAAATGATGGCCTCCCTCTTGAACGCTGCATTGAATGAGCGCCGAATGTTTTTCGAACCTGGAGAGCTCATGGCGAAGCACGCGGCCGGCAGTCGAGTCAAAAGCACCAACTCCAAGCACCACCAAACAAAGAGTGATCGGTGTCGGGGTGTCGGCTCTTCCAGCAAACATCGGCATTCCCCAGAAGCGCCGCTGTAACGTATTGCGCAACCAACTGAAAAAGCGGCTCTTCCATCAGCTAGCGACACTCCCGGGTGCTGGCGCAGATTCCGCGATTGCAACAGCGGGACAGCGGCCCCTCCCGCAAGTGAAATGAAATGAAATTGGTTTTGGGGGAAAGGAAGTGGCGCAGTATTTGTCTCAAATATCAGCGGAAACCCAGTTGTAAGGGAAGAGATAAAAGTGAAAGAAGAAAGGAAGAACGAGGTGCCGTAGTGAAGGGCTCCCGAATAATTTCGACCACCTGGGGATCTTTAACCTGCTGTGCTGACATCGCACAGCACACGGGCGCCTTTGCGTTTCGCTTCCATCGAAACGCTGCCGTCGCGGCCGGGTTCGAACCCGGGTATCCTGTTCAGTAGCACTGAACCATCGCGGTGGGCAACGGTGTGCGCAGTAAAAATAAAAAATGAACAATCCTGGCCAAAAAGCCCACGGAATACCTGAATGCTACGCTTGGAGCCGTAGAGCAAACAAAAACTTCTAACATCGCAGTAGCGTCCCTGATATTGTTTTTCTTGCTTTTATTGGCAGTTCAAGGTTTCATTTCGATTTTAAGTCGACCCCCCCATTTCAGAATTTTAAATTTCAAAAAAAGGGTAGACTTACAATCGTGTAAATACGGTAACACAAGTCATTGTGTTACATAAAGTTATGCGAAGTTTTGTCACGAGCGTCTTAAAAAATCGTCTTGAAGAGAACTTGCTAAATGCATGCCATTGGCTTTCCAGATGTCACGGATTGCTATCAGTAGAAATGACACCACGCATGTCATACAGTGAAAGCTCGTTAATTCGACCCCCGTTAATTCGGACAATCAGATAATTCGACCTGCACGCATGGTCCCTACAATTATATATAGGAGTCTATGGGGGCAAAACTCTCGTTAATTCGGACAAATTTTACCGCCCATCGGTTAATTCGACCTAGTTCCACGGCCCGCCAAGAGCGGCACTACTGTAAAGTTGGAAAAAAAGAATGTAGCGCAGGCCATCCGTACGGTCATCGTCATCAGCAGTGCGAGAGAGGGCGAGGGAAGCAAGGTTAGCAGTGGCCGAAGCGCCCGGTGTCTTTCTTTGTGCTTCGTTGCCTCTTGCAGTTGTGCTCAGTCGTGTTAACCCTATGTTCAGCAAGTCTCGTTTTGGCGTGTGTCGTCGTTGCCCCGTGTTTCTTGCTGCTACGATCGCGGTTATTGAACCCTAACACGCCTTTTCTGGATATTGCGTGCTTTGCCAGCGTGTTTACTGTGCTGTTTTCGAGTGCGTAGCGCGCCTCGCCATCGCGTCCTGCTCCGATGGCGACACCGGCAAAGCGGCCGAAGTACAACCAGGCGAAGGACCTAGCCACGAAAGTGGAAATATTGAAGGTGCTGAAGGATGGTGTTTCACGCTTTGACGTGATGGTCAAGTATGATGTATGATCGGAAAGGCTCAGAAGCCGAGGTGCTTCAAGAACGTGCGGCGCCTTCCGGCTGAATACCAAGCCAACACGAAGGCTTGGATGACGTCCAGCATATTTCAGTCCTGGCTTCATCAAATGGATCGGCGTTTTCGAGCTGAGAAACGGAAGGTCCTCATGGTTGTGGACAATTGCAGTGCTCACTGCAAGGTGTCGGGCCTGGAATGGATTAAGCTTGTGTTCCTCCCGCCGAATACAACCACAGCCCTTCAGCCCATGGACCAGGGCATAATCCAGCATATAAAATGCAAGTACAGAAAGCATGTATTGCAGCGCATGCTTCTCTGTATGGAAGCTGGGAAGAAGTACGACCTTACGCTCCTCAGCGCTCTGAACATTCTGGCGCACGAATGGGCCAACACGCCTACAGCAGTTATTGCGAACTGCTTTCGGCACAGCGGTTTTGTGCAACCGAACTGCGGTGTGGGGGAACTGCCGACAGAAGCAGCTGACGCAACCACAGAAGACGACAGCTGTATCGACAGCGTTTTGCCTCCTGCCGTGCGGCTCGCGGATTACGTGTCCACCGATGATGGTGTCGCCATTGCCGGTCAGCTGACCGAGGACGAAATCATGCAAGAAGTGACAGGCACCGACAACGACGATTCGTCGGAAGATGACGATTGTGAGCACCTGCCCCAAACGCCGAAGCTCACGGTGAAAGAAGCCGCAGAAGCCTTGTTCGTGCCGGAAGACTTCTGTGAACAAATTCCGGATGGTTCGCGTGCCGCGGAGCATCTGGCAGCTGTTAGAGCTATTGTAGCAGCTCAAATTCGCCCGAAAAAGCAGACGACGATAACAAACTTCTTTGCCAAATAAAGGTATGTCATGCTGGGGCAAATTTCATGTTTTTTGTGGTTCATTCGATATTTCGGCATTCGGTTAATTCGACAATTTTTCGCGGTCCCGTCAGTGTCGAATTAACGAGCTTTTACTGTATAACTTCAGTTCAAAGGTCTAAACCTGCCACCGTAGAAAATACATGTTGCCTTGAGATTTTAAGACTAGCTTCAATAATAAATTTCATGCCTAGGACCCGTTCCCCTCAATGAGCAAAGGTGACCCCCTCGTCTATACTCGTTCTTAAAGAAAAGTTAGCTCAGAATACAACTTCACACCCCTGCCTGCATTCTTTATTATGCTTCATAACCACAGAGCAAGGAACAGAACATAACACGCAGGGGCACAAGGCAGCACTTTCTCGCAGAATGAAATCAGTGTGCACACAGCTCAAAGCCACAAAAGTGTAAAGACCCAGTCAAGAATCAAGTGCGAAGACGCGAGCATAAGAGGAAGCTAGCACAGGTCAGATAGTGACAGGCAGGTGCCCCTTTCCAACACCCTACGCGGGGTGACAATGGGCACGCAGCGTGTACACCTAGCAGGAGTTCATGGAGAAGTCTCTTTTAAAGACCTGCACTTGGGGATCTCAGTTCTCACACTCCACAAATAAGTCAGCTCTGCATGCAGGCTAACTCCCCAATTTCCAAAGGCCATTTTTGCAGGACATCAACAAAGCTTCAATGAGTGCAATATAGTTCAATGCATTCTCTCTTTTTCATGTAATGGCCTTGTGTGTTCAAAATACACAATTTTAAAATGCTTATTGTGCCATTCAACCTTTTTTTTGTTAGCTAGAAGTACATCTGAATTTTTTCACCGAAAATTACTAGATTAGAATTTGCTTCGAACCAAAAAACCATTATTCGCACATGCCTAGAAGGAAGGTTTGTATTTTAGTCCATTACAAAACAGTACCAGAGACATTTCTGCACCAACATAACTTGATTCAAGGCAACTGCCAATCTTTTGTTGGGAAGGGAGTAACATATAGGCAATAATTTGTTGCCCTGCCATGAATCTGTCACCAGATAACCTGGAGCAGGGATTAAAACGGGGCATTATTGTGGCCTTAACCAGGATTGAATGCAGGGAAGAAAAACAGCATCCCTGATTCTGCCCAGCCTGGAAGGCGTGGAACACAAAAGCAAGTGGAACTCAACCTCGGTATTCTTCAATTTAACAGCTGAACACATGTGGTTCAGTCCATCACTTCATCTGCATGAGAATTAAGTTTTTCTTTCTGCCCTTCAATAAAGATACAGCACAATCTCGATCGGGAATCAGTTAAACGGAATTCTCGCTTAAACCTTATGCATGTCATGCAACTGCAAAAACAATGAATGTTTGTGCACACTCTGGTCATAACAGTGAGCACAAGAGAACACTAAAAAATAGCTCAAATTGCTCCCAATGAATAATAAAATTCAAAGAACCATGAAAGAATGGTGCATCGCACGTTATTCATTATAGAAAAAAATTCCAATGCACACCCTGTTTTAACATTCCAGATAAAAAAGAATGCAATTATCTCACTGACTGAACTAGAATCAGAACACACTGCTCCTATTGAAATTACCTAATTCTAACACACTTAGCTGCTTTTCCGGAGCCTCGTTGACTGCTGCGAGAGGTGCGAATGCATCTGGAACACTCCACGCAGCTATTCCTTTTTTTTTTTTGGTGCTTCTGGTGAGTGCGAGGTAAAGGCATGAATCAAGCCTCAATGCTTGCTACACCACCGATAACTTGCACAATGCAGCAAAGCCTGCCACCTTCCATCCGAGCTAGTGCGCTTCTCGCTGGGAGGCTAGACATACCGTACAAACGTGTGCAAGGGACACAACCTGTTTTCCTTAAATATTTTTAAAAGATTTGTATAAGGGACGCACCTAAACTTCCCATGACCCACGCGGGAATAGCGTTCAAAATGCACGCGCCGTGGCCTCCGCAATCAGCTCCAGCTATGAGCAGTGGTGCGCTGTATCGCAGAGGCCACGCACATGCACAGGGGCTTCCAGGTGCCACCCACGCATGGCATCCGAGGCTGCGGGTCATTATCAACTTTTTCCTCCGATGCAACCTACTGCTATCCATATAAGCACCAGCATCACCAGCTGGAGCTGGTGATACTGAACACAAGCTGCAAAAAGCGTGCTTTCCGAGGAAAGCCGTGCAAGTTTACCTAACTGGAAGGAGAGCTGCTCTGCTATGTGACGGAAATGCGCAACAACGGCTGCGCATTGACAACACACATGCTGCGCGACTTCTTGTGGGATGAACATGATGCACCAGAGCACAGCACCAGCTCGGAGTCTGAAGACTCCACGAGTGACGACTAAATGCAAATAAATGCTGCATATTCCCCGATTGGCGTGTTTTTACTTTAAAAAAAATTTCCCACATTGCGTGTATGGACCACCACCGCAAAAATTGGCTCTCGAATCTGGAAAAAAAGTGCGGCCCTTACACGTGATTATACGGTATCCGTATTGTGGCTAACCATGTACAATACACAAAGAAAAATTTGACGGGTTTGTTACAAATATTAGAGCATATTGTGATATAGACAATGATGCATAATGTCTGTGTTCGTAATGAGACTGGACCGTACAAGTTTTAAATATTTGCACACCCCTAGTTACATTTTTAAAAAGCAATATCAGCACACTGAGAATTTCGCTGCTGGGTTCATGAACATTTCTTTACCTCAAGGTTCATTAGTTATCAAGTCTGAAATGAGCAATCCGGTTTGTGCTCCCATTCTCCAATGGGTGTTGCAACATGCAATGGAGAGAGCTCCTCACCTGCTGGTTCTGGTTTCCTCTCGTCTGCTGCTCAATCATATCAGCCTCCCGGAACATCCCCAAGGAACGGTAGTATTCTATCCATGCTTGGCTATAGTCTGGCTGTGCACCTACAACCCCACAGTACATGGTGGTCACAAGAGGTTGCATGTACAATACATATCCACACTACTGTAGAAAAGGAAAACTGCATACCTACTATAACACTGCCATGCTGCACTTCAGTAATGTGCTATCAGTTCACATGCTTCCACTGAATCCAAATGCTGCTAGGCTGCCACAGCAGACCATAAGATTTAAATGAGTGCCACTAAACCAGTGTGCCCTTCGATTCCTCCACAATTTTCTGCACTCTGACGAGTCTTCACAGTGCTGGAATGACAAATGAATGGCCCCAGTGACTTACCCGCAGGTGCACCTGCCTGTGGGGGCTGCTGCTGCTGCTGTTGCTGCTGCTGTGGGGCTGCCTGGTTGGGCATGGCAGAGGTGGCACCGGCCTGCGGAGGTTGTGGTGTCTGCGGTGGCTGGCCTCCCTGCTGCCCATAGTACTGGGCATAGTATGCTGCCCACGCAGCAGCATTCGCATCAGCAGCGGCCTTAGCTGCAACACACGAAATTCGCAAATGTGTGAAACGAAACATTTGTCTGATCACTTCACTGCACCAGTTTCGATGTGCAGCTGTTTCCACACATACTGCACTCCACTAAAGATTACCACCCTTAGGACGAATCGGACTGGGCACATAGCCGACGAATATGTATTGATGAGACAAATGCTAAGGAGAGCATACCAAGGGTTAACCTCATAGTGTGAATTTATGCAATAGCTGCTCACTGCAAGGCTGACCACGTTCTTCATTGTTGGCTCTGGCAAGTTTCGAAATAATGCAAGCATGAAGTGTACAGACATCAATAGGACCTGCAGTGTTCTCAGGTCCACAGAGCCCCACACAACGAAAAATACAACAGGCTACTGCAAGTGTCAGCTCTGGCTTTACATGAGTTCAGCCCACCCAGGCAGCCACAATACAACTTAACTCTTTGGATTAAGGCAAGTACCAATCGGTGGCCCTTTGGGAAGGGAGCAACATAGAGCCAATACTCTGTTGCCCTGCCATGAATCTGTCACCAGATAAGCTGGAGCAGGGATTAAAACAGGGCATTATTGTGGCCTTAACCAGGATTGAATGCAGGGAAGAAAACTGCATCCCTGATTCTGCCCAGCCTGGAAGGCACGGAGGTGAAGTACGCAACAGCAAACCCACCTCAAAATGACAAAATCGCAACACCTGAACACATCTGGTTAAGTTCATCACTTCATCTGCAACACTATTACAGTAGCCGACGGGTAATTCAGACTTGCAGGATATTTCGGACTTCAATGAAGCACAGTCAGTCGCCTACGGGCCAAAATCTGCCTTCTTATCGGCTTTTCGCCGGCGCAAAGGGCACCATCTTTTATTTTTTTTAATAAAATCAGTTATGAAATTGTCAAAAAACATGTAATATTGTCATTTATTTTAAAGTAAAACAAATCCTGGTGCACTTTTGTAATGTGTTATGCAGGTATTTTAGAGGAAGCATAAATTTTCTGCGGGTAACTTGCTGAAATGTATGCCTTATACCCCTGTCACACGGACACTGTAAAGGTACTTTGTGAACTAATGCTCCATTACTCTAAGGACGAACGCGCGCTGCCACACGGACGCGCCAAAGGACACCTAGCTCAAAGGAGCTTCGAAACAAGGCAGCTCGAGTTCGTCCTTTGAGGCTTCAAGGGAGTACTCTCTCTCCCAGCGAGTTAACAGCATAAATAAATTCACTTCATAAGATTAGTGGTGTTTTAAAATATAAGATCATTTGTTTTGTGGCAGTCTCGCCACGCCATACTCTCGTTCCAGATATACGAGCGAGTTGGGCTCAGTGTGGCCAGCACTGTGATGTTGTGCTCTATATTTGGAAAATCATGTCATTATTGCAGTTAAAATTGCGTTGCTTTAACATAAAACGGTTATAAAACTAATTAACTAAAAAAACGTGACATTTATGTACTTACATGTGCAGTGAGGTTTGCAATTTAAATAACGCTTTTCGCCGATGAGGGCGCTAAAAACTTCTTGCGAAGGTGGTTCCGCGACCGTGTAGCACGGACGAACTCCCTTGAAGTAGTGCTCCTTTGGGAGCGTAAAGGAGCATTAGTTCAAAGTGCCTTTAGAGTGCCCGTGTGACAGGGGTATTAGTTTCTCATGACATCAAGGAATGTAATAAGGGTAATACCATAGTCCTGCTTATCATCGAAGCTGTGTTGTGGGGTTCTGAAGTCGCACGGTCCACTTTTTTATGTTTCCTATGGTAAAATAACCCGCTTACTACAATGCCCCCATGCGGCATTATCGGTTATAACAATGAAGTCTGCCTCCTGAGTGCTCATACCAAAAGGTAGTGCAATGCGAAATCCTTGAAAAAAAAAATTCCAGCTGCTGCACTGTCCCCACTGCGCACTGATACAATAGAACCTGTTTTTTGGCCTTCGCAATGCCAGCCACCCGCGCCTCACTCCCACTGCCATTCCACCCCTCTGAACACAAATGGGCACCGCCCATAGCTCTATGGCACGCCACCCTCCGAAACACGAATGTACCTCGCCAACAGTGCTGATCTGCTCGCTCGCCCCTCATTCTGCACAGTTCTGCCAACGGATTTGGTTGTTCATGTTAGTTGATTGTATAGCTGGCCACGTGGTTTACCTGGCCACCATCGGCAACCGAAACTATGCACGCTCTCGATATTCTGCGGCATGCTGTGACATCCGAGACTGTACGTGAGAACACTACAGCCCAGTTTTTCAGCTTCGAAAATTCTCTGCTGGCCGACCTCGCGGAGAAGATTCGGAAGGACATACGCGAGTTCTTTCCACGCAAATAAATGTTTTGTGAGCGTCTCATAGTTTCGGGACGGATTTCGCACGTTTTTTGGCGATGCGAAATTTCGGGTGATATGAATATTTTCGCCTTCCCTCTAGATTCTTATCACCGAGATTCTACTGTAGTCACTTTTCTACCCCAACTGGAGGATACCAAAAGATATAGGCTAGCCTGGCTGGCTACACTTACGCTTGGTGCCAGCCTCACCCATACTACCTTTGTTGGCGCGGCAGGCAGCACTGACTGCCAAATGGCCAGTGCCTTGTTTAGAAGAAAAACCTGCATGCTGTACATTTTAACAAAAGCTGTACCTAACCTACGAACACTTGCAATCTCAGATGCACTCAATACACAGTGAAAATCATCAGCAGGGCCACAGTGGTTCCAACAACATAGCAGAATGGTGACAGGCACAGCAATACTTACAGGGGTCATTGGGGGGTGCACTTTGGTTCTGCCAGTGTTGATAGGCATTGCCCCAGCCCTGCGGTGCATAGGGCTGGTTCGGAGGCGGTGGCTGTTGGCTACAAGCAAAACAGACAATGAGCCAGGGTCAACAACACTCAGGCTGCTGACATGTGCAAAACATGCTACACGTGCAAGTTCTCAGTAGAGCAACCACAGGACAGCTATCAATGTGCGACTGCAGTCCCGTAACACACTTGTTCTGGTAAACACAATCCAACATAAACAAAACTCACTACGGTTGTGGATACTGTGTTGGGTAGTTTGGAGGACCCTGCCCGTTGGCTGCCCCTGGAGGAGGCTGTATAGAAAAAAATATCGCACCAAACAATTTAAAAATCAATACGATGCAAATATTTTTGCAGAATAGCACTGCTCCTTCAGAATAACACCGCACATAAACTGCCTGAAGTACCGCAAACTCATAGCAAACATATTATATTGCAGCACAGATCTCAAGTCAAGCTGCATGACACTCCCACTGTTTAGCCCCTTACTGTTGAATCCCTTCCAATTGCTCCATACACAGTGAAAGCTCGTTAATTCACAACTCGTTAATTCGAAATTTTGGATAATTCGAGATAGTCATCGTGGTCCGGTCTGCAGTGCATAGAAGTCTATGCGCATAACAGCTCGTTAATTCGCTTAAAAATTGGCGCCTTTGTTTTCCACTTTAGGAGAACATTGAACAAACTCTAATGAAGCTACAGAAAAACTAATTGCACACAAAATTTCATTGCTCTATAGCACTTTTTTTCTTCGAATAGCATCTCCCCTTAACGAGCTTTTTCTGTAGAGCCTTTTACACAATCAGTGCACTACACACACTGCTAGCAGCACGGATACTCATGGCACAATGGCTGGCAGCAGCATGCGCATGGGCAGGTTGTGAGGCCCTTTACCAAGCCGGGTTGTCAAGGCACTGAACATATATGCACATGGCCGCAGTCCGTGCAACGGTCTCCTGCCACATGGTGAACAATGAAGGCAAAGGTCAGCGGTCTTGGTCATGTCGCAACATCACTCCGCTCAACACAACTGGAATTAGAATCACTCTCTTATCAACGAAGTTCCCGCTTGTAGACCACATGGAGCTACAATTCTGTGTCAGCATTTGTACGCGGTGGAACAGAGCGGCAACGACAGTTGAATCACGTGCCAGTTGGCTGGCGACATTGGTTTCATCTGCAGCCCCATACATGAGTGCTCACAGGCTAAAGCAGATTCAAAAATTTTTCTCTAAGAAACAGTTTCTTAGAGACTACCTCTGCTTGTTAACTAATTTGAGACCCCAGAAACAAAAACTGGTTCACAGTGAGCAATAAAACTTCAAGCCTTGCACTTCCCATGAAAAGGCATCGACCAACCAAACACTGTTTGGTTAGTTATAAGCAGGTCCAGCAGTATTCATTTATAGTTATGCAAGAAACATTGCTAACTCGAGTTTTGGGACCCACTACAAATCTTGGTCTACCGTATTTACACACATAATTTGCACCCTCGCGTAATTTGTGCACCCTTAAGGGGGGACACTGGTCTTTGGCAGCAAAAAAGGACCCAAAAAATTTTTCAAAAATGACATTTTTGGAGCCTATAGCCAGTATTCTTCAACTGAACCAGTTTTCTCCAGGAAATCGATATTTTGACCATAATATTAAATTTAGATCACTGTGTGGGCTCAATTTGTTCAGGAGCAGGCGATTTAACACCATGAAAATTTTGGACACCTGGCTGACTTAGTACGTCAATATCTCAATGTTGTTTGCTATTGGAAGGTGAAGGCACAATGCATGCAATAATCGAAGCACAATTGTTCAATCACACTTCAAGAATTTATAGCTTTCCAATGTTTATCGATGCAGGATAGTCACACTTTGAATGCTGCTATTCTAAGTGCTGTAAAAATTACTAATGAGGGTAAAACAGAAAAGCTGGTTTGATTATTGCACTCCTCACTCACCATACCATGTAGCCATTGGTTAAAAATTTTTTATTGGGCCCTTTTTTGTACTGAGGTACTAATAAATTAATAATTAAAATTAATCATTTTAGAAACTAGTGGATTTATTAAAAACAATTTTATATTTAATATCAGTATAAAAAACTGAGCAAAGTGATACAGTTTAATTAGGATTGGACTAAAACTAAGGAAAATAGGTCTAAAACCAGTGTCCCCCCCTTAACTGATCACCTGGGTTAATAAAAAAAACTTTTACTCGCATATTTTACGCACCGTGCTGCGCTAGACCACCATCCTGCACGGGGGCTCTACCCTATGGCTCTACCCAGTTGCATTCGGCTATTCCGCATTTGTTCGGAAGGCTTTTTGGATCTTTTGAGCACTGGGCATTCATGGTCATGTCGAGGGCCGCTGTTACAATCGCAGCGGCACCAGCGGCATCGCCACTCAGAACGGCCGGCAGCACTTCCGGGGAGGATTGGCAGCCGATAGAAGAGCAGACACCGCTGTTTGCCGATTGGTGTGACGACTGCTGGCTACACTCTCCTTGGTGGCTCTGACGGCTTGTGTTTGGTTGTTCGGTCGTGTCTTGCAATGGGATATCACAACTATATGGCAAGTTTCAACCACCTCATTACGGCGTGGAGCGGCGAAGCCAGCGAGAATAATCGCATGTGCACAAGTTTGCCCATAGACAATCGTTGCGTCGGCAAACTCACCTGGCTATTCTGGCTGGCTTTGCCACTCCACACCGTGATAAGGCGCTGACAAGCAGTTTGGTCGACGCTCACTAGGTACTGTTAAAGAAATGGCCGGGTGTAGATTTTGTGTGTGGTGTGACAAATGATTTATTGATTTGCGGCTGCTTTCCCGAACGAAGTTACGAAAGCAAACTTACGGAATCCGGAGCTACTGAACAATTGGCTGGGCTGCAAGAGACGATGCTGTTTTAGCGTGTTATTGAGCTTCGTTCAGGGGGCGGCCAGCTTGGGGTGCGGGTCCGGGTGCTGACGTATACGCAGCAACATACACTAGTATACCTATATTGCGCGTTATGACCTTTGAGTTTTTTTAAGTCGCGCTTGCGGAATCCCTGCGTAATTTGTGCACCCCCTTCTTGGAGCCCTAATTTCTGAATAAAAAGTGCGCAAACCCTTTAACTGCCCAATTAATTATCATAAAATGTACGAAATTCACCAAATTTTTCCGAGATTGGTGAGGAAACTTGTCTGGCTTAAAATATGCGCTGAAGGCACAAAATGCTTTTAACGAAGAACTACCGCCTTCTGGTGCGGAAAATTGCAACTAGCGTAATTGCCGACTAACTTGTCACGCAACTCTGGGTCGGGCAAGCGTGATTCATCATTGGCGATATTGGTACAATCTCCCGTGAGTACAGGTCGGTGCTGATGGTTGAAGGGTTCAGGTAACAGCCACGGAAGTGGCTACCAGCAGGCAGTGACAGCTGAGAGAGCACTGCATGTCACCTTGAAGAAACCAACTTCAAAAGAATGTCACCATGTCATGAATCTGTCACCAGACAGGCTGGAGCAGGGATTAACACAGGGCATTACTGTTGCCTCAGCCAGGATTAAATGCAGGGGGTTCAAGCAATACCGCCCTCATTCTGCCCATACTGGGAGGCTTGGAAGTGCTCAACACTAAACCCATCATGCGTTCTGGCTAGACCCTAGTCCAAAAACCCTCTGAAGCTAATCACAGCAAAAGAAAACACTAGCAGTACAGCACTCCCCCAATTGTGCCTAATATAAAAAGACATCTAGACTTACCCCTCCTATCCGCTCATTGATGAGCTGCTGCGCATGCTCTATCTGCTGTGGATTGCCTCGAATGATGAAGACTTTTTCCACAGGGTTGGGAGGGGGCGCCCTCGACAGCTCCACATGGGCACACGACTGCTGATTGATTTGGCGTATGGCCTCTCCGCCTGCACACATGGGAATGAAACTTCTGAGTGTCACTCATACACAATCTTTTTCCAGTGCAATCACGTAAGGCCACTGACAACCAAGCCCTATGCTGAAAAGGAATGGGGGGGGGGGGGCTAGAAAAGCAATAAGCACTAAAAGAACCAAAGCTTCACACTGCAAAATATGCGAACATAAAAAGCATGACAAGCCTGTCCAGAGCATTAACCATCACAGCCCCAGAAGAGGCTGCATTTCTCAATAGCCATGGTACTTTGCTGTCGCACGGAATTCCTTGCCCTCGGCGCCAACGAAGTAGTGGCCCGGGGTACGAGGCCGTGCAGTCTCCACAACAGGCATCACACTGATCCTCCCTCCCAGAGACTAAGAAAATATGTGTGCTCACCTTTGCCAATCACCAGTCCACACTTGTTAGCAGGCACTGTGTACTGCACCTCGTGCACATCGTCGCCACCAGGGCCCCGCCCACGGCCACCCCGACCCATGCCAGGTCCTCCCGGGGGGCCAAATCCTCCGTCGAAGCCCCCACGACCTCTGCCCCTCCCGCGGCCCATGTTCTGCTGATCTCGCGCCTGCAAAAGGGCGACAAAACTCACTAAACTGCAGGCCTACACTGTAGGAATTAGGGTATAATGGGACAGAAAAACAATATAAGACCCGCCAAGATTGTGCCTCATGATTACTGTGCTCTAGAGAGCTTCACGTTTTTTATGTGCCGCCGTAAAGGAAACGCATATAATATTTTGTTTGTTTTTGTCAGATTTCCACCTCATATATGCAGATCCCAAAAATTTGACGGAAATACGTAGTTTCAGTTTCATTATTATTAAGTACAATCACAATCACGCTTCCAGCGAGAGGAGTTACCTAGCGGTGGAAAAGATCAGTATTTTCGATTTCGATGCCATTTCACCACACTGACTTGACCTTCCGACACACAGAAAGATATCTCTCATGGTATGACCACCGCGAAAGCAGCACTCAGCTGCTTTTAAAGGAGTATCGACACCTAATTTTGGTGGGATGTTTTCTTCACAACGATGCCGAAAACTCTACTACGTTTGAATCACCATGTGATATTCGCCTACGGCTGCTAAATAATTTGTAATCAAATTTTTTCTGTCATGCTGTTTCAGTTTCAACAGCCGAACGATGGCTATGACGTCAAAGGGTACTTTTGTGTCACGTGAGGGATGGAAAAACGTCCATATAATCGCTGCTTCATCATTATAATTTACTGCAGTGCTGAAGCCAGCCTTCCTCAAGAGCTGGAATGAAAGCGAATGAGGAAAAAGCGATTGTATTGCAGTTGTTTCATGCCTCACGTGACCTGTAAGCACACGATGTCCCAGTCCTCATTCGGCTATTGAAACCGAAACATGAAGAGAAGAAATCAGATAAATTATTTAGTGGTCGTAGGAGAATACCGGGTGGTAATCCATGTATAATAATGCCTTACGCATCATTACAAGCAAAAAAACACGCACCCAAAAGTTAGGTGTCTATACTCCTTTAAAGGAGAGCAATGCTGTGCAGTTGGATCGCGGATGCTTCGGCCAGCATTCCCAAGGAGCTCGCTGATTATTATTAAAAATGTGGGATATCAAACACGCTCGACGGTACTGAAGACGATTTTCTATGGAAGATATCTCTGACAAGGTATTCTCGCAAGACAGCACGCCTGACGACTGCTATCAACCCGAGTTACACAATGCTTGTTTCTGATGGAGACAGCGCCACCTTCTCAGCCCTCGTGGAAGAACATCTACGGACTAGTCCCCATTGTTAAAAAAAAGTGCCTCAACCACGTCCAAATGAGGATGGGCACGGCACTGCGGAACCTTGTGCAAAAAAGTGAAAAGTCACTGGGAGAGAAGGGCAGGCTGACAAAGGCTCTCATTGATAAACTGACAGACTATTATGGCTGGGCCCTGAGAAACAACTCCAACGATGTGGCTGCAATGGAGCGTGCAGTGATGGCATCGTACTACCATGTCACATCAACTGAAGAGGAGCCTCGCCATGACTTCTGCCCAGAGAGTGCCAACTCGTGGTGCCGTCATAAAGTTGCCGAGGCAAGTGATTCACCACAGCCAAAGCACAAGTACAGCCTTCCAGGCTACGTCGCTGAGGCTATGCTGCCTGTTTACCAGCGCCTCTCACAGGCTTCTCTTCTGCAACGCTGCCTGGGTGCAAAGACGCAAAATGCGTCCGAGTCTTTCCACTCTGTACTATGGTCCCTGATGCCAAAGGAGCAGCACGCGTCTGATTGCTGTGCAGACAGCACTGCATGAAGCAGTGCTGAGTTATAATGCTGGTTGTCAAAGGGCCACCAAAGAAATCTCTGTCAGTGGGGCTCACACCTGGCCACCTAGCCATCCAGAGAGCTGCAGAAAAAGATGCCCTGCACATGGACAAGGCCGAGAAAAGGAATCGGGTGAAGAATGAGAGGCGGGAAAGGAAAGAAGTACGCAAGGACACCACCAGCTATTCTGCAGGGTCATTTTAGACCTAAGAATAGGTTTTTTCCTGGTGTGGCTGCTCATTCTGACTGCATTTCGGGAACCACTTATCGGATTTCCATGGGGTTTTTATTTATTTCAAACCTGAATAAATTTCTGAGGGCAAGACAAGCCCACTTTTTCAAGTTATTGTATCTGAAATTTGTCACAAGCAATTAAAATTTACCTAATGAAGGTCTAATTAGTGAAACTAAATTCAGTGCTGTGCTAAAATTTTTCAGCAAGGAAATTCAGCAAAAGGGCCTTGTCTTGCCCTGCAGTACCTATCTAGCAATAACCATAATGAATTTCACAGTGACAGCGCTGTTTTCAAATTCTCCAGGCCTGGTATAAGGGGCCTATGCGAACCATTTTGATATACTCCTGTAACTTTAGAACCAGTGCCCACAGCTCCATGAAACTTGGTAGTTCTTCAAATGGTTATGCCGCGAGCCTACCCTGAAAATTTAATTCAGATATATCAAGAAACAAAAAAGTTGGTGTTCAAGGGTAGCCTCCCCCTTTAAAGAGTCAGCTTAGTGGGAACCAGAAGAGTGTAGTGGGGGACTAGTTGGTATGAAACTTATTGAACCTGATGCTAGCCACGGCCACATACGCGATGTGCGTGCACCAGCGAGGATGTGATTTCAATCGGTGCCTGCGCATAGAACCTATTGGCGAGGCAAGCGACACGGGCAGAAAACGCCGCACGACGGTGCCGCTCGTCGCTGTCGCCTGGGCTTGTGCGGCTGAGCGAAAGCTTCACACCAGTGAATAGACGGCCCGAAAAACTGCGCTTGTGTACCTTATCCTTATCAAAACTTTAAAGCGAAACGAGCAGCTGCATTTCATATCTCCGCACTTTCTTACTAATCAGCGGGGAACTCCTGCCAGATGCTTAAAATTCGGCTGGCGGTGGACTGCCAGCCCCTTCTGTGACAAGGCCTAGCGTGTGCGCAGCATTCGTGTGTGCGATTTCGGCGATTGCGGAGAGCAAATTTGCAAGTTCTAGCGCAGAATAGCTGTTGAGCGAAGTTTTGGCTACAGCGCCCTCAAAGCGACGACTGCCTACATCGCAGGGCGGGAGTACAATAAGGAGAAAGTGCCGATACGTAACCCGGTCTGCACAGCATGTGCTGAAGGCAGCCGGCAGCAGCTGTCGGCGTGAACTGTGGACAACAAAAGTTTTTTTCACTAATTCAAGGAAATTCCAAACGTATATTTAGCTAAAGCGCTTTAAAATCAAATACTGATGACATAAGAGGAAGCAGATACAATTAGCGGGAAGTGCCGATCCTGCGCAAAGCGCTTCCCAAGCAGGCGATATAGCATCAGTGGCGCTTATTGCAGTGTTATCATAGTGTGTAAATGAGTAAAACTGCAACTTGTGAGCAATACTATGTAATTTTTAAGATAAGGAGAGCCCACCTTGCATTTTATGGCAAGCAAACGAGCAGTATTGTTTGTGCACAGCTATGTAAACAACCCCAGCGCGGGGCTGCAGTTGTCGTGATCGTCGCATTCCTAGGCCACAATGCGCACGCACAGTAAACGCTAAATGATGTACTATTATTTTCAAGCACTCATTTAGACAGCGGCGACTATTCATTGCTGCGGGCAGCGAAAGCATTCGAGTCGCGTAGGGTTTAGCGAGCGGCTCGGTTCCTGCAAAAGGGTTCTATGTGCCGAAGGGAATGTATGTTCGACTTAAATGCACACATGCAGCTGGGAAGTAGTCTCATTCGTCACTTTTCTCTGCTCCTTTTGAGCCTAAAGGTTACTGTAGTGCCACCTCGTGATAATTTGAGTTCGATTATCGAGCCGATGAACAGTGGACAAGGAATTGGTAGCACTACCAAACGCCGCGGCTTTCACGGCGCACATCGGCGAAGGCATGCACGGCACGTGCCGCTTTCCACATACGGGAGCACTTGACTGTTGAAAAAGAGACCACACTCATAACACAAAAATAACATGTTTATGAGCGTAAATAATAAAGCAGGGGTCCATATATTTCTGTTTCCTCAACAATCAGAAAAGGGGTGCCACGAACAAGTCCACTTTCTTAAGGATCCCTCAGGTTGCGTACTAAGCCGACGGCTTCCGAAAAAAAAAAAAAAACACTGAAAATGCATTTTATTTCGATAAGCTAAAAAAAACTTCAAGCGGCCGCAGTCTACGGTGTGCATGCAAGCACCTCAACAGCGCGCAGCAGACGGCGCGGGGTGGGTGTGCCACTCTGACGTCAGCGATCAGAGGTTGCCAGACCAGCAAGCAGTTCGCACAAGAAACTGAAAAAATTCGTTTTAAAAATATTTACCACACAGAATCAACTGAAACTTGGGGGAATTTTAATTTAGCAAGTTGAGAATTAAATGCGATAAGCAGGGTATGCGTGTAAATAGGCTGTCATGGCCCCTTTAAGTCATCTTAAAGCTTCCTGTAATTATTTTCACAGGACAAGGTAACAGTACTTCCACGGTCACCCAAAAATGCAAGCAGCCTACTTGAAAGTGAGCAATCACAGCAGAACCATGCACCAATTGCTATCAAATGTCACCATCTCAAACGAACCTGTAAGCAATTTAAGAAGACAAAAAACCTAACCTCTCAAACACAAAAAGTGACTGGTATCGCGAAAAATAATCCAATTAACCATGCACCTAAAAAAATGGGACAGAAGGACAGGAATGCATTACCTTTATTAAAGAAACTGATCATCACTCAATCCCACATCTAATGGCCCTTATTGGCCAAAAAAAAAATCACATCAAATTTAAAATGATGCACCCAGTTTGCCAGTACCTTAAATTGAAACTGGTATAAAATACCTGCAGAGTTTCAGTGAAGCACGTCTTCTCTGCAAGCACGCTAGCGCTATGGTGGTACAGAAGTTATGTCATGGATTTTTTTTTTTTTTTTTGCTGGGAGTACAGGGCAATTTGCATACCTATCATCAGCATCACTCTGCAGCGCCACCTTGTGCTACGAAAGACCATTGTTTCTCTGGTTTGCGGCAGAATCGAAATTGGGCATTCCCACATAACACCTCAAATTTGCAAAGTTAACTGGGCTGGTGAAAGCCGCCAGTTAATTTTCTAGTAAAAGTTCTATTCAAATTTACAGGATCGCAGGAATTCTTCAAATTATCTGAAATTTCAAATTAACAGATTGGAATTTTCAAGTTTAATTGCAGTTTCAATACTGCAAACACTGCACACCCCCATGGTATTCAGATGCAGACCAAACCACGACAGTAACACTCCTAAGAAGGAAACACTGCACATCCTCTACAGCAAAACTCAAATCTTGTAGCATAAGCATAAAGCGTGCACCCCAAGCCAGTGAGTATTTTCCACCACTTACTCCTCTATTACATATAAAGCTGAGCACTAAGCCGAGCAGACAACCTGTAGCAAAGAAATGTGACCTTAAAAAGCTTCTGGACATTACACAGTAGCATAACAGCAAAGTATTACAAGCAGCACCCTGTTTGTGTGAACTGTGATTCAAGGTTAATATAACCTTTCTCGTTACTTTTGAAAGCAATATGCAACTTCTACGTCAAATGCTGCCCACAGCCTCAGGTCAAGAGGAGACCTATGATATTACGGTTGCAGAGATGCTACAAAAAAGAATAGTGCAGAATCAGTGCTGAACACGGAATCCCTTAGTATGTGCACCATGCACACACAATGCATCATAAAAAATTAACCTAGGATGAAGCTGGCAGGAGGATTGACCATTCTGTTTACCAAGGCCATCTGCGATACAAAAAAATTCCACAGAATGCAAAAACTACAGCACAGATCATTAAAAATAACTCAACACTCACATCTAAAGCAGTTTTCTTTTGCATTCTGGCCCAGGTACAAGCAACATGACAAGGCAATAGGCGAAAGCCACTTTAAAATGGAAGGTGCATTCACTGCAACCCGGCAATGACACCATATATGGTATCAGAAAACTACAACCTTTTAACATATAAAACATGCACAAGTTTCAGTCAGTCAAGCAATGTTGCACAATGCATGACCCCTGGAGTCAAGGCATGCCATAGCAAAACACAAGTTAGCCACTCACCCCCTCCCTCTACTCCTTTCAAAGAGAATCAAGCTGTCCACTGACACACCCCGGACCATCAGGCACCACATGCACGCACAAGGGAAGCCAAATGAGGATAGCATAGAATCATGCACCAGTTTCCGCTCATTAAACACAACCACCAGCAACAGTTAATGCAGCAACACTGAATGCAGCTCTATACCAGTATGTTAGGGGAGGCGTGCAGGTTTGTTAAAGCGAAGCGCAAAAATTGACAAATAAAAATAGCAGCAGCGTGCTTTATGCTATCGAGAGTTTACCCAAAACAAACTACTTTCATGTCAAAGCACAAAGGCCACAAGGAAGGGAAAAGGGGACCACGAACAAAGGCTGCGGCACTAAGGCAGTGCAAATACGGTAGGCACACTTGCCGACTTACTGTTAAAGCTTATACTGCGGACTGATTCACTGAGAATGTTTTGTACAGCAGAATCTCAGTCATAGGAATCTCACGGGGTCGTGACAAAATTCGTATCAGCAGGATTTTGTGTCACCCGAATGAACAAATTTCGAATGCAGAAGCATGAAAAATGCATTGACACAAATCTGTTTATGGCCAGCGGGATTTATTCACTGCTCTCTGTGCACACCACGCAATAAGTGACCGCAACGTCGGCGATGAGCAGGGCGCAGACCGCTGATCACTGCTCGCGGTGCGTGCCGCGCAATTAGCGATCACGACTTTGGCGATGTACAGGCAGCGCTTAGTGCTCGCGCGCGCGGTCGCGGCTCGCGCGTTTGTATCACCTATAGAGGCAAGGGAGAGAGTTCGGAACATCCGAAATTCCACACATTGTCCACACAATGCACTCTCGCTAGAGAATTTTACAAATTCGTATGATCGCAAAACTCATATCTACTGTGTTCGTGTCACCGAGATTCTACTGTAGCACATTTAGCTTTTGCTGTTCCTTCTGAATTGCTCCCTGCCGGGCACTTCATGCCATAACTTTGGAACCAAAAGAGAGGGGGGGCCTCCTCTTTTTGTGCACCCTTCACCAAGCAAATTCCCCCTCTCCCCCCTAAGAACAGTGAGGCCTCCAGCGGAGACAGAGAGGAGGTAGAGAATGCCCACAGCGAGAAATGCTCAACACTCACGAAAGGTGGCGGAAATCCAAATTGTCTGTGCGGAGCGAATCCGCTGCGGTTCTGTGGCGGGCAGAAACGACAACACACACAGAGGCAGAGGCACACAATTAGGAGAGGGCACCGCCACCGTATTTGCACCGCACTGCACGCCTTCTCCTCCCACTTCAGCCCTCTAAAAGATTCAGGACACCATAATTACGATGCCCTGAGATATGCCAACAGCAAACAGTACAGTAAAAGCTGATTAATTCGAACTCCATGAGGACAGACACCAACACAGAATGCGCTGTACATTGCGCTCTGGAATCAGTCTAAACTGTTCGGTCATTTCCTTTTCCTTTTTTTTTCCTCGAAGGCAACAGCCAGCGCCTTCTGTTCTAAAACCTGAACTTATGAAAAGGCCTCTTTGCCTTAAAGGGGGGATGCGGGTCTTTGGGACCAAAAAAATCGCGAAAAAAATCGACTTTTCAATTTGGTCATAGTTGGATAAGTCATTTTTCATCTTAATTTCAAGTTTCATGGCTGAATAACCGCATAGTTTACGAGAAATCGACTTGCAAAGATGCAATTTTGACAAGAGAGCTCGCGAAAATAGGTTAGAAAATGCCCGTTCTGCGTCGCGTGAAAAGTGGCCGTCACAGCTAGGCGACTTTGGACTCGTTTGAAAGAGCAACGCCTCAGCTTTCTTTCCAGCCAGAACGAAAGGTCTAATGCGATTGGTCGCCGAAAAAAGACAGAAAACAAAATATAAAATGCAGCAATTGGCTGTTGGACACCACGCGGCGAAATTCAAACGCCTCATTGGCCGGCGCCATTTTTATGAAGGCTCCGCGCTCAACCTGCGACGCCATTTTGAAAAAGACCACCGTGGCTTGAAACCGTATCGGAAGTTCGCAGTGCGCATTAGTTTGGGGAAAAAACATAAAGAAGGCCGCAGAAAGTAAGCGGAAGACACAAGTTCGTCGGCAGTGATGTCAACCAGCAGCAGCGGAGCGCCTGAGCGTGAACCGGCGGATGATGCGACCTTGGCAGCCGTTCCAGCGTTCGTTCCGAGCGCGGTGCATATCGCGGCTGCAGAGGATGACGGAGAGCCGGAGGATGGTTTTACTTAAAAGTGATGGGAAGAGGGATAAGGGAATAATGAAGCACAGGAGTGCAATTCGGCGGTCGCGATAAGCGCTTGTTTACCAGCTTCGGCGTCTGCCTTCGACATGGAGCAAATTGCGGGCTCGGGCGAGACTGGCAGCAGCGAACCAGATTAGACACATTTCTGCCCAGCGCTGATCGCGAGGATTGCGAAGCACGCGGATGATAAAATCGCCAGTTTGGCAGCAATTTCCGCAACCTAGCGCAAGATGTGGACGCTAGCGAACGAGCATGTAGACGCCAACCCTCCATTGCCTGCGGAGCTACCCGATGTGGTCGGTAGATTTGGTGGCGATTGACAGACTGCTTCACAATACAGTATGCACCCTCGAAATCATTTTTGCAGCTTGCTAAGTAGCGGCAACGGCAAAAATGTGATTCAGACTATTCACTATGCGCCTTTTAAGCTGTTTGTTTTGGAAAATTAAGCACTGTTATGTGCTTACACAGCTTCAAAATGTTTGACTTCGTTTTTTGCGTTTTTCTCAGTTTCATTTTCTGCGCCACCCTACGAACTGCTGACAAGCTTTTCCTGGCTTTGGTTCGTGCTATTTTCACCATTCTTGTTTTATTTGAAAGCTGAATAATTAGACCTTGCAATAAAACCATTAACCGCACTCTTAATAAACTGAAAATATTAAACGGCATAAATAAAAATCACTTTTTTCCTTGCCACTTTTATGTGAACTTCAAAACATTGTAACTTTGGTTACAGAAGGGCTAGAACACCAAAAGTACACTTATTGCAAGCATTAATAACAGTAGAATCCACTGGGATAAAAATTATTTGAATCTGAGTAGCCAATTTTTTCAAAAAGTTGTCAGAATAATTATACCGAAATTCTTGAATTAATAACGAACGACATAATATACACAAAAATGGGCATCATATTTGAAATCAGCACACTAAAATACATATTAGCTGAAGTTTTCATTATGCTAAGTCCAATATTAAAAAATGTTTCCCTAAGACCCTCTTCCCCCCTTAAAAACCAAGGAAGAGGCTGGCAGCATTCAGCGTGTCCTAACTCGCGCAGCAGCAAAGGGCCACACCAGAGTGGTGAAGGGCACGCAATTACCTGTGAGCCTGGTCGCATAACTTGAAAATCGAGCAGCGTGCGACTGTCTCGCCAGTGTTGCTTTTCCACCAAACTGATAGCGCAACCACCGCCACATCCACACTTGCGAGTCACGAGGTTGAGAAAGCATTTGTGCCGAAAAGCAAATTTCTAGAACAGCTGCACGTACAGTACTACATTTTCCAGCCTTCCCAGCAGGAGTCGCAAGCAAACTTCCAAACCAATAAGGGAGTTTTTTGGCGATATCCTGGTTCGGTTTTAGGAGCAGCAATCCCCGCAGACAAGTAAGATTTCTAAAGTGCTACACTGCAGCACACCAAACAGGTTAACTGCGACGATTGCAACCAGTCGCACACAAACTGCACCGAAAAACAAAGACGCACAGCAAACATCAGTCAAAGCTCCTATTCGTTCATTCTGCATTTCATGCACAGGCATGTCGCTTCGGATTTCAAGTGCGCTGCTACGCGTCTTATGCACTGCATGTCATTGCTTGTCGAGTCATCGATCGTTCACGTAATGCAGCAAGCTACTGAAGTCTTCAAGATGAACACGTTACAACTAAGCCAGGTACAAATCTCTGAGATAATGGCGTTAGTTGCCACCGCCATGTTGCCACTAACACGTAGAGAGACAGCCCCATCCTCTTTACCCGGCCTAGCACCTCACAAGCCATTTTACTGCCCACATATCTCCAAAGAGGTGGCACAGCCTTGCAATGCGTTTCATGATTCGCCGTGTACCCAGGCCACACAGGCACCGCAGCGCATAGTTTGAATTTTTGGTGACAACCGATTCACTTTTGGATTAAGGGCCATGTTTTGCACAGATACCAATGGAATGCGGATGGACCAAATCATACAGCTCCAATGCTCCTGAAATTCAAAGTAACGAGCTTCCACACTGAAACTTGTTTCCTCTTCACAAACGGGAAAAAAAATTTGTATTGCCATTTCTGAACTGACGACTTCAAAATCCTACAAGTCAACTTCCAGAGAGGCAGGATGATAATGGTATGCATTCTAGCAAGTTCTGCTGCAATTCTTTAAAAGCTCTCGGCAAAAAGTTAAGCATATTACATAAGTGCACGAAGCCTTATTTACAGAAAATTGAGTATAATTGCGACTTAATGAAACCTTAATAACGTTTAGAAGAGCATGCGATAGTCCTGACAACATGACAGTGTCAGCATCCTCCATGGCAAGGTCGACGCCACAACCTGTTGTTTTTTTTTTTAGAAGACGAGGGTGGGAATTTGTTGGGAGGAGGAAAGTGAGGCATTGTGGCACAGTGCAGTTGGATCCCGCTACGACGAAATACACAGGACGCACTAAATATTGCACTCAAGCTAAAGCTTCGTTGCCACGAGATCGGGTCAGAACATTGACAGACTGGACTGGATAGAGAACAAATATGTACAGTCGAGTCCACTTATAACAATATTCAAGTGGCAGGAAAATTCCATTGTTATAACCGATAATTGTTATAAACTGGTTGCATGAAAAAAAGCATAAGAACTGCAAAGAATGGTCACGGACGGCAAGTGACATGCGAGCTCCGCCGAGGCATCCTTTTGGTGGCCCCGAAAGGGGCGTTGTAGGTTGCCGCAGCCGCCTGTAAGCTTGAGAAATCCCGAAGAAACGCAAGGATTTCTCATTCCACTACCTTTTGGCAAGAGCACTCGGGAGCCAGACTTCATTGTTATAACGATAATGCGGCATGGGTGCATTGTATTAAGCGGGTTATTTATAGAAAACATACAAAAGTGGACGGTGCAGAAGCTTTTCATTGCTGTAACCGATACATCGTTAAAAACCGGTATCGTTATAAGTGGGTTCGACTGTACTTCCTAAAAAAAAGCCTCCAACAGCAGACTATCCCTTTGAACACTGCCACTAGCACTATCGCCCTAAACGATGCCGTGCACAATAAATGACAGGCCATCACGCAGATCTTGCTGCAGCCACCCTCTTAATTCAGCAGCTTTCACAACTGCATACTAACTAGGAAGAACAGTCCGTCGCATGCCTTTCCTCTCACTGCAGAAGCTAAACAGCCAAAAAAAAAAGCCCAGGGCCAGGCCTTATTCGTGGATCCACTCACCAGCACACTCTGGATGAGCTCGCCAATGAAGGAGGCGGCGTGGTGCACCTGGTCGGGCCCACCCGTCAGCAGGCATACGCGATCCGGGGCGTTGTCGTCCTGTGGCTGCTGGAACTGGACGCGAGCACCAGTCTCCTGCTGGATGCGCTTTATCATGTCTCCCTGTTTGCCAATCACGACGCCCACTGCCTGCTTGGGCACCAGCACCTCCTGGGAAGCACCGCCAGGTCCGCCTCCGGGACCACCGCCGGGAGGTCCACCATACTCTCCACCACCAGGTCCACCCCCACCAAAGCCTCTGCGCACATTCTGAGAGCACGAGAGAGAGAGAGTAGAAATTGGGTGCCTCAGCAAGTTTTCAACTGTGCGATCATATGGAACTTTTTAATCATGCAAGCAGACAAAATTTACAGGCAATCTATAGCTCCCACACACTGCAATTGTCAGGCTATCCAAAACCAAGAAAAGAAAGGCTCTTGCTCACAGTTATAGTGGGTTCCGCAGAGTAACATCTGCCAACAAATTTGACCAATTTCACTGCTATACACTGCATTTCTGGAAGAATACAATTCAATTTTTCACACTGAAAATTTTTGCTGAAATGAAAATTTTTTTATGCTGAAGTCCACCACAAAAGCAAGAAAAATATTTTCTGCACCATAAATCCCCATATGCTGTTTAGTTTCTCATAAAACAGGTCCTCATTCTTTTAACGGTGGAGCCTGGTCTTGGAAACAAAATTTTATTAATGTAATAATTATGAAATCTTCAGGTAACATGTACTTTTGCGTGCTGATTCTAAATATGTAATTTAATTTCTTGTAAAACAATTTTTAGAGCACTTATGTAATTCTTGTGCAATTATTTTTCAATGAGCTTGGAAGAAAATTTGCTGTAGGAAAACCGCTGAAATGTATGCCATTGTGTTGTCTTAATGCCAAGGAATGCAATAAGGGTAAAATTATCATCCTGGCTATCATAGAACTTGAGTTATAGGGTATTGAAGCTGCCACTTCAGAAACCAGAATACACACTTTCATTCGCATTTCTGAAGCGACAACTTTAAAACCCTATAACTTAAGTTCTATGATAGGCAGGAAGACAATTTTAGCCTTATTGCATTCCTTAGTACAGTAAAATACCACTTGAACGAACTTCATTTAAACGAAGTGTTCAGTTGTACAAACTTTTTTTAAAACCCTCACAGTAGCCCCCTTAAACCCAATGCAAACGACCTTCAGTTTAACGAAATTCAGTGCAGTGCGCATTTCAGTTCTACGAACAGTTCCCGAGGTGCCATGCCATGTCTCCTAAGTCATACTGAGCACTTCAACAAGTACAAACCACCCTTTTTGCCGTGCTTTTTTACGTTGAGAACTGCGCCGACTGCGCTCCATTACCGCCGCCATTTAGCGATTTAGCTTTGAACTGGATTGGCTACCTAAGCCGTAGCCAGCTGAAGCCATTGCTGGTTTTTTTTTTGCATTAGTGCGTTTAGTTGGCTCCACAGCCATAGCTAGCCATAGCCAACCACAGCTTCAGCTCTACTGGCCCTACTAGGCCTATTCGTCCTAGCTTCGAGGAAGAGTGCGAGTGCTGGTTAACCATGAGCGGAAAACGAAAGTGCCTGACACTCGACGAAAAGCGGGACATTTTACGTGGGCTAGACTACGGGCAGCATCAAGTTGACATTGCAAAGGCATTTGGGATCCCTGCATCGTCATTGTCTATGATTAAGAGCCAGCAAGCAATCGCGGCCGCATCGGAAAGCGCGCAAAGTCGTGCCCCTTCAATACAACCCTCATTACTATGGAGGTCTCCAACTTTTCTGCAGTTCCAATGTATTACAATAGAATCTCAACACGAATCTCACAGGACTGCAATATACTTGCATCACCCAAAGCAACAAAAAAATTCCCATGCAGAAGCACGGGAACTGCACTCAGACATCCTCTTGGAAGTGAATGGATTTATTTACAGCAGCGTGACCACAGCTCACTACTTACAGTGCATAAAGTGCGAAAGACAATCACAAAGTGCACGAAGTGCAGGCCGCCTTTAAGGGGGACACTGCTCTTTGCGACTGAAAATTGGTGAAAAAAAATCGGATTTTTGATATTTTCATTTCCGTGATCCTGAGGTCATTGCGCAGCTATCTACGAATTTGCGTCAAAAAATGCTGCCTAATTCATGCTTCCTAGCGTTCTAAAGACGTGAAACCGTGTGCCCAGGTCCTTTAAATTGAGGTCTAATCGTACCAAACTTTGATCGCCCGCAATTCGCGAAGTATGCGCTCCGTCGGCGCCATTTTTGTTTCGTTGGAAAGGTCAGGATTCAGACTATTCCAATATTCCGGTTGGCAACTATGAGCAAGCCCTGGAAGCAATAAACAAGTTAACAAAACTGAACAAAATGTGCGCTGCTATTGGTTTCCCGAATCACGTGACCGAAATGACTTTTCGTTGGCTGGCGGCTACTGCTGGCAGCCCGGCGCCATTTTGAGTGAGTCGCGCTGTCGCACTGCTACGGCAAAGTGAGGTTCTTTGGCCGCTACGTGCAAACTATTTCGCTTTGCACAAGCCTTAGGCTGAAAGCACAATAAGGAAGCGAAAGATAGAGATCCAAAGTGCGCTGGGTACGCTGCATCGTCGCATCCTGGTGTCTACAATCAGCGCCGACGCTCCGCGATGACTCGAGAACGCCGTGACCGGTGGTGCTTAGCGCTGCAGCGGGGAGTGATCCTGAGGGAGCGAAAGGTTTTGAAGCGCGTTGAGTACGCTGCATCATCGTATCCATTTATCTACAATCGGTGATGACGCTTCGCGATGGTCCGATAACGCCGATAATGCGAGGAGTGATCAGGGCGATTCCTGCCGCATACAGACAGCGTAATCTTGATTGTGCAAATGAAGAAGTGATACTTAAGCAACTTTCGTGGACAGCCAGCAACAGCGCAATAGATCGAACTTTCCGGTAACGCTGGTAGCACGGCGCCAATGGCGGTCGCGAAATGAAGTCCCGCAACTGCGGTAACGGAAGCTTTGGCGAAATGTACTTGCTTCTGAATGTTTGGAGGGGCAAGATGACCAAAGAGCACTTTTCATTGGTATCGTTTGTTAGGGGCTGACTGTGATCACAGCGCCGTCGTTATACAATCGCGCGCCGCAACTTCGGCTCGGGTTCCAGCCTCCACCCCATGCCATCAGTTCTGCAACAATTTCCTTGTTGCAAGCGCAATTATGTCGATGGGAAATAGTGCTTCCACATCAGAAACTAGCCAGAACACACTTCAGTCATTTCTAGTTAGCCTTGGTATCACAAAAATATTCCAGAAACGTTTTTCCCCAATTTCTCAAAACTGCATTTTTGGCACATTCAAAATTTTGACAAGAACAAAGAAGAAAGGAAGAAAGAGGTGCCGTAGTGGAGGGCTCCGAAATAATTTCGACCACCTGGGGATCTTACGTGCACTGACATCGCACAGCACACGGGAGCCTTTGCGTTTCGCCTCCATCGAAACGCGGCCACCGCAGTCGGGTTCCAACCCAGGTACTCCGGATCAGTAGCCGAGCGCCCTAACCACTGAGCCACCGCGGCAGGTCTCATAGGTTTCCCCATTCGCCGTTTCGTCACTTGGGTTTCTCTGACCGCGTTGACCGAGTGGCGCTCACTCTTCACGAAGTTACATCTGTTCGCAGTTTTGTGATTGCGTCCGGCGTTTCCGCCGCTTTTAAAGAAAAGTGCCTTATCTTTGCGTGTGTCTAACAAGCGGTGTGGTGCACAGTCGGCTTGTGGACAACATGGCACCGCTAGGTCCGTCAAAGAAGCGTGGGAAGTATTCTAACTAAATGCGGTGACCTTGCTGCCTAGCGTATACACTGAAAGCACAACCTTGGCACAAATACAGGCGCAAATTGTCGCCAGCAAGCGAAATTTTCCGCAAGGTAAAATTCGTGACATTTTTAAGCAGATTTCATCTCAATAAAATTTTTTTGTATACTTCACTGATTTTTCGGACTGCTCGATTATTCGGACCATTTTTCGGGTCCCTTCGTGTCCGAAAAATCGGTTGGCGACTAAATTATTTAACTGTTGTAGGCGCACACCACCCGGTGATCCATGTATACCAACGTCTAACTCGTCATTAAAAAAAAACACTAGCAAAAATTATGGTGTCTACAGTCATTTAACCCCTCTGCACCACCAGCCCCTAGACAGGGACAAAGTCCCTTTCTTGCTCTCTCTGCCTCATGAAAACCAGTCGATGCCACTGCCTGGAGAGCCCTCTTTGAGGGGCTTGGCCACTGCATTCTTGAGTTGTGACTAGCTATGATAACATGAACTGCAAATGCAGGAACTTCCAGTGTGTTCTCTTAACCAGTCCAGCTGGAAGAGAGGCGCAAGTGTGCAGAGCAGCCATGTGAAAAAAGAAGATTCATTTAAATGGAAGCATGTCACCACATGCACAGACAATGGCCACAATGATCACAGAGGAACAGAATGTCCAAAACCAGCCAAAACCACTTTACACAGGACCCTGATAACGCTGTCAGCACATTGTCAAGCGAGTCTAGTATCTGCAGCGCTCGGCAAAATTAGGTTTCACGAGCATTGTATGACAGCCCTAATGGAAGTCTCTTCATTGGCAGCTTAACTGCCAATGAAGGGTTGGCCTGTGACACGGGGCTTTAGTGCACCCCGCTGCATAGCTGGCGAAGCACATAGACCATGCCCCATGCCCACACATGCTGTGCCCTTCCTTGTCGGGGACCAGGGAAATGAGATCTAGCTGGTCCCCAAAGATTGGAAAGGGCTGCTCCAAGGTGCAGAACAGGCACTCACCTCCAGTTCTTTCTCTGTGATAAGGTCTAAGACAAGGCGCTTGGCATACTGAAAAACAAGTGCAAAAGAAGCTTCAAGCACTGCACCAGCCCCAATCAGTGCAGGCCAGCAATCGATACTTCAAACCTTATGTGAAGGACATGTCCGGAGGAGTACTATCTAACTCCCCTCACAGAGATACATAGTATCTCTTGGGGTGTCAGCGAATTCCCTCCAGTACTTTGCTCTAGCACATTTTTTGGCACCTGCCAGCTCAGAAAGGCAGCAAACAGGTGATGGATAGTGCACAAATTAGATCCTCACAAAATGGCACCAAACTCAACCAACTCAAGTTCCTCACAAAAATGCATCACTCATCATTAGCTGCTGTTCAAGCCTCCCTAGCTCTTAGCACAGGCCCCAATCAGAACACTGAGAACAGGTACATATGGAGCAAATTCCAGATGGCATAAAAATAATGCCAGCATGTATTGACAGTTGATCCAATACCAATAATATACTCAAACCTACCTGTGGGTAATTCCTCAAAATCTATGGAAATTGCTGACAATATTGCACATTTTTTCTTCAAGCGACACATGGGCTATGAGGCACACTGCAGTCAAGGGCTCTGGATTAATAAAGCCTGACTGGAGTTTTTACATCACACAGCACAGGGGTGCCTTTTGCAATCTACCTCAATGAGAACCCATGGATCATGGACCGTGGGTCATATGATCCGGCTCCTCTGGCTCAGTAGCCAAACCCGCCAGAAATGGCCAACATTGACAAAGCTGAGGGTAATCTTATTTTTAAGTTGTGTGTTCACATGCGTGTGTACACTGAAGGCAAGAAAATGTAATTCAGTAAATTTCTGTAATTTTCATGTACAGTAAAATTTTTTAATTCAAACTTCGAGTAGAAAGATTCCAAGTCCCAATTATTGAATGACCACGAAATTTTTTGGTTCAAGACTGCACAATGGTAGCCTTCTTTGAAGATTGGCACAAATGACTCACTATTTTTTGCATCTCTATCAATTGAAAGCACTCTGTCAGAAGCGTCAAAGCAGAACAGCTCCAAAATGATAACAGCCCCCACGGCATCCTTCACTGTGCACCAAGTTAGCGATGGGGTTCCCTCACAAGCATCCACATCACACGTGAGAAGACACGCAGTTTTGAAACCCTCCTCGGTATGGAACCATGTGTATGGAAGCGAGGAAAATACATAAGCAAGCAGCACCAATCGGTACGAACAGCCTGCAGCTGTGTTCTGTTGGCTGGCTAATGCACAACCGATAGCCACTGCACTGCGAGATGGCGCAAAGCTCCGAAAAGCGAAACAAAATATGACACCATGCTAAAATTAAGCGGTCAAGACTATTTATGGAAGCCATGCCATCCATATTACATCACACCTATTGCTGCGCAGGACTCTGCAGCATGCAACTGAGGTTTGAGAAGAGCTATCTTGACAATAGTTTGCCGTGCCAGCCATAACTAGACGCGGCCTCCTTTCAATCCACAGCGTCTGAATTAGCGAGTCTCGACACCATAGACTTACACTGGCACTGGCCAGGAGCACCTGGCAGAATTGTGCAGATTATCAAACAGAGGGCGAATTACCGAGCTTTTACTATAGAAATGCAGATTCTCAAGCAGACGATACGAGCAAGCAATATGCGACAGAGAACCCTGTTTCAGTGGAGACGTGCATTCTCTTTTCTTTGAATGGACACAAATACACAGAAGGTACTGCACCAATAAAAGCAACAAACCTAAACTACAAACTACACCATGTGATATCAGGCACAGCAACTGTAACACAAAAACCTGCTGTGGCTTGCGCCGAAACATGACAACGCAGCTGCACCAGTTCTCCGGCAGCAAAGACCAGGCACGGTTTGCACCGGAGCACAGTACGCATCTCACTTTGTGCAGGCGGCTTGTTGACTGTTCTTTGAGTCCAGTAAATTTGCGGTGAGTTGGTACTCTCTATGGGCAAACTTGCGAGGGGCGGTGCAAGCCAGGGACTCAAGATCTTGAGTTCGAATTAACCACTGTGGATACTGAAATGTTCAAACTAAAATGTTCGAACTAAAATGCACAGGGCTGTGCTGGCACTCTGGCGTCTGATGTACTCGCGCAATATATGCACTTTTTTTCTTTAAATAAAGGCTTCAAAACGGGGGTCGCAGATTACGCGGATTTGTTGCACTCTATAGGGGCCACGAAAATACAATTTTCACTAAAAAAAAATTAACTTATTGCCGGTATGCCGGAGGAAGGGGTCAGTAGTATTGCTCATATTCTAAAGAACCTTATGACTAATCTGAAGTTATATTCACATAGACCTGCCTTCACTTAATTTGGCCCAGCATGTTGTTTTGAGACTTAATAGGCACTAGCGGCATCTGTTTTCCGAGCTCATGACCCACTGCTAAACGTTGAGGGCACGCAGCACAGTGATAAACACCACCCCATTGCTTTGATGCAACTTGAATCTGTTCCTCCCACAGCTCTGCCCAATCTGCATGCACTGCAAGTAAAAGCAGAGCATCCAGCAAATCCACACTTTCAGAAGCAGTTTGATACAGTAGCTGTGGCTACACAGTTCCGTGCCCACTACTGCACACCGCCCACCCACCACACCCTGTGAATGCCTTCATTCCATCCCAATTCTACTGGTTTTAGAAGTTCGCAGAGCCAAACATTTGCCTCTAGTGGTGCTTGCGAGGCATGCCACACCATCAATACCATTCATTCCAGAGTGGATATGTACAAAATGAATGCTCAAGAAAGTGCATGAAACCACACACCTCGCACTTGCTCTTCTCGCCGGTGATGCGGAGGGGCTTGTCCATCATGGATTGCTGGGGGCCGTCCTGGATCATCACCATCTTCACGTTGGCTCGCTCCTGCCCAGAACACACACAAGGTGGCAGGTTTAAAACTGCTCAGCTGTTAATAGGCACAGCAATCGCACAAATACTCCAATTGGCTGTGCTGCACATCTTACCAACTTTGGCATACTCTAAAACTTCAGTAGTATGAACCTCCAACCAAAAAATATTTCAGTGACAAATTATTCCAACGACCCCTGCCAAGCCCTCGAAACGAAATTTTCCCAAAAATAACCACTAAGAGTTTCTGGTATCTCAACACTTCCCCATAACACAAATTCGTGCTGCGGAGCCTATACGTTGATAAATTTCGTGTGCATCTTCTTCCATGGCCATGGCAGTAATCCAGCACGAGCAAACCAACAAGACCACCATGCCAATGACTGGTAGACAAGAGAGTTGAACAATACACAGATACTGTTGAGGAATGTCTTAACAGAGGCAAAAATAATGCACATTTGAAGAAGCTAGCTGCCCTTGCCAAAGCACAGACTAGATGCAGGGAAGGGCAGAACATTTGAACATTCAAGTGCGAGCAACTCTTCATATATACTCGAGAACAGAGAATGCATTGCCCAATGTAGAACACTAATGCATATCCTCTAAGGGCCCAAACAATTAGAACATTTGTTCCTGTACCAAAGCTTACACTTGTTGTAGCTTGCAAACTTCTGGCCACAGCTGCAAGAGCTAAGCTTGGAAGCCGAAGAGTTTGCTTTTGCATCACCGTTTCACCTCCCGCAATTATTTGCAGAAGGGTCAAGTAGATGCAACTTGGTACAGGATGCCAAACGAGACCACATTTAAAACTAAAAGCACCCAACACAACCCTGCGACAACAAAGAGCTTTACAGCTTTGTAAAACCTTTGCACCTAAATAAAGGCTTGGCTTCTTGAACAAAGGATAAACAGACGGCAGCTCATGCCCATGCGAAAACCGCTGCACCTTTCCAAAAGACTCACCTGCAACCCCCGGATGGTCTCGCCGCCCTTTCCGATGACCAGACCCACCCGGGGCCCCGGCACCATGAGCTCCACAACCACATGGCCATCGTTCAGCTGGCTCGGGTCCCCCCCACGACTAATAATTTGGTTGATCATGTCCTTTGCCTTCCTGCATGCAAACACACACACACCTCAGTCAACATTCCAACTTTGTAGCACTACTAGTGGTAACACTTGCACCACTATTTTATGGTTCAAAGTTGTGCACTAACAGTAAAAGGACATGCTGCAGCACTTTCTACTCTACTTGCTCTCATGCTGTGCCATCCAACATTAGAATTACAATGAGGAAATTTATCCTTGGATCCCAAGATAACTAGAACCACCTATACCTCCCCCAAACAGACATGAAGCTAGCAACCACTATGACTTTTCTAATGAGAGGACGCCAACTATTTCGTATCGCCACCATTCCCTCAAAGTGGAACACTCAGCCCCCACCCCCTGCATTTCACCGTCTAGTTGACACACCCCTCAGATCGCAGAAAAATGGTGCATGTCATATGGCGCATATGGCCCAGAAATGCACCATAAAAGCTCATAGAAATGAAACTTGGAAAAAATTCGACATAATCTCCCGAATGGCTGAAATGACACCAGAAACACTGTTTGCTTCAAAAAACACCAACCTTTCTTACTTCGCTTTTTTTGGGGGGAAAATTGGTTAAGCAGGGGCACTAAAGAACGGAGTTCGCATCTGAACTGCGGCATCTGAACAATTACTACTGCAATTATTACTGCATTAGCACACTAGCCAGTCGATTCTTCAGTCGAAATGCTAGACTTACTTCAATTGCCAGACTTACTCAATGGCATGCCGTGGTCCAGTCAGGGTGCAGGGTCGCTCTGACATACCCCCACAGTCGGGGGCCATCTGGATCTTGCAACCAGACTCCGCCTGCAGCCGGCTGATCTGCTCGCCTCCCCGACCGATGACTGCATGGAAGCAATGCACTGCATCATACCCTTGCCGCTAAAGGGAGGCACAGCCTTCACGGCAACATGCACCAAGGCATTAAGATTTCCTTTGGGTTAGCACTGTGGCTGGAACACAGTGCTCACATCACACAACTACTATATCAATGCCAACCCAATTGCCGCACATTTGCAGCAGCGTGACCTCCAGAATTACGGTTCACAAAGCCACTTGTTTGTCGTGCATAGAGGAAGAAAGCATAACGGCCTACGCCAGCTTCCTTGGTGCGCTTCAAAGTGAGGACTGCATTTTTATCTTCCATCAAGAAATGCAATTGACCGTACTTGCTAGTGCAACACTAACAGCAAAAAGTTAGCAGATAACAGATGCCTAAAGACATGGGACCACGAGTGTACTAAAGAACTGCGAGCTCATTTTTATGTAGACCACCCCAACAATTTGACTGCTCAAAACACTTTGTTCCCAGTTTGCTAATATTAGAAGCATATCAAGACTTCTACCCGTGCTCTAAAAATGCTCTGGTCTAAAGATGCCACACAGGGCGCACTCACTCAGTCCAACCATCTTGTCAGGTACACTCCACTCTTCAACAGCCGGTGCGGCGTTTGCTAGACCCCTGGAAGACAAAAGCAAAATTGTAGGGTTCAACATTCCAAAGCCACAAACTGACTCCCAGGGAGATGGAGGGCTCCTGATTAATTTGGACTACCTGCAGTTCTTCGACACGCACACTGTCCATCAAGCCACCGTGGCAGGTGCCAGTGAGCTTTTGAGGCCACGCACAATGGCTAACAAAGGCTAAAGCACACTGTATGCCTTCACACATTTCATTCTTTAGCAAGTATCAAATCAGAGTACAGTAGAATCTCGGTGATACGAACCCGGCTGATACGAATTTCGGTGTAATACTAATTCGTAGAATTCCCCCGCCGAAATGCAGTGTACAATGGGCCAAAACTCTGATCTTCCGAACACTTTTCCACGTCGCGCCGGACGACGCGAACTTCGGTACCGCGGCCGTCGAGCCACCACCAGCACAGCGTGCACCAGTGCCGGTTTGGGATTCGGCGGCAGCAGGTAAGCTGACGAGGCAAGCGAAGCTTTCTCACTCGTTTTTGGGGGCGGCCTCTTCGCCTTTTTTTTTTTTACTTTGTTGCCCGAGGCTAGTGCCACTGCTTATTGGTCCGCACGCCCTGCGAACCAGCCAACCCTACCGGTCGGGCGCGATTTGTCCTCTGCACATTTCTCGCAGCCCTGCGCGCCCGTTCCGCCAGTCTTTCCGCTACAGCCAGCGCACAGATCGTCACACCAGCAGCAGCTCCCGCTTTTGTTTCCTCGTGCACGACGACTACGGAAGTGCAGCGTGTTTGCGTGTCATTTTACGAGCATTGATCATGTCAGCCCAAAAAGTACTGCAATCAGTACGATGTTGCGAAAGCGGAAGGCGCTGTCCTTGAAGGACAAACTGGATATTTTAAAGAAGGTGGACGAAGAGCCCAAGACATGGCCAAGGAATTAGGCCTGCCAATTTCTACGCTGTCTACGATCGTCAGTCAGCGCGGCCAAATTATGCGGAATGTACAGCACTCTGGCGTAAACTCCAAAGAAGCGAAGACTGCTCACCATGTAAAGTTAGCAGTTCTCCTAACATGGTTTGAAGAGGTCACCGCGGCCAGCATCAACATTGACTCGTGCTTGGAAAATTTTCAGGCCTCTGGTGGCTGGATTCACCGATTTAAGGCACCGCATGACCTCTACAACAAAACCGTTTGTGGCGAAGGGAAAAAGGTTGACGCCTCCATCGTTTAAGATTGGATGGCAACCATGCTGCAGTCTTTCATCGCGGGATATGACGCTCTCGATGTTTTTAACATTGACGAGGCAGGGCTGTTTTACAATCTTCAGACCGAAAAGAGTATCTGCTTCAAGGTCGAAGCCTGCCAGGGAGGACAAAAAAGTAAGCAGCGTGCGACGGTTTTGTTTTGCTGCAACGCTGACGGGTCAGAAAAATGAAACTGACCACCATTGGAAAATATGAAAAGCCCCTATGCTTCAAGGCAGCCGGTCGTTTGCCCTGCACATATAGACAATAAAAAGGCGTGGATGACGTTGGCTCTGTTCGTGTAGTTCAGTCACATACTTGAACCATAGGATGTCATGCAAGAACATATTGTTTTCCTGCTGGACCAGTGTGCGACACATCCAAAGCACATGACGCTACAGAGCATCAAAGTGGTATACCTGCCCCTGCACGCTAATAGTCATTTGCAGCCACTGGATGCCGGCATTATCAGAAACGTATATATAGCACCACTTCAAAGGTTTGTTGGTGTGCCGCCTCCTTGCGAAGATTGACCGTAAGGACGCAAATATGCAGATTAGTCTTTTTGACGCTATGCATTTTATTGCAGTGGCCTGGGAGCGCATCTCCCCTGCAACCATCGCGAACTGTTTCGCAAAGTGTGGGATTTTTAAATCCACAGTGGCCACCACCTCGCAAGTGCCAGTTCTGATTCCGGTTGATGTCTGGAACCAGCTTGGCGTTGACTGCAGTGCCAACGATTTCGTCACTGCGGACAACGATCTCGTCACCTGTGGTCTGCGCACAGTGGAAGACATCGTGGAGGATGTATCGTCGCAGCCTGGAATTTCGACCAGTGACGAAGAAGACGAGTGCCAAAATGGGGGTGACCAACCACCGTCGGCAGCCGGAACTATGCACGCTCTCGATATTCTGCGGCGTACTGTGACATCCAAGACTGTGCGTGAGAACACTACAGCCCACTTCTTCAGCTTCGAAAATTCTCTGCTGGCCGACCTCACAGATAAGAAGACTCAGAAGGACATACGCGAGTTCTTTCCACATTAATTTTTTTTTGTGCGTGTCTCATGGTTTCGGGGAGGATTTCGCTCGTTTTTAGCGATACAAAATTTCGGGTGATGCGAATATTTTCGCCTCCCCTCGAGATTCGTACCACCGATATTCTACTCTATAAAACAACTGCAGTGGAGGGAATGGTCATGATTTGGAGCACACTTTATAACAAAATGTCTAACACAACCTCAGACTCTCAGAAATGAGGATGCTCAGAATTATTGTAGCCGCCCTTGTTAAATCACCCAGGCCATTTTGGGGGACAGAAGGTTTCCTGCACTACAGAACAAACTTCCAATTCTCGCAGTATTTGGTGTGTCCCGTAAATATCTGTAGTGGGATTTTACTGTATTCTTATTTCTCCACTACAAGCAATTCTTAACATACAACATAGATTGTCACTATGCAAGGTCCATTTGCAAGCGTCAAACAAGTTAATCCTAACTTTTGTTATCACACTTTTAAACACTCATGGTGCAGCACTCCTCACGAATGCAACCATCTTCACCCATAACAGAGTACTAAATCTCTTCTTGAAACAGATAACGCAACCAGCTGTAGCATTTCTCACTACAGTAAAAGCTCGTTAATACGAACTCGAAGAGGACTGCAAAATTGTTTGAATTATCGAATAGGCGCTAGAATGAGCGGTCACTGCACCCTTTAAGCAATCGTATCTAATCTAATTATCGCGAGCTAGGTGCTACTACACATTTGTGGCGGGCGATTCTGAGAATTAAATTCATGCAGTCCTAATGGCAAATGAAATAAATTTATCGGACAGTTATGCACCAGAAACAAGTGCTGGAATGCATTCGCGTGAGCAGCGAGCTTTAGTGCTGGAATACAGGACGCTATTTATGCTCCAAAACATGTTTATTTACAGGGAAGGGCTGTCAAAACTACAAGTAATCAGTGACGTGCATTTGCTTGCATTTCTTCTGCCAAAACTCCATCGGCACCATCTGCAGCTTGCCCAAGAGCTCCAGTGCAATGTCAGAGTTCTCATTAGCAGAGAAGTAGCGTGCTGCAACATCGAGCGCCAACGCTACTTCATATGCACTTGGTGGTGGCATAGGCTTGTCACTGCAGTCGGACACATCACTGTCGGCTGTGCGCACTGCCCATGAGAATGCTGCATTGCGTACATCACGTGATCGCGACCCAGCGACTGCGGCACAACGAAAACCTGGAAGAGCTAGCACCGAAGCATCGGTGGCGCGGCGAGTGCTCCGGCAGCAAAAACCTGCTTCAGCATGCACCAGAGCGCAGGCTCCGCCAGACTCGTACGCTCTGCTTTTTTTCTTTTCCATTGTTTTACATCTCTAGCAAACTTGCAGCACGTTGTACTTGCTATGGGTCAACTATCTACGAGGAGCGGTGTCAGCCAGGGGCTCCTAATTCGAATAAACCGTAGCGGATGCAGACTTGTTCGAATTATCGGGAGTTTTCCCCCATTGAAATACACGGCTGTGCCGGGACCCGGGCGACAGTCCGAATTAACCATAAGTTCGAATAAGCAGACTTCGAATTAACAAGCTTTTACCGTACTGTGGCAAAGTTTTTGCCATGTTTAAAAACTTGCGATGGTGCCTCAGACAAAAATGACACCATGCGATGTCCGTCTGCACTTCTCTGATCTATTCTGTGTATATTCCATCCAAATGTGCGCCACTTTCCTCAGTGACTTAATACCCACCAGTAAATTAGGATCTCGGGTCAGAGCACCTCCACTCCAAATAACATTCACAGTCCATGCTAACCTTATCTGCCAGCAATATTTGGTGAATAACTTCAGAGAGAGAGAGAGAATAAGCTTTCATGAGAAGCAGGTCATGAGAGTTCCTTCAGTGAACACCTTAAAGCACACAAATCGCGAGAGGAACGTAGGCTAACAGCCAGCAAACCACGCACAGGTGATGATCAAAACAAAGTTTCCTACAGACATTAGTTAATGCCTCACCTCTGTTGAGCCATAGCTGCTAGCTGTGCTCCAAAGGCTGCAATGAAATGAAAGCAAGACCCCATTAGAAGGATCACATGCAGACATCAGCCACCATGCATGCTGTGCAAACCAACAGACATCTGCCACTCCATACAATGCTGCCTTAACTTCCACAGCCACCATTACAGAATTCCTTCCCCTCCCTGAATCTACTAACACTACCTGGAAATAAAAAAAGAGAGCTCTCTGCACTGCAAGCCACTAACATGACGTCACAAAACATTACCCCACCAGTTGAGATGAACAACTGCCTCGTAATGCAGCATGAGGCGCCCCCCAGCTATAGTCAGAATGGCCTTTGTGCCACAGTGTAGCACAAGTAATGTGCACTGAATAGCCACTAACACATGTCAAAGCGAAGGACTATACGCATGCTAAATCGGAACATTAAATGCTCCCCCCCTTTTGTTGATTTTCAACACTACACTATTGAAAACACAACGCAAGCACTCACGGTCATTCACGGCGGCCAGTTTCTTGGCATCAGGAGAGCCGTCTGATGACAAAAAAAAGTATGGAAGACAAATTCAAGTGACAATAAACTGTTTGAAAGCAAATTTCTGCACAGAGACTGCACTAACACCTAGCTCAAACCAGTTTCCTTGTTGGAGTCTCAAGCATGACCTTTCAACAAACCAAAAAGGCCCTCCAGGTCAATCAAGACACTCTTAACGTTGCTTTCGCACTGTTTCTACACCCCCCGGCCATACAACAAGTCACCGGGGGGATCTAGCCAGTGCACAGGACTTTGCAGCTGCTGATAAGCAATTCTTGATGCCACCTTCACCGATAAACCAGAGATGCTGCCTAGTAGTAGTGCACAGGACACTAATGTTCCTTTTGCTTGACGTGTGAAGAGACTCCCCCAAGCTGTTTTGCAACAAACCACATTGATGTGGAACCCATGCACATTCATTAGCACACACTACTTAGCAGTTGCTTACATTGCTTTACAGTTAGCAGTTACCTGAAACATCTACACTGCCAATGACCTGGCAGCAGCAATTGCCAAGAGCATGTGCGCTCAACTAACATCCAGGACCGCAGTGTCCCAGTGGCTTTGAGTCACCAATTCCCCATGTGAATGTTAACCCATTCAGGCGCCACCGATTCAAGACATATTGTTCGGCCTAAATGGCATTTCCAAGGCCTCAAGAAAGCCAATTGCTCAGTTTTCGAACAGAAAGCACAAATAGCTGATTTTTTTACACGCATACACATACATGAAATCCAGAAAAGTACTGCATTTGCAAGGCGAAGGAAGCTAACTTTGGCCAAAATTAAAAAATTGGCGCTAGCTAGAGCACACACTACGAAAAAGCAGTAAGTTGGCAACGTACATAATTGTGTAAAAGCTCCTTAAAGGGTTAAAGAAGATCAGAGTTGGGCACGAGTTTGCTGAATAGACTGCACATCTGGGTGCCAAGTCATACTGTTTGCTGTTCATGACGGACTTAAAAAACGTAACTGCATAAAGCTCGGATATGAACAGCCTACAATCTGTAGCAATAAGACAACTAAGCATACTAACATGAACTCTACATGAACAAGGTCTGCCTTTAGCTGAAGCACTCATGTCAAATTTACAAGAACACACAAATGCTATCCTTAACTTAACCCTTTCAGGCGCCATTTTTGTTTTGATTGAGATCACCTAAGTGGTACATTCAGGCCTTAAAGAGAGGGAAGTTTTCGGGCATGAAAATCTGCCTTATAACTTTTTAAGACGTGCAGAATTTCGTACCGTGTCAGATTAGTTACAAATAGCAACATCAAAATGTTCTGATGTTGCCGGTTAAGCACTCAGGCTGTCGTGGAATCACTGTGTATCGAAGATTCACATTATGCTCAAAACTGAGCAAAAAAACAGTCAAATGTTTTCACTCGTGGCGAAATCTGTCTACACAAAAATGGCAGACTACGTGCTACGCAGCTCACTGTTATGTGAAATATTAGTCACTGCGTTCACTACATCATACAAAAAACAAACTTGTTCGCAACAAGTGTGCTCATTAGAGTAAAACAATGCAATCACTGCTAGATGCGCCAATCTCTAAGAAAAAGCTGTACGGTTGCTGCGTACACAATTGTGCACAAAGCGCCTGAAAGGGTTAACCACTTTAGACGTTAATTTAAGGCAGCAGTGTTTCTGCTCAGCCAACTAGTTACAAGAACTGACAAAAAGATGCAACTTGGAATGAGACTTATTTATAACTCTTAAAACCACTGAGCACAATTTCAGAAGCAAGTGACAGCCAGTAATGTATGCCTGCAATAACAATATCAGCAATTTGCCCACATCGATACTGCTTTTTGTACACACAACAGCGCAAGCATGTTTTATTATGGTTGAACTGTTAAGGGGGGGCCATGGCTCTTAAAGTTTTTTTTTTTTTGACCACACTTGAAACTGGCTTTCCTTATGCACTGATTTCAAATATAGGCCAATTAGTTACAAAGATAAATGAAATTAATGGTTCATAACTTGCAGAAACAATGAAAAAATAACTGCACTACAGGAATTGATATTGACATGAGCCTAGGTATAAGGAATACATGGTAGAGTACTTTTTAGATGTAATACATATTAGCAATGCTTTAGCAATTCAAAGTTCACAGTTTCAAACGTGGGTACGCTCTTTTCTGATGCAGAGTAAAAATACAGAATTTTTGAGCATAAATTCCAAAACCTGCTCCTAACATTGTGTGCTTTGCACTCTTAGCTACATGCCACAATAAAAATTATGGTTCTACCTGCCTTGAAGGCAGAGATATTGCCGCCACAAATTAGCAAATTGTAAAAAATTGTTTTCAGAAAACGTTTCTGCACGGAATTCAGCCAAATACTAATCCACGAGAAGGGAAACATGGTGAATCAAAGGAATATTGGCTGTAGGTTTCGAAAATGTAGCTTTCAAGAAATCGATTTTTCAGATTCTTTCGTCTCAAAGAGCCATGGATGGCGCTGTTATAATTGCTAAATAGAAATCTGGGTTAACGGATCCATGTCAACAGGAACAGCAGCAAAATGCAACATACTACCTTTACCTATCCAACCAATCCAATCAGACCATTTGTCATTGAGAAATGGCAAGATTATAGTACAGGCTAGGTGCATACTCCTATTTTGCCAACATGAAGCAGACGGGCTGTGGCCACTGTTTGACAGCTATCCCATTTCTGCCCGACAGGCACTGCCATCCAAAGTAAATAATTCCCAAAATCAACCTGACCAGTTTTACACAATATTCCTAGAACTTGAAGGCAGAAGTAAAATTGGAACATAAAAGAGCATGTATCCAGTCAAGAAAAAAGTAATAAAGGAACTCTTGGCTGCCACACAAGAGATCAGCAAATCCATGTATTCACTTTTGACAAAACCCAAAACAGTTTATACATCACAATTCTAAATGCTTGAGATTCAATAACTAAAACACACCAACCGTACACTGTTTTATGCCTAGCTAATTACAGCCAATTGACCAAGCACCTTAGTTACATTTATTAAGCAGTAGAAACCTGGAACTGATGCACACCCAAAACACAGGAATGACACACAATGCAGAGTAGCGCTCATCCCACACCTGCACTCAGTGTTACTGTCTGCAGCTAAGAGAGCAACCACATCAAGTGGCCATAGACAAGGCAAGAAAGGGGGAACTGTGCACTCACAATACTGGCAGCCACATTATGAAGGAGCAGCCCTCCTTTGTAATGTAGTACTCACATGAACAAAACCATATGCAGGACATGCACTGCTGAAGATTGACACGGAGAGAGAACACAATCTGAATGGTTAAGTGCAATGTGGACACAACAAGGCTATATTCACAGTTTTTGTGCATATGCACAGTTTCCTCAGAACCCCTGGCTTCTCTGCTATATGCCATAAGAACCAATCACAAATCTGTGAAAATACAGCTTGCAAGCATAGCCAGAGCAGAAGACTTCTTTTCCCTTGGTTAGGCGCAATAAAGAAAAGTTCTGGGCGATAAGACTGCCTGTCCACACTGTGAAACCAAAGCTCAGAGCAGCACCACCGCACGTGTGCTGCTAGACAAGCGCTGCAACAGCAGTGGAAGAGTTGTTTTGGGCGAGTTGGCTCAACCCGAACACAACTGCTACCGTTGTGCAAAATAACAAGACAGCACCAGTCCTCATCACACTTGTGCCCACCTGTTGCCTACATCATCACTGATGCTGCACTTGATTTGCAAGCGCAAAACAGTAGCACCAGTAGGCAATTACAGCAATAAACCAGACACAATTCGCATCAGACATCACCTGCAGGTAACTTTAAAACATTCCAATCTAGTCTGGCAGCCTAATGCTGTGTCGCCATTTTTCGCGCACCAGACATGACCTGCACGGATCAACTATGCCTATCAAGGCTGCCTAATGCTGTCTCGTTATTCAGGCCACACAGCTTTAGACAGGCCGGCCCCATATTATGTGCATCTTTAATAAACAGGTGTAACTAACCGTTTCGTCAAGAATTCAGAAAAAAAAAATCTCGCGTAGACAAGGCAACATACGCGCCGCAGTCATCAGTGCAGGAAACACACAAGGACAAAGGCAGCCACGTGGCGCGCGCCATTTGCACGCAGCGCCTCTATATGGCGCGCTTGCGACACCCACAAAAGCGCGCTTTTTCTCACCCGTGAAGAAAAGGCCCAAACACTCATCAAAATAGCAGCCAGAACAGGCAGAAAAATTACCATTTCTGTCCATGCTATCTTCTAAGGGCCGCTTGGTTCCACCGCCAGGTATAGCGCCTGCTTCCGAATTTGACGGGGGGTTAATTTTTGCAGCGATCTGCGCAAGAAATGCCGGCACCGCACTTCAGCAAAAGCCAAACCGCGCAGCCGATCGATGCCCCGAGTCGTATCGGGCACGCCGGCGGCAGATAAAGGAACGAGGACCTTTTCGAAACGTGCCGAAGCATTGCTGAAAATTGGAAAGGTCAAGCTCCCCAGAAGGAAGCTAAAAAGCTCAGCGAAAAGATATCGCGATATTTTATTCGGCCGCGATCTGCAGGCTGAGCGCCGCTAGTATTGCAAGTACCGGCGCACGATTGCCGCCCACGTTATATTTAGGCCTGTCCGGCAGTGTGAAAGGTTACCGCGGCAGTAATGGTTTTTGGCTAAAGCAGCCGTGTGCACCATTTACTGTAACCAAAATATTTCAAGTCCGCCGATATTTCGCCAGGTTTATTTGCTTCTTGTCAGCGCGGTCACAGACAGCAGACAATGATCTTAGTAAAAAAAACTTGTTCGGCTTAGCTCCAACGACAGGAGTGATCGCATCTGGTTCCGAATTTTCCACCAAAACGCAAGCGAATAAAAAAATCTGGCGGAGTGCAGCCTCAAAAGAGAAAGTGCTGCATAAGGAAGCACAGCGTGGGCAATGCGATCACGCGATTGCAAAGAACATTCGCTGGAAGCATTGCAAAGCCTATGATCGCGACACCGCACAATGAAGGGCCGCACCGTTAGGCTTAACCTACAGCGTCGCTAAACCACTGCGAACAGGCTTCTAACAATGTCAACATGTCTTTTAAGCGGCTCCTCGTCGCAAAAAACATGCAAGCTTCGTAAAAACACGCCTCCTAAGATTACATTTTCAAGCCGCGCTTGCTAATGCCGCGGCGCCGGTATGCCACGAGGCATGCAGCCACCGGCATACAATGAGGCGTCTCCCCCCCCTCCCCCTTCCGCACGAGCGCCTACATTAGACGGACGTTCTTGGCGCGAACGAAACAAAAAGCAGTCTAAACGGACGTTGAACTTACCTGTCGCGCTCTTTGCACCGCATCCGCGAACGCTGCACTAGGATCGTACCCGCTAGAAATATTTGATTGTGGCGGCGCAACCGCGGTGAAATCCGACATGCTGCAAGTGCTCAAAATGGCGGTAACACATTTATCACGTGACGCCTCGATCCACGTCGGAGGAAAACGCGAGACGGCAAGCGACGACAAGGATAATAAAGGGCGATCGAGGCGCCGAGTCTTCGCCAAGCGGTAGCTTGTGCTAAGATATTCTTGCCAATAAGATATTCTCTTTCAAACTATACTTGTTCTAAAAGTAAAAACAACTTTAAAATGCATTATTGTTTAACATTGTTTTTATTACTATCAGAGTTATTTTATTTCAAGCATTCTCTTTCGCGTGGCATAGGCGGCGTGGGCGTAGCGTCGGCCCTAGGGTAAGGTGGCTAGGTGTGAAGACCGTGGCGCTTTCCGTTGGCCGCGCGTGGCCCCTCTGCGCACCGATGCCGACAGGAGGAATGTGGCGCTGCTAGTAGCGGCGCGGTAAGCTCAGCCGCATCGGCCTTGCGCACCCCGTAGCAGTTAGTCAGTTCTGTTCGTTTCGTCGCCTGTATTGGAGTGTCTGTAGCAGCGTTTTCTCATCCGAGGGCGAGATGCCTTCGACAACAAAAAAGAAGACGGAGCGTTTGTGCTTTGCGCCTGGGTGCGGAATGGGATACAGAAAAACAAAAAAAAAAACTCTCTGTTCTGTGCCCCTGCCTGCCAGGGAATGTTTGCCAAGTGGTCTCGAGCGATCCCAAGTGCCGACAAGGCCGTCAGTATCATTTTACAGTATTGTCACCAGCCTTGAAAACCAACTTGCACATGCGTTCAGCCGAACGCGCTTGCATATCGAAGCTGCGGAAGAGGTATTCTACAGTCAATTAGTGATATGCGCCAAAAATTAGTCGTTTTGAGCAGTCTGTTGCGCTGACAGCATAGTTGTACGTTTTTATTGTCTCACAAGGATTATTTTTTTTTCCTTAAGGGCATAAATCAGGAGTATAGTGAGAAGAAACGGAAAACACTCAAGATTTGTGTGTTGTAGATCAAATTCTGAAAAATTTTCCCCCTCACTTGCTAATAAACGATTTCATTGCCAGATGTGCTGCTTCATTGCTAACATGAGCGTCAAGATGGCATACATGCTACAAGTTCGCAAGCGGCAACAAAAACCGGTTTGTGCGTTGGGGCGCCTGGTTTGTGCTTTGGGGCGCCTTCATCCTACCCGCCGCGGTGGCTACTAGTGATTAGAGGGCTCGGCTGCTGATCCCGGGTTAGAACCCGACCACGGCGGCTGCGTTTTTATGGAGGAAAAACGCTAAGGAACCCGTGTGCTGTGCGATGTCAGTGCACGTTAAAGATCCCCAGGTGGTCGAAATTATTCCGGAGCCCTCCACTACGGCACCTCTTTCTTCCTTTCTTCTCTTAGTCCCTCCTTACGGCGCGGTTCAGGTGTCCACCGATATATATGTGATACAGATACTGCGATATTTCCTTTCCCTAAAACAGAGTTTTCAGTTTCGCCTTCAGCGAATGCGACTGCCCGGGTTCGAACCCGACCGCGGCGGCTGCGTTTTTATGGAGGCGAAACGCAAAGGCGCCCGTGTGCTGTGCGCTGTCAGTGCACGTTAAAGATCCCCAGGTGGTCGAAATTATTACGGAGCCCTCCACTACGGCACCTCTTTCTTCCTTTCTTCTTTCACTCCCTCCTTTATCCCTTCCCTTACGGCGCGATTCAGGTGTCCGCCGATATGTGAGACAGATACTGCGCCATTTCCTTTCCTCAAAAACCAATTATTATTATTATTGGCGGCCGCCATTGTCAGCAAGAATGCAGAGTTTATTTCCCATTATGCCTTAAAGTCAGCAAAGATGCAGAGTTTATTTCCCATTATGCCCTAAATTTATGCACCTTATTTATATTTATTCTTACACTTTAATGCAATGCATGAAGTGCATGCTGCCTATGGCATCAAAAATGATTTTGTTGCAGCCAGACTAAAATAAAATAACTAGAGTGCCAACTCAGCCTTCAAACCTTGTAGCGCTGACCGCGAAGGCATAAGAAAACGTATGCGCAATGAACTGATTTATCAGCGGTTCCTGAGTTGAATATAGGCAGACATTAAAGGTGGACGGTGGTTGTTATTACCTCCGAATGTTTTAAGTAATAAACTACAACGGACGGAAGGATGGATGGAAACAACATTTATTTGAAGAAAAAAAAAGAAAGAAAAAATCTTCCAGGGTGGTCTCCTTCTGGGCCAGGAGTCCACGGGCTTGTGCCTCACATAAGGCCCGATCCACCAGCCATTTCTGGCCGCTGGGCTGAGCGGTACGTAAAGCAGCCTCCCAGGAAGAATGAGTGGGATTGGGGATGGGGGTACTGCCTGTGGGGAAGAACATTCCCAAAGGTCACTAAGTGAATCTGGGCACACCACAGGTATTACAATGAGGAGGAAAGGTGGGGTGAAAGCATGAGAGACGGTAGGGTGAAACAATACCCGCCGCGGTGGCTCATTGGTTAGGGCGCTCGACTACTGATCCGGAGTTCCCGGGTTCGAATCCGACCGCGGCGGCTGCGTTTTTATGGAGGAAAAACGCTAAGGCGCCCGTGTGCTGTGCGATGTCAGTGCACGTTAAAGATCCCCAGGTGGTCGAAATTATTCCGGAGCCCTCCACTACGGCACCTATTCTTCCTTTCTTCTTTCACTCCCTCCTTTATCCCTTCCCTTACGGCGCGGTTCAGGTGTCCAACGATATATGAGACAGATACTGCGCCATTTCCTTTCCCCAAAAAACCAATTATTATTATTATTATTAAGCAGCCCGTCTGTAATCCGCCTTTTTCATGTTCCTGTGCTGCCACCTCACGTACAGCGCTGGAAGCTTATTGGAAGGGTACTGTGCGCCCAACCCGGCCGGAGTGAGTGCCGCTGCGGAGCACGTTTTGTAGGAATCTGTCAACGATTGCGTGTCCTGGGCAGCACCTGGTGCCTGGAGGATTTCTAGGATTGACTGGTGGCTATGTGCGAAGTCCGAGGCAGGCTGCTGAGCCCACTGACTGGCGTCGCCGCCATCTTTTTTGCGTGCTATTTTTATGTGCCATGTTGCTGGTCTGGAGATACTGGATCAGGACAGGCAGCGTGTTGAACTGCGCGCAGCTTGCGAGGCAATTCCTCATGAGGTACAAGTTCGAAAAGCTTACTGATGCCGACTTCATGTTTTTCCAAGCGTGTGTTGATCATAGCTTCTATCCTGTCCGTCATGGACTGTATCAGCTGTGCCTGGGCTCCTATTAGCTGTTGGTGCATCGCTCCGTGTTGTTCAGCAGCTATAGTGTTTATTATGCTAGTGATTTGTGAAAGAAATTCAGCGGAACGTATGTCTTGCTTTGCCGCCTCTTGAGGTGGAATAGGAATCCCTTCCCTTACGGCGCGGTTCAGGTGTCCAACGATATATGAGACAGATACCGCGCGCCATTTCCTTTCCCCAAAAACCAATTATTATTATTATTTAAATTATTCCGAAACCTTCCGCTTCGGCATTAACAGCGTCCCTCACATCCTGCGCAGCGTCTCGAAATGTGCACGCACAAAACGTGCTTCAGTCCAGCTATGCAATGCAAATTCGGCTTGTGAAGCAGCACATTTCATGAGAATAATGATGCGAGTTGATGAAACACTATTTTATGATAAAGATCCATTCCTTGACACTAGTGGAAAACGCGCGATAAGCAAAACGGGCTCATTTTCGCTCCAGTGGCAAAAGTTGGCCTACGCGATGCGCTCATTTTGGCTGCGCGCCTTACCGCGCCTATGCCGTTAGCGCCGCCGCACGGCATCGGCGCGCTGCGGGGCCATGTTTCCCCGGTCGGTTTTCACGCCTTTCCAATCTAGCCACCTTACCTAGGGTGTTTCAATGCCAGCGCCGCCGTACTCGGCCCTCGGTCGCTCGGTGCAAGTGGCGGGCCAGAAAGCCGGGGTTGAACCGTGATGAGATTAACGATTAGCGTGTTGGTTAATTAAAGCTTGGTTTGAGCTGCATGTTTATTAGTTCGGTAAGTCAGCCAAGTTTAGCGTTAATCTCGGTTCCCATTTTGAGTTTTTTTTTTTTTTCCTTGGTGCTGGGGAAGGACCTTCTACTGTTTCGTGCTTATGTGCCCAGGTTCTGTACGTTTGCGTTACGCATAAGACATTTAGAGGGCATTAGTTAGAAATTATGCTTAGCAGGTCTCCGGAGAAACAGCGGTGTGAAGCTAGCTCCATGACGCCGTTACATTCGAGAAAAGACGAGGTCAGAAAAAATTCACATGTTTAGAGCCATTGATTTAGTGTGATCTCGTGAAATCAACACCTGTCGTTGCGTTAAAGTGCGCCAGGTATTGATCAGACTGTCTGGATCTCATTCGTTGCGCTATAGTTACGCAATACAGTACGTATAACCGTGTTCCGAAACCAGTTTCAGCGGCTTCATTGCATAAGCTCGTCCAGAACACGGACCAAAACGCGTTTCACTTTCCACCCATTCTGCTGGGCGCCGTAAATTGGCGCTAGTGCACAGCAAGCTCGTTGTGCCTGGGCTCGCATAAGCAGAAGTTGGTGCCACCACTGTGAGGAACCGGTGTAGTACGCTTAAGCTGCGCATACGAAGCATGTGAGCTCTGTTATGCCATACTATAAAATTGGTAAGCTTTCGACTACCACGGTAACTTGAGATGGCCAAAAGAGGTCCTGTAGTTCTTTAGCGCATTGACGTATTTCGCATGCTGTGCAATTTACCACTGTTTTTACGATGTTGCTCAGTCTTGTGTGGCATGCACGGCTGTTCATGTGGCCGTAGTGAACACATTGTTATGCAACCACAAAACACGTAGACAAAGGCAAAATCAAACGGCACGACGTGATTTCAGTTAATTTTTGTTCCTCTTTCTGTACATTGCTTGTGGTAGAAAAAAGAGTGTGGCAGTCTGCAGGAACAAGGGCACCCAGGTGCCTTTTGGTCAATGCTTGCAGTAAAACTTTGTTTGAAGAAGGCATCAGCTTCAAGAGGAGTGAGTTCGCCTAATGCATGCAACCGTGGAAAAAATTTAGTTTGTGATTTTTCAGCATCAATGAACTGTATGCTATGTTTTAGTAGCTTCTGGAATGTTCGTTTTTGTTTCTGCCGAGTAACACACTCTATGACCATTCTGCATAGATAAGTGGCTGCCAGGGCCATGCAAAGCTAAGCAAACAAGTTTCTAAATCTGCTTGCTTGTGCACACTTGTATCTTGCATCTAGACATCATTGTGTAGCATTTTGTTGCAGTACAAAATTCAACAGCAGAAACTTGCCTTTGAAACAGCAGTTAAGTGAAAACATGTAAGCAAATTATATCCAACTGCTGGCATTGTAAATCCTGATGCACAATAAGTGCTCGCAGCTTGTGTAGTTCCCAAGTAATATGGCTGCTTATGGGAACATATTGTTTGCAGACGAGCTCAGAAGAAAGGTTGAGTATGCTTATTTTATGCAAAGCTATAGAGGCTGTTTGGGTTTCTGTTAGCAAAGCTAAGTAACAACATATTCAGCACCTTCGTGTAGTACTGGGGTCACTATTTATACCAGCACCGCCAATTCACTTTTGAAACAATGTTTGTCTGAAATCCTTCTGCATTCCCATTTGCCATCTTATAGCAGGCATCTGCTGTGCTTCTCCTAGGTTGTTGCAGTTTATTTCTGAACCTATAGGTATGTGTTTTGAAGCAACTCATCTTTTTTTATTTCAATGCCTACCTTTGTTTAGCCTGAAGGCATTGTTTAAGGATGTTTTTCACAAGAATTGAGATGAAAAATATGCAACACAGCTGAGAATATACAAACCGAGACATCATTGCTAGTTGCAGCCCATCCTCAAATAACAGTGATTTGACCAGTAGCATTAAACATACCGAGTATCATACGGGCCAGCGAGCAAACATGGGAGCACCAAAGTGCACAGGACAGCGCTGGGCTAACAACTGAGGTTTTAGTCAAAGGTGGCCAACGCAGGAAACCAAACAGCGTATCAAACGTGCAAACACCCACGCGTGTGGAGTCGCCTAAAAGTCCAGCAGCTCTCCTGGTGCTCTTGTGTTTGTTCGCTGGTCTCATTATGTATGACATACACCAACTGGTTACCTTGCTATATTACGAGTAGTCTTGAAAGAAGGCATGCCACACACGGTCATGGAAAAATTCAGAACAAGCAATTTTGCACCCAATTTGTTAACTAAAAACATGGTCAGCAAGAAAATAGGGAACTTCTCACTGCTTGCTGCATGCTTAATTTGACAGGAAGTCTAGAGCCTTCAAGCGATACAGAACAGGATTTATTGATGAGTAGTTCACAATTTTTGTAATACATCATGCTGTTGCTTGTCTGTAAATGTTATTGCTGTAAATGAATCAAAATGACGCACCCAGAGTCATTGCTTCGAGCGACAGCTCTGCTTGCTCATTTCTGCCTACCCGCTGTGGATTGTGGCTACTACTGCTTCTTCCATTTGTGGAACCTTCAGAAATGTGCAGCCACGAGTGTGCCTCCTTTGGCAGGCTTAGTCCATTATTCTTGCTCCCTGTTGCACTGCCTGTACAATCCAATAAATGAAAAAAAGTAGTTTGTGCAGCATTTGCACAAACAGCTGCATACAGCATGAGAAGGCATCTTGTAGCCTCATTACACATTTGTCAGTTCTTTTTCCTCTCATGTTACTATTGTAAGCATAAAATGTGTTCTCTGTATATGCTAGAATGTGTGCTATATTGACAAGGAAAGTAGGCAGAGTGTCTTCACTTTTCACCCACTATGCTAGGGAGGGCTAAGACATATCGTAGGCTCAAGCATGCAAGGCCATTGCTTTGTTCCCAAGTGTGGTGCAGGAAGAGCAAATTATCTCCACAGCTAATGCTGAAGTGACCAGCACTGAAGGGGAAAAGAGTATGACGTGTGTGCCCACATTGCAAGCATCCAAAGAGTGGTTTGCTCCCCGAGGCACTAGCACCATGCCGATGAGGCTCTATGCCACGTCTCATCACAGCTGAAATAGGGGCATTTAAAAAGGAAAAGTTCAAAAGCTTTGTTTACTGTGTGCAAGCTATGGCAGATGCGAAGTTTCATTATAAGCTTCTAAAGGTCATTAAAGGATGCCACATTTCAGTAATTCTTTCATAGGTATTGTTGACTTTTGTACGGAAAAAATGGGTACTATGTAAGACAGTGGCACTATGATTTAAAACGGGCAGCTGCAGAGAAAGAACATTGCATTTCGAATTTTGTCAATGTTGCATGTTATTACAAGAGACGCACCAAACACAACTTTGAGAACAGAACATGCAGATGCGACAGCCCATAGATGCAACCTTTGCACTCAGTTCGCAGAAAACAAGCTTTAATTATGCCTCTATATACATAAGATCTTTTGGCGATCACTTGTCTCCTGTGGAAAGCTGCAAAGCAGCGTTAAGCAGCACTCGTGCCGTTCTCTGACCAGGTGCAAAGAGGGCACTAGCTTCACAGAGGCTCACAGCATGGCTTCAAAGGCACGAAGCGCTTGTGAACAAATGCTTTTGTAATTTGTAGTGAACAGTATGGCACAGGTTCCTGGTTGGGGGCCATGCTGGAGCCGCAGAACATCAGTAACGTGTCTGCGTCAGTAAAGTTCAGGCTTGCCCTTTACTTCCCAGTTAGGTGGCTGTGTAAAACAGCAATGTGATTTGTTCACCTGCATAGACATCTTGCCACAATCTTTACTCTTGCTGGGTACGTCATGCATTGCACTGGCAGGGCATGTAAATGCACTTTTGAGATTTTGTATCTATGCACTGCGCCAACCACATTGGCTGTAATGCAGCAGAGTTGAATTGCTTAAGTAGTAGTTTGTCAAGACACGAAAAAACATGAACCAAAATTGGATGTGTTGAAATTGCTGCCCAGCAGACATTACCCCTGATGTTGGCATGCGAGGGGTGCACACTAATGTGATTAAAGGCGCGCTAAGAAGGATTTTGAGTTTGCCTCTTTATCACGGGAACTCGAACTACATGCTGCATGCATTCTTAGAAACTTATAATTATTGTCCTGTGTAACTTATTTCCCTATTAAATCGGATTAAATGTTCCTGCTCCTGCCTTTTTTTTTTTACTCGCCACGGAGAGTAGGAGGAGCCAACCGACGTGGTTGCCACGGCGTGACGTGGTTGCCATTCTGCCGTTGGTGAAGTAATACGCGAGATGATCTTCGAAAATATACGTGTTGCTGGTCGTGCTATGTTCAGCCAAAGCAGATGGTTAGGTGTGTCACCCCTGTGGCAGCAGAATGGGAGACTACATAGTCCACTTCCTTGGGGCTCGTTATTTCGGTGATATGTTGTCTGAACCACAAATGTGTAGCGGTTTTATCAAACTATTATTCAATTCATGTCCAAAAAGAGTAATAAAAATTGCTTTGGGTGTCTTCACGGATTAAAGTATTTTCACTGGCCATCCCAAAGTGAAGAGATTGAGCCTCGCAAAGCCAAATAGTCCGCGCGTATTTTTGTTTCCGTGGGCTCGGTTTGCATCTATGGTTCCTGCGACAAACTATTTATTCATGGAAACCCAAAAAACAAAAAGCAAAAACGAATATTTCCAGAATGCTCTTTAGTGCATCTTTAAGGTGAGATTGTGTGGCTCCCCGCTTTTGCCTAATCACATTTAATATTTAAACAGTAAAACATGTACAGAACTTTTGTAAGTGCAGCATTGCTTTGTTTTGTGATGTGTTACTGAAGGACTAGTAACTGACCCGTGGAGCTTGTGTATAAAAATTTCTTTAAACTAACAAGCGCAATAGCTTCTCTATCATTGAAAGTATTGTCACAACTCCTGTATCATCTGTGACAAGTGTCTTTCTTTCCCTGCCTTTACCAATGCCCTTTGGTGTTGACTGGAGGAATGACGGGAACATATGGTGTAAACATTAGGCATGTTAGTATGTTTGTGAGGGGTTTGGTAAAGATGCGTTACTGAGAAATGAGCTTTCAACAAAATGACCAATTCTTTTTTCCCCAACAGAAGCTTCTGCTTCACCAAACATCCAGACAAGGAAAGAGTTGTAGTGATCAAGAAGTCCACACAGGTGCGTCTATTACTTTAATGTCAAGGAGCCATATAAAAATATCTGCTGCAGACCACAGTGGCCACCATGCAGGTCAACAACACCTAGAATTCTTATTGGCCCACATCAACCAAAGGGGTGTAAAAATATCATCCAGCCATATGTAAATATTGCTTGTTGTCAACCACCACTAATCTGGAACAGGAGTAAAATCGGCTGGCTGACAATCTTCTCAGTTCTATCAGAATTCATTGACAAGGACTGGCAACTCAGCAGGTCAAACCAACGAAAGTAAATCTTTGAATGCCCACCAACACACACTAATCCATTGAATTAAAAATAAATGTGCACATGAAAAGAGGCTTCGTTATGTCGTGCAATTCAAGAACGATGCGGCTGATGCCCTTCAAAGGAGGCTGTCCAGCCAATGGCGTCGACTGATACTCGTGACATCATTGTTTATTCCCAATGACCTGCTAGCGCGAAAAGAGGACGAACCACGGCTTAAAGGGGGATGGGGGTTTTGAAATTGCAATATATTCGATTTTTGTAATAATAATAACAATAATTGGTTTTTGGGGAAAGGAAATGGCGCAGTATCTGTCTCATATATTGTTCGAACAGCGCTGTAAGGGAAGGGATAAAGGAGGGAGTGAAAGAAGAAATGAATAAAGAGGGGCCGTAGTGGAGGGCTCCGGAATAATTTCGACCACCTGGGGATCTTTAACGTGCACTGACATCGTACAGCACACAGACGCCTTAGCGTTTTTCCTCCATAAAAACGCAGCCGCCGCGGTCGGGTTCGAACCCGGGAACTGTGGATCAGTAGCCGAGCGCCCTAACCACTGAGCCACCGCGGCGGGTTTCGATTTTTGTAAAAGTAGCTTTTCATACTAAGTATACTTCAAACTATATTTCCACAAAATATCCATGCTTAAAACAATCCCAAAGTAAAAAAAATGACTACGTTGAGAGTCCCGCAGCTGAAGGACAAAGCACGAGCTTTGAAATGACATTCCACTTCATGCGATCGCAATTCTAAAGCCGCTATTCAATCGCCACCATTTTGCAACCATTTGAAAGCTTGTTTCGCGCCTCATCGTTTGACACGATTCAAGGTTGCACCAGAGCAGCACAGCCAACGCTAAAGCTGTTTTCCCACAACTCGATAAGTGCACACAGACTTCAAGTGTTATCACCATTCCTAATTTTACAGATTTAGTCTACTTTACAGCCTTTTTCTCTGGTTCGCTTTAGGTAATTGAAATGAGCTTGTATTCGGGAGGAGTATAGTTGTGCAGCGATGCTATTCTTAGTGGCTTTCTCATCATCCGTTACATTTAATTAGCTGCTTTCCTAAATTACCAGCAAACTAACTTTTTGCATTCTATTCGTGGTTTTTTTACCAATATATGTTTATTGAGACAAATGTAAAAACTACATCGCCACACAAACTGCATCTTGGATGATGCAGTTCTGTAAATACTTCTAGTAATTTATAAACAGTTTCAGGTTAGTGGCCTGTAACAAAGAGCCCTATTAAAACCATAAAACTCCTTATAATTTGTATTCTAGTTGAGCTATTTAAAATCCAATTGCATATTTTGACTATACGTAAGAAAGCATACTTTCATTGTGATTATGATAAGGATGCTACCATAAATTTAAAGAAACACTAAGACAAGCATCCCCCCTTAATCAGATTAACCGCCGCGATGTCTTAAAAATCGGTCAACGCCACGGCCTGGAGGGCCTCCTTTGAGGGGCATCTGTTGCATCTTCTTGAGTTGTATCCAATGATAATAGCCTTGTCTATCAAAGCCACAGTGAACGCGTGTGTTATCATAAATAACAGTCAGTGGCTTGTAAAATTCAAAAACTTCATAAAAGGCAAGGACAAGAACATTCACGATGCATGAATGGACATAAAAATCAAGCCAAAGCAGTATGCATGCATTTAAAAAAAGATAGGCAAAAGCCATCAATGGAAATATTTTACACCTCATTCAGTTTCTGCATTGGCTTTAAAATTAAGAGAAAATGCATGACACGATCTTCACTCTCTTCAATAATACAGAGACAAATCTACCTGTGCTTACATTTTTTTTTTTTTTTGGTGACAACACCAAACTTGCAAGAGCTGTGTGTTCAGCTTTCTGCAGCTGCTCTGAGCTAACAGAGGAAGCATAAACTACTTGGCTGGTCGCACATGAATTCAGGCAATACACTTCCAGCACTGTGCCCCTCATAATATGACCCATGCTTAGTGATGATATCAGTGCCCTTGGTGTCGGGCCACACAACATAGAATGGCCTGCAGGGTAGAGCTTGCAAATTAGATCAAAGTCAATGATTCACATTGGATGCTGCTAGGTCTGAAAGAGCAAGTTTTTTCATTGAAGTGGTTAAGCACTGAAGATATGGTGAGTGATGGATATTTCCTGCCAGCTGCTGCAAGAGAGCAGAAATTTAAGGGGCCTGTTTATCTGCTCGAGTTCTTGGTCCCAGTGAGATCTGTGTGCATTAGGCTCTCTGAGAGGGCTTTGAGTATGGTGCATTGGGAGCACACAACAAGGATGTGGCACACACATAACATTTCATGGGCCTGGTGAAAGCAATGCAACCTTTAATAAATTCATTCAGCATCCGGGTATCAAAATTAAGAACATATTCGCTTAACCATTTCGCCATGGTGTGATTTGTATGTATCCCATCCTTGACCTTGATCCAAATGAGTTTCACTCAAAGGCCTTCACAACTGAAAACAACCCATTCAACTTAAAAGAGCTCTCACTTTACAAGAAGGCCTGCAACATGTACTGTGCTATCAGTATGTACTGCAACTACCAAAATGCACACCAGCTAGGAGGAGGTGAAAGTCAGGAATGCATATGAGAGGTTGCTTTTTACCACTGTTGCATGATGTGGTGAGGTGAAGACTGCTGCTTGAACCTTAGATAAGTGCTGTCAGCCTTGAGCAAGTTGAAAGAGCGGTGTTTAACCAAAGGTGAAGCAGGGAAATGTAGTCCTGCTCAGTACAGCCTTCAGCGTGCCAGCAGTGACTCTACTGCATTTTACGCTTAACAGCAAATGAATGAGCACACCATGAAAAATTTGAGGATGGCACAGGAAGTACTGAGCTGAGGCATAGGTTTCCAACACTGCCATGTTTCCATTGTGAAGTGAGCAGTGACCCCTTTATGTGTTGCTGTTTTGTGGTTTATAAAGCACGATAGTATATTTCACCCATATCACTGCTTTTGGGAATCGTTTAGCCAGAACCAGGAGATTCAGCAGTGTGATGGTATGCACATTGGTAAAGGAAATACAACGCATTCACCACTGTGAATGTGCTATAGTTCCCAGCTCTTCCCACCAGCCTTGTGATTGGCTGGAAATGGCGCACAGTTCAGCGAGTGCATGTGTGTTAAGAGACTGGTGTCAACAGTCCTGTGGGTGTCAGCAAAAGGATTTAAAAGAGCAGTAAAAACAATGGCATGCAGAAGTGGGAAGCATCCTTACTAGTATCACCACATGGGAGCCACACTATCAAACATGCGATGCTTTGCATCCACATACTCGAGGAACGGTCTGCCCAGCCTGGCACAAATCTCAGCCAGTGCCCGGCAGTCAGCCTCAGCTTCGTGTGCAACAGGCATCTCTGTTCCCATGACGCGTTCATAAACGCTAGCCAGCTTGAACCTGATGTTTCGCTTGTCATTCACCGACTTGCTGCCACCAGTAAAGCTCGGCGGCGCAATTACCGAACGTGGCAAAGCCAAAACACTTTCACATTCAAGCAGCATGTGAGAAACACCATTGTTTCCATTTGCTTTTGTCCTACTTGAGTGCTGTGCTGATCCACTTGCAGTTGCGGGACCCACATCTGAAGGAAATAGCTCCTTCTTTGCCACTGAAGGGTGCTGTAGCTGAGAGTGGCTTCCAGTCATCCCAGATTCAGGACGCGTTTTCTTCGGAGGTGGTGGAGCAGATCTGTTGCCTTGGAACCCTGGTGGTCTCCTCTGCGGCGTCGAGTTCACCGGCCTTATCACAGGTCGGGAAAGCTGCTCTTCTTCATCACTCATCGATGCATCAAAAGCCTGCCAAAACTCCTGATCAAGCTCATGAAGTGCCGTGAGCTCGTTCACTTCCCTGCTATCAGCAGCATTGCCCAGTATCTCACGGAAGGCTGGCAACGAGTCGCAGCAGAAAAATGACATCAAGTCGATGCCAGGAGAGGCGTGCTTCAACTCGGCTCGCAGCAGTGGAAAGTCAAATTTGTCACCATTGTGGGCTACCAGGCAGATGGGCGGTTGCAGTGTGTACAGGAACTTCTCAATCATGTCGGCAACCTCTCGAAATAGTGGGCATAGCTCCAGCTCCCAGTTGTCGAGACCTGAATAGGCAAGCAAAACAGCTAAGAACACATAATAAAATATTTATGTACATGCTATTAGAATAATAGTTATGGGCACACTCATATATCTTGCATTTTCAAAACCTCTTTAATTCCATAATGTCTATTTGTGCTGCATATTGAAATGTTTTAGTCATGATTGATCAAAATGGTACATGTATAGATTCATATTTACAAATATCTTATACACTGTGCCAGCTCAAGCATTCTTACACATATTTGTATGAAGACTATATTACGGTTCTTTCTTTTACTGTAGTCGGAGGAAGAATAAACTGCACTAAGGAATAACTTTCCAACGAAAGAGCTTGGTGCAAGACGGTGAGATACACTTTATTATATAGTCTTTGTTATACGCACTATACACACAACTTTCAAACAAGACCATCCACCAAAAGATCATACTTCATTGGTGCTTCAAGTGAAAGCTACTTTCCAAGACTGCAACTCTGGTTACAAGAATAGTGCACGATAGAAAACATGCAGCTTGCAGTTTCATAATCACTGACATAGAACCATGTGCCGAAGGAAGGCACTAGCTTGCCACAAAGCCTAGCTACGTTTATGAGTTGCTACTGAACCAGCTTGCTTTCCTGTCTTCTTCAGTTAATGCCTTCAAGATGTCGGAGGCTTTATAGGTTTCACTACCACTTTACCACGGCAGGCGGTACTCGGGAGCTTTTACATATATAGCTCATTGCACCACGAGTGGTATGAGGGCTCCAAGGGGTGTATGAATGTAAAGTAGAGAATGAGCATACCACCCATACGGGCATTCACCTATTATTGCTATTTGAACAATTCAGTCCATGAACAGTGGATCCAACCACTGGAACCGAAGTGAAAATCAAAGTTCTAGTGCACCTAATTCGCATCTGGCCTAAATACGCAAATCGACCATTTTTTTTTTTTTTAAGGAACATTTATTGCTTCAGGTCGTAAAGGGGATGTGCAGTGTTGTCCAAAAGAAAAGGATGGTTAAATGGAAGCGAGTATCTCCAGGGTAAATGGCGCTGGCATTGACATAGTACAGGTGCCCCTAAAAATAAGAAGAGCATGTCAGCAGTGTAAAAATTACGTTGTGGCACGCCTTTGTAGCACATTCACATACTGCAGTGCGGTGTAGGCAAAAGTAGTACTGCTTCCAGCTATGTGCTTCAGAGGCTCTTTAGATGCTTCATGCAGGTACAGCAGGATCTCGGTGATACAATCACTGCTGATATGAATTCACAAATTCCCAGCCTGAAGCACATTGTGTACAATGGGCAAAATTTCAGGGGTTCCGAACACTTTTTTGCACCCCTACGGATGATGCCATCAGGGCTGCCGCGACCACATCCGCAACAAGCGCTGCCCTCGCATCACCAATACCGCTATCGCCAGTCACACAGTACGCAGTACTCACCAGGAGTACTGAGTAATGGTGTAGGCCCACACATCACTGACACCGCAATCGGCACTCTCGCAGTATGCAGCAGCGAGCACACAGTGGTGGCATGCAGGCATAATTAAATCCCATAAGCCATAAAAAATCCCACCAGCCATAGTACATTTCCCATGGTTCAGCACAAGGATTTGATTAGTTTTTGATGATACAAATTTCAGCTGATAGGAATATTTTTTGTGATCCCATCAGAATTGTATCAGCGAGATTCTACTGCATCTATCAGTGTTATTATGTACTCCTGCTGCATTTTCTACTAGATCAAGAATGCGATATCCTTCTAGTTGATTCCTTGAGTATGCACTGTTGTCCTCGCTTCGCTTGGACGTGATTCAAGCATGCCCCTGACGCTCACTACTGACAGTAGCACTGCTTCACCCAAGCCGCCGATAAGGCAAACGTCAAAAGCACAGCACAGGTTTTCCGGTTATACTGCCTCCACTTTTGCTGCAAAGCATGCGTCTGCTGCTAGAGCACAGCGGGGTGTGGAAGAAAGTCTGGGAGTTTTCTTTTTTGTATGAGCTTCCTGCATTCTTTCTGTTGCACATTTTCATGTGAAGTTTCAGCATTATTTTCTTTTCTTGTTGTATTGTGTTTGTATAACATGTTCAAAGATGTAACACTGCAGAGCCCCAGGTTCTACAGTTTGGCTTCTACTATTAAGTTGGAAAAGGGAAATGGTTAGGTGGTTGTATCCCAGTGCATTGTACAACTTCTGTGTATTGTCTTCAGCTGCAAAGATTATTAGTTCTCATAATTAATTGTATGCTCTGTTTATAACACAAGCAACAGATGAACAGAATACAGTTGCTCTGTTTATTTCCACACATTGCAGCCTTCCAAACTGTCACACTCTGTCTTGAAGCCTCTCCACATTTTTCACAAATCTACTTGCAGTTTCACACAGAGCTTCACTGTTCTGAAATCTCAACATGTATGCTCAGCCTTGTGCTAAGGCTTAGCCTGAGGACAGTTTTAATTGATCACCAGCTTTAATTACACTGTACCTGATGCTGTCCTCCATCTTTTTGCAAAATAAACAGCTTCTAGTGTTACTTTAACACACTGAGAATTGTCCTTTTTAAAAGTGCTATTGGTTTTCATAACACTGTTGCCAAGAAGCTACGATGTACTATTGCGATCAAAAGTTTACAGGCTGTGAGTGTGCAGAAAAAAATTTATTTCAGTGCAGGCACAATATCCAGTCACCCGAGATGTGTCAAGGTATAAGCGACATACTCCACTGGTAAGAACAGCACGCGACTGGGTGGTGAGGCAGAGCTACATAAACTTTTTTTCCGAAAACACGCGTCCCATAAACTTTTGGTCATGATAGAGCAATGGAGGTCTTGGGTGAGGCACTGCAGTGTTTAGTGCCATGCATGACCTCCTTCGGCACACATACTTATTCAAAATGTGATAGAATGGATCACATATCATGCCATGAAAGACAATGATCTATGAAAAGGATTACACTGATGAAACTGTTTCGGAGTGACTTGGCCTCGCAAAAGGATGGGGCACAAATACATAGCCCCTCATACGCATATTAGTAGACCCAATAGAAGCAGCATAAACAGCTCACCAGTGATGTGAGCTGCTTGGCATGTGACGGCATTTCGTGGCTGCACACAGTAGGTGAGTTTGTGCACACAGCGCAGTGGAAGCTGCAGGTGCTTCCGTGCCACAGCAATCAGCGACAGCTCTATCACATTCACCTTCTGCCGGGGCATTGTATCTGGCAGGCCTGTCGACTCCAGGTCCAAGAACACCAAGGTCTCAATCTGGCGTTGACCTGCGGTTATATGTAGAAAAACAGCAAGTAGTTGCTCAGCAGAATTCCTCTATTTAGGTACAGTGGAGCCATTTACTGCGAAAATGTTGAGCCACAAGAAAAACTCTATGCAGGAATGAAGTGCTGCACCAAAGGATTGGTCCAGTGGGTCATTTCTACATTGTAAAATCTGCATACCTAAGCCTCGTATGTTAAAGGGAAGAAAGAAGTGCGTTGAAGATAAGTCTTGCATAAAAAAACGGCACATACCACAGCCACAGGCTTGCCGCCTTGATGGCTAGCCAGAGGTGCCAGAGGAGGCAATGCACTGTGACAATATGCTTTGACTATGTTCATTTTTCTTAATGCTTATTTCTGACTGCGTGAGCAGATGGTGATGATGACAATACAAATGATGGTCCTGAGGTGAAAATTCAGTCTGTAACACAATGCCAGCCCTGTCCTTTGTGCGCATCAGTCGTGAGTGGGTTGATTATGGGGAAAGGAAAAGTGCATTAACTGTCTCGCAATGGCCACCTCAACCATGCCCTGAGGGAAGGGATGAAACGGGGGTGAAAAGAGGGGGAGAGAAAGAGTTCGCACATTGGTGCATTCCAGAATATTTGGGTTTTTTAACATGCACCAACACGACATGGCACATGGATAGTTTTGCATTTTTCCTCCATCGAATTGCAGCTATGCAACTGCATTTAAATGAGCTACAATTTCAATGGATTTGATGATGACGCTAGGTTTTTACGGTGCAAGGGCATCTAAGGCCAAAGAGCACCAAGCACGAGGTTTTTGGTCGGCTGAGGCTAAAAAATGTGCAGATGATAAAATCAACACCAGGTGTACAGGGCCTAAGAGTAGCGAATATGTGCATGATTATAGTGTGTGAAGGGAGTGTAAAAATCTGGTAGAATTGCCTAAAAGTGGTGTATAGCGCCTAAAAATTGTTTCAAGAGGTGTTATATATAAAAGACGAAGCCAGGTAGCCTCAACCACATTCCTTGCTTGAGCAAGGAGGGCGAGACGACTGGCAGCTATGGCTAAGCTCAGCATTCTACTCAGCAATGAGGAGGTGCTGAGGTTGCTTTGAATAAGAGATCTCTCATAAGAAGCCTATGTGAGCTAAAAATTTAAAAACTCTATCCAATGAAAACATGCGGTGAACACCTAAAAATAATGAAGGGTGCATTGGTACTTTAAATGTGTAAAGTTCAGGGAAGTGCTGTCGTCTTTGTGTATCCAATCTGGGGAACATGATTAATGTGTGGACAACTGAGATGTTGGCTCCACATCTCGTGCATTGTGGTGCCAGAGTATCCTTTAAAAGATGTGAGTGTGTGATGTGTGTATGTCCTATCCTCAGTTTGCAGAAAGCAACTTCTTTGAATCTATTTTGTTTTTCTGTGGCATATCTTCCAATCCTTGGTTTTACTCTGTGCAGCTTTTTCTCTGTTTGTTTGTCCCAATCCTGCTGCCACTCTTTGCGGAGTGCAGTGAGGTCTTGGTATGGAAGTTGTTTTGTATCGATGCTACTTAGTTTGGCACCTGCAGCTGCAAGCCTATCAGTTTCTTCATTCCATATGCGAACCTGTCAGGGCCTGCAGCTGCAAGCCTATCAGTTTCTTCATTCCATATGCGACCCTGTCAGGGCCTGCTGCTGTTGAGTTGCCACATGTGCCTAAGGCAACCTTCAACTCTTGTAAAGCAAATATGCGATTGTATCCTCCCAAAGATGGCCTTTTTTTTACAATAGGTTTACGCTCCTCAGCTAGCTTGTATCTCGAGAAGGAATCTGTATAATGCGCTGAGCTAAAATTGTATTCGAAGTGTTTGCCTAGTGCATCTGATTGGTGCTCCAATGTACCACCAGCAGTGCTAGCAAGAGGAATTGGATGTGCACTATGCCCTAAGTGCTTTTAGTCTACTGTACACTTTATGCGCATCTGTGTGAGAATTTACAGAAGAGAGAATGACTGCCAGCTTTCCCGTTTGTATATAAGCCGAATACACGTGCCATTTGCTTTAGCTTGCTTGAAGTTTATTAAGTTGTCAGCCGTAGAATAACGGCAGAATTTTAATCATGCATTATTCTGGTTTTGGTGAGCTTTCTTGCACTGTGCATTCCACCATGGCTTTCAATTGTTTTGTATTTTGCCTGATGTCTGTGGAATGGATTTCTGTGCCGCGTCTATAATATGCAGTGTGATCAAGGATTGAGATTCATCTATACCTGTGTCTGTAATTGATGAGCAGGGCAATGCCGAGAGTTCCCGGAAAAACTTCCAGTCAGCAATCTTTTCTTTAAACTTTCTAGGATTATTTACTCTCGGACTTATATTTTCTGCATATTTTAAAGAAATGGGAAAACGGTCACTTCCATAGAGATTATTAATAACAGCCCACTCAATAGTTGCCAAGAGCAATGGACAGCCAATAGCAAGGTCTCTCGCTGTTTATGAGTTGTGTGTTGCATTGAAGTATGTAGGTTCTCTTCTACTGAATAAGCATGGGCCAGATGATAGTAGGAATTTTTCAATTAGTGCAGCTCGAGAATCTGTTCTAGTGCTTCCCTATAGTGGGTGGTGTGCGTTAAAGTCGCCAGCCAACAGGAATGGCTTGGGCAGCTGGTCAATGAGTTTTTCGAGTTTATCAATTGATGAACAGGCGATGATCTGGTGGGATATATGCGGAACATATGGTAATTACTCTGCCAAAAGTGAGGGCTCGTATTGCCACTGCCTCTGAATCAGTAGCCAGTGGAAGACATTGAGAGGGAATTGAATTCTCAACCACATTAGCAACGCCACCTGATGAGTGGGCACAGCTTTGCCTGTCCTTCTGGTGTACTACATATTTTTTTTTTTAAGTTTGTATGCTTTGGGTTTAAATGCGCTTCCTGCAGGCAAAGTATGTTTGGTTTATATTGTGCGAGTATTTCATATATATGATCCAGATTTTTAAGTAGACCTCGGCAGTTCCAGTGGATAGCCATAGTTGTTAGTGAGGAAGCGAAAACTATTGGGAGTTACTTAGATGTCGCCGCCTTTATCAGGTGGCTTAACTGGAAGATGTCTTTTTGGTTTGAGGTGGTCTAGGAGACTCCGCCTCTCTTTGGAGGACTCCCTCAGTGCCTCCAACAATGAGGATCTCTGCGTCACCTCCATTGCTTCCGGTGAAGACGTGGAAGCAGATGTGGATTTGTCATGGGGAGAGACTCCCTCTCATTTGTCTGTGTTTTCCCAGAAGCCTGTGAAAAGTTGACCTCTGGAACATGGAATGTTGGTGCAGTTGGTGCAGCCAGAGGCTGCTTGCTGGGGGGCCGAGATGGGTGTGCATCAGCGATGCTGTACTGCGTGCCCACTGTGACAAGACAACACCTGCCCCCCCCCCCCCCGGTGCACTGCATCAGCGTAGGATCTTCCGCAGAGAAGCGAGAACTTCTTCCGGGCTTCAGAGAATGTTGGACATGGTGGACCTGCGCGCAATTCTGGGAACCTATACAGTAATTCTAGTGGACGCATATGAAGCGGTGAGAAGCGCAGCAGCAGTCGAGATGCCAAAATGGCTTCTCCAGAATGCATAAGTGCGATGGGCCTAAGCAGGCCTAGGCACCAGAAAATAACGACAATGAAGATGTTCCAACTTATTAGCCCTTCGTCGAAACGGGTACACCACGTTTCTTTCACACTAAAAACAATGCAGACCCGGATAGAAGCTCTTGCGGCCTTCGAAAAATTCTTCACAACTTACACCAACAAAGCTATGAACATCCTTTATAGGAAATGAAAGTATAATTGAAAGTAAGAGGTGCCTTTGTACTTTGGTTGTTGCATTTTTTCTTTTTTTTTTCATTTTAGCAGTGTTAGACTGCACACCTCGCATGACACGCTTTTCCCTCGCATTTTTTTTTATATATCAACGTTCTGCTGTAGTGCAGAAAAAATGCATGCATGGGTTCTTCACCATGGCTAGTTCCACAAACTGTCAACATCAACATTCCAAAACATCCGACCCTATTGCCCGCACATGACCACACATAGGTCACATAGGATTTCGAGATAGCCCAAACCCCAATCCACTTGTCCCTCAAGGCTCAGGCCGATCTGGAACACATTCTCGTTGGCCAGCAGATAAGGCGGGAGTTTTCGGTCATGACATATACTACGCCGACGTCGACCACGACGCCATAATTACGCGGGGGAAAGTCCTCCGCACAGCTATGGCTGCCGAGCAGAAGAAAAGCCGCCAGACTTCTCGGCGTTCTCCTCTGGCGCAGACGTGGAGGAACGAAAACAAACTCGGGAGAGGCCCTCGCTATCCAAGCTGCACGACAGATAATATGCCGGAAGTCACGCGCTTTCACAAAGACTACTGGGAATATTTGGTCGCCGGCACAGCCAAGAGTAACTCTAGGCGCAGCAGCATCTTCTGCTACATTGTCTGCTGCGCATGCGCCAGCCCGCTGAGGCGGCGGCCAAGTAGGGAGGATGCAGAGGTGGAGCCGGCTCCAAAACATGTGATGCAACCGCCTCTCCTGAGTTCTTTCCTTCCTCAATGGGCCCAGAGATGGCAATGATATAGCTGTTTATATACCCCCCCCCCCCCCCCCCCCCCCCCCCCCCCCCCCCCCCGCACACACACACTCTACCCTAAGAGAGCAAACACCTGCTGAACAACCAGCTGGGCTATCAATGTAAAAGAGCTGCCGCTCCGGGGAGGCCAATCCGAAACTATATGCAAATTTCAATGCCACGCTTTGCTTTGCTAAAAACTGCTAAATTCGCGATCATACGCAGCAAAGCACAATAATGAAAGCAATGAATTATATAAAAGACACCGTACGAAAGATTTTTATTTTTCACTTATGAATGCACATTTAATATCCTCACGAGATGATCCAAACAACCTCCGTGAAAAAGTTCCAGCTTATTTTTATCTTTTTAGAAAACGCAGACTGTCTTTCTTTGTGATTTGCGTTCTCTGTGGCATTGAAAATTTTTTTTTTGTGTGGAAACGAAATGGCGCAGTATCTGTCTCACATATCAGCGGACACCTGAACCGTGGTGTTCTAGCAAGTGTTCGTAGCCTTCCTATCATGCGCTCTTATCCAAGCTTGCACGAGCTTGTACTGTCCGTGTTTGTTCTCTTCGTGAATGATAGTTTTGCGTGTCTGAGTAGCTCGTTGCGTGCTTGTAACGTCTATGAATATGTTTGCACCGATGCTATGGCGTCCTCGTTCTTTGCATTCGCCAGATTGACTTCACCTGGAACGCGTGACCATCTGGAAAATCAATGAAATTAAAAGCAAATGCTTGCTCGGAGACACCCATAACAGGCGAGGATTCCAAGTAGATATATATCATACACAATATATATGTCATCGCTACTGAAGCATCGACGCTTACAGGTGACTTAACGAAAACAGTGCATCAAGGTTTCTTTAGTGGCAACCTTCCTTACATTATAAGATCAAAACATTCAACAGCACGCATGCATGCCTGCAGTGGGGCAATTTTGCGTGTGCAGCTAGATTTCTGAGGCCAGGGCATACCGACATCCACTCACACCAAAAGTCTGAATCCAGCGGGGCGATTTAACTGCAATATTTACATATTTGCTGTTGAACGAATGTCTTCGTGGAGAGCTAGCGATCGCAGAGGTTTTCGGGCACCGCTTCCGAACAACCCTCTTTTTTTCTTTTAAATAGATGTCAAATTAACAAGGCCTGCAACCCCTGTAGCAGCGGAAAGTAAGCAAAGATGCAGTCTGCTTAATGCAGGAAATGGTGACAACATGCATGAGGGAGGAAAAGACCGGAAGCCCGTGTAATTTCTAAGACTACATATGGAAGCATATAGCAGCGGCGTCATTATTTATAAGGAGCAGCGTGGTGCACAAACAGCATGGGCTGTGGCAGCCACGGGCAGAGAGTGCAGATGGTGTGACCGCATCTTTCATGCTTATTAAAACGAAGGCTTTACTTAGGCTATGCCGGCGGGGATCGTGTCTGAAAAATGTGTCGGCAGCAGTTGTGGGCAAACGAGTGGTTGCAATCGAAAGAGGATGCTGCCAAAAAAAAAAAAAAAAACTTTCGAAATCGGATGAATAGTTAGAGCCAAAAATGTCCGAAAAGTGGGCGGGGCCATAGTAAAAGTGGTGCCAAATTTGAAAATGCCGGAAGTGTGTGACCACGTGACCGGAACTGTGGGTGCAGCCAACGCGTGGCGCAAAGTTGAAAGTCTGAAATGAATACTGAGATGAAACGTCGACCAGGCGGTGGATGAGTCTGGCTCCCTGAATTTCATGGACTCTATGATCACGTATCATTATCTAACCAATCATTTTAAACTAGAGCGAAGAACTTTCCCCCTTCGCACAAAAGCCTGACTAAAGAACAAGAGGCTACGTGGCGTCGTCAACAGACGAGATCGATACGCACCCCATCTCTCCTCGCGCGCATTTACCCAGATCAATACAACCCGAGCTGTAAACACTGCGGCCAACGAGCCAACTACAATCACATCCTGTGGGATTGTACAATAGAGCTACCTCCGGGTGATCTAGTTACCGCTCCTTCTCTCGAGCGGTGGAAGGCCGTGCGTTCTGGCGGTGAAGTAGGCTGACAAAGTCGTTGAGGGCTATGTACTATCGACCACTTAACGCGACCTCGTACCAAGCTCTTTCCGGCGAATGAAATGTTTTACAATCAATGACACGAGGGAAACTGTGCAGTTAATCGAAATTTAATCAATAATTAATTATTATAGAAAGTGTCAAGAGTGAATTAATGTGAAATAAGGTGAATAAAGGGGAATTGGTGAAATAATGTGATTTAAATGTGAATTAATGATACATTAAGGTGAATTAAAAGGTAATGGACGGGTAAATAGACTGGACGGATTTATAGCGAGTGGGCGGAAACGAAGCGTGGCGGAAAATTTGAAAACTCGAAATGGTTGCCGGGATGAAACGAGGGTATAATCAGAGTTAATCGATAACCAATCAATCAAGTGAACGAGAAAACAACCATGGCGCCAAATTTGAAAGGCGGCCAGTGTTGAAGCGTCAACGCGTTCGCATTCTTCCGATGAGGGTAGCCGCAGTGATCTCTAATTCTTCCGGGCGCGGGGCGGCTTCACGAACAGTGGCATCACGGCCTCTCATTTCAGAGAGCAACGAAAAGCTGCGACAAACACGCTTTGAAGGCAATGTTTATATCGCAGGTTTTACCACCATTCATTCAAGCTTGCAGTTGCGAGTTTCTAGCCAAGAATAGGCGCGTGCTCTTAAGCCCGTGAATGCAATGTACAGAAAAGCCACAAACACGAGCATTTCAGTGAAGGTTGCAACGTACTCTATCGCAGCGAATTGTTTCATCACCTCCACTTTGTGTCTGAAGGAACAGCGCATGAAGCTGTCGTCGGAAGGCCTTTTAAAAGCCATTCACCGCATCGAAGGGCCGCGAGATGCTGCTTCGGAGACGATTGCTGCTGACTTTTCAACAGCTCAACTGATGGAGAGTACGCGCAGCTGACAGCGAGATCGACGACGACGTGGGCTGCAGTGTGTCCACAACTCGATAGCCGGATTCTGGCGCTCTTCAGGAATTCGCGACGAGCATCGGGGCCTCTTGTGTCGAATACGAAACCTGTGAGCTATTTATTGTCCACCAAACGAAGCTCCGGTTGCCCAAGTGCTCGAAGAGGGCAAAGGCAACGAGTTAGTGAAAGGCTCTGCGACGACTCCGCGGGAGGCTTGTAGGCGAGTTTGCTGAGTCACGGCCACGGAGCAAGCCTATACAGGAGGTGAAACTCCCGTCTGCGCGAGCGAGCGCAGGCGACCAGATAAAGTCACAATTATACGTATGCGCCGACGGGGAGGCATGCAGTGGCGGCGCCTCGTAGAAGCAGAAGGAAAAAAAATTAAAAAAAAAGCAGCGCCCGGGCAGGCGGCTCCGGCGGCGCGCGCTCAAAGCAGACGACACGGGTGTTTTCTTCAGCGGGCACGCCGTGACGTTTATTTCAGTAGTTTCTTTCCAGGCCGCCAGCAGGATAGTGGCGCCGCGGGCTTGCGACCTTTTCTGGTCCCCGCAGACGGCGGAGTTTCCACTCCTTTCCTCCGTGGTCGCGGCTGGTCTCGAGGGGAGCGCACGCTTTTCTTCGCGCCAGCCACGAGACCGGCCGTTGCTGAGTGTACTTGACAGGAAACGGCGCGAAGGCGAAATAACCATGTACACGAACTGGTTCGAACTGGTACGCTTGTGGGGAGCACATTCAGGCTAAAGGCGAGTAAAACACCAACTGCTCATGTAGTGATGATACGGATTGTTTTGTTTTTTGTGACGAGTCATTCACTCTACCCATGCTGCACATCGTAACGACCTGGATTTTGACGCTGTCTGCGCAGTGGCGCAGTTCTACCGACACTGAGCCGAGAACGTCAGTGTAAACGTGTGTACGCATTTGCCGGTGAACAACGAACACTTGCCATATTCATGCAAGACCAGTTCGGTCAGACTTCACGCAAACGCTCTGGGTCAAGATTCCCGAAATCGAGGGTTAAACATATTCGTCGAATACAAGGCGATGTAATTTTTTTCTTCAGGAAATACAATGCCAGGACGACAAATGGAGACATCGTGGGACACCGCTGGTTCCTTTTTTTATTCTAAAAAAGAACGCGACGCCATGAGCAGCACACATCGCTCCTAGATTTCAGTAAAAAAAAAAAAAAAACGGCTAACCATAACCGACGTCGGAATTCAGGATGGTGAGATGTGTTTTCTTTTTTTTCGCCAGGCACTGGCAGGCAGTATCCAGTCCAGTGGCTAGAGCACGGACGTATGTGGAGTCATGGACAAAATTGTGCCGGATGCCGCTCTCCAAAACAGTTTTTTTTTTCTCGCGTTGCCTAGTCAGCCGGTATCTGTTCCAGTGGATAGAGCATGTGCATGTCCCCTCGTGTCACCGGGTTTTTCAGTGAACTGGTTTGTCTGATCACGAAGAAATACTAATTTCTTTCTTTTTCCGCAAACCTGCGTGCAGTAAACGTTTGTTCACTAATTTCAGCCCTCATAAATCACGATTAAAAGTCGAAGGTTTTTTTCTACATATATCCAAGTCGACTACACCTCTCCCTTCGCCTAGTTTTGGAATAATTTGTGATGAAAAAAAAGAGGGAAGAGGGGGCCGACTAGCTGAACGTTTTCATGAACTCGACAACGTAAGTAGAGTCGGCTTGTCGGGCTGAAATATCCCCCTATCAGCAAGCGGGTGAGTTGACTCGCCAAGAACCCCCCCCCCCCCCCCCCCCGCAGGTCTAAGGGGCTTTACCTTTCATAAAGGAGACAAGTTTCGCAGCATGAATAAAATGCACACAGAAGACAAGGAACAAACAAGACAGGACTGTGCTGTCACCTTTCACACCTGGGAATGGGATTATCTGCACGGGAGAACTAAAGCAGGAGCCGGTTTGCTACTCACACCGCCGCACCAGGGCCGGATTAAGAAAAATGGGGGCCCTGGGCTAATGCGCATCCAGCCCCCCCTCCTCTTTCCCTATACTGAACCCCCCCCCCCCCCCCTTGTCGCTTGCTACGCTACTGGAAATACTGTTTTATTTTAATTCCACCAAATTAAACAGCACGAAGTGCGATCAACGGGATTATTTATTATTATTGTTATTACTATAAGGAAAACAACAAAACTTGCTTGAAACGCGTGCTCTAGTAAACACCAACACATATGTTCACCTTGTGATTAATCTGCATTCTGTTTTCAGCAAAAGACCCGCCGCGGTGGCTCAGTGGTTAGCGCGTTCGGCTACTGATCCGGAGCTCCCGGGTTCGAACCCGACCGCGGCGGCTGCGTTTTTATAGAGGCAAAACGCTTAGGCGCCCGTGTGCTGTGCGATGTCAGTGCACGTTAAAGATCCTCAGGTGGTCGAAATTATTCCGGAGCCCTCCACTACGGCACCTCTTTCTTCCTTTCTTCTTTCACTCCCTCCTTTATCCCTTCCCTTACGGCGCGGTTCAGGTGTCCAACAATATATGAGACATACTGCGCCATGTCCTTCCCCAAAGAACTAATTATTATTATTATTATTATTATTATTATTATTATTATTATTATTATTATTATTATTATTATTATTCAGCAAAAGCTAGGCTTTAAGGAAAAGTTTAGTGCACTCAAGACGAACAAGAACGTAGAAAAGATACGCAGCTCAGATGTCGATCCTTCTGAAGCTAGGCTTTGCATCACTAAGTTTAATCCCGTGAGGAGAGGCATGGTTGTATCCAAAACATTCTTTACTAAAATTCAAGCATCAGACTGCAGTAATCGTTATACACGTTACTCTATAAATATGCAATAGATATATGCAATACTTATGGCAATACAGACACCATAAAAATGCACTAGAATACAGATGAAAATTACCAACTGTAATTACAAAACTTTATTTGAAAATATTTTCGTTAAAGGTAACACAAGCAAGGACGACACCAAATAAACGAGGCACTATCAAAAACAACAAAAATACGGTTCTTTATAAGCACGCTAAATATCGCAAGAAGAACAAACAAGAGATGAACAACGAAGATTTGCATATCTTGAATAACACTGCTCAGCGTTTCATTGGCAACGTGGAGGCTGGGAGGCGACACAACGAACTTATTGGAACTATTGACGTATAACGCAAACAGTCCTCTTTTAAAATGACATCTTTCGCGCCTTCGCTTTGGCGAAATCAGATATAGCCTGTTCGAAGGATAGATCGCGGAGGAGGTCACTTTAAATAGACATGATAGCAAGCGAGTTCACCTTGTCGGCAAGGAGGCTCGAACGAAGGCGATTTTTTATCAGCGACAACTTGGAAAACGATCGTTCGGTCTCACACTTTGCCGCGGGTATGCTTAAGTCCGTTCGCAAAGCAATAGAAATGTTCGGAAACACATCAATAAGCTTTCTTTCGTGCAGCAACTTCATTATTCCCAGGGGACTCGTGTCCTGGCACACACAATTGTGCAGAAAGTTCGCAAAATGAACGATTTCAGCGGAAAATTCTGGCTCCAAATCATTTTTGTAGGTTTTCACCAACTTCTCAGCCTGCTGTGCCAGAGAGGCCTCGCTCCCAACTTCAGTCGGCAATTGTAAGAATCCGAACCTTTCGCAGAGTTCAGTGTAGGCAGCCTTTCGCACTCGCAAAGCTGAGCCTAGCCTGTCAAGTATAACACTGTAGGTCTCTACCATAAACTTTTTTCTACCTTGTAGCGCACTACTTACTTTTCTGCATATTTTTGTTGGTAAACCCAAAGTTCTTCTCTTGCTATGTCATTGATCATGGTTCGGAATTCATCCCATGAGTGACGGAACAAGGTAATGACACCAGCGAATCACTGATTTATACTACAGCTTTTTCCGTCCGGCTGCTTACTCAAATGATGCATTTGCTCTCATCCTGACAACATTGATTGGTACTTAGCTTGCGTGCTCTCTCTTCGAAGGTATCAAAGAGAGGTCTCAAAGAATTAACAACGCCTTCTAGAGAGCTCAGCAGGTCTACAGCAGCTGAAATGTCTAGGCCTGGTTTCTGAAGTGCTACGCTCGTTTTGTCAAAGCGCTCCAAGAATTCACTCCAGAAAATCGCCATGAACGCAGTCTCTAGTTTTGTCATTTTCTTGAAGAGAAAGTGCGCTTCGTTCCTAGTGTCAGCGTTTTCTTCCTCGTTCTTTGATATAGCTTCCAAGGCAACACAAGACTGCATTGAATTTTTTTCAGAATGGCCTTACATGATTCAGCGTGTCTTGACCACCTGGTCACTTTTAAAAACAAGCTGCTGGCCAGTTCCGCCCATGCTGACCAAAAGATACCTCCATCGCTTAGGTGAGGCAGCAAAGAACACACACAGTCTCTGAATTACAGTGAAAAATTTGACTGCCTCAAGGCAGCTGTCAACGCTACACGCGCCAACTAAGTTCAGTGAATGACCAGCACACGGGACGTAGACTGGCAATTCGCTCAGGTGTTTGATTTGAGCTTGCAGTCCTTTGTATTTTGCTGACATATTACTCGCATTATCATAAGCCTGGCCCCTAAAATCATCAATTGAGGTGCCATTGGTCGTCAGGAGGGACATCGCGGTATCGAAAAGGTACAAGCCGGTAGGCGATTGGATTGAAACATTTCCAAGAAAGCGTTCGTACACTTTCCCATTTAAATAGTGTCGTAAAACAACTGACAGCTGATCAACGTGAGTAAGGTCTGGAGTCGAATCAACAATTAAAGAGAAGTACTTTGCGCGTTTCACTTCGTCAGCGAGACGTTCCTTCACAGCCTTTGCCATATGCTCGATGAATTCATCACAAATGGTTTTTGGCAGATACGATGGGTGACTTTTTCCTTTGTTCTCGTAGCGTTTGATGTGCTCCCCTAGAAAGGGATCAAACTTGGCAATGGCCTCAAGCTCTCCCATATGATTTCCATTTCTCGGTGAACCAAAAATCTCCTCACTGCCCATAAACGCTAGGTCGCGCTCAGCTATAAGCTTAACTACAACGACTACGCGGTTCAACACCTCTGTCCAGTAAGCGGTCTCAGTGACAAGATGCTTATCCAGCTCCTTGTCAATTGTGCCGCTCGAGTTGGAGCGGGCGAGCAGTTCCGGCGCTCGACGCTATTTTAATTGTTCCAAAGGCGGAGAATTACATAGAAAAGTGCCCAGTGGAGAAGAAATGAAACTTAATAGGGTAGAACGTTGGGCCAGTTGGTGTAGCGACATAAAAAAAACTTTGCGCAGAATAACACAGGACGGGAGGGAGAAACACGCACACATACACGAGCGCAAAGCGCGCGCACTGTTCCAAAGGCGGAGAATTACATAGAAAAGTGTCCAATGGAGAAGAAATGAAACTTCATAGGGTAGAACGTTGGGCCAGTTGGTGTAGCGACATAATTAAAAAACGTGAAGGCTTTTGTTTTGTTTGTGGTTTCTTTCAATAAACGCCCAGTTGCGAGTAAGCGCTTGTGTTGTTTGATCTTCCTTGTCCGGAATGCGCTTTACTTTTTCCATGACGCTGAACTATATCCACTTGTCGAGCACCAGAGTAGAATCTGATGAATGCAACTTGCTCTCGTAATTTGCCACTTCGTGCTCGTTGCCAGTGTTGTGCTGTGTCGCTTCCGAGCAACACAGCCTCTGCAAAAGCCTGCGATATGGCGCCCGGTACCAAACGAAATTACTTGCTAGTGTGTGTCAAATTCAGCGAGGGTGCATCAGAATTCGGCAGCATTTGGGGCTGCCAACTTTTTTCCATGACTATACAGCACTGGCTGACCGATAGTCGCTATTTACTCCTGAAACTTGCATAAGTGCGGCTGAAATCATTGTCTGAGTTACAGTACGATGGTCAAGATAGAGATTTCTGGCTTTTCGCGCGCTACTAGCCTCCCTCCCCATCTTTGAACAATTCTAAATAAACGAGCGTGCGCTTCAGCGAACAAATAAGCGCAACCAGGCAGGCCAATGCATCGGAACACGTGTTCGATCGCGATGCGCTACGACCACGTGTAACTGACCTCAAAACTACAAGAATCTGCATGGATTACGCGCGCTAACGCGTGACGATAGCTAGCGTTAGCAGGCTTTGGTTTTAACGAAAGGCATGGCTGGCAGGGCGCTGAAACATACTTAATCTGGAAGATATCCCGGCGGCGAACATCGTGCCACCCACCATGTACCGAGATATCCGCGTAACTAAGCCCACAATGTGTCACTACGTAAGCGATCTGACATACCTGGAAGCCGGTCCATGGCGGCGGCGGTCGACGGCTTCGCAGTCGTTCCCGTCAATGCTGGGGACTTGGTGAAACAACAAAGCCGCAGCGGCGAGTCCTGATACTATGTATCGGCTCCCGCTTATCGGCCCGCCCTTGGCCGCCGCGCGCCCGCCGCGCCGTGCTACACAACACAGCGCAGGGCTCTCGCAGCTCCCATCGAGTGGGCGTCGAGCCGCGCGGCGCGAGCGGCGGCGCACGGAGGCTGACAACGGGAGGGTTTGCCCGCCCCGTCCACGATTCTACCGCGCATCGAAGCCATGCCACAGCGCAGCATGCAACGCGGCGATTTTCAGCTCATAGACGAAGCCATATTGTTTACGTCCGCCCGTAATACGTCGTCGCCGACGTCGGCCCGCGTAGGAAAGCGTCGCCAACTTGCAGTTTCCGCCCGTTACGGCATGCCTTCCGCGGTCGCAAGTAGTTTTCCGCAGGAGGCGGCGTACTGCTAGTCGCCACCGCACTGCAAAAATGGCGTGAAGCGGTGTCCGTGTGTGAATGACGTGTCCGATATAGTCGGCCGCTCTGCATACGTGGCCGTTTCCCCCACCAACGTTGACACTGCAAACAGCAGCATAAAACGCGCGCATGCCTAACAAAGGATCGCAGCGCGAAATTCAAAAGCGAGGGAATGCAACTGGCGCGTTCAGAAGAGTTGCGAAATTCTTGGAAAATTTTTTGCATTAATATTCTGTTTACCTATACACAAGTGTAATGGTTATCGCTGAGAAGGGAATTGAATTCGAATTATTGCGGCAATTATCGCTTCGTCCTTTACTATAATGAGCCAAGTGCATGTAGCAATAATTGCAATTCGTTTACCCTAAAATCTGGCACAGTTCGCTAATGTACGTTTAAATCGAGGGCGAATGGATTTCTTTCAGCAATTCTGCAATACCCGGCATTGCTGTGATGAAATATTCCCTCTTTGTGTTCTCTTTTATACTTGCGCGATGGCACTTCATTGGTCCTCAAAAGTCCATGTGCCAGTCTCTTAATGACGACAAAACAACATCAAAGGCGTTAAACAAGCATACTTTAGTCGCACCCTGTGGTACCGGTGTTATCCATGCGGAGGTAATGAGGAGTAGGTCGCGCTTCAGACGATCTGAGTTGAGGTAGCCCCTTAATATGCCTGTTCTGAGCCAGAAACTGTGTTCTACTACGCAGATGCTCTAAACTGCTGCGTCCGACGACGGCAAACTGTCGCGCGCAGGCGCGTTTAACTGCTCTAAATACAATAGCCAACGGCGGCGAGTTAACAGGCTCGATAATTTCACTTCGACTTGATATGACGCTTTGTGCAGTCTATCGCAGGGAGTTAACGGCTTAAACCTAACAGTGGGCTAGAAGATGCACCTGTCGCCAGTGACTTGGGCGCCGAACAGTCAAAGCACCTGGTATGCATGAACGGTTGAAGACTGGGTAGTGCCTGTCGCGTCAACAACTCTGATCGCTCAGCGTACGACAGCTAAAGTGCCGGCCAATTACACACCGTTCTAAATAATTTCCACTGTTCGGAAAGGCTTGAATGAATGAATGAATGAATGAATGAATGAATGAATGAATGAATGAATGAATGAATGAATTATTTAAAAGAGTTAGATGTTGGGCTAGTTGGATTTGTGACAAAGTATACATATTTTTTGCACAAATACGACAGGACAAAGAAAGAAAGACAAACACGAGCACGTGGGCAAGTCCACAGACAAGAGGTGTTCCGCAAGGATCAGTTCTCTCCCCTGTTCTTTTTAACATTTTTCTAAGCTCAATTCCATGCATTCAAAATGTGAAAACTTATGTGTACGCCGACGATATTGCATTTTTTGCATCAGCAGGTGACATTCACACTCTTTATCGAACCCTGCAAAATTACCTCAATGTTCTTGACAACTGGCTAGGAAGAATTCATCTGTCCCTTAATGTGAAGAAATGCGCATTGTTAGTATTTCCAGTTTCTGTTCCTGTAAACATCTGCCTGGTCTATAGAAATAACATAATACCTCAAGTTCAGACGGTGAAGTATCTCGGTGTAATATACGACTCTACTCTCTCCTGGCGGCCACACATTGAGCAAGTTTCTGCAAAAGGAGTTCGGGCCATTGGCATCCTGCGCAGGCTTTGTAGTGCTAGGTCAGGCATGAGAAGGCATACGCTTCTGATGATTTATAAAATGTACGTCCGCCCAATTTTGGAGTTCGGGTGTGTTTTATTCTCAGGAGCTCCTGCCTATAAACTTCGCCGTCTTGTGCTTTTGGAGCGTGAGGCGTTGCGCCTTTGTCTGGGGCTTCCAAAATATGTCGCCAATGCTGTTCTGCACCTTGAGGCGCGAATGCCTTCGTTATCAGCTAGGTTTCGCCTTTTAACAGTTCAAACATTTTTAAAATTGTGCGACTCCCCTCTTCACGCTTCCAGTATAATATTTCTTAGTCAACCTTCCGCCTTTTTTAGTGCTGCCTGGTCTCGATTTCATACCCCGCAGATATGTTACGTGCAGTCCCTCCTTGATCGCATCAATATTCATTTCACTGATGTCCGCCAAATATATAACAACTCCTCATCTGTCCAGATTGAATTCGATGACATTTTCCCATCGAATGCAAAGCTGCAGCCCTTCCCGCTTCTTCAGGGTCTATTGCAGGACCACCTAAGGTCATTTCCCTCTCATGTTCTTATTGCTACCGATGCCTCGCAGGATCGCGAAAAGGCAGGTGTGGGAATTTTTTCACCTTCACTGGATTGGTCTTTTTCTCTCCGTCTTCCTGACTTCACTCCAATTTTTCTGGCTGAATTATTAGCAGTAATCTTAGCCTTACGAAAATTAGAATCTACCGTTTCCCAGGTCGTGGTTATGACAGACTCTCTGTCCATTTGCTCTTCCTTATCCTCGCCCACTGACTCTCGGCCATTACGCCTCTTTAAGTTCCTGATTCCGCTGCATCTAAATTCGGTAAGGTTGCTTTGGGTACCAGGTCACATGGGCTTTCACTTAAATGAGGTTGCAGATTCCTTAGCAAGAGCCTCTCTCAGCGGCCCAATTGTTGCTGTCCTGCCATCATGTGCATATACAGCTGCGGTGAGGTTTCGCAGCTACACAATATTTCAGGAATTTGCTGCCTCGGCTCTTACATCGTCTCCCGAATATCAGCATCTTCTGCATCCTTGGAGTAGCAAAGACTGGCGCTCACGCAGACTAGAGGCCTCTTTCACGCGCTTGCGTTGCTGGGTTCCCCTTCTAAATTTCTACCTTCACAGATCTGGCCTGGCAGCTTCCCCACTGTGCCCTTTTTGTGCCGAACCTGAGACAATAGATCACTTCCTGCTGTTCTGCCGCCGCTTTTCTCATTTGAGGAAGCGTCTTTTGCAAATTCCATTTCATCAACTGGGCTTGCCTGTGTCTTCCGCGGTTGTTCTTTCCATTGGCGCTTCTTTGCTTGGACGAAGCGACAGGAGTGTGCGCTCTGCTGTGCAAAATTTTCTTCAAGAAACGCAGCGACTCCCATTCTAATTTCCTTTTCCTGATCTCAGTCAGTAAGACATTGCAACATTACAGGCATTGTGTACTATTATGCACATTAAGCAATTGTCCCGTCTTCGATCTCCAAGTTAACTGGACCCCTTTCCTTACCTCTTCCAATCTATCAGACTACATACTATTTCCACTGCTTTTCCCGTCAAAAATTTCCTGTATCCAGTAATTAACCGCCTGTGTCTTGGCCACTCCCCCGTAGTGGGTATGTGCCAGCAACGTCTGAGGCCTTCCTTCCTTCCTTCCTTCCTTCGAGCTCCGAGGCACGCTGTTGTGTGTATCTTGTTACATTCGGGCGACCGCCCGAGTACCCGAGAGCGTCGCCCGGGTGGATTCCGTAAACCAAGTAAGTGAAGCGGAGGCGCCGCCGCAGCGAACCAGCGGCAACTATTTGTCCCAAATGCCCGTGACTAAGCTGAGGGAACTAATGTGGCCGCGTTCCAGGTAGAAGACGTTCAGCGTGGGGATACGGCAGCGAGCTGGCGGTCGTCGTCCGGCGTGGACCCAACGGCAGCCTCCTCTCTCCCCGGCGAGACGGGGGCGCGTCCCTATGTGCGGTGGTGCGTATTTGTGAGCGATAATGCAAGTTTTAGGCCACTCCCACCCTGGCGGAGACGTCCTCAACCTGGGGAATCTATACTTCGTCTCACAAGATGTTTGCAGCACTACGGAAGGTAGAGCTCTCTCGTCCAATCAGGGCTGCAGAAACGCAGAAAATAGTCCCTCGAATATTTGAGGAGTGTATGACTATTAATCAAAACAATAAGCATTGCAACTAAAAACATGATTTGGACAGGTATATTTAAATGGTAGGGAGTGTTTCAATCACTGGTGAAATTACCAGACAAAGCCCGTACGGACACAGCTCTGCGGAGGCCTGCTGCGAGGTAGTGATGCGTCGCCACTTTCCAACATGGCGTCGGACGAGTCTGTTGTGTCTCCTGTGTGCTCTACACCGACAGTGCGCTGTTTCCCCAAGCAGGCGAAGCAGGTGGCTTTAAATGTTCTTGAAGCGCTTCGCGTCGAGTGCGGGGGCAGTTGGAGTACAAATGCGCTCATCAAGAGGACGGCAAAACTCACGCAGGTGAGCGAGCGAACGCTTTACAAGTGGACAACGGAGACGTTGAACGCGGGCCGAGTGTTGTCACCGAAGAAGCGTGCTGGCGGAAGAGGCCGCGAGCGGACGAAGAAGCTGGACGATTTTGACCTGAGCGTGTTGCGAAGGGTGGTACACACCTTTTTCCAGAGAGGGGAAATTCCAACTATCGCGAAGGTGGTTGCGCATTTCGAAGAGGACGAAACGCTACCGACCGTGTCCGCAGCGACAATGCAGAGGATGTTGAAGAAACTTGGCTTCCGATATAAGAAGCGCTCTCGGAATGCGATGTTAATCGAAGCGACGCACATTGTGCAGTGTCGCCGCCGGTACCTGCGCCAGATAGCGGAGCTGCGACGCCAGGGTAGGCCTATTTTCTTCACCGACGAAACGTGGGTTAACGCCGGCCACACGCGAAGTCGAGTGTGGACTGACTGCACCATCCAATCTGCACACCAAGCGCATCGATCCGGACTGTCGACTGGTCTACAAAACCCCAGTGGCAAAGGTGGCAGGCTTATTGTGACGCATTGCGGTAGTGAGCAAGGTTTTGTCGAAGGCGCAGCGGAAGTTTTCCGAGCGAAGAAAAACTCGGGCGATTACCACGAGGAAATGAACGGGGAATACTACGAAAACTGGTTCTCCAGGAGACTTCTCTCACTACTACCACCCGGCAGCGTTATAGTGATGGACAACGCGCCATATCATTCTGTGAAGCAGGATAAAGTGCCGCGGATGAGTAGCCTCAAAAAGGACATACAGGCTTGGCTGTCCGGAAAAGGTGTCGCGTGGAGCAGCGGCATGGTGAAGGCCGAGCTCATGCAGCTTGTCAGCAATGTGAACACAGGTGGGGAGCAATACCGTGTCGACTGCATTGCTAAAGCTGCTGGCCATCTCGTTGTGCGCCTGCCACCGTACCACTGCCAACTGAACCCGATAGAGCTTGTCTGGAGCGACGTCAAGGGTTTCGTGGCCAGCCAAAACAAGACGTTTAAGCTCCAAGACGTCGAGCCTCTGGTTTGGCAAGGCATCACGCAAGTGACTGTTGAGAAATGGAAGAATTACGTGCAGCATATTATCAGTGAGGAAGATGTGATGAGAAAACTGGACCACATCATCGACGATGTTGTTGACCAGGGACCGGCCATTGTTGTCAACCTGGAGGACGACACAACCAGCAGTGCTGAATTCAGTTGTTATGAGGACGATGAGATGATCGAACCCGTTTAACGTGCGTTGCCTCTCGCGCAGCACATGGGCTTGTTTTGCATTTCGCCACCATCGACACTCGGCTGCCTCGGCACGCTGGAGTAAATAAATTTATATGCACATGACACGATTACTGAAATTTACTGCGACGCGACAACAGAGGAACTGATGAGAACAGTACCCTGGTTGTCTCACATATATCGGTGGACACCCGAACCGCGCAGTAAAGGGATAAAGGAGGGAGGGAAAGAAGAAAGACAATATCTCGGTGGACACCCGAACCGCATCGTAAAGGAAGAAATAAAGGAGGGAAAGAAGCGAGAGAAAACTGAAAATTGAAAGTTGGATTTTGAGGAAAGGCGCGGCGCTGCGCGGTGGAACACCTGTGGCTCGGTGCTACTATAAATAGAGGTAGAAAGAAGCCACCTGGACATCAGGTGGATCGAGCCACAGGCGCGTAGGAACACACTAATGTAGTGCGCGCCATCCTGATTGGACGAGAGAGCTGTACCTTTCGTAGTGCTGCAAACATCTTGTGAGACGGAGTATAGGGACGGAGAACTGTATAAAACTGGACGGCGATGTGCAGTAAAAATCATGCTCCATTTAGGGATCATCCTCGATGCTCCATTTTGGGATCCTCCATTATGAACCTACCTTAAGATGCTCTCCTCAGACAGCAGTTCATTTTTATCTCTGTCTATATGAATAATGTAAATAAACCCTCTCGTAACCTTCCTCCCATCATCCAACTCCTCTAACTCGTCGGCAGTCCTGTCCTGGTGGTGGCTGTGTTCGGAGCAAGCGTCGTTCCTGACCCGTGGTTCCGTCCAGAGCGATTCCGAGCCCCCATCCAACAATCTACCACACTTCCTTTTGGACGACGAGGCTCATCTGGACGCCAGCCCCCTCGACATCCGGTCGGAACGGTGCAGTGTGTTTACCCCCCCCCCCCCCCTCTAAAAAATCCGCCCCTGCCCTGAGCGCGCGGAAGAGGCGGGTTTTAGGTGCTCCTCTTGATGCCACTCAAAGGCCCTCTGTCCAGAGCCGGACATCTTAAACAAATAAGCGCGATGCGTAGATCAGCTGGATAAGATCATTTTTGCAAAAATTTCAGAGCCGCGCGCGCCGCGAAAGGCGGTAAAAGTTCAAGCGAAAATTCCGCTCGCGCCCCGTTTCGACATGACCAATCTCCGCGATAACGATAAGCCTGCGCGAGTAAAACAGGACAGGCGAGGAAAAAAAAAAACGAAAACGACGCCACATGCGCAGCGCGCAGAACAGAACCTGCAGGGTAGAACAAATATGCTGTAGTAGAACGTTGTCCCTGTGCTATTTGCGTAAGCCAGTTATACCCAGTGGCACGGGCTGGGACACTTTGTCAATTTTTTCCCCTGTGCCAACATACGTTTCGTCCTATTTGCGCAGTCACCCTCTATTGAAATTTGAAAAGGGCAAACTAGCCCGCAAGAATATTTTATTACACCAGCCTCCTCCTTCGTTACGGCAAGGTCGAGGGATCGAATCCCGGCCTCGGCAGCCACACCTTAGTGGCGGTGATATGCAAAAATAAGCGAGCACATTACACGCAATAGATCTTTTTTTATTTGACGTCGCAAATGTAGCTGCCCAAACATGGTGGCTCCGGTGGTCATTGTCAACTCTTGCCCTGTCAAGAAGTTTAAAAAATCCATCTTCAGGGAGACTCAAAGGTCTTCATCGGCGGCCATTCTTTCAGCGTCATTTACCGTTGCAAACCAGCAGATGTGACAAAAACATGCGAGCGAACACGCAAGAATGAACCTTCACGTCCAATATTACTATGAGGAGTGAATGTTGACGTTTCCGAACACTTTTATAAATGTTTGTGGAGCACAGCGCAACTCCGTCGAGTCCGAATGCCATTCGGAGGCTCGAATCTATTCGACTGAAATGTCATCTCAGGGTCCGTGTGGCACAGTTACCAAACAACCAATTAAATGCATACATGGCTGCGTTTTTATGGAGGAAAAACGCTAAGGCGCCCGTGTGCTGTGCGATGTCAGTGCACGTTAAAGATCCCCAGGTGGTCGAAATTATTCCGGAGCCCTCCACTACGGGACCTCATTCTTCCTTTCTTCTTTCACTCCCTCCTTTATCCCTCCCTTACGGCGCGGTTCGGGTGTCCAATGATAAATGAGACAGATACTGCGCCATTTCCTTTCCCCAAAAACCAATTAATAAAAAAAGCAATCAAATGTGGTTACACGAAGGGTGCAAACTCCTGACCGCTTCGGGCTGCTGGAAGGCGGTGAGCTGAGCGAGGACACTGACTTGGATGCCATGTAGTCGCTGCTAATAATAGCGCACAGGTGCGGGCTAGCTGACCGTTGATGAATGGTTGGTGGTTACAGAACTTGTTGAAAGTGAGCGCCATGCATACGTGTCCATTCTGAATCTTAGTCCTTGTCATGTGTACTGTTTTTCAAGCAAGACAATAGCGCGGTTCGCGACGGAAGGGCTCTGACTTGCGTCACCTTAGTCCAAACCTATTGATGCTCTAGATGCCGCGGAGCCTGCGGCTGCAGCTCCCCCGAGTGTCCGTCTGTGCTGCACAGAGTTGCTCCGTGCAGGCAGCATTCTGTGGGCCGGGAAAAGCAACGCATGTAATAATAATAATAATAATTGGTTTTTGGGGGAAAGGAAATGGCGCAGTATCTGTCTCATATATCGTTGGACACCTGAACCGCGCCGTTAGGGAAGGGATAAGGGAGGGAGTGAAAGAAGAAAGGAAGAAGGAGGTGCCGTAGTGGAGGGCTCCGGAATAATTTCGACCACCTGGGGATCTTTAACGTGCACTGACATCGCACAGCACACGGGCGCCTTAGCGTTTTTCCTCCATAAAAACGCAGCCGCCGCGGTCGGGTTCGAACCCAGGACAACGCATGTGTCCGTCATTTATTTTTGGTAATCAGGCATCAAAACGAAGGACGAATTCACTTCAACATTTCACCTCATGCGCCCTTCTCTATAGGATTTGTTTTAAAGCTTTCACGACGAAAGATCACAGGGACTGTGTCTACAAACATGCAGCGCAATTCAGGGACCTCTGACCATGTTTGCACATTGTAAGTATACACAAACGCGGTTTATAGATAAGGTGGTTACCTTCGTCTTTGGAAGATATTAGAGCCACGAGTGCTGCGAAAGACGGTGAAGATTCTAATCAAATTTTGCTCGCGCTTATTCAAGACACGGGTGATATCCTTGGCCAAGCCAGTGATGAAATGGGAGTATCCGCGCTATAAAAATGGCCCAGCGGATTTCATGCGTGGGTGGTCTTGACTGACGGGGTAGCTACCTTGTTCAGCGTGTTCTGTGCGCTTATCTTGTTATTATATTCACTTCCTCTCGCGTACTCCCATTTAACTATACTCACCTGTCAGCTGCCGGCCGGTGTTTGGTTCTGTGGTGCTTCGATTTCGTGGATTTTTTTTTGCGCTCTTTCTCACCTTTTGTGCGTGTACTTTTTTTCTTCTTTCGAGCTCTTATGTGGCTGTTTCCTCGCGTCTTTGCGATGTTATTTTATTCTGCTTCTTTATTACCGTATTCTTTACTCGAATTGCATGCATGCAGCTGTGCTTAGTATTTCTTTGTTCGTGTTCGTTCCTTTAGTTTGGTATATTCGTGAATGTTTGCCGAGTTTTGACCAGGAGAGCTTTGGGGGGGGGGGGGGGGGGGATTGCACCCCCTCTCCCTCCAGCTCGAAATTCTAGATAGAGGAACTATGCTGAACCCCGTTTTTAGACGAAAAAAAGTCCAAGAAAACGTGGTTCCAATGACACCACCGTCCCCTCCAAGAGTGGCCCATAAATCCGTCCCGTGTTTTGGTTTTGGTCTTGAATTGACATTTATGGAAAACGCGGCATAGGTATAGTTTGCAGTTCTCCATATCCTCACGTACGGTCTGCAGAGTCACGTGACCCGTCCACAAGCGCTGGACGCTTCTACAGGCTCGGTTAATCTTGCGTTATTCGCTGGACAAAATTGCATTCTACTGTGCAGCATTGTATCACGCTCCCTTGGAGTGCCTGCTCTCGGTGGCCGCCCTCTCTCGCTGCGCCGTTCGTTTTAGGAAGTGACGAAGTAAGTAGTAGTAGTAGTAGTAGTAGTAGTAGTAGTAGTAGTAGTAGTAGTAGTAGTAGTAGTAGTAGTAGTAGTAAGTGGCTGTATGGATAGTGAAGAGAAAAGTGCACGGTCCTGTCGAATAGCACCAGCTTGTAAACAATTCCGATTGGCTCGCGAGCGCGTGAGAACAGCGCACTCGTGGAAGCAGTCGCTTTATGCTCGTAGCTCCCACTCCACTGCGAGCAAGTGGTCAGAGAGCGCAACTATTCCAGGTTTTATTATTTTTTTTAGGACACGTGTATTGTCTCATATGTTAACTTCGCTGTTTGCTTCCTTCTTTTTGTGTTGGTGTAGTTTTACCCTCGTTGCCCGTGCACGTTCCCAGCTCAGAGGGCAAATAGAGTGGCATTTTAAATCCGTCCAAGTGACAGGTGTTGGCACTCGCCTGCCATGGTCTTAACCGTATATACAGGCTCGCCAACTTCGACCGCAGCTTCGCGCCTTCCCCTAGAGAGGAGGAGAAAGATATATCCTTCGCGAAACTATTCTTCCAGGGCGTCCGAGAGAAACCGCCCTGGTGAGAACTCGGATATCTGGAGCCTCTGTTTATCCAGACAACAGATCAGACGCTCAACCGTAACATCGGCAATCTACCGCCCTCGTACGCTAGATGCCTGCGACGATTAGCACAACGTACTTAAGCTTTGTGTGCGAAATTTTTCCATCAGTGAACAAGACTTCCGTGTGGAAGTCGAAACGTCCTTCCATCTTGACAACACCTTTTGGTCGGCGCTTCATTATTTTCGCCAATGTATTCACCCGACCAGACGAGATTTCGTCGAACCTTAGATTTCGGATGAAAGCAACGCGGTGAAATTGCGCACCAATCGCGACGGCTGCGTAACGCCAAGAAGGAAGCGGCTCTTCCCTTCCAGCCTAAGACAGAGGCAAGAAAACTAGCAACTCTTTCCATAGTTTTATTAGACACCTCGTCAATAATACATAAATATCATTGTTTAATATTTTAAAATCTTCTAGTTAACAATGCCGTACACAAATGTGGATATTAGTTGCGAACACAATGGAGCTCACGAAAGCAGATTAGCAATTATGCTTTAATATATAATGCAACGAGTAACTATAACAATTAAATAAATCTACAACAATAAACAAATTTAAAAAACACCCCTCGGTCACTCCGCACCAGCAGGAAGTCGCCATTTTGATGTTTTTTTTTTAAGCAGTGCTTCAGTGGACAGGTGGCAGTACCTCTCAGACAGCTGATGAACCATGACCTGCACTTCCAATGGCGCGATATTTGAATCCTGATTAATTACTCGCTCAACTGTAAGGTGCTTCTAAATTATCCTCCACAAACGTGGACGCTGGTAGCGAAGACGTTAAAGGTGGCCCTCCAACCAGTGGCGTTGACCTGTTGTCACGACGACTCTGTCAACTGCCTTGCACCTGCTAGCGTTGCATACTTCCTTCTTGAGTTGTAGCCATCACAAGATAGAGTCGTCATAGGAAGTTTTCGTGGAAGCGCACTTCGTGGGTGATGCCTCAAACCACAGAGTATGACAAAATGTTCGACCAGAGGGCGACTCCTCCAAGTGACCCTCCAAATTCATAGAGGCAGTGATGCTAAAGAAGCTTTCTACCTACAAATTATATTGATGTGTTCAAGGCGGCAACTTGAACATTAGATAAAGATCGCAAGCCCTGAGACAGTTGAAACAGCAATGTGTAGGACACATGCTCGGTGCAACCTCCAACACGCCGACAGTTGTAGTGACCGTATTGCAGTGAGCGCTTTACAGTAAATTAATGAGCCCACAACGAAACATCTCATTGCACCGCAGGGAGTCTTTATCCTTCGACTGGCAGCTAAATGCATAACTTGGCAGCTGAGTTTCTCAGTATTGCCTATAGAGGGGAAAGCTGGCGCCACCGTCTATGCTTGGGTAGTGTTGGGCTGAAAACGTGGCTTCTGCAGCCTCTAAATCGGCGGCTGCGCCGCGATGCTCTCCTCTCCGTGCAGACGAAGTTATTTTAATAGTGCGTTTTTCGCTTCTTCAATAAATATAACATTAGTGTTGGGCTGGTATTGAAACTTTCACAAGAGATCTTTGAGGCCTGCCGCCAGAAGAGTCATATTGTTATGGCTGAATCCACGTTTTAGGCCCAACTATAGCCAAGCCAAATACGAAACTTCATCTTCCCAGCATTCCCGCTCCTCCCCATGGTGGATGAAGTGCAGCGCCGCCTACTTTCCCTGTCGGCAATACTGCGAAACTATGCTTGGCCGAACCGCCAGGCCCGCATCTGCATCATGAAGTGGGCCGTGACCACACCTTTCGCCGCGGTCTCGTAGTTGATATTAAACGCAATAGTAATGATGATGATCAATTTTAATGGCGCAAGGGCAGCCCCGGCCCAAGAGCGCCAAGTCACAAGATATTTTCGTTGTACAAGGTGGGCTCAAAAGTCCCATTTCGTAGCATTTCACCCCGCAGAAGCTGAGCACCAGGCCAGGGGAAAGCTCGTACCAATTGTATCACCATTGGATACCCGGCGGCACTGGGTATCGACCCTTGCACCTCCAGCGTGCGAGGCGAATGCTCACATCACTAGGCCACCGCTGCGGTACAAAAGCAATAGCACTCTAAACACGAATTAATCTACATGGGAGTAAAAGAGAGAGTAAGCTGTCTTTTAGCGAGCTTCTTTTCAGCGACAGAGTATTCTGCCCAAACCCTGGGGTAGATTTCCGTCACTAAAATTACGCAGTACTTACGGTTGGCAGCGGAAACAAATTCTCCCTTTAAAACATGCGAAGTTATAGCAATTACGAAGATTTTAATTTGCTAACCACAAGAGCTGCATTAAAGCCTCCTCCCATTGCTAACTGCGTCAAGTTACTGTGCTTTGCAATGGGAATATTCCTCCGTTGCCAAGAGTAAGCATACCGTATAGCACATTTAGTGATCGAAACGTGTACCCGGGGCTTTGGCAGCGTACCCTATACCCCTTAAAGGGACTGCACTAGAGGACAGCTTACTTCCCTTTTACTTCCATATTCTTTAGAGTACACTATATATCGGGGACTCAAGGACACGTGAACGGCAAACGAAGCCGATAGCTTCGTTATTATAGTCGGTGGCTCAAAGGGACACTGAAGACGACTCCGTCCATTGTTCTTATTGCAGGTTGATTCTCGGGCTCTTTTTGGGCATGTTAAAGGGGCTCTGAAACGCCTTCTGAGGAGAGCACATTAACTCACTTAATCACTGCACTGTGTTGCCATGAGAACCGGAGCCAAACAATGCTCTTCTACACGCAGCAGACGACCCACAATCACGCGTCAAAGTTGGCGAGACCTTTCCGGCGACTTTTTCATGCTCGCACCCTCCTCCGTCCCCCGCATCTACGTATGCATGTTGGGAGGTGGCCATTGGTTAGATTCTTTCAGACGTCAGGCAGCTGCCGCGGCCAATAAGCCGCTTAGGTCCGGCGGGTCGGGAAGCTCCGCTCGCTCCCAGAGGGGGGTCGGCGAAGGGGCGCCAACCTTCCAGCGTGCAAAAAGTGACGAGAGGAGAGGGAAAGGTGCGAAGACGCTGAAATTCAAATTTTAACTACAGATAACGCAGCTTCTACAAAGCGCATTTAAAAAATCCTTGCTGGACACTATTCGTGAAGCGGCGTGCTTCAATATCCCAGGCATGCCGCAACTTTATTAGAGCCCCCTTCACAGCCCCTTTAACGTCTCCCGCGGCAAAAGAACCTGTTTATTTTCAAATTTTACCGCCACTCGAATCAAACTCGTGACGGCGCACCGAGGAGGACAGGCTACCGTTGTTTTGAAGTGAATGTTGTTGCAGAGTATCCACTGGGATCCGCACAAGAAATCCGGTGTCGACGCACGCAGATCACGAGCGAAATTGGCCGGTGGTGGCGACACCTGCATTTCGCTCAAGCTCTGTTTTCGTTGAGAGTGCTCTCCTTGTCGCTCGTATACTCTGAGCCGTAGCCTTTTGATACAGGCCAGCTTCGGTCTATCCTCAGTGCCTCTTGAAGACCACACTTGCGGAGATTAAAAGCGAGCACACACATTCTTTATGGTGCGGCAGTGAAATGAAGTGCTCGATAGTTGGCAGACATGACACATATCCACCAATATTGCTTTTCGCGCGTGCTCGAGACTTCTGTCCCCGACAGTGGTTTCAGGAATCGCTGCGCTTACGCAAATAGATTCATCAGCATGGTGGCATGCTCACTGTTGAAGAAAATGCAGCATATTCACCACTGTGACCTTGTAATTGATTTGAAATAGAGCTCACAGTTCGGAGAGCGTTTCTGTGTAAATAAAATACTGTGAGCGCTTTGCGCGAACTTTCACCTCTTTCATCTGTATATCCCCACCATCCTCAAACCAACGGTCTCATCGAGCGCTTTCACCGTACCCTGTCTGACATGATATCTATGTACATTCGGCCTGACCATAAGAACTGGGACAACATTTTGCCCTTTGTCACCTTTGCCTACAATTCCGCAGTTCAACGCAACACTGGCTACAGCCCTTTCTTCTTGGTTTATGGCCGTGTTCCATCCTCATTGTTCGATACCGCCTTCTTTTCTGCTCCCGCATCTCCGTCTGCGTCTCTGGGCGAAGAGTTCGCTTCTCGGATGGCATATTGTCGCCACCTCGCTGTCACTATCTGTCGAGAACGTGAGTCAGAACCAGAGAGGTGTACGTCTCTAAAAACAAGATTTAATCGAACAATGCACATCAACTGCAAAACTGAATAATAAAAAGGTGGTTTACATCACATCGATAAGCATGCACAAATCAGTCAGAGTTTTCACGCGCAGGTGGTGGTAAGAATAACGCCAAATAGTTCTATTTAGAGTCTTTTCAGTCAATGTAGAAGAATGAAAACAGTCCAATCGGTACTCAAAGTGGTTGGTGGTGAGGAACGTCGCTAGAGGAGACCTCGCCGGGGCCTCCGGAGCGTAGCCGAAGGAGCGTCTCGACGGTCCGGATCGTTGCCCTTACAAAAATGGTCTATAGACAGTCTATAGACTTCTTATAGACTCTATTGCCTTCCTATAGATATTTATTTTGGTCTATTCATAGTCTATACGCTGTCTATAGACAAATGTATACTAAATGTATATGGCCATAAATCTATAGATTGTCTATAGACTGTCTATGAGATTCTTATTGCCTATAGCCTGTCCTCTACGGTTTGTCTACAGAGAGTCTATAGACTTTATAGACAGAAGTATATGGAAAGACTATAGACTGTCTAAATAAATTTTCGTAAGGGTGCCGGGGTTGCGTCGGCCCAGGAGGGCAGCCTCGGTGCGTGTTTCCTACACCGGCGTCAAAGCTCGAGTCCCTTTGTCTCAACTCGGGGCGGCCGCACGGAGGGGATGCCGTTGCATACCGTTCTCTTCTCCCCGCGGGTGCGTTGCGTCTATGTATCTTCGCGGCCGTGGATTCACACGCACTTGCGGTCTCCGGAGCTGTGCGCCCACGCCGTCTGCTTTTCCTCCGTCTCCACGTAAACGATTATTGCTTCCGCGCAGACGCGCGCACTTTGCACCGTCTGCTCCGTTCCCTCCCAGTATCTATGTCGGTTTCGTCCGCTGCGTGCCGTGGTTTCTTTGGCGGTTTGACTTCTTGCCGCGGCGTCTCGCACTCACTCGTGACACTCGCCCGCGTCAACACCGAAGCCACTCAGCAAGACCGCAAACACCGCTATGACCTGCACCACCGTACGGTCTCCTTCCGACCCGGAGATGAGGTCCTCCTCTGGACACCCATCCGCACGCCTGGACTGTGCGCAAAGTTCCTCCAGCGCTTTATCGCACCTTATCTTGTCGTCCAGCAAACATCTCCGGTCAACTACGCCGTTGTTCCCTCGCACCCCGTCATCGACCGCCGTCGCCGCTCTCAAGAAGTGGTTCATGTATCCCGGAAGAAACTTTACATCCGTCGGCCCTCTTCTATTTAATCCGCGGCCAGGATGGCCGCTTTCCTGCCGGGGAGCTATTTGTGTGAGAGCTTTGCGCGAACTTTCACCCCTTTCATCTGTATATTCCCATCATCATCATCGTCGCTTGCCTGGGCTACGGGTAGCGCGCGCTGTTTGCCCGGCTGTTCCCGAATAAAAGACGCCTGTGCAAGACGCCTGTGCAAGCGGTGGCTCACAATACTATAGTACCAACAGTTCGGCAGGCGGCAGTGAAAGTATCTGAAAGAGTGGTAAAAGCAATGAGGCAGGAGTTCGTAGGTATCTCAGTCTACCACATCGGAACCACACTCTAAACCATGCCACGCTTTGCTTCTATACATACTCAAGAAATGGTCCGCGCACGAGGGCACAAATCTCCGGCAGTCAGCTTCAGCTTCGTGCGCAGCCGGCAGCTCTGTTCCTGCGACACGCTTGTAAACGGTATACCCAGATCGAACTCGATGTCTCTCCTATCTTTAACCCACCTGCTGCTGCCAGCAAACCTCGGTGGAGTAGCCAGCGAATGTGGCGAAGCCGAAACATCGCCATTTTGGGACAGCGTATGCGGAATAGGATTGCTTTCATTCGCCTTCGTCCCATTTGACAGCGACGCTGATGGACTGCCGCAGCCACTTGCAGTTCCGGTGTCCATGTACGAGGCGTCAAATAACCTCTGTGCTAGGTGCTGCAGCTGCGAGCGGTTTCCGGTCACCCCAGGGTCAGGGCGCCTTTTTTTTTTTTTGGAGCCGGCGGAGCGGAATTGTGGCCCTGAGACCGCGACGCTCCTTTCTGCGGCGTTGAATCCAATGGCCTAAACACTGGTTGGGAAAGCGGCTACGCTTTTTTACTCATCGGCTCATCAAAGGTCTCTAAAATGTGTAGAATAATCTTATAAAATTCCATTAACGCAATCACTTCATCGTGGTCAGCAGCATTGCCCAGTATCTCACGGAACGCTGGCAGCGAGTCACAGCAGAAGAACGCCGTCAAGTCGATGCCAGGAAAGCCGTGCTTGACCTCAGCTCACAGCAGCGGGAAGCCAGATTCATCACCGTTGCGTGCCACGAGACAGATTGGTGGTTTCGTTGTGCACAGGAACTTCTCAATCGTGTGGGCCACCTCACTCAAGTGTCGAAACGACACCAGCTCCAGCTTGTTTATACCCGAATGGCAAAGAAAGATAATTGAGGAAATATGAGAAAATTTTCTGCGCATGCTGTTAGCGTGCAATGGCTGCCGACTTGTTTAACTATACCTAATACCCGCGCCACGCGGACAAACTTAATGCCTTAAAGGGACTATGCAATAAATTAATTGAGATTACGTAAGGCAGACGAGAGATAGGCATTTCATCACACGTCACCCCAACGCAAGAATTTTTGAGCTAGCATCAATAACAACGAAGATATAGACGATTAAAAAATACGCTCCTACTCTCCTCCCTCAACTCGTACACGCGCGGCACCAGACAAAAATAAAGAACACAGCTCTGGGACTGCGCCCCGCCCATGAATACGTCACCCGCTGACGTTCGCTTTGCGACTTCCGGTTGTCGCTCCTCGCACCCCAGCAGCAGCGTCGGCGGCGTGATTGCGGCGCGTGTCGGGTTTCTTTGCTTGTCATCTGTTGTAGTTAGCAGTAGCAGTAATAAACCTGGGCCTCGAGGCGCGACTGCTCGCTCTTACGGCCGCGATGGGCATCGAGCCCTATGCGTTCACGCCGTACCGACTGAACGCCAGCGACGACAGTAGCGACTCGGCGAGCCACTGCGAGTGGCTCCGGAATTCCCGACAGAAGGAGGCGGCAGAGGAAAATTGAAGCCATATGCGGGAAGGCAATGCCCTGGCTCGCGCTTGAACGAGAGGGTCGCGCGGCGGCACGAGCAGACGATTTTCACGGCTACCGGAAGTGTGCCCGTGACGTCGTGGCTGCCGTGGCTCCAGCGAATGACAGCGTGTGGCGGCCTGGTGACGTCATGGGTAGAATGACGTCTTTTTTCACTATTTTAGTTTCAAAATCGGTCACTACGAGCACACCAACCGGACCGCGAATTTTAAAAAACACGGTTTTTAAAAATTCATAATAAATTCAAATTGCCGGCCCAGTTCCGAAGACTCATACTTGGTGTGAATGCTTCTTAGCATCATTTCTAAGCATTGAAAACATTTGCAAGCGACTTTTTATTCATTGCATAGTCCCTTTAAGTTTAAATGCCATTCGCGCAATGCCACATGCACAGATTTAACGGCTGGAGAACCTATTTCCCCCCTCCATTTCGACGGTGCCCATCTTCATCGTCGGGCGTCCTGTCAGCACCGGTTGGGCGAGGAGGGAAGTCTCCCTCATGGGGGAATTGGAAACAGCGACGGGAGCGCCACCTCGTAAGTTACGCGGATTTCCGCGGAACCGTTCAGTGACAAGCGATTGTTCAGTGTCTCTTCGGGATCCGGCCAGCGTCACGAGTGGTTGCAGCCGCACGCACTCGTCACGTTCAGCGGCAGGCGCACGGAGATCCTTCGTGCCTTGCCGCTGGACTTCTGGTTCCAGGCAGCGAAGCGAGCGCTGCAAACGCGCGCTATCGTCACCTTCCCCAGCAAATGCTCGGGAATGGCTTTGCCCCAAGAATGCGGCGCGCACGGGGAAACCCGGCCGCCATTGTCGGCGCATACAAATGTTCGCCGCCGATATACTTCGAAAGTCGCGCCCCTGCCCAGCCGGTAAGTCGGAAGCCCTTCTTACGTGGCCTTCTACTTCCGAGGAATGCCTCGTTGATGTTTTGTAGCTGGCTGGCCCGCTCTGTGTATTAATTGCAAGTGTAATAAATAGCATATGAGTGTTCACGCGTTTTCGTCCCTCCCTTTTGTCCCGCCCCCATGTTTCCACACGGCATGTCATTCCGAACCTACTGAGATCGCCACAGTTCATTCGCTCAAGAAATTCAAAGTCCCGTCCCCATTCCTGTAGCAGAAAAGAATGCAACTTCGTTAGGAACAACCTCCTGTCATGAAACAAATGCATTTCTGTTGAAGCACCTGAGCTACGTTTAAGTTGTCAATGGCGCCATTTTTACGGGCACTTCTGACCGACACTCTCGGCTTGTGTGCTGGCACCCGAGTTTACGGCTCCTTTTTCCAATTGTTAACCAAGAACAGCTCAATTTTCTGCAAAATAGCTTTAATATTATATCTGGGCATCATTGGCGAGATTGTGTGCTTATGTGTACTGTTCATAATCAGGTAAAAAATTTTGAATGGCTTGCAGGCGTCATCCTCATCGCGACGTACTATCGTGAGTAAAAGTATAAAAGGCACCCCCCCCCCCCCCCCTCGTGTTCCGAACCTTTTCGCTCTTTATGGGGGCGCTACCTGATGAAGCACTCCTGGTGTTGAAACCAGCGAAATGCAGGGGCAAGCCTCGGCACTAGGAGTACTTCATCAGGTGGCGCCCCCCTGCATAGAGAGGGAGAGGGGTCTCTTTTGCTCACGATAGTACGTATGATGACATTAATAAGGGCGTGTAGCATCAACTCCGGCCACAATGGCATTAACATAATAATGACATTAAGCATTACCTATCATTTCATGCGCGCGTACGGCACGAGTATTAGCCTTTCAATGCTTGTTTTAATGCCAGAACGTTAGTGTTTATGCAAGCGGCAAAACGAAATGTTCAAGTTGATTTCTGTCTGCATGTAATAGTATGCTTAACGTTCATGATATTGTCATAAATTTGCTTAGCGTAAAACACCCTCGTACTTATTCTTATGTAAGCTATATTACGATTACTCTTATTTTAATACAGCTGCAGGAAGGAAGGACTACAGTAACTGTGGACTTGCCCAGAAAAAAAACTGACAATAATTATTTTATGCTGTGCAAACCGCGAAGTCAGCGGGACCAAGCGTAAAGGTTGCCCGTTTCCCTCCTTCCTTAATTCCTTTCTTCACGGTACGGTCCAAATGTTAACCCCCTGTAGGACTGCTGCCGCGCCGGTTCTTTCAACTATCCATTATAACCCCTGCAAAGACGGACACAGATCGTGCGGCGGGTATTTCGAACAGTTTGGCGGCGTCTTACGACCACATGTTTTACCCGACAACAGCGAAGGTTGCTGAGTGTCGACGCGTACGTGTTCACCTGAATGCGGAGAAGAGCTGCGCCCACTCTCACCCGCTGCCAGCCTCCCGCGGACAATCTTCCGCTTTTGTTGGGGTGCGTAAAATGCGACACTATATATGATACGGCGGCCGATCCCACTTTTGTCGTCCTTTCTCACTAATGTTACAGCCCTGCTGGAGACATGTCCTCCGTCTGACCCCACGAAAGAGAAAAAAAAGGATGCCTCTCTGGGGATCCTTCCCACGCTCTTCAGGAGGGAGGAGAATCACGAGATGGCCTCCCCTATGTCGGGTTCGCCGCGAGACGCGACCCACGGCGGACAAGACGACAGAAAGGAAGCGGGCAAAGGCGCCTTCCCGAAATTAACCGTGACTGACAAGTGCCTGGTTTGGATGGACGTACAGCTTTGGGCGAAAGCAGCGGACCTCCATATCCTCCTCGCCCATTCCCAGGGGGCTCCGCGTGCTATGTCAACTCCCTCTAAAGAACTTATCTAGAGGGTGTTGGCTATGTGCGGTGACTCTTCCGATCTGTGCCTCGTGTGGCGAAAGGGGCGGAGCCTGTGTATTTAACAAGCGTCCATAGCCGGAACGATCGCTCTGGGCCCTGACGACAAGGCTCATCCAGTCGCTCCACGCTATGAACTCTTAATTCTTGACTGCTTGTTCGTTTTGTCGTAAAATTATGTAATCAAGTTTCTTCAGAGTGCCAGTAAACCCGTTTGTTTTTCGTTTTCCCAACCTTCAAGTTCCATCTTTCCTCAGCCCAGAGGCTTGGACGTAGCCCGGGTTCGAGTGAACCCCTGCGGCATGACACTAAGGACACCCTATCATTATCTATGCTGGTCTATTCATCACCATCGGCAGCAGCCTAACCACTCCCACTGCAGGACGAATGCCTCTCCCATCATCTTCCAACTAACCCCGTCCTTTGTCTTGTGCGGCTCCTTATCCCCGCGAACTTCCTAATCTCATCCGCCCGTATGACCCTCTGAAGCACCCTGCGACGCTTGCCCTCTCTTTTAATCCACTTCGGCACCTTAAAGGGACCCAGAAAGGAGGTGCAAATAAAGGTGCGATATGTGTGGGATGTTAAAAGACGACGGTTAGTAATTATCCCCCAGCACGAATTATTTTAATGCGTTTTGTGGAAGCTGAGTTATATGCAGACAAAATTTGAACTTCCGCGTCTTCGCGCCTTTCCCTCTCCTCTCGCGCGCCAAAACGGCGGCGCTCCTCCGTCGGCCCCTCCCTTACATCCGTCGGCTTCGGCGCGCGCGACGTCTGAATGAATTTGGCACTGTGAACCAATGATAACCTCCGGCTGCTGACGTCATTTCCAAGCCGTGACGTCGTCTGCCAGGTTTTCGTGCTAAAGCCCGGCACCGCGCGTCACCACGAGGTGCGAAAGCGGGAATTTTTAAAAATGTATTGTAAATTTCCCACTCGCTTCTGAGGTCTCGTACGCGGCGTGGACGCTCGGTGGCCTGTACTCTACATAGTGCAAGCATTTTAAAGCCAAGCTCAAACACCCCTTTCTGTGACCCTTTAAGGGACCCTAGTTTATCTTCCATTCGCATTACATGCCCTGCTCATGAACGTTTCTTGTTGATTTTGACTATCGAGTATCATCAACTTGGCACATGCCCCCCCCCCCCCCCCCCCCCCCACCCGGACTCCGTCCATTCCTGTATATCCGGCACTCTTCAACGGTTCAGCAGAAATTATATGATGTGGACCAGTACTTGAACAGACTAATTCAACATCACAGTGCTAAGACATTTTGCATGGCCAACATGCTGTCCCCCGTACGTACAGTCTCACGCGATTTGAAGGTTGTCACATTCGTGTCAGCCAAAACGGACCGATATATTTTTCACGGCGTGACTATTCGCGTAGTCTGCAATAACAATGACTGTGCAGGACAGAAGAACCCTTCGGCTAGCTAAGGTCATGCATTCCTTTCAACCTTTTTGCGAGAATAAACCGCTTTAGAGCAGATTAGTTCGAGTAGGCCAAGCGTGAAGTAATCACAGATCCAATCGCATCAGACTGTACACATCTTAACTTCATTGACAAATAACCCAAAACAGAATCCATATTCACAGCGCGGCGAAAAGAAAACAGGTCGCACACAAAAAGATTCAGCACTGAGGGGCTATCATCTCGGAATCCGCCTTTTTCACACGGCCGCTCTCCGCATGCGCCCCTTCTCCTCCAGCTCCATTAGTTGAATAGAAAACCGCCAGCTCCCACTGTGCATGCGCAGTTAATGTTAGTGACAGGCGCATGCGACAGATGGCGGCAGCTGTCAAGCACACACTTGCCACTTCACAGGCACAGCTGGCTCCTCGTGCAACCGGACCAGGCCTGCATCTCGCACCTGCGTTTGTTTTCAACCAGTAGCAGACGAATGTTCGCTGCTCCCCAGAGTGCGCCACATATTGCGGAAAAGGCCGATTAAGTATCGACCTTTCACTAGCGAGCACAGGTGAAGTCACACAGCGTATATAGCTGCGCTCACACATTGCGGAGCATGGTCTTCAAACGCGCCGCTTCAAAATCCAGCAGCGTGATTAACTGATGACTACCCCACACCCAAGGAACCGCCTATTTCAATGACAAAAGCATCTATCAATTACCGCCGCTGTCCACTGTCTGTGCCTGTACACAAAACAGCGCCATGTCGAAAACTGGAGGTACAACTGCATTCTCGACGGTGCAAGCACGTATTAAATGGCGGATCATTATGTACGATGCACCTTGCATTTCTTTCAGAACGCCCGCTCATTACAAATTGATTGAACGGATCATGCGCCATGCAGTGAGGGACATCGGTCTGTGAAAGAGATTACGAAGGCGAAACTTTTGGAATGATTACAACCTGTACAAAGATAGAACAAAAATACGCGTAGTCACCGGTGCAGGCATTATTACTAAACATTTTGACAGATTTGCCTGTCTGGTTGGGTTTGAAGACTTATAATAAACTGCACATCTCCAACCAAAATTTTAACTTTAACCCAACGTTTCGAAGCCGACTCGGCTCCTTCATCAGGGGTGACTGAGGGCAGTAGCTAGCGTCTTTTAAGTATGCAGGGGAGGGGGGGGGGGGGGTATATGTCCAGGGACTTCGCTCTTCATCGCAACGAAAAAAAGTCTCCATTCAGCACCTCCCTGCAGTGCGCCAGCGTGACTAACAGCCTAAACCTCCCTTCCCTTCCCCCCACCTTTCGCGACACAGCTGTCGTTCTTTTCACCCCACCCCCTCCCCTGCATACTTAAAAGACGCTAGCTACTGCCCTCAGTCACCCCTGATGAAGGAGCCGAGTCGGCTTCGAAACGTTGGGTTAAGGTTAAAATTTTGGTTGGAGATGTGCAGTTTATTATAAGGCATTATTACCCCCCAGAAAAAGCAGCAGAAGCACCTTACCACTGCTCTGAGCAGCTTGGCATGCGGTGGCATTCCGCGGCCTCACGCAAAAGAGCTTGTGCATTGCAAGCATGCCAGTGGATGCTCCAGGAGCTACCGTGCCACGGCGATTTAGTGACAGCTCGACACATTGACGTCATCTGGTGGCACTGTACCATTCGGGCCTGTCGACTTCAAGAACACCAAGGTTTCAATTTTGGGTTGCTGACCTGCGGAAACACGTGAAAAGAGTGGTATGTCAACGCCGGGGAAGGAGATCTGCTCTATAGCTGTAGGTATACAGTGAAAATTCAAGCGCACGTAAGGAGAAGAATTCTAAACAGTAACGGCGGACTCCACCAAGGAATTCCTCGAGCAGGTAATTTTAGGTTGCAGATCCATATACCAGAGTCTGTGCTAGCATGCCACAAGCAAAAACAATCTCGTATGTCAAGAGGCAGAGAGAAGTACATCGAAAAACATTGCATGAGGAAAGAGCAAACTCAGCTTGGCACGCTTGAACAGCATAGCAAGGTACTTCTATGGCTGTTTTCATTCATGGAAGGATACAAATCAGGAAATTATACAAAAACTAAACGAAATAAAATCCCCCCCCCCCCCCCACACACACACACACTTGTCATATTTTCGACACCGACACAGCAGTGCACTGATAAGCAGCTCACCACAATCCCTGAGCCACACGGGCAAAACATTAATGCACGAACGGTGTGCTACTGACGAAAGTCAATCTCTTGTGGACATGGTCAGAAGTATGAGACGAGTAAACGAAAGTAACATGCAACATTTCACGCGATTTCTTCTGCGCCTGGGAAGCGTAATGTTTGACTATTTCTAAAATGTAGACTGTTCTATAGCTATAGGTACTGTGGAGCGCCATTCCCTGTGAAGACTCTAGAGCGAGCAAGGAGAATTCAAAGCAGAAACGGCAGACTTCAGCAAGGAATTTATCGAGTAGGTACTTTTAAGTTTCAAATCTATATACAGGAAGTGCCTGTGGGCACTTTCTATATATCGAGGGCAAACGCTTTTCTCGGCAATTCTCAGAGTACAAGATTTGTGCCGAAAGTGGCTAGTTTCCTTTCCTTGTAGCACCAGTGCAATGTGCTACCAATTGTGAGCACAGGGATAAAAACTATTGGTACAGTTTTATGGTGCGCACTGAGCACCAAAACACTGCACACACTAAGATAAGGGGAAGATAACTACTCGGTGTTATGGTCTACTGTATGTCGCAGTGGGATGGATTAGATGTGTGATGTGTCGTGTATCCTCCCTGTGGCTGCCGCGG